>NC_080162.1:149566615-150181992 GCF_950295315.1 Erinaceus europaeus
TCCATTTCCAAAGAAGACTAAGACAAACATAAACTTATGGGACTACATAAAATAAAATTAAAAAGCTTCTGCACAGCTAAAAAACTACTACCCAAACCAAGAGACCCCTCACAGAATGGGAGAAGATCTTTACATGCCATACATCAGACAAGAGGCTAATAACCAGAATACATAAAGAACTTGTAGATATCAACAACAAGACAACAAATAACCCCATCCAAAAATGGGGGGAGGACATGGACAGAATATTCACCACAGAAGAGATCCAAAAGGCCGAGAAACACATGAAAAAATGCTCCAAGTCTCTGATTGTCAAAGATATGCAAATAAAGACAACAATGAGATACCACCTCACTCCTGTGAGAATGTCATACATCAGAAAAGGTAACAGCAGCAAGAAAGGTTGTGGGGTAAGGTCAACCTCAAGCTGGAGAGGTTGTGGGGTCAAAGGAATCCTCCTACATGGCTGGTGGGAGTGTAAATTGGTCCAACCTCTGTGGAGAACAGTCTGGAGAACTCTCAGAAGGCTAGAAATGGACCTACCCTATGACCCTGCAATTCCTCTCCTGGGGATATATCCTACACAGATGTTCTTGGCAGCACAATTTGTAATAGTCAAAACCTGGAAGCAACCCAGGTGTCCAACAACAGATGAGTGGCTGAGCAAGTTGAAGTTGAGGTATATATATACAATGGAATACTACTCAGCTATAAAAAATGGTGACTTCATCATTTTCAGCCGATCTTGGATGGACCTTGAAAAATTTATGTTAAGTGAAATAAGTCAGAAACAGAAGGATGAATATGGAATGATCTCACTCTCAGGCAGAAGTTGAAAAACAAGATCAGAAAAGAAAACACGAGTAGAACCTGAACTGGAATTGGCATATTGCACCAAAGTCAAAGACTCTGGGGTGGGTGGGGAGAATACAGATCCAAGAAGGATGACAGAGGACCTAGTGGAAAACTGGGAAATGTTATGCATGTACAAACTATTGTATTTACTGTTGAATATAAAACATTAATTCCCCAATAAAGAAATTTTAAAAATTATATATATATATATATATATATATATGTATGTATGTATGTATGTATGTATGTCCTGGGACTGGAAAGAGGGGAAGGGGAGATTATTTAAGTGACAAAAGCCTTCAGCCTTCATCCTCTGCCTCAAGAAGCCTTCCCACAATCAGATGGAGTTCTGTCTTACTCTGAAATGAGCCACAAAAGCCCTGTATGCCCAGTGACTATAGCAGTGAACTTCCAAGCATGAGGTCCCGAGTTCAATTCCTAGCATTGCCTATGCCAGAGTGATGCTTGGGTTCTCTCTCACCTTCTCGCTCCTTAATGAATAAATAAACATTTTAAAAGCTATCTGACAATTTTATATAGAAACTCTGAAATTAAAAAAAAAAGAAGAAACTCTGGAATTTGAATTACATATAATTTTCATGCATGGAAATTTTGTTCTTTTATGACAGCTACCAGATGGTTCCAATCATATGTGGAATATAGAGATCTGATTTACATGAATGTGCCAAAAACAAACAAACAAAAATCCAAACAAAACAGACCCAAGCAAACTGTTTCTTAGACTTATAAGAAGTATGGTGGTTATCTTTGGGAGGTAGTGGGGGGGGGCACAGAACTTTGGTGGTGGGTGTGTTGTGAAACTAACTACAATCTTATAATCTTGTAACAAAATATTAACAAAAAATAACATTAAAAAAAGAAATACTGTTTTTAGGGGCCTGGTGGTGGCACATCTGGTTGAAGGCACACACTACAGTGCACAGGGATGTGGGTTCAGGTTCTGGGTCCCCACCTGCAGTGGGGGAGCTTCACAAAATGCAAAGCAGTGCTCTAGTTCTCTATCTTAATTTCTAACTCTGTCCTCTTTATCTCTTAATTCCCTCTTGATTTCTGTCTCTATCCAACATAAATAGATAAAATAAAAATAAAGAAATGCAGTTATTTTGACTTTCTTCTGACCAGTTTAAGATGTCGGTGCAGTCAGCTGCAAAACAAGCCAGAGGCAGGTGGGGTTTGCCGAGGCTAGGAGCTGCTATGAGTGGGGCAATGTGGCCCAAGTAATGCCTCCACAACAAAGAGCATGCTTGGGGGCCACTCGATCCAGGAGGGTGCAGAGTCCCCCACCATGGCTTTCTGACACCCTTCCTGCCCCCACCAGCACTCCCCCAGTGCACTCACCCAGTGTCACCATGCATAGCAAGGCACCTGCTGTAAGCTTCATCCTGGCTGCAGGCTCTCTGACTCCCAGCTCACTACACCTGCCTGCCCATAGGCTCCATGGAGCACCGCCCACGCCACACTCTGTGCCCTCCCTCATGTGAAGGAACTACAGACTGTGTCCTCATGGGCCCTGTGTTATGAGCCTGCTAGGAGTCCCAAGTTTCTCCTGAGAACTCTGGCTCCCTAACCCCCTGGGCCTCCAGCTAACCAGGCAAATCTTGTTGCCTGAAATGTTACTCCCTCCCTTCCTTCCTTCCTTCCTTCCTTCCTTCCTTCCTTCCTTCCTTCCTTCCTTCCTTCTTTCCTTCCTTCCTTCTTTCCTTCCTTCCTTGCTTCTTTCCTTCCTTCCTTCCTTCTTTCCTTCCTTCCTTCCTTCTTTCCTTCCTTCCTTCTTTCCTTCTTTCCTTCCTTCCTTCTTTCCTTCCTTCCTTCTTTCCTTCCTTCCTTCTTCCCTCCCTTCCTTCCTCCCTTCCTTCCTTCCTTCCTTCCTCCCTTCCTCCCTTCCTTCTTTCCTTCCTTTCTTTTTTTTTCATTCTTTCTTTGTTTCTTCCTAATTTTTTTATTGGGAGATTGGTGGTTTATAGTCAATAATAAATACAGTTGTTAGTACATTCATACAATTTCTCAGTTTTCTGCAAAACACTCTAAACCCCCACCTAGGTCCTCCTCCACTCGTGCATCCGGACCTGAAACAACAACCCCCCCAAGTCCTTTACTTTTGTGCAATACAGCAAACCCAATCCAAGTTCTTCTTTGTGTTTCCACTTCTATACTCATTTTTCAACTTCTATGAGTAAGCTCATTCCATATTCATCCTTCTCTATCTGGCTTATCTCATTTAAAGTGTTTCCTTCAAGTTCCATCCAAGATGGGGTGAAGAAGGTGAATCCATCATTCTTAATAGCTGATATACATATATAACAACTTTCCCAGTCACTCATCCGCTGTTGGACTCCTAGGTTGCTTCCAGGTTTTGGCTATTAAAAATTGTGCTGTTATGAACATAGGTAAACACAGATCTTTTTGGATGGGTGTTTGGTGCTTTAGGATATATCCCCAGGAGAGATACTGGATGAGTAACAGACACACTGACCAGTGGGATAGAATTGAGAGTACAGAAATAAGCATCCTCATCTATGGACATCTAATTTTTGACAAAGGGGCCCAAACTATTAAATGGGGGGAATGAAAGTCTGTTCAATAAGTGATGTTGGGAAAATTGGGTTGAAACATGCAGAAGAATGAAACTAAACCACTATATTTCACCAAACACAGAAGTAAACTCCAAATGGACCAAGAACTTGGATATTAGACCAGAAACTATCAAATACTTAGAGGAAAATATTGCAGAACCCTTTTCCACCCAAATTTTATAGCTATCTTCAATGACACAAATCCAACTGCAGGGAAGGCTAAAACAAAGATAAACCAATGGGACTATATCAAATTTAAAAAGTTCTGCACAGCAAAAGAAACCACACCCTAAGAGACTCCTTACAGAATGGGAGAAAATGTTTACATGCCATACATCAGACAAAAGTCTAATAACCAAAATATATAAAGAGCTCAGCCACAACAACAAAATGAATCCCCCTCCTCTTTTTTTTTTTTAAATTGAATTTGCCAGAGCACTAGCCAGCTCTGGCTTATTGTGGGGCAGGGATTGAACCTAGGACTTTGGAGACTCAAGAAGCATAAGAGTCCTTTTGCATAACCTTTATGCTATCTCCCTGCCCAGTCTCCCTTTCTTTACTTCAAGGTTTAAAGAGAACTGTTAGGTCTCTATTAGTCTGTTTCTCTCTTCTCTCTCTCTCTCTCTCTCTCTCCCTATATATATATATATATATATATATATATATATATATATATATACATATAACATATACTATAGCTAGATATATTCTGTCTCTAAGATAAAGACAGATTCAGAGAAAGAGCAAGTGAAAGAGACCACAGCGCCAAAGCTTCCTTCAATGTGGTGGGGGCTAGCCTCAAACCTGAGTTATGTACATGGCAAAGCAATGCATTAACCAAGTGAGCTCTTCTGTCCACCTTCCATCAGTCTCCTGCTTACAGCCCTCAGCTCCTACAGCTTGCTGCTTTTGTGTGCTAAGTTCCAGGGTTGCCAGACATCGATCCATTAGTCTGCTTTGGGAAGAAGTTATAACCACCAGATAGATAACCCAGGTTAAGCCAATCCCAGTCAATGCTCCCATCAACAACTTGCACAAGATATTATCAGAGAATGAAAAAATGCAGTTTCCTCCTTTCTCCCTGCACACACACACACACACACACACACACACACACACACACACACACACACACACACACACATATTCCCTGGAGACAGAAAGCACCTCATCTTTAGTTTCTCAGCTCTGGGATTAAAACTGTAGACCCTACACCCCAGAAAAGCAAGTGCTATCTATAGCCAATGCTTGGGATGAAAGCTGTTCAAGGCTCCTCAGACCCTTCTTCTGAAGTGGCTCTGTTGATTGTTTTAGAGCCTCTCACCTTCAGAATGGCACAGTCATGGGGCTGGGGAGATAGTGTAATGGTTTTGCAAAAAGACTTCCATGCCCAAGGCACCAAAGAACCCCCTTCCCCCCAGCACCACCCTAAGCAAGCCAGAACTGAGCAGTGCTCTTGGAGGGGTGGAGGAAATAATCACTGCCTCTGAATGACACAGTCAGTCCCCTGCACCTTTCATGAGTCTAAACAAAGTGACTTCTAGTCCCTGCAGTCTGCCACTAGCTCCTCTTGAAGTGTATGAGCTGTCTAGAGGAAGTCTGTTAAATTTAAATTGGAAAGGTTTTAATAACTTTTTTTTTTACAAAAGTGCAATAGCCATAAATAAAACATTGTATGTCTTAAGTGTGTTTAACTTAAATTCCCCTTCTTCACCCATCTTAGATGGAGTTTGAAGGAGTCATGCTAAGTGAGATAAGTCAGAAAAATATGATTAATATGAGATGATCTCACTCACAGAAGTTGAAAAACAAGAACAGAAGGGAAAACAAAAAACAGAACTTGGACTGGATTTGGTGTATTGCACCAAAGTAAAAGATTGGGGGTGGGGGCGAGGCTCAGGTCCTGGAGCATGATGGCAGAGGAGAATCTAGTGGGGGTTGAATTGTTATGTGGAAAACTAAGAAATGTATGTGTGTAGAAACTATTGTATTTTACTGTCGGCTGAAAACTATTAATCCTCCAATAAAGAAATTAAAAAACAAACAAAAGAAAGAATGTAAGAAAGAAATTACTGTCTCGAAGATGAGTTTAGCAATCTTCTCCACAGAGCAGTGGACAAAAACCAAATAGACCAAGAAGTGAATATTCCTCCAAAGATTAATGATCCACTGAAAGCTAACACAGCCCTATGCAACAGGATCAACTTGCCCTCAGTCCTCTGAGTGAAGCAAACCTGAAAACATTCAAAGTACAAGGACAAAGTCATGTTGCAAAGGAAGGTCACCCAGAGTGCCAGCCTCACTTTTGTTGCACATCTCTCACAACAGCCGGACAGCAGAAAACTAGCTACACACTTCAGGGCAAGATTGGTCTTTGGAAAGCTGGGAACTTGCACAGTTCTTGAGATCTGTGTACCAGAGAGTAAGCTAAGCACTTTTCAAATATGAATTTATACTAAGAGGGCCTGGGTGGTGATGCACCCGGTTAAGCATATATAGTACTTTGCACAAGGAACCATGCAAGGACCAGGGTTTGAGCCCCCGCTTCCCACCTGCAGCAGGGACACTTTACAAATGGTGAAGCAGGTCTGTGGGTGTCTATCCTTCTATCTCTCTCTCTATCTTCTCCTCCCCTTTCAATTTCTCTCTGTCCTATTGAATAAAATTGGGGAAGGCCACCAGAAATGGTGAATTCGTAATGCGATCAAAAAAAAAAAAAAGGAATTTATACTAAGGTATATGTTAGTACCCCATCTCTCTCTCTTTCTCGCTCTTCCCTTCTTTCTCTCCTTATTTTAATGAGAGATACAGAAAGAAGGAAAAAGAGAAAGAGACCAGAGCAACACTCAGCTCTGTCTTATGATGGTAAGGGAGATAGTATAATGGTTATACAATGAGATTCTCATCTCTGAGGCTCCAAAGTCACAGGTTCAATCCCCTGCACTACCACAAGACAGAACTGAGCAGTGCTCTGGGGAAAGAAAAAAAAGTAGGTATCTGACCTGAATAATATACTAATAATAATTTTGTGGAGACTGAGCACAATTCCACACGGGAACTCTGGGTATTAGGATGGGAAAGCTCATTGCAGGAACATGCAAATATGTGGGGGGTTTTTTCTTTGCAAACCAAGACTTGGTCATTGTTTAAAGAGTTTTCCATGGGTCCTGGGCAGGGGTAGGTAGCATAATGGTTATAAGCAAAACAGACTTTCATGCCTGAGGCTCCAAAGTCCCAGGTTCAATCCCCTGAAAGACCATAAGCCAAAGCTGAGCAGTGCTCTGGTAAATAAATATTAGAGAGTTTTTCCATGGGTCTTAAGTCTTCTAGCCTTCTAAACTTCTGTGCAGGTGGCAAAGCTGACTCCTGATGTCTACAAAGGCCTTCGTGCAAAGAAACACAGATGCTGGCAATTGGAAGTCTCCCCAGTATGTTGAAGAGAGGAAGGCTGAGTATTCAAGGAGGTGGTACAGTTGATAAAGTGTTAAACTCTCAAGCATGAGAACCTGAGTTTGAACTCTGGCATATGTGATGTCCTGGCTTTTCCCCCTCCTCACTCCCTATCCTTTTCTCTCTTATAAGCAAACAGATATCCACCCCTTGCAGGAGGGAAGCTTCAGGAATGGTAAGTCAGTGATGAAGGTGTCTCTTTCTTTCTCTATTTCCCCCTCCCCCTCTCAATTTCTATCTATCCTATCAAATAAAATTTTTTTAAAAATTTAAAGGAAGAGATAGTAAGGTTGAGGGGAATAGGTGTAGGAAGCTATGGGGTCTCTGCAGTTTCTGCCCAGAAGCCCCCAATGGTCAGTGACATAACTCAAGACAGATGCCTGTTCCCATTGCCAACCAGCTGCTCACCTGATACACAGTCATAAAGTAAGTGAGGAATAACTACTATACAATGACTCCCTTTCACACTCTTCCTTATTCTGGATGCCAATACACAGCACGATCTTGGAAGCTACAACATGGAAATAAAGTTTCTTGCAGAAAAACAAAGAGACTCAAGTTTAATCCTCCACACCACCATAATCCAGAGCTCAGCAGTGCTCTGGTTAAAGAAAAAGGAAGGAAGGAAGGAAGGAAGGAAGGAAGGAAGGAAGGAAGGAAGGAAGGAAGAAGGGAGGAATGGAGGAAGGGAGAAAGGAAGGAAGGAGGGGGTGGAAGGAAGGAAGGAAGGAAGGAAGGAAGGAAGGAAGGAAGGAGGGGGTCAAAGGTACCAGCTACCTTGGTCCTTGTTATACACTTCAAAAAAGAAAACACAGAAACAAGACATTGATGTCAGGGACCTCGCTGTGGAGTCCCATTCAGATGGCAGTGGAATGGCTTTTTAATCTGCTGCAGCACTGAGTCCGGGTGGTGGTGTACCTAGTTGAGTTATAATGCTCAAGGACCCGGTTCGAGCCCCTGGCCCCCACCTGCAGGGGGAAAGCTTTGTGAGTATGAAACAGTGTTGCAAGTGTCTCTGTCTCTCTCCTTCTCTATCACCACCTTCCCTCAAATAAATAAAGATTAAAAAATTTAAAAATAAGATAATCTGCAGCACAGTCTTGAGCGGGAGTCGTACAGGAAGATTCACACCTTATTGGAATCTGACATTGATGAGAAATTATCTTACGGCAGTCCCCAGGGAAGGGAAGATGAGAGGCAGATGGCTCTGTAGAGGCTTCCCATCCTCTCACATCCCACAGGATCTTCAGGTCTCAGGCCAAGGCTCAAATATACTACAACTCCCACCTCTGCTTACATGGGCCTGGGTAAGAAAGGGCAGCAAGGGGGGTCGGGCGGTAGCATGGTGGGTTAAGCACACATGGCGCAAAGTGCAAGGACAGTCATAAGGATCCCAGTTCGAGCCCCCCGGTTCCCCACCTACAGGGGGTCACTTCACAGGCAGTGAAGCAGGTCTGCAGGTGTCTATCTTTCTCTCCTCCTCTCTGTCCTCCCCTCCACACTCAATTTCTCTCTGTCCTATACAACAACAGCAACGACAACAATAATAATGACAACAACAAGGGCAACAAAATGGGAAAAATGGCCTCCAGGAGCAGTGGATTCAAAGTGCAGACACTGAGTCCCAGCAATAACCCTGGAGGCAACAACAACAAAACAAAAAAACAGAAAGGGCATCAAGAAGTCAGGGCAGAGCTGTTCCCCCTGCAGCAGCAGCCACACCACAGTTCTTTCCTCAACTCTAAGCCTGACCACTGTCCTTGGTGCTGCATCTCTCAATTTTTGTTGACTATCTACTACCCCTGGTTGAAGTAGTGTATAGGAATTAATGGCAACTGCTTGTACTAGGATCTTTTAAGCCACCTGTAAATCCTAAACCTAACCCCCTCTTCCTCCTGGTATTTGTAAAAGTGAGCTTCTGCTGTTTGAAAAAGTACTAACAACCTTTGACCTTTATGACTTCTGTCCATCTCTTAATCCTTGTATGCAGAATATGGATATATATATTTTTGTCTACCTTTCTTTTTGTGTAAAGGGGAGATCTTACTGAACAACAGGGCCCAGGCATTTTTTTATATTTATTTATTTTCCCTTTTATTGCCCTTGTGTTTTTTTATTGTTGTTGTAGTGATTATTGTTGTTGTAGTGATTATTGTTGTTGTTATTCATGTTGTCCTTGTTAGATAGGAAAGAGAGAAATGGAGAATGGAGAGGAAAATAGAGAGGGGGAGAGAAAGATAGACACCTGCAGACCTGCTTCACTGCCTGTAAAGTGACTCCCCTATAGGTGGGAAGCCAGGGACTCAAACCAGGATCCTTACGCTGGTCCATGTGCTTCATGCCACATGCACTTAATCTGCTGGGCTACCGCCCAACTCCCCAGGGCCCAGAAATTTTTAACATGAGCTGATTCTGGTGACAGAATAAAACTCTTGTTTTCCAGCATCCCAGGTGTCATGTACTTTTGATCAGATTCCCATGTTTACATGGTGAAGGACCTCCCCCAGCCCCCTAATAGAGCAAAGAGGTAAAGAGAGTAAAGGAAGCCATAGCAGTAAAACTTCCTCCAGTGTGGTGGGGGCCAGACTCAAACCTGACTCGAGTACATAGAAATCAGCGCACTATCCCAAGTGAGCTCTTTTGCTGGACCTGGAACCATGAACTTGTTTGCTTGTTAATATTTATTTATTTATTTATTTATTTATTTATTTATTTATTGGATAGAGACAGAGAAATCAAGAGGAAAGGGGAAGTTAAGAGGGGGGGTGGGAGGGAGAGAGAGAGACTTGCAGAACTGCTTCACTGATCATGAAGCTTCCCCTTGAAGGTGGGGACCAGAAGCTTGAACCCAAGTCCTTGTGCATGATAACATGCATGCTCTACTGAATGTACCACTGCCTGGCCTCCAGGATTCTTTTTTTTTTTTTAAGCTTTATTTATTGGATAGAGACAGCCAGAAATCAAGAGAGACAGAGAGACACCTACAGCACAGCTTCACCACTTGCAAAGCTTTCCCCCTGCAGGTGGGGACCAGAGGCTCAAACCCACATCCTTGAGCACTGTAATATGTGCACTCAACCTGGTGCACCACCGCCTGGCCCCTAGGATTCTGTTTTTAACTAGGTTTTTTCCAGTCTGACTGGTCATAATGCACACCTGTTGCTCAAAATCTCTCTCAGGCCTAGGCCTCATTTTTAAGATTGAGTCTGCTTTTTTTTTTTTTTTTTTGGTGGGGGGGATCTTATGGGTGGGGGTATGAGTCTGCTTTTCCAACCTTGAAATTCCCCATGTGCAATGACCTCGGTTCAAGTTCCCAGCCCCAACTTGCATGGGGGAAGCGTCATGAACAGTGGAGCAATCTCTCTCCCCCCCACCATTGAAACAAGAAGAAAAAGGAGGGAAAATGGCTGCTGGGAGCAGTAAAACCATGCAGACACTGAGCCCCAGCTATAACACTGGGGGGGGGGGGGAGACAAGGAACCAATTTTCTGCATTTCTCTTTCTTGTAGTACTTAATAACTGCAGCCAGTAGCAAACAATACTTGCTGCTAATATTCTCATTTTTATATATTTTTATTATTGGACACAGAGAAATTGAGAGGGGAGGAGGAGATAGAAAGAGACAGAGAGACACTTACAGACCTGTTTCACCACTCTAAGTTCCCCTTGCAGGTGGGGACGAGGGGCTTGAACCTGGGTCCTTGCGCACTGTAATGTAAGCACTTAACCACCACCTGGCCTCCCTAGTAGTCTCTTTAACTTCTTCCTCCCTGTGCTTCAGGACAGTCGGGACATGTTCTATTAAGATGACTGAAGATGAGTCTAGATAAACATTTTGCTGTTGCAAAAGCTATTTCTGTGGCAAGGAAAAATTACTTACTAATCTTAGGTTCTAAAGCATATATCCCCTTATTTACACCTATTCCTTCACAGAACTGGGAATTTAAGTATGAAATACTGTCACTTAAAAAGATCAATTTTTATTTCATTTAGAAAAAAACAGATTTTAAATTTTTAAATTATTTTTAAAAAATATTTATTTACTTATTCCCTTTTGTTGCCCTTGTTGTTTTATTGTTGTATTATTGTTGTTGATACTGATGTCATTGTTGTTGGATAGGACAGAGGGAAATGGAGAGAGGAGGGCAAGACAGAGAGGAGGAGAGAAAGATAGACACCTGCAGACCTGCTTCACCGCCTATGAAGCGACTCCCCTGCAGGTGAGGACTAGACTGACTCTACATGGAAGAATCACAAAGAGTCAGTCATGTTTCAGGGAGAAGATGAGCATTATTGGGAGAAAATAAGTAAAAGAGAAGAAAGTACAAGCCATGTCAACATAAAGACCCCGGAGATAGAGACACACGGAGGCTCCAACCTCCTGGTCTTCCCATCTTTCTAGTCCCTTCAGAGGAAGGGCTGGACTCTCAGGGGCTATGGTTCAGCCTTTGTCTTCAGGTGCTCACATCTGCCTCCATCTGCATGTTATGACCTTTGCAGTCAGGGAGGGAGGGAGAGCTAGGGTAGGATGCAGACACACTGGGCTTCAGGGCCTTGCCTTGAACCCTTCTCCCAGCTCCCTGCAATGGTGTGAGGGGAAGGCTGCTTTCTTTAAGCTGCCTCCAACATGAGTAACTACTCTTTCCCCCCTGGTTTTCTTTCTTCTTGCATCCTAACTCTCTATGGTACTCCTACTCTGGGGACCCAACCCTTCCCTATGGCCACTGAGTCAAATCGAGGTGCAAACCTTTTAGCTCCTGTGATTGGTAGATCCCCAATTATCCTACCACTCACTTCTTTACAGTGGCTGGCAGGGAGGTTCCCTCATACCCACCCCCACTCCCACCCCATCACTGCCCAGCAGGATAGGGCCTCAGAACCTACTGGAGGGCAGTTTAGGGAGAGCAGCACCCCTCCCCCAACCCTGCAGGAAGGAAGAAGGCAGTGTCTGCATCCTGCTTTAGCACTCCCTACTTGACTGCAAAAAAGCCATAAAATGCACGTGGAGGGGTTCGGGCGGTAGCTCAGTGGGTTAAGCGCATATGGCAAGGACCAGTATAAGGATCCCAGTTCCAGCCCCCGGCTCCCCACCAGCAGGCGGTGAAGCAGGTCTGCAGGTGTCTATCTTTCTCTCCCCCTGTCTTCCCCTCCTCTCTCCGTTTCTCTCTGTCCTATTCAACAACAACGACATCAATAACAACAACAATAACAACCACAACAACAATACAACAAGGGCAACAAAGGCAGAAAAAAAAAAAAAGAAAGAAAAAGAAATGCACGTGGAGGGAGATGTGTGCATCTAAAGCTAAAGGGTAAAGCACATCCCGAGGGTCCAGCCCTTCCTCTGAAGCCTGGGGCCTTACTCTTTCTATCTCCGGGGTCTACTTGCCTATATGGCTAGTACTTCTCCTTTTCTGTCCTTACTTCCTCCCAATAAATGCTCATCTTCTCCCTAAAACATAACCGGCTCTCTTTGTGAGTCTGCCATAAAGGAGTCAGTCTAGAATCCCCCGGGATAGAACTAAGGAACAGCCCCTGCTAGCCGCTGCCTCCTCTTTAAGACCCTCCAACACTCGCTGGCGGGACAGATCCTGCCAAGGCTCCCGGGAACCCGCGTCCCACCGCGCAGGTCGCCAGGGTTCCGCCCGCCCTCTCACTTTACGACACGTGACCTCACTTCCGCCGGAAACTAAAGTGTGTCCTGGAGCTTGGCGCGAAAGTCGTTTCTGGGTCTCGGCGATTTCCGCTTCCCGCGCGTGCCGGGCTAAGGCTCCGGGGTGGGGGGGCCAGTGAGCGGCGGGCTGGCGCTGGACCCCCGCCCGGGTCCCGCGGGCCACGCCCCCGCCGCCCCGAGCCTCCCGGGGCTCCGCTGAGGTGACCGAGCGGGGACGGAGGGCGGAGCTGGGCGGCCTCCGGCCGGGGTTACCGGCCCGGACGGCGGGTGGGGCTGGCGGGCGGGGGCTGCAGCCCGGTGAGTGGGTCCGGCCTTTAGGCCGCGGCTGGGCCGCCCTGCTCGCCACCGGCCGGCCGAGCTGCTTTAACCCCCCCCCCCCCCACGGAGGCCTCCTGGGCGGCCGGGACCGGGGCGATCGCGCATCCGTCGCCAGGTGCGGGCAGCCCCCGTCCCGTGACCCGCGAGGCCTCGCCCGGGGCTCGTCGCTTAAGACTGGCTCGGAGACGGGGTGGCGAGTCCGCGGCCGAGTCGGCGCTTCGGGGCCCGGTGGGCTCGGGCTGCAGAGTCCCCGGCCATCTTCCCCGCTGCGAGCACCGACCCACTTTCCTTCTGGGCCCCGGAGGGCGAGGATGTTAGCGGGAGATGAGCCGAGGGCCCCGAATCCCGGTGCCATCAGGACCCCGAGAGAGGAGGAAAAACGGAGCGACACTCGGAAGT
This sequence comes from Erinaceus europaeus, assembly GCF_950295315.1. Classification (NCBI taxonomy): domain Eukaryota; kingdom Metazoa; phylum Chordata; class Mammalia; order Eulipotyphla; family Erinaceidae; genus Erinaceus; species Erinaceus europaeus. The sequence goes on from NC_080162.1 coordinate 149,579,906, forward strand.
AGCAATAGGTGTTAAGTGTGGCTTGGAAAGGAAGAGAAGGCAGAACCATAGGAAAAAATGGGCAAATACAGATAAATACAGAAGTAATAGTTATCCCGTATCTGTGACCTTGGGAGAAGCACTGCAGTTTTTTTTTTTTTTCTATAAATACTTTATTTAACCAGACATCATTCTGGGGTGTTTTGTTTTTTAACCAGGACACTGCTCAGCTCTGGTTTATGGTGTGGCAGGGAATTGAACCTGGGACTTAAGAGCCTCAGGCATGAGAGTCTCTTTGCCTAACCATTATGCTGGCTACCCTGGCCAGGGACTTTCTCTTCCAAGTGCTGCTGGGGATCGAACTCAGGAGTTTGTGTTTGAGATTCAAGTACTTTATACACTGCATCAGCCCCAGACTATATACCACTGCAGTTTGGGCAACACAGAACTCTGGTAGTGGGGGTGGTGTGGAATTGTAGCCTCCCGTTATTTTATAATTTTGTAAATCACTAAAAGAAAATTTTTTTTTTCTTAAGAAAAATCTTTAAAAATTAATTACAAAATTCTTTTTGGGTTGCAGAAGGCAGGGGTTCTGTAATTGCCAGGAAGTCCTCTCTCATCTCACTCCACTCCCCAACCACTCTGCCAAGTCTGCATCGCAAATCTGCACAGAAAAGAGCATTTTCTGAGGATGTAGATCATCAGAGTTAATTTAAGAAAGTCTGTGTATGTGTGTACATGTGAATAGACACAAGGTAAAGGGTGGGTGACATGTGCTCCCAGCCTGCAAGGGGGATAAGCTATAAGGGTGAAGCAGGTCTGCAGGTGTCTGTCTCTTTTCCTCTATCTCCCCTGCCCCTCTCAGTTTCTATCTGACCTATTAAAGTAAATAAATAAATAAAAGGATAGTTGTGTTGGGGAGGAGACAGCATAATAGTTCTGCAAAAGACTTTCATACCAGAGGTTTTGAGGCCTCAAATTCAATCCCCAGCACCACCATAAGCCAGAGTTGAGCAGTGCTCTGGTGAAAAGAGAAGGGGTTGGAGAAAGACATGTTTGTCCATGCATGAAAACAGATGTTTGGAACCATTCACTTTCACTTCATCAGGAAGGTGTTTTTTCTTTGCTTGTCCTTACTAATGCTGCCTTTGTTTTGGCAGGTCCACAATGTCCAGGAAGGACAAGGAACCTTTTTTTGTGAAGTTCTTAAAGTCTGTAGAAAATTCAGAGTGTTTCTTGAAAGCTCTGGAGGTAAGAACAATTGAAAGCCTCCTGTGTGGTGCTGTGTGCTTATCCTCTTGCATGTTAGTGTGTTAGAGCCATTGGAGTCACAGTGTTTGGTGATAGGTATTTGCATAATGGGACAGTAGGCTGCACCAATAGACTAGTCATTGTTACATTTTTAAAATCAGTGTCTATGTAGCATTATTATGAATTTTGGGGTTGAAGTCTATGGGAGACAGTGTGAAAACCCACTCTGTCTACACCTTAAAACAAGGACTGAGACACAGTCATGAGCAAGGCAAAAGTTTTACATATGTATATGTGCAAGGGTGCAAGCCAGCAAGCACACTAATGGCCGTCTTCAGGGTCTTTTTGTAAATTACTAGAACATGGGAACAACCTGTCCTTTTCCCATTTTACGAGAGGGATGGGAACGGATACAAGGAGGGGGTCGGGAAGTCTTAAGCTTACAATGACTATGATGGGAAAAAAAAGAGTGAGGAGGGGGTCGGGAAGCCTAAGCTAACTTTGAAGAAAAATAAGGCATGGTTGTAGTCACTAGAAGTGTAAGGGCCAGGGGTTTGTAGTCAGACTGGATCAATAAACATCAGTGAAAAGGCTATAGCCAACTGGGCCGTTTCTCACAAAGTCTGTTACAACATTTTAAAAAAATGTTTTATTTATTTTAATGAGAGACCAGAGCACTGCTCAGCTCCAGCAGTGTGCTGTCCCCTTAGCCCTACTGTGGCATTTCTGTTGAGTGTGTGAACTTAGAATTCGGTTGCTTGCTTTTGTCTACTAAGCAGAGTCAGACCTTTGTGTGTGTTGGGGAAAACATGAGTCAGTAAGGTGTGGGTTATAGTTCATTTTTGGTTGTTAGAAGTGTTTCATTAATCATCTTTTAATGTTTTATTTATATTAATGAGGGAGATAGGTGGTGAGAGAAAGAGAACCAGAGCATTGCTGTGCTGCTGGGGATTAAACTCAGGACTTCCTACTTGAGAGTTCAACTCTTTATCCATTGCGCCACCTCCTAGGCAGCAATATCGGAGTTGGAAATAGTGTGGGCCTTATGGGACCAGAGGAGACTTGATGGAGAAGATGCTGTTTGAGCACACTTGAAGAGAGGAAGTTAATCATCTGGCTGTTCAGGGAAGAACATTTCTGGCAGAGGGCACAGCCATACACAGGCCCTCTGGGAAAGTGCCTGAAATGTCGGTCTGATGTTGCTGTGCTTGTAACTGTGAGCAAGAGATGGAGAGTATCAGAGAGATGCTTCAGAGAGCAAGAGGACAAGCTTGATTGGGCCTTGTGGGCTGTTGAAAGGAATTTGTTTTTTTCTTTTAGTGGGCTGGAGAGCTACTGTAGGCTTTTAATAGACTAGTAGCATGAGCAGATCTAATTGATTCTAAGGGACTACTCAAGTATTTAAGATAAGGACTTCACATATTTGTACAGAAAGTATTACGTACTCACTGTGTACCGGGGTATATGGTGCAGATGAAGTCGATGGTGAAACTTACATTCTTATCAGGGAGACAAAAATTAACTGTACATATTATCAATGTTGTTCTTTCTAAAGGAGACTGGAGGAATAAAGGAAGAACATTTTAGAAGGTTTGCTCAGAAAGAGCACCCCTGAGGAGGTGATTCTTGAACAAATCTGATTAAAATGAGGAATCCAGTCAGGTGAAGAAGACCTGGGAGAGGTGTATTCTGGGCAGTAGGAAGTGAGACAAAGATGCTAAGTGAAGACATGCTTGAGTTCCAGAACTAGCAGTGGTTGGTGCAGGAATGGCCAGAGTAATCAAGAGGGATGACAAGAAGCTAAGGGAGAGGGCTAGACAGGGGCAGGCCACTGTCAGAAATGTAGATTTATTCTGAGTGTGACTGATCGCCACTGGAAGCCTTTGAGCAGAGACTGAAGACTTGAGGGGCCAGGAGATGCTCACTTGTCGAGTTTGAGCCCTAGCGCCACATGGGAGCACTATGACGGGAAGTTCCACAGATGGTAGAGTGACACTGTGCTGTCTGTCTGTCTCTATATATATTCAATAAAAAGAGTGGAAAAGTCTAACCAAAAATGGTAAAATTGTATGTACATGGTTCTTCCAGCAACCTCCTCTTGACTCCACTCACCCACCCCCTTAAGGGAAAAAAAAAAAAAAAAGATAACTAACTACTGCATAGAAAATGAATTTAGGGTAAGAAATAGGAAAAAAAAGCATTTTGGAAGCTTTTGTGGGAGTCTAGGTAAGATGAGAGTAGCTTTCAGTAGGCAAAGGGAGCTTATGAAGATGAGCGTTCTTAGAATTAAAATGTAGAACATGCTTATTTCATTTTTTCTTCTTTCAGTCCATAAAAGAGTTCCAGTCAGAAGAATATCTTCAGATTATTACAGAAGAGGAGGCTTTGAAGTTACAGGAGAATGACCGATCACTTTATATCTGTGACCCCTTTAGTGGTGTTGTCTTTGATTACCTCAAAAAGGTTTGCTAACTTGTAGTGTGCTTCTTTTGTAATCTGTTCTTTTGGTTTATTTTTACTTCAGTGGACATAAACTCTTACTGATCATGAACTATTTTGTGAATTATGATTACAAAGAAACTCTTTGATTTGGGGAAACTAGAATTGTGTTTTTAAAAGCTAATTATGTTACAGTAGACTTGTTATGTGTCATTTTTATTTCAAGGGCTATACTTTCACTTAGTATATAATTGAGCCCTACAGTATTATTAAAGCGTTTCTGTGATAGGTTTTTTAATTTTTTATTCTGTTCTTTAATTCGGTTTGCAAGATGTTTCTAGGAGGGAAAGATCTCAACATAGCATTGGTTTACTTATTCTATGTGCTGTCCCAGTTTGCTCCTGCACATAGAATTTTCATGCCTGTGCTTTATGTTGGGGCTAAGAAATTTCATGCTAAAAGGAGACATTGGGGGATGAGTATTGCTGTTATACCAATGAGCTTTCTTACTTCTTTTTTTTTTTTACTCTAGAGTCTAGTGACTCATTACTTTTCTGGTGTCTGGACAAGAGAGGAGCAATAAAATAAAAGTAAACTGCCGTTGTAATCCCATCCAGATTATAAAGAAGTGGTTGTTGTTTGAAGGAGAAGAAAACATCAAAGAGTAGGTAGATGCAGTACTGTTACAGTTTTGGGAGGCCTGTGCTCACCTTTGCCAAGAGCATTGTTGGCCTTGCCCTCCTTTTGGCAATAACTGCGTGTCAGAAAGATCAGTAGCATAAAAAACTCAGTTTCCAGCTCAAGGACCGGCTTAAGGATCCCGGTTCGAGCCCCCGGCTCTCCACCTGCAGACAGAGAGGAGTGGAAGACAGAGGAGGAGAGAAAGATAGACACCTGCAGACCTGCTTCCCAGATTTGTACCCCTCTGATCCTACGGTTTTGTCAGTGTTTCATTTTTATAAATAAAGTTTTAAAAAATGTAAAGATTATATCAGGTTAAGATTCTGATGACAGTTTTTACACAGTTTCTTGAAGCTTCTTTCTTTTGATATTATGGTTTTGATATGTTTTCTTTTGATAGCCTGCACTGTTTGATATGCTTTGTGTGTGTGTGTCTAATTCACTCAGTGTGTACTGTGTCTGAGAAATTCTATTCTCTTGGAATTTGGTTATTTTTCTGTAGCAGTCCTCAGCTTCTGTAAAGAACTGAACAATATTAATAGTAAGATTAGATATCTTTTCTCAATAAGTGCTTTCCTATCTTGTAGCTTGGCTGCAGAATTGTCGGTCCTCAAGTGGTCATCTTTTGTATGCAGCACCAGCAATGCGTCCCCAGAGCTGATCACCCAGTCTATAACATGGTCATGTCTGATGTCATCGTGTCTTGTACAAGCCTGGAGAAAGACAGAAGGGTAGGTTGTGAGGTGTTGAGAAGACTGGTCAGTGATCTGCATGAATGTTTCCACATCTGGGTCTTCACTGCCCAGGGAACCCTTTGGTAAACCTTGAATTTGGTGTTCATGACAAATAGAAAAGTCAGTGGTTTTGTTGTTGTTTTGTTTGTTTTTTAATTGGAGAATGGTTTTGGTTGAAAAGAAAATACATTTTCCTCCATACATAGTAAATGAGGTGGTCGGTTTGTTTTATGGTGCCCAAGCCTTGTGCATGCTTGCTTCCATCAACCCCAGGCCAACTTTTTCATTCCTTTTATCTCGGTGTGGAGGAGGGGGAGAGACACCACAGTAATTATTCTGTCATCTGTGGAGCTTCTGATGCTGTGGTGCTGCGGTTTGAACCTGGGCCTGGTGCTTGTAACTTACAGTCTTGACCAAGTAAGCTATCTCTGGGTTATGCTTTTGTTTTAAACCAGAGCACTGCTCAGCTCTGGCTTATGCTGGTGCTAGAGGTTTAACCTGGGAGGCTTCAGCATGGAAGTCTGTTGCTTAAACTGTTATGCTGTTTCCCCCACCATGTTTTGTTTTTTAATCTTAAAAAAAAAAAAAAAAGCTTCTGTTCTGTGACATAGAACACTTTTCACTTTTCTTCTTCTTCTTCTTTTTTTTTTTTTTAACTCTAGTCCCTTGGAATGAATCCAGGACCTCAAACATGTAGAGTTGCTGGCCTCCCTGGCCAGATTTCTCATTCTTTAGTTTATTAGAGAAGAGAAGGACATACACAGGGGAATGATACCAGGGCACAGTTCCAGTATGAGCTCTGGTGCCATCTGTGGTGGTCTCACATGGTGTTAGAGCTCAAACCCTGGCCTGAAGCATGGCAAGGCATGTGTCTTTGGAGTGGACTACCCTACCCTACCTCTAATCCCTGTAAAGTATTTTTATATATTATGTGTAATTTATATACTTTAGAAATATGTGTAACAGAAAAGTATGCATATTGTAGAAACAGTATTTTTTTTTAAAAGAAATTAAAGGAGCCAGGTGGTGGCACACCTGGTTGAGCACAAGTTATAGTGTGCAAGGACCTGGGTTCAAGCACCCGGTCCCAACCTGCAAGGGGAAAGCTTTGCACGTGGTAAAGCAGTATTGCAGGTGTCTCTTTGTCTGCCCCTCTCAATGTCTGGCTGTCTCTTTCCAATAAGTAAATAAAAATAATAAAAGAAAATATTTTTTAAAAAAATAGTTAAAAAAGAAATTAAAATATTTTTTTATATTATCTTTACTTATTTAGTGGATAGAGACAGACAGCCAGACATTGAGAGGGAAAGGGATGATAGAGAAGGAAAAAGACAGAGACACCTGCAATACTGCTTCACCACTTACAAAGCTTTCCCTCCGCAGGTGGGGACTGGGGGCTGGAACCCAGGTTCTTGTGCATTATAACATGTGCTCAACCAGGTGAGACACCACCCTGCCCTAAAACAGTATAGTTTTTGTTTGTTTGTTTGTTTGTTTTGTTTTTGAAACAGTATAGTTTTAACAAGTTCTTAGAGTTGAAAGAATTAAATGGGGGAAAATAATATATACAGGCATAATTTTGGGGCCGGACGGTAGCACAGCAGGATAAGTACACATGGCACACAGCGTAAGGAGCGGCGCATGGATCCTGGTTCAAGCCCCTGTCTCCCCACCTGCAGGGGGGTTGCTTCACAGGCCACTAGTGAAGCAGGTCTGCAAGTGTCTATCTTTCTCTCCCCCTCTCTGTCTTCCCCTCCTCTCTCCTTTTCTCTCTGTCCTATCGAATAACAACAGTAATAACAACAACAATAAGCAATGAGAACAAAAGGGAAAAAATGGCCTCTAGGAGCAGTGGATCTGTAGTGCAGGCACCATGCCCCAGCAATAACCCTGGAGGCAAAAAGAAAAAAAATGTTTTAATAAAATAAAAAAGGCATAATTTCAAAATTTGTTTGTGATTCATATATAGTTTACTTACAAAAAATAATTTCATCAGTTAATTTTCTAGTGGTGGGAAATATTTGTATATTCCAACTGACAACAAGAGATATTTATAGGATATTGTATTAAAATGAAAGAGGGGCTGGCAAAGTAACTCACTTGAATAATGTGATGCTTTTGCTTTGTGTGAGACCGGATTCCATCTGGCCCCCACCACATTGAAGGAAGCTTCAGTGCTGTGCTCTATTTTACTCTCTGTCTGAAGCTCTACCTCTCTGTATCTGAAAAGGAAGAAGGGAAGGAGGGAGGAAGGAGAAAGAAAGGAGGAGGAAGAGGTGCTATTTGTTTCGGTATTAAAATATAATTTCTTTTGGGGCTACAGGAAGAAGTTCATAAATATGTGCAGATGATGGGTGGACGTGTATACAAAGACCTTAATGTATCAGTAACTCACCTCATTGCAGGAGAAGTTGGAAGCAAGAAATATCTGGTTGCTGCAAACCTAAAGAAACCTATTTTGCTTCCTTCCTGGATAAAAACACTGTGGGAGAAATCACAAGAGAAGTAAGAAAGACATTTAGATATTTTCTAATTAAAAAAAAAAAAGTAATTCTATTAAGCTGGAATACATAAGGTATGTTTTATGGTATGTTCTTTGGATTTGTTATTCAGGAACAAAAATGAAGTTGTTATTTTTCAGTGAAAGTAAAAGAGTAGAAACCATAGCTTTTTTTTCCTTGTTGAGGGGATCAGTGGTTTACAGTCAATAGTAAGCTATAGTGATTTGGACCTGTGTAACATTTCTCAGTTTTCCACATAATAATTCACCCTTCTCTAAGTCCTCTGCCATCGTGTTCTAAGACCTGAACCCTCCCCTGACACCAAGCCCAGATTCTTTGACTTTGGTACAGTACACTGAACCCAATCCAAGTTCTGCTTTGTGTTTTCTTATTTTTCATAAGCTCTGATTTATGGTGGTGCTGGGGACTGAACCTGAGACCTCATAGCCTCAAGCATAAAAGTTTTGCATAAACATTATGCTGTCTCCTTAGCCTGACTATGTCATCAGTGCTTCTGCCTAGCAAGACAACAGAATGGTATTTTTTTGTTGGCATTTTGCCAAAAATCACTGTTTTTTTGTTGTTGTTGTTGTTGTTGTTGTTTTTTATCAGAGCAATACTCAGCTCTTGAATGGTGGTACTGGGAATTGTACCTGGAACCTTTGGTTCCTCAGGCATGAAAGTATTTTTGCATAACCATTATACTATCTCCCCAGCTCAAATAATTTTTATTATTGTATATTTATATCATGTAAGGATTTTTTTTCTTTTTTTTTTTTTAGCCACCAGGGTCGTTGCTGGTGCTTAGTACCAGCACTGAATCCACTGCTTCTGGTGGCCATTTTTCCTTTTTATTGGCTAGAACAAAAAGAAATTGAGAGGGAAGGGAGATAGAGAGAAAGAGAGACAGCAGGGAGTTGGGCGGTAGCGCAGTGGGTTAAGTGCATGTGGCTCAAAGCGCAAGGAGCAGTGTAAGGATCCCGGTTTGAGCCCCCAGCTCCCCACCTGCAGGGGAGTCGCTTCACAGGCAGTAAAGCAGGTCTGCAGGTGTCTTTATCTTTCTCTCCCCCTCTGTCTTCCCCTCCTCTCTCCATTTCTCTCTGTCCTATCCAACGACGACATCAATAACAACAACAACAACAATAAAACAACAAGGGCAGCAAAAGGGAATAAATAAATATTTTTTTAAAAAAGAGACACCTGCAAAACTGCCTCACAACTTATGAAGCTTCCCCCCTTCGGGTAAGGAGCAAGGACTCAAACCTGGGTACTTATTTTGGATAGAGAAAAATTGAGAGGAAAGGGGGAGACAAAGGAACAGAGATTCCTGCAGTTGTGTTTCACTCCTCGTGATGCTTCTTGCAGGTAGGGGTGTGGGCTTGAACCTCAGTCCTTGTGTGATATAGTGTGTACTGTCTACTAGGTATATTACTTCCTGGCCTCAGAATCTGATATTTTTAAGTAGAAATTCAGACATACAGATTTGAAATATGTATTACTTTGATTGTCATGAACTTGAATTCATTAATATTTTTCCCCTTAAGGCAGTTCTATTTGACAGAATCTTTCTCTCTTTAATTTTATTTATTTATTACCAGGACATCACTGGGGCTTCATGCTTTCACAGCTGTACTACTTCCAGAAGTTTTTTCCCCATAGAGAGAAGGGGGGAGAAATAAGAGATACCATTGTACTGCTCCCCCACTGGTGAAGCTTTTCCTTTGCATGGTGCTCCTGTTTGGTGACTGAGAATATAAACCAGGTCCTTGTACATGGTTAAGTGTCCACCTTACCAAGTACTATCTCTTGGACAATTATTTTTTCATTATAATTATCCTTGTAAGCTCTGACTGATGGTGGTTCAAGCATTGAACCTTTGGCTTTAGAGCCTCAGGCATGCAAGTCTTATGCATAACCATTATTCTGTCTCCTCTGCCCAACATTACTTAGTACTACGGGTGTGATGTTGAACTTGATGAACAGTTAGTTTAATTCTGAATTTGTTTACCCCCTTTTCTTAAAAGTGATGAAAATCTTTTAAAAAAATAAGGAAAGTCCTTGATTAGATTTCTGGTTTTCTTGGGGGCCGGGGCCGTCATTATTCTGAGAACTTTTAAACTATTATATTTACTATTTAACTTTTTTCATTTTATCATTTCCCCAGAAAAATAACTCGCTATACTGACATAAACATGGAAGACTTCAGGTGTCCTATTTTTCTTGGATGTGTGATCTGTGTGACTGGCTTGTATAGTTTAGACAGGAAGGTAGTACAGCAACTCACAGTCAAGCATGGAGGCCAGTACGTGGGACAGTTGAAAATGAATGAATGTACACACCTCATCGTGCAAGAGACAAAAGGTAAACTTGCTGCTAATTTTGATGCTATATGACCTCTGCGCCTATGCTGGAAAATATCTCATTATTTATATTATGTTTTTTCCCCCCCCTTTTGTTGCCCTTGTTGTAGCTTCATTGTGGTTATTATTATTGCCCTTGTTGACGCAATTTGTTGTTGGATAGGACAGAGAGAAATGGAGAGAGGAGGGGAAGACAGAGAAGGGGAGAGAAAGATAGACACCTGCAGACCTGCTTCACCGCCTGTGAAGCGACTCCCCTGCAGGTGGGGAGCCGGGGGCTCGAACCGGGATCCTTACGCCGGTCCCTGCGCTTTGCGCCACATGCGCTTAACCCACTGCGCCACCGCCCGACCCCCTATATTATGCTTTAACAAAGCTGTCTAGATGAGAAATAAAATGAAGGAAAATACTGTTAAAAATTAGTTTGTAAATTGTCCTTAAGTTAGAACCTCAGGCATGGCCAGCTATATTAGGACTATAAGAATTAATAATCACTATTGATTTCCTCAGTCTAAAGGCAGTTAGCTCATCCCTTGACACTCAAGAATGGATTTACTACACACGGAGCCACCTCCTCAGCCCCAAGATAATTTTTTAAACCATTTTTATGTGTCATTAATGTGGTTTACATAATTCTAAGGTTACAGGATATAGGCCCACACCACACCCATTATCAAAGTTCTGTGCACTTGCCCTCTCAACAGAAACCAAAATAATTTAGGACTGGGCAGTGATGTACATGGTAGAGAAATTGCTACCTTGTGCAAGGACCCAGGTTCAAGCTCCCTGATCCTCACCTGCAGAAAGGAAGCTTCACAAGTGGTGAAGCAGTGCTGCAGGTGTCTCTCTGTCTCTGTCAAATAAAAGGTAAATAAAATATTTTTGTAAAAAAACATTGCCACCATAGTTCTCACAAAGTCTTAGAGACTATTTTCTTCTTCTTTTGGCAAATTCACATCTTTCAGTTCTTTAGATTATACATATGAGTGAAACCATCCAAGAATTGTCTTTTGTCTCTTAATTTTGCTATGCATAATTACCCCTAGTTATATCCATTTTGTCTCAAAGGACACAATATCATCTCTTGATTTCAAAGCAGTAGTCTATGGAGTATATATCCCATAGCCTTTTGGTTTTTATTTTATTTTTATTTATTGAAATACAAGTGGGAAACAACTTTAATGTCTTTCTTTTTTCTCTCAATGCAATAGGCCAAAAGTATGAAAGTGCCAAGAAATGGAACATACACTGTGTAACCACACAATGGTTTTTTGACAGCATTGAGAAAGGTTTTTGTCAGGATGAATCCATGTACAAAGCAGAACCTAAACCAGAAACAAAAACTGTACCTGATACTTCAACTCCTACTGGACAAACCAACACAATTAGCAGTAGTAAGTTTCCTTGGGGGAAATGACATCATTTTTAAGATAATTTTTCTTTATAATAACTTATTTGCATTAATAGAGTCACTGTGATATAGTAGGGATTCCATCTTTCTAGTCCAGTAGTCAACTTATATATAAAGCTAGTCCAGACTGTTAATGGTATTTGACTTGTTTGATTTTTTTTGTTTGTTTGTTTTTTCCTTTTTTCCTCACCAAGGTTATTGCTAGGGCTCAGTACCTACATCATGAATCCATTGTTCTGGTGGTCATTTTCTCCACTTTCCTTGTTTTCTTTTATTTATTTGGAAAGAGAGAAATTGAAAGAGGAGATAGAGAAAAATAGACACCTGCAGTACTGCTTCACTACTCCTGAAGCACCCCCCCCTCCAGGTGGGGACAGGGGGCTTGAACCTATGATTCTTTCAAGACCTGTAGTAAATGTAAAAAATGAGTAAGAATATTTATAGCACTGTCAAAGATGAAAAAGATTACCTTTTAAAAACATCACATGAGTTTTTTGTTGTTTGTTCTGTTTTGTTTTTGTTTTTTTTTTAAGATCTGTGTTTTATCTGTTTCTTAGCAACAGACAGAGTTAACCAGAGCATCACCAGCATATGCAGTGCTGGGCTTGAATTCAGGAGGACTTCATGCATATAAGCCCCATGCTGTACCATTAAGCCACCTCCTGGACTGCACAAAGGCATTTTTCAAAACATGGTTGATGTGTAAATGTCACCTCTTCACTATGTACTATAATTGTTCTGTAACATCTAGAGAACATTCTGTAGCAGTTGTTGTATACTGTCATCTGTAGTCATATAAAATGTGATAGTTTCATAGTCCTTTGTTTTTTAGAAAAGTTAACCTGCAAGAAAATGATGTAATCTTGATTATTTCCTCTCCATAAAAATGTATTCATCTCCTTAATGTATAGGTCGGACTCTTTCAGATGTCAGCCATATTTCCAACATCAATGCAAGTTGCATAAATGAATCCATATATAGTTCAGTTCTTAGTAGCAAAGTGGAACCTGCACTTGAAAACTTAGAAAATCTGGACATCAGTGCATTTCAGGCACCTGAAGACTTACTAGATGGTTGTCGGGTATGTGTTTCTTGCTAGTAAATGGAATAGTTGGTGATATGCATTAGAGTTTCTTAGCCTAAATGTGAAGGCCTTTCAGGATTTAGTTGCTCATCATCCCTCCATTGTAACTAGATACATTTAGGAGGCCAGGACCACCCTTTAGTTAGTGAGTTTCTCTGCCTGTGATGTACCTTCATCTGTCACCCTTCAAAATTCTTTTCTGAGGGCTGGACAGTGACACATACAGTATCATGCACAAGGACCCAGTCCCCACCCGCAGCGGGGAAGCTTCACAAGCAGTGAAAGAGTGCTGCAGGTTTCTCTTTCTTCTCCCCTCAATTTCTTTCTATTCAAAAAAAAAAAAAGTTTTTTCCTTTTCTGAGCCCTCCTAATGACCTTAGTATTTTCATGTGCTGTTGTGTTTTAAGAGTAATTTCTGAATCCTTTAGTGAATTTTATTTATAGCTAAGCTATCATTTACTAAGTGCTTATACTAAGCTAGACCATTGCTAACTACTGCACATTGTTAATATGTTGGATATAAGCTTATTCTTAATTCTTGAGAATAACTCTTAATAGATATGTTATTCTGGGAGTTGGGCAGTAGCACGGCAGTTTAAGCACACATGGTGCAAAGCACAAGGACCAGCATAAGGATCCTGGCTGAAGCCCCTGGCTCGCCACCTGCAGGGGAGTCGCTTCACAGGCCGTGAAGCAGGTCTGCAGGTGTCTATCTTTCCCTCCCCCTCTCTGTCTTTCCCACCTCTCTCCATTTCTCTCTGTCCTATTCAACAACAACGGCATCAATAACAATAATAACTACAGCAATAAAAAACAAGGGCAACAAGTGGGAAAATACATAAATATTTTTTAAAAAGATATGTTATTCTGAAAATGAGATTTAGCCGATTAAGAACTTGTTCAGAATCACACAGGCATTAAATGGCTGACCATCTGTTCCAAAGCCTGTATTCTTGAGCATTATAGGCACATTGCTTAATGTTTCTTAAATGATGATATTTTTCATTGTATGAACAGATTTATAAGTTATTTGATAGAAATCCATATTCAATAGATTCCTAGAGCTTCCCTTAATGTATTCCCACTTGTGGAATGAATATCCTTTACATTAGTTCTTGAGGAGTAGCAATGATTTAAACCTGTTTATTATTAAAACGAATAGTTCATATTACCATATCTTTATATACTTATAAAACTTAAAACCCAGAGTTGGGTGGTAGCCCAGGTGGCACAAAGCGCAGGACTGGCCTAAGGATCCCGGTTTGAGCCCCCGGCTCCCCACCTGCAGGGGAGTCACTTCACAGGCGGTAAAGCAGGTCTGTAGGTGTCTTCTCTCCCCCTCTGTCTTCCCCTCCTCTCTCCATTTCTCTCTGTCCTATCCAACAACAGTGACATCAGTAACAATAATAACTACAACAATTAAAAAAAACAAGGGCAACAAAAGGGAAAATAAAAAATTTTTTTGGAAAAAAAAAAAACCTACTGGCAGAACAGAAAGTGTCTTGGGGCTGGGGACAGCTTAACAATTATGCAAAAGACTTTCATGCTTGAGACTCTGAGGTCCCAGGTTCAATCACTACTGTCAGCCAGAGCCAAACAATGCTCTGGTGGCTCTCATTAAAAAAATAAAGAAAAGAAAATGTGTAGGGGATTGGGCAATGGCGCACTGGGTTAAGCACACATAGTACAGCGCGCAAGGATCCCGGTTTAAGCCCCTGGCTCCCCACCTGCAAGGGATCGCTTCACAAGTGGTGAAGCAGGTCTACAGGTGTCTCTCTTTCTCCCGCTCTATCTTCCCCATATCTCTCAATTTCTCTCTGTCCTATCCAATAAAACAGGAAATAAATAAATGGCCACCAGGAGCAGTTGATTTGTAGTGCAGGCACGGAGCCCCAGTGATAACCCTGGAGGCAAAGAAAATAAAAAAAAATGTACAGATAATGTTTAGAGTGATAAAAAGAAAATTTCATGACTGGGAAAAATAGCATAGTGGCTATACAAAAGACTCCCTCCTTTCCTTTTTTTTTTTTTTTTAATTATGCTTTATTATGATAGGGGCAGAAACAGCAGATAGAGACAGCAGAAAGAGAGACACCTGCAGCACTGTTTCACTGCTTGTGAACCATCCTTGGCACTGACATTCTTATAGAGCATTGTCACCATAAACTTTATACAGCTTTTCACAAGCTTGATGTAAATCCCTTTAGGGAAGAAAAACAGTAAAATGTGGTGAGAATGCACACTTCAATTTCCATCTTGAATTGGAAGTCAGTCTATTTTTTTTAATGAAGCTAGAACTGTCACCTGTCAAATGGCATAGAAAGAGCATGGATGTGAATGACTCTTTTGCTTCCCAAGATGAGCTAGTGCTGTCTTTTTGCAAAAATGTCATGAGTTTTCTGACAGCCCAGTAGAAACTCAAAAATACTTGCCAGATGCCCACTGTGAATGACAATAATGCTGTGGAATAGTGGAGGTGTATTCATATCAGAGTTTCAGAATACTTTTTTTAAAAGAATTTTTATTTATTCATGAGAAAGATAGGAGGAGAGAGAAAGAACCAGACATCACTTTAGTACATATGCTGCTGGGGATTGAACTCAGGACCTCATGCTTGAGAGCCCAGTGCTTTATCCACAGCGCCACCTCCCAGACCACAGAATACTTAATATGTTTTAAAACATACACGGTAATATGATAACCCATCTTAAATGTACTCATATAAAGAGAATCTCCTTTGCAGATATACCTGTGTGGTTTTAGTGGCAGAAAGTTCGACAAGCTGAGAAGGCTTATTAACAGTGGAGGTGGCGTTCGTTTTAATCAACTCAATGAAGATGTAACTCACGTTATTGTGGGAGACTATGATGATGAATTGAAGCCATTTTTGGAGAAATCAGTGCACAGGTGTGATCATTTTATTTTTTTCAAAGCTGTTTCTTTGATACATCTTAAAATTGCATGTCCATGCAGTTATGGGTACTGCCTGGTATTGGAAATGATGGCTTTTATGTTTTAAACTAACATGTAAACTACCTACTATTTTGTAGGCCTCACATAGTGGGAGCAAAATGGCTGCTTGACTGTTTTAGTAAAGGCTATCTGCTTCCTGAAGAGCCTTATATCCCTGCTAACTACCAGCCAGCAGAAGTTCCAGTTTCAGATCAGCCTGAAAGTAAAACAGCCCTCTTAAAGAACAATAGCTTCTCCAAGAAAGACCTTGCTCCTAGTGAAAAGCCTGAGCAAGCTGATGAAGACCTGCTTTCTCAGTATGTGAATAGTAACTCAGTCCTAGGTAAGGAGTCCTGGATTAGTATTTATTCTCATTAAAAAATAGTTTAGTAGACTACTGTGATCCACCTCCCCAGTACCTCAGTTTAAAACGCAGAGGTTACATAGGCTCCTATGCTGACTATGGGCCCCAGATCAAATCGATGGAGTTTACAGTTAACATTTATATACTTTTCCCTTATTTGGGAGCTCCTCTCCTCCCTGATCCAGCTTTCTGGTCCTTTTTCCAACTATGACATCATCCCCCCCAAACAATAGCTTAGGTCACCTGCATATTGGATGTCAGGCACAGGCAAAACCTAGTTGGGTCATGGGCCCCTGGGAATATACCTAAAATAGACCTACTAGCTTTTTCCAAAACAGAGGACACTGTGCCCACCCCAAATCTTCATCTGCAATATTCCAGCCTTTAGGTTCATGATTAGTCAACAATTTGCTCTGCTTTCTATCTTAACTCTTTTTCAGCCACCAAGTTCCGGATGCTACCATGATGCCAAACAGACTCCCCAGGGCAGATGACCTCACCAATGTGTCCTTGAGCTCCGCTTCCCCAGAGCTCTGCCCCACTAGGGAAAGAGAGAGACAGGCTGGGAGTATGGATCAGCTTGTCAATGCCCATGTTCAGCAGGGAAGCAATTACAGAAGCCAGACCTTCCACCTTCTGTACCCCATAATGACCCTAGGTCCATGGTCCCAGAGGGTTAAAGAATAGGAAAGCCATCGGGAGGGGAGGGGATACGGAGTTCTGGTGTTGGGAATTGTGTGGAATTGTACCCCTCTTATCCTATGGTCTTGTCAGTGTTTCCTTTTTTTTTTTTTTTTTAAATATTCCCTTTTGTTTCCCTTACTGCTTTATCGTTGTTGTGGCTATTATTTTTATTGGTGTCATCATTGTTGGATAGGACAGAGAGAAACTGAGAGAGAAGGGGAAGACAGAGGAGGAGAGAAAGATAGACACCTGCAGACCTGCTTTACCGCTTGTGAAGCGACTCTCTTGCAGGTGGGGAGCCGGGGTCTCGAACCAGGATCCTTAGTCGGTCCTTGCACTTAGCACCACCTATACTTAACCCGCTGCGTTACTGCCCGACTCCCAGTATTTCCATTTTATAAATAAAAATGAAAAAAGAAGTAAAAATTTTTTTTAAATAATTAACTTGGGTTATTCACAGTGGAAAAAAAAAAACTAAGAAAGACCTACAGACCTACAGAGTTTGGGGTTTGGTAATTTTCTGCTAAGATTTCTAGTACTTTAGGAGTGCTTATAATAGTACTATGATTTCCTTAATGGAAAATGATAAGCTCTTAGTGTCTTTTGCTGAGAATGTTTTGCTTGCTTGCTTTCTACCAGGGTTATCACTGGGGCTTGGTGCCTGCATGGTCAGTCTACCACACTGGGTGGCCTTTTTTTTTTTTTTCTTTGTTAAAGGGCAAAAAACAGATATAGAGAAGGAAAGGGAGGAGCCCAGGTGGTAGCACACCTGGTTAAGTGCAAATACTACAATGCACAGGACCCAGGTTCAAGCCCCCAGTCCCCACCTGCAGGGAGAAAGCTTTGCAAGTAGGGAAGCAGTGTTGTAGGTGTAACTCCCCCTTCCCTCTCAATTTCTGGCTGTCTCTATCCAATAAACAAAGATAATAAAAAAAATTAAAAAGTGAAATATTAAAAAAAGAGAAAGAAGACATCTGCAGCACTGCTCCACCACTTGTGAATTTGTAAAACACCCCACCCCGCCACCCCACCCCGTGCACTTTGCCAGGTGTGCCAACACCTGATCCTTGTTATAACAATATTGGTAACCCAGAAGATGGAGTTTGTATACTTTTTTTGTTGTGTATTTTTAAAGCCGTAGTTTTGTAAATGTGGTCATAATTCTCATGCTGCCTTCACTAGGAAATAAACTTAACAGTATGATAATTTATCTGTTAGAAAACATTTTTATTTCTCTTCCAGGTGAAGGTGCGAAGTCTGGAGTTGGCTCTATTAATGATTCTACTCATATTGAACCCTTTAATGACTCTACTCATATTTCTGTGCAAGAAGAAAATCAGTCTTCTGTCACCCGCTGCCTCCCTGACACTTGTAAGATTACCGAAGAAGGTTTATTTAGCCAAAAGAGTTTCCTTATCTTGGGTTTTAATAATGAAAATGAAGCTAATATTGCAAATATCATAAGAGAAAATGCTGGGAAAGTCGTGTCCCTCCAGAGCAGAATTGTTGCTGATTTTGCTGTGGTTCCTCTGCTTGGGTGCCAAGTGGAAGCAACTGTGGGAGAAGTTGTTACAAACACATGGCTGGTAAGAAAATACTTGGAGCTTAAATACTGTGTTGAAAGCTATCTGAATGCTGAGAGTGTTGATGTTTATGTGTTGGGCAGTTCAGTTTAGAAGAGATCAGGTGAGTTAAGGGTGGTATGGCTATAGGCTATAGTTCTGTTTGGATACATGAATGTGGAGTTTGGAGCACTGTCTGGAGTTGTTTTTTGGCATGGTGCATTCTAAAATAGGAAGATGGTCCTATTTTGTTTTCTAATCCTGGTAGACATTATTACTCTTTCCCAGGGCCCACAGTGGCAAATTATTGTATATCATTTCATACTATTTTAGTCTTCTCTGTTTCATCACACCAAGCGTGACATGTACTTTTAAGAAATATAAATTTATAGGAGGTTCCTGGAAGATGGCGGACTGAGAAGCTGCTAGTGGCTTGAGCTCTGACCACATCTTCTGGATTTTCTGCCTTTAGTAGGCCAGTCAATAAGGGGTCCTAGCGGTGACACCAAGGAGGTGACTATAACTTAATTTGGGTTAAAAAATAGAGTAGAAAAAAAGGGAAAAAAATTTTTTCTCTTTTAAATTATTAAGCACACCTCCACCCCTTCCCCCCTCCCCCCATAACCAGTCCCTGGGGACCAGCTCCTATCAGGCTCCCCTGCTGAGCTTCTTTCTTTACCAAGAAATATAAATTTATCTTATTTATTCCATTACGTAGAGGCAGGGTAGGGTCAAGAGGCCGAACAGTATTCTAGCACATGCAGTACTGGGGATTAAACCCGGGACCTCATGCTTCCAAAGTCCAAAGCTCTACCACTGTGCCACTTCCTGGGCCCCATGACATGTACTTGTATTATTCCATCTGGCTGATTTTTACCACTGCTAATTTCAGCACTGATTTTTTTTTTTTTGAGGGATCTGGGGGGGGGGTCTTCAAAAATTCAGAGAAAAAAATTACAAATGAACACATTGGAATAAATTAAACTTAAAACAATATTCAGTAACTTCCATGATAAATCTGGTTTTAAAATTCCAATTGATATGTGTGTGCATATATACATGTACATTTGTGTTTGTTTAAATACTAGAATTTAAATTGGTATTTAATAAATTAAAGCATTGGGAAAGGGCATACACAGGTATATATTAAAGTAAGATTGCTTTTCATCTAATCATGTCAGTGTTAACCTCTGTTACTTATATTGCTACTGTTTCTATTGTTTTTAAAAGGTAACTTGCATAGACTATGAGACTTTAATGGATCCAAAGTCAAGTCCTCTCTTCACACCAATCTCAGTGATGACAGGAGTGACACCTCTGCAGGATTGTGTCATTTCATTCAGCCAGTATGCAGGAGCAGAGAAGGATTCATTAACATTCTTAGCAAATCGCCTTGGAGCAAGGTAAGCAGTACCTTTACATACCTGTTTTCTTGGTTTATCTTTTTTTTTTTTTTCCTTGTCTTAATGGAAAGCATCCATACTAGAGTTCTGTTGTGTATCTTTGTAGTCTATATGGGTAGCATGTAGCAGATCTGTGTAATAGTTCAAAGCAGGAGAGTGAGATTGCTTACTTCTAGATTAATATCTGCCAAATGTTGAAACCACAAGCATTAATACTTATCAGGGGGAAAAGGAAACATTCAAAGCTGACACAGGGATCATTATTAACTACTGCTTGCCTTCGCAATATCACCTTCCATGTGCCATGTGGATGACTTATTCCTGCTCATTATACATTTGTTTCTCTGATTTTGAGAGACAGAAAATGAGTTTAAAAGTTATTTCAGGGAGTCGGGCAGTGGCGCAGTGGGTTAAGTGCATGTGGCACGAAGCACAAGGACCAGCATAAGGATCCTACCTGCAGGGGAATCAATTCACAGGTGGTGAAGCAGGTCTGCAGGTGTCTCTCTTTGTCTCCCCCTCTCTGTTATCCCTTCCTCTCTCTATTTATCTCTGTCCTGTGTAACAACAACAACATGAATAACAACAACAATAATCACTACAAAAACAATAAAAAACAAGGGCAACAAAAGGGTAAATAAATAAATAAATGTTATTTCAAAGTTCAGGGCTGAGGAGATAGTTATACAAAGAGATTCTCATTCCTGAAGCACCAAAGATCCCAGGTTCACTCCCCAGCATCACCATAAAGCAGAGATGAATAATGCTCTGTAAGAAATATAGGGAAATTTTCCCCAAAATCCAAATTAACTCAACCCTTAAATGAACATAGTGGCAGCTGTTTAACATAGAAGGGAAAAAAATTATTTTACTTATCAATTTTTTTAAAGAGACTTTTAAAAATTAGATTATGAAACAAGACTTAAAGTGATATTAAACACAGATTGCCTAAAATAAAGTTATCCAGGGGGCCAGGTGGTTCTTCTTCTAGCGTTTGCCCTTCTTCTGTAGCCAGTCAACAGCGTCAGGCCACGTGGTGATGCACCCAGTTGAATGTACAAGTTACCATGCTCAGGGACCCTGGTTTAGGGCCCCCAGCCCCTGCCTGCAACAGAGAAATATGAATGTTTAAGAATTTATTTAGAGAAAAGGCAGTGTGGCACCTGTGCATGTTACAATGCACAAGGGCCTGGGGTTCAAGGTCTAGGTCCCCACTTGCAGGGGAAAAGCTTCACAAGCAGTACTACAGATGTCTCCCTGTCTCTCTCCCTCTCTATTTCTCTTTCCCCTCTTTCCTATCAAATACACGAATAAAAAAACTTTTAAAGAATTTATTCAAAGAATAATACAAATCAAAACATTTTTCTTTTTTTAATATTTATTTTCCCTTTTGTTGCCCTTGTTTTTCATTGTTGTTATAGTTATTGTTGTTGTTATTGATGCCATCGTTGTTAGATAGGACAAAGAAATGGAGAGAGGAGGGGAAGACAGGGGGAGAGAAAGATAGACACCTGCAGACCTGCTTCACCACCTGTGAAGCAACTTCCCGGCAGGTGGGGATCTGGTGGCTCAAACCGGGATCCTTATGCCGGTCCTTGTGCTTTGCGCCACCTGCGCTTAACCCACTGCTCTGCCGCCGGACTCCCTATTCAAAATATTTTTAAAGGATGAATAGTTATGCTAAGTAGACATAAACAATAAAAGAAAAGAGAGGTTGCAGTTTTAATATCAGAATTTTGATTGAATCAAAAACATTAAAAGAGAAGAACACTATAGAGAATTGAAACGGGACCAGGTGGTAGCACAGTAGATTAAACGCACATAGGGCAAAGCTCAGGGACTGGCGTAAGAATCCTGGTTTGAGCCCTTGGTTCCCCACCTGTGTGTGTGTGGAGGGTCACTTCACAAGCGGTGAAGCAGGTCTGCAGGTGTCTGTCTTTCTCTTCCCCTCCTCTCAGTTTCTCTCTGTCCTATCCCAACAACAGCAGTGGGGCAACAAAATGGAGAAAATGGCCTCCAGGGGCAGTGGTATCTTAGTGTAGGCACCAAGCCCACACTATAACCCTGGGACCAGAAAAGAAAGGAAAGAGAGACTTGAAACAAGTGAACTTGGGGCTAGGTGGTAGCACAGTGGGTTAAGTACACATGGCACGAAGTGCAAGGACCAGCATAAGGATCCCATACCCCTATTAGCTTACAATCTTGTAAGTCACTATAAATCACTAATGAAAATATGATTTATAAAAGAGGAAGAAAAGGAGGTGGGGGAGAAACTACAACACCAAAACTTGAAAGCAGTGGGGATTGGGGTCATGCATTATCCAAGTGAACTATTTGATCAGCCTTTTCTGTCCCATATTTTCTGTTTAGTATTCTGTAATGTTGAGCAAGTAACTTAATTTTTCTTTTTTTCACTCTAATATTTTTGCAAGTTAGCTAATTTCTCTTTATCGTTCCTAGGTTCTATCTGTGTAATATTTTGTAAAATACTCGTATTTCATAAATATTGAGAGGCTTACATGAAATTAGATATGAAATGTTTTAAGTGTCATGGGCTGAAAACATAATGTGCAGTTCACTTTCTTTGCTCCCCTAAGTTATTCCTTTCCTCCTTTTAGGACAAAGTGGCTGAGTAATGACTAATTAAGAAGTAAATTTAAAAACGAAGAAGTAAAATTTTCAGGCTGGCAAAATAGCTCACTTGGACAGTGTGCTGCTTTGTCATGTGTACAAGCCAGATTCTGGCCTGTCCCCCACCATATTGAAGGCAGCTTTGGTGTTATTGGTCTCTCTTTCACTCTCTGCCTTCTTTATCTCTGTCTAAAAATAAATTAATTAATTAATTAAATTTTTCTAGCTATTTGCAGAAAGCTTAATTTAACTGAGTATGGTATTATTAAAAGTTGGATTGTAGTGGCACATTCTATTCTATAGTAAGGTATTTGGAAGAGAATTAATTTAAGACCTAGACTAGGCCAACTTTTAGTCAGAGGTCAGAGGGAATTTTATGTTTAGTACTCCACCTGTACTTTTGGATAAGAAACGTCATTGCACTTGCCAGCCAATTGTATCTATGACCATTTCCTTTCCTTTAATACAACTTTCAGTGTTCAGGAATTCTTTGTTCGCAAATCCAACCCAAAGAAAGGGATGCTTGCCAGTACACATCTTGTGTTGAAAGACCCAGTCGGTTCTAAATATGAAGCTTCCAGGAGATGGAATTTACCAGCAGTCACTGTTGCTTGGCTACTGGAGACTGCCAGGATAGGCAAGAGAGCAGATGAAAGCCATTTTCCGATTAAAAATGCATCTATAGAAGGTGACTACTTTTTTTCTCTTTTCTCTTTTATGTGTGTGTGTGTTGATAACTTGGTGATTTCTGGGATATGAATGTGACAAAGCTTGTCTTGGGGAAAGTCTTTGACATGGAGTGCAGTGAGCCACTGGTAGGTGTTCCTTGATGGGCAGCAGATGAATGTCCATAACACAAAGGCCTAATGTTTCTATGCTTTCAAATGCAGGTACTATGTAAAACCTAAAGAATACACAACAATTTAGGGTCATTCTAGGGTTTCAGATGTGAGCTTGAATCCCAGTTACTGTTCCTTTTATGTTCATAGTGACACACCAGGTAATTAATGTGCTCACACTTCCTCTCACCTTTCTGCTTTTTATGTGTCTCGTCTGGCTTCCCACGTGTTTGCTTTTTCCCCCTCATCCTTTACTCCTCAGCTGGATGACACTTTCCCTGGGAAGCCTTCCTTGACTCAAAGTGTAATCTTGCCAGAATATGGTGTATTATCCTTCTGTAGCTCTCATTCCAGTGTCATAGGTCTCACTTAGTTTTGTGCCTCCCGCTTAACTGAAAGTTCTAAAAACATGAGCAGTATGCATATCCTATGCCTCCATTTATGCATAGCCTGCGCCTTCATTCTCTTTTTTAGCACTGGGCCTGGTGTGGAGCTACCTTCAGCTAATGTTTTTGTTAAAAGTTGACAAAAGGTAGGAGGCAAAATGGGACATAGTGGCCCCTTATCAAATGATGGCAACCCTGGACAAGTTCAAGGACAAGTCAGACTCAAACACTGATTAGAAGGGACATAAACACCCCTATTTTCGTAGCCCCATTATTCAACAATAGCCTAAGAGTAGAAGCAGCCTAAATACCCATCATCAGATGACTGGCTAAAGACGTTATGGGATACATATTTCATAGAATTCTACTCTGCAGTCAAAAAGATGATACTGAATCCTTTGTGACAAACTGAATGCAACTGGAGGTGATTCTGCTTCATGAAATAAGCAAAGAGATGAAAGACAACTACTAGATGGTTTCACTCATATGGAATCTAGAGATCTGTTTTATGTGAACTTGCCAGAAAAAATAAAAATTCAAACAGAACAGAAGCAAGCAAACTGTAAGATGTATGAGAACTATGGTGATTCTCTTTGGGAGGTGGCAGGTTGGAGATACAGAACTCTGGTGGTGGGTGTGGTGTGGAACTCTACTTTGTATCTTACAGTTGTGTGACAAACTATTAATAACAAATTAAAAATGACTTTAAAAAGGGACAAGTCAGCAGTTTGGGCACAGCTCTTAGCTGTTATTTATTTACTGGACAGACTGGAAATTTTACAGCTAAAGCAAAAGTCATGTTTTTTGGTCATACCAACATTTCACCAAGGACAGCTTTTCCAACACCTTGTTTTTTGTTGACTTTAAGTACATATAGTAAGAATTTTCATTTTACTTGGCTATTGACTGAGGTGACATAATTTTTTAAAAATTATTAGGCTTACTGAGAATATTTTAAGTTACACACTAGATGAAATAGGAAGTCATTTTATAATATATTTGTCAATCTCAATATGTGTATATATTTCACAGATATATTTAGTAGTGCGTGAGACAGAAACCATAGTTTTACTCTGGTATGTGCAGTGCTAGAGCTTGTACTCAGCATCTCACTTTACCCACTGTACCACCTCCCAGGTTGCTCAGCATACCATCTGGTTTGTTTCTTAGAAGTAGGTATATAGGGGGGGTCGGGCGGTGGCGCAGTGGGTTAAGCGCACGTGGCGCAAAGCGCAGGGACCGGCGTAAGGATCCTGGTTCGAGCCCCCGGCTCCCCACCTGCAGGGGAGTCGCTTCACAGGCGGTGAAGCAGGTCTGCAGGTGTCTATTTTTCTCTCCCCTTCTCTGTCTTCCCCTACTCTCTCCATTTCTCTCTGTCCTATCCAACAACAAATTGCGTCAACAAGGGCAATAATAATAGCCACAACGAAGCTACAACAAGGGCAACAAAAGGGGGGAAAATGGCCTCCAGGAGCGGTGAATTCATGGTGTAGGCACAGAGCCCAGCAATAACCCTGGAGGAGGAAAAAAAAAAAGTAGGTATATAGGGAGTTGGGCTGTAGCACAGTGGGTTAAGCGCAGGTGGCGCAAAGCACAAGGACCTGCGTAAGGATCCCAGTTTCAGCCCCCAGCTCCCCACCTGCAGGGGAGTTGCTTCACAGGCGGTGAAGCAGGTCTGCAGGTGTCTATCTTTCTTTCCCCCTCTGTCTTCCCCTCCTCTCTCCATTTTTTTCTGTCCTATCCAACAAAGACAACAACAATAAAACAACAAGGGCAACAAAAGGGAATAAATAAATAAATATTTTTTTTAAAAAGAAGTAGGTATATAACTTTGTGGTTTAATGTGTGTTTGAGAATTTGCATGAAAGCTAACAATATAATATAAATTAATCCCCTAATAAGTGCTTCTTCACAGAAAATGGGGCCTCAGTGACTTACATCTGTTTCTTTAAATTTTAAATCTCTAGGCCAACATTTGGAAACTCAAATAGCAAATGGCATGAATCTAAATCCAGAGACTCCAGAGCCACCTGTCCCACATCTGGAACCTCATAGGACAGCAGGTGTGACACCGCTGGATCTGAAACACTTCCAGAGTAAAGCCTTCCATGCTGTGATTTCACAACACACCGGGCAGGCTCCGGCCTCCTCCACAGTAGGGCAGCCACTTCAGAAGGAGCCCTCATTACATCTGGACACCCCATCAAAATTCCTCTCCAAGGACAAGCTCTTCAAGCCTTCCTTTGATGTGAAGGTGGGTTTCTAGGGACTGGCCCTGGAACTCATTTAACAGTATGATATATTTTAGATAGAGGCAGAGAGAGTAAAGAAACCACAGCACCAAAACTTCCTTCAACGCAGTGGGCGCTGGGCTCAAATCTGTGTTGCGCACATGACAAAGCAGTGCACCATCCAAGAGCTGTTTTGTTTTTGATGTTTGTTGGGGATGGGGGGAGGGGAGTGGACCCAGAGCACCATTCTGGCATATGGAATGCCGAGAGTTGAGTCCAATGCCTTATCTTCTGTGCTACCTCCTAGATCACTTAATAGGTTTTTTGAGATGTTGGTTAAGTAGATTCATAGTATAGAATCCCAATATATATACACAGAGGTGATGTATATGGTGTAAAATCAGGATGTCTGTGGTAGCATATGGCTTGAATCTAAATTCAGAAATTCCAGAGCCACATGCCGTTCCCCTAGAAACTCACATGAAAGATCTGTTGTGAGCTGTATATGACTTCACACAGATCTTTTACTCCCTTCTTTCATGCAAAGAATATCCCTCCCTTCTTTCATGCAAAGAACGTAACACTAGCTCAAAGAATATTTATTAATGATCAGAAGAAATGGTCTGTTGAAATAATACTTTATAAAAAATGTAAACATGCTATTTATGTATTGATTTCATCTTTAGCTTTGCTTTGTTTTATTTCTTGAGTAATAAGGCTTCATTTCTGGAAAATTCATTTGCAAATCAAGGGCTAATGTAACCTTCTCTAATTGTTTCCTTTCATTCCCTAAAGGTGAGGTTTTTTTTTTCTAGTATCTTTAGTAGAATTTGATCTTAAAAGTACAGTAGATACTTATTTTTCTTTTTATTTATTCCTTTTTGTTGTCCTTGTTGTTTTATTGTAGTTAATTATTGTTGATGATGTCATCGTTGTTGGATAGGACAGAGAGAAATGGAGAGAGGAGGGGAAGACAGAGCGGGAGAAAAAGATAGACACCTGTAGACCTGCTTCACCGCTTGTGCAGGTGGGGAGCTGGGGACTCGAACCGGGATCCTTACTAGGTCCTTGCGCTTTGTGCCACATGAGCTTAACCCGCTCTGCTACTGCCTGACTCCCTCTTTTTTCTTCTTTATTTCTTCATTGTATTTGATAGAATAGAGAGAAATTTAGAGGGGAGGGAGAAACGGAGAGGGAAAGAAACACAAAGACACCTGCAGCATTGTTTCACCACTCCTGAAGCTTTTCCCTTCCCAGCCCCTCACAGATGGGGAATGGGGTCTTGAATCTGGGTCCTTGTGCATGGTAATGTGTGTACTCAACCAGGTATATCCCTTCCCGGGCCCCTATATCCCTCTCTTTGTATCTGTAATTGAAAAGAGTGGGGTGAAAGTCCACCAGCTGCTGTGAGATTATATAGACATGAGGCCCCTTCAACTGTAAGGAATAGTAAAAAGAAATGAAAGCTTAAATACTCCAGTATTAACCTTGTTGATCACTAGTAAATCACTAAGAAACACAAAGCAGAACTTGGACTGGGTTTGGTGTTTTGCACCAAAGTCAAAGACTCTGGGGTGGGGAGGGAGGGCTCATGTCCTGGAACATGATGGCAGAGGAGGACCAGAGGGGATTGAATTGCTGTGTGGAAAACTGAGAAATGTTACACATGTACAAACTACTGTATTTGACTGTTGACTATAAATCATTAATCACCTCAATAAAGAAAATAATTTAAAAAAAAAACTCTAGTGGATCCGGGAAGTCAGCAAGTAGAGTGCATAAGCCCCTATTGAGTCCCTGGCACCATACTCAAGCAGTTCTCGAATGTCTTAATCTTTCTCAGTAATAAGTAAGCCAGAGAATGTCAGAACAGGCTGTGAGAGAGTGTTTTTGGTTTTGAATAAAAGAGTCATGATTCTAGCATTAAAATTTTTTGCACATTATGCTTGTAAATCAATATTAAATCACTATTTTTTTTTTTTTAATTGCACATAAAACTTCTGATTTGAAGGGGCTGGGTGGTGGTGCACCTGGTTGGGTGCACATGTTACAATGCACAAGGACCCAGGTTTGAGCCCCCAGTCTCCATCTGCGGGGGGAAAGCTTTGCGAGTGGTGAAGCAGTGCATCAGGTGTCTCTCTCTTTCTTTCTCTCTCTCTCTCTGTCTCCCCCCTTCCTTCTCAATTTCTGGCAGTATGTACCCAATAAATAAATAAAGATAATAAAAAAAATTAACAAAAACTTCTGCTCTAATTAATGTGCAGTAAAAGTACGTATTTTGAATTCTTAACTGAGAGATAGCTCAATTTGTTAGAATAAAGAATTTGTATCCTGGAGACTCCCAGGGCCTCTGGTCCAGTCCCTGGCACCACTGTCTACCAGAGCTGAGTAGTGCTCTGGGCTTTCATAGAAAATAATTTTGTGTGGTCCGGGAGGTGGTGCAGTGGATAAAGCACTGGACTCTCAAGCATGAGATCCTGAGTTCAATCCCCAGCGGTACATGTGCCAGAGTAAAGTCTGGTTCTTTCTGTCCTCTCTTTCTCGTGAATAAAGAAAATCTTTTAAAAAAAAGAAAAGAATTTGAGGGGGTCTGGTAGTGGTGCACTTGGTTAAGTAAACATAGTGTGAAGCACAAGGACCTGCACAAGGATCCCAGTTTGAGCCCTCAGCTCCCCATCTACAGAAGGGTCACTTCACAAGTGGTGAAGCAGGTCTGCAGGTGTCTATCTTTCTCACCTCCTCTTTATCTCTTTATCTCCCCACCCCACAGATTTCTCTCTGTCCTATCCAAAAAAAAGAAAGAAAGAAAATTTTTTTAGACCTGGAGAGACAGCATAGTAGTTATGCAAAAGACTTTCATGCCTGAGGCTCCAAGGTCCCAGTTTCATCCATAGCACCACCATAAAAACCAGAGCTGAGCAGTGCTCCTATCTCTGTCTCACCTCTCTCTATGTCTCACTGACTCATTAGAGTAAAATTTTAAAAAAAGGAGAGACTTAGAAGGTGGTGCAGTGGAGGAAGCATTGAATTCTCAAGCATGAGGGCCTGAGTTCAGTACCCAGCATCCTATTGCCTGAGTGATGCTCTGGTTCTCTATCTGTCCACTTAAGAGAGAGAGAGTGTGTGTGTTTTAATTCTCCATGGCAAAGGTCTGACAAATGACAGATTGGAGGTGAGTATGTATCACAATCAGTATATATTGAGTTGTATTAATTTACACAAATACATTAGGCTGTTGGAAAAGCAGTGACGTATTTTTTTTCTACACAAAAATGTAACTTCTCCAGCAGAAGAATATATTTGTGTAAATTCAGGCATGTGAATATGTTAACATATTTATAGATGTGAGTATAAAAAAGAAGCCTTGAATACAAGTATTATACATTCCTAAAGGTGGCTATATGAAGGTAGAAAAGTAAACCAGGTGCTGGGCAGTGGCGCACCGGGTTAAGTGCACATAGTACAGTGGACAAGGATTCCAGTTCGAGCTCCCAGCTCCCCACCTACCCAGGGAAGGGGAGGGTCATTTCACAAGCTTGAAGCAGTTCTGCAGGTATCTCTCTGTCTCTCTCCCTCTGTCTTCCCCTCCCCTCCCCTCTCATTTTCTCTGTTCTATCCCCAAAAAAAAGAAGAAAGAAAGAAAAGTAAACCATACAGTTGTGGCTTTTTGTTTGTTGTTTTATGGAACCACTGCCTTGTGCACCTGCAGTTACACCAGTTCAGTTGTTTCTTCATTTAGACAGAGGGAGAGATACCCCAGCACTTCCCATGTGGTGCCAAGACTCAACCTGGGCCATATGCATGACAGGGCAGACACCCTACCCAGTGAACTTGTCTGCATCCTCAGATAATTTTTGACCTATAAATTGACAAAGAAGAACTCAGTTACCCACTGTACTGTCAAATATGTTTGAAAACACTTGAAAGCTGTTTTTTTTCCCTTGCATCTACAAAGTGTTACATGTCCAGGGTTGTTTATTGTTATATTATGCTGCCAAAAGATTGTTAATGTAAATATGCATCAGTTGAGCACTAGTTAATTGCTTTCTGCTAATACTATCCAGATAGGAAAGGAAGAGAGTGAGCAACCAGTGGCTTTCTCTCTTAGAGGAAATGAGGATAATCTCGGAACAGAAATACATGTGTTTCATTCTTTTTTATTGTTGGAGAAAAACTGGAGGGGGTTAAAGCTATAATCCAGTGAATTTTGAAAAATACCCCATTCTCTCTCTTTCTCTTCCCCTGTTCTTTGTTCCTTTCTGTCCTTTCTTTTTCTGCTTTCTCTCCTTCCACATAGGATGCACTTGCAGCCTTGGAAACTCCCAGAGGCCCCAGCCAACACAGAAGGAAGCTAAGTACCCCACTCTCAGAAGTTATTGTCAGAAACTTGAAACTTGCACTGGCAAATAGCTCTCAAGATGCTGTCAGTCTTTCTGCCAGCCCTCAACTGAAGGAGGCCCACCCAGAAAAGGTAGTGTCAGATCTCTTAGATTCTAGGACGTTTTAAGTAAAATGTTTCAAATAGTAATGCCTGGACTGTTTTCTTTTTCTCACCCTTTGGGCAGGAAGAAGCTCCAAAGCCACTTGACAAGGTGGTGATCTGTGTTAGTAAAAAGCTCAGTAAGAAGCAGAGTGAGCTAAATAGGGTGGCAGCCTCTCTGGGAGCAGAATACAGGTTGGTACAGCTTTCTGTTTGGTAGTAACTTCTTTATGTTTGTGGTGAACTCCAAAGCTATTGTGAGCACCCACAGAGAAATACTTTGCCTTTTAGTGTGTCATATTCCAAAATTTCTTTGATCAGTTTTTAATTTGCCACATTCTTCTATTTTATTTTATTTTATTTTATTTTGAAGATTTATTTATGAGAGAGAAAAAACAACATCACTTTGGCACATTTGATGCCTAGGTTCAAACTTGGGGCCTCATACTTGTGAGTCCAACATTTATCCACCACACCATCTCCTGGGCCACTCACCACACACACCCTTTTAAGAATATCCTCTCCCATATCAGTACACACACACACACACACAATTTCGAGAATCTATTTTGTGCTGTTCATTATCTAGAATCATGATGTTCATGGACCAAAGAATTTATAGTCAAATGATACAGTGAAGGCTGAGATTAAGCATCCTTTTTTTTTTCAATTTATTTTCACATTGTTGCCCTTTTTTTTTATTGTTGTAATTGTTGTTATTGATGTCATCATTGTTGGATAGGACAGAGAGAAATGGAGAAAGGAGGGGAAGATAGAGAGGGGAAGAGAAAGACACCTGCAGACCTGCTTCACTGCCTGTGAAGCGACTCCCCTGCAGGTGGGGAGCCGAACCAGGATCCTTACTCAGGTCCTTGCGCTTTGTGCCACGTGCGCTTAACCCACTGCACTACCGCCCGACTCCCTGAGCAGCCTTTTATCTTACAGATAAGACCATTTTATGAGTAATACCTGCAATACTTGTGAATTAAATAGCCTTTTTTTTTTTTTTTCTTAAAGAATATTTTGAAAGGATGGGGGTAGATAGGCTAATGGTTATGCAAACTCTCATGCCTGAGGTTCTGAAGTCCCAGGTTTAATCCCCTACACCACCCTAAGCCAGAGGTGAGCATTGCTCTGGTTAAAAAAATGAATAAATAAAATTTTAAAAGAATATTTTGGGGGAGTCGGGCGGTGACGCAGTGGGTTAAGCGCACGTGGCGCAAAGCGCAGGGACCGGCGTAAGGATCCCAGTTCGAGCCCCCGGCTCCCCACCTGCAGGGGAGTCACTTCACGGGCGGTGAAGCAGGTCTCTCCCTTCTCTCTCTGTCTTCCCCTCCTCTCTCCATTTCTCTCTGTCCTATCCAACAACAAAGCAACGTCAACAATGACAATAATAACCGCAACGAGGCTGCAACAACTAGGGCAACAAAAAGGAGGAAAAATGGCCTCTAGGAGCGGTGGATTCATGGTGCAGGCACCGAGCCTAGTAATAACCCTGGAGGAAAAAAAAAAAAAAGAAGAATATTTTGGGGAGTTGGGCAATAGCATAGCAGGTTGGCGTGAAGCGCAAGGACCAGCATAAGGATCCCGGTTTGAGCCCTCAGCTCCCCATTGTGAAGCAGGTCTGCAGGTGTCTATCTTTCTCTCCCCCTCTCTGTCTTCCCTTTCTCTCTCCATTTCTCTCTGTCCTATCCAACAATGACATCAGTAACAATAATTACAACTATAAAACAAGGGCAACAAAAGGGAATAAATAATTAATTTTTTTAAAAATTAAAAAATGTATTTTGATTTGTTATTTGAAAACATGAATTATCAAATCTGCCTTCAGCCTGCTAAAAGTGTTGCTGACACAAATATTCCCAGCATGGGTGTATCTGGTACAAATAGCATCATATAAGGACTGAGACAGCTTTGCCGTTCTAGCTAGTTCTGAGTTAACCATACTCCTGTCATCTGCAGCACTACCTTTCTTAACCACTTATAGTCAGTCATTCATAGATAGTATAGTGATTGTTTTACTTTTTTATTTCTTCTTTCAGACAAAGCTTCAAATACTAATCATCTGGCCTTGCAAAGTCAACAACTAAAATAAGCACCACCCCCTAATTTAAGCCCTTCATTAATGTGAAGATTATGATTTAACTTCATTTTCCTCTTTGGCAAATGTTGCTCCAGTTAGCTTTCTATTTGACAAGTGAAAATAAGGAAATAAAATAATAAATCTTACCTGTACTATAAGCATCTTAGTGTTTAATCTGTTATGTAAGAGTGAAACTTTGTAAATTTTTTATTAGTGATTTAATAGTGGTCTGCAAGATTGTTCAGAATAAAGGGCATATAGGCCCACGCTGTGTCCACCCACCACTGACGTTATGTGCCTCCACCCTCCCAACAATAACCACTAGAGTTCTCACAGTCTTAAAGAGAGCTTGTTTACTTACTCTGTTCTGTTTGCAAGTCCATGTGTTAAAAGTGAAAATCTTATTCATGATAACTGTTATCTAGTATGTATAGTATCTCATTATTTAAATAATGCATAGGTATCTTCCATGTTTGTTTGTTTCAGGTGGAGTTTTGATGAAACAGTGACTCATTTCATCTATCAGGGAAAGCTAAATGATACTAATAGAGAATATAGATCTGTAAAAGAAAGAGGAATTCACATTGTCTCAGAGCACTGGCTTTTATCAGTAAGTAATATTTTTCCTCCCCTCTGATAAATGAAAATGAAAATATTCAAACATTATTTCAAAGAACAAGCCAGTGTCAGTACATATAAACAAGTCTAATAACCTTAGTTAGCTGTACAGTTAGTAAGTCTTTAATGGGTAATCTTTCTGACTCTTTGATTCTTCTCACTAAGTAAACATTTTATAGGGGAGAGGGCATATAAATCATGTAAAAGTCACACAAAAATGCAAATGAATGGAGCCTAGATTTCTGGTGGCAGATAAGGTAATATATACAGTTGGTGATTTAAAAGGCTATATACCTGAACATAAAGTAGTATTTTAAAAAAGGGAAGGGAGAGAGGGCCAGCAAAATAGCTCACTTGGATAGTATATTGCTTTGCCATGTGCACCACCCAGATTGGAGCCCAGTCCCCACTGCATTGAAGGAAGCTTCGGTGCTGTGGTTTCTTTCACCTCTCTGCCTTACCTTTAAAAAAGAGAGACTAAGTGTTCCAGAAGGTGGCACAGTGGATAAAAGCATTAGACTCTCAAGCATGAGATCCTGAGTTCAATCCCTGGCAGCACATGTACAAGAGTACTGTCTGGTTCTTTCCTACTATCTTTTCTCAATAATAAGTAAACAAAACCTTTAAGGAGAGAGAAACTGAATAAATATTAAAGAAATAACAAACTAATTTTGAATAGACAGAGAAATTGAGGTGGGAGGGAAATTAGGGAAGGAGAAAGACCTGCAGTACTGTTTTATGAAGCTTCCCCTTTGCAGATGGGAACCAGACCTTGAACCCTAGTGTCCTTGCACACAGTAATGTTTGTGCTCAGCCAAGTATGCTATTGCTCACCACTGAGATCTTTATAAGAGGAGAACTAGGGGGCCAGTTGGTGGCGTACCCAGTTGAGCACCCACGTTACAGTGCACAAAGATGCAGTTTCAGGCCCCTGGTTCCCACCTGCAGGGAGGAAGCTTCACAAGTCGTGAAGCAGGGCTGCAGGTGTCTCCCTCTCTATCTTCCCCACCTCTTTCAATTTCTCTCTGCCTCTATTCAATAATAAAGAAATAGAATATTTTTAAAAAGAAGAATTAGGGGGCTTGGCAGTAGCACAGCAGGATAAGTGCACATGGTGCAAAGCTCAAGGACTGGCATAAGGATCCCAGTTCAAGTGCCCACCTGCAGCGGGGGCGGTGAACAGGTCTGCAGGTATCTATCTTTTTCTCTACCTCTCTGTCTTCCCCTCCTCTCTTGATTTCTCTCTGTCCTATTCAGTACCAACAATAGTAACAACAAAAACAATAAGCAACAAGGGCAACAAAAGGGGAAAAAAATAGCCTCCAGGAGCAGTGGATTCATAGTTCAGTCATCGAGCCCCGGCAATAACCCTGGAAGCAAAAAATTAATTTATCATACCAGTATAATTATTTAGAGCTTTTTCTTTTGTTCCCCTGCTCCCAAGTATTCCCCAGATTATGGCTGATATCTAGGCAAAAGCAAAGAAATACAATTGGACTTCGTGGTAGATATGAGGTTACAAAGTGAGAACAGTTGTCATTTATAGGGTAGGAATTTCAGTGTCAGCTACTTTTACCACCTTAGGATATATTGCATTGGCTATCCTTTACTTATCCTGTTTAATATCATTTATTCACTAAGACTTCTTTTCAGTTCTGTTTTTAAACAATTGATTGTATTGCAGTGTGCCCAAGAGTCCAGACATCTTCCTGAATCTCTTTACCCACATACTTATAACCCCAAAATGAGCTTGGACATAAGTGCAGTGCAAGATGGAAGAGTCTGTAACAGCCGACTCTCAACTGATTCAGCAGCAAATGAGGAGGAGGTAGGTAGGCAGCGTGGGTGATGCATGTCACCCTGAAGCTGAATGGATAGTCACATATTTCTCTGGGATTAAGGTTTGGTCTGAGAAACTTACCATTTTTTTCACTCCTTAGCCAGATTATGTGTCTGTAGAAGAAAATGATCTAGACAAAGCCCCCACCGATAATAAAGAGTCAGCAACGACAGAGGAAAAAAATTATTGTAAAGGAGGTAAGATATTTTAAGTTATAATTACAATCCAAATGTTGGGTTTCATCCCTGGCACAACACAAATGGTATAGTCCTCTTGTCTCTCTTCTTCCTCTCCCAATTGTGGGGGGTTGGGGCGGGTTTGGATGTATGTTTAATCCAGGGTGCTGAGTCAGCAGGTATGAAAGCATGCTTTACATACACGAGGGGCCAGTATCATGGAGTGGTGCTCTGTTTCATCTTTAATGCAATTTTTTTTTTAATCATCTTTATTTATTTATTGGATAGAGACAGAAATTGAGAGGGTAGGGGAGATAGAGAGGGAGAGAGACACCTGCAGCCCTGCTTCACCACTCGTGAAACTTCCCCTCTGCAGGTGGGAACCAGGGGCTTGAACCCAGGTCCTTGTACCCTGTAATCTGTGCGCTATTTTATTTTATTTTTTTAATATTTATTCCCTTTTGTTGCCCTTGTTATTTTTTATTGTTGTAGTTACTATTGATGTCATCGTTGTTGGATAAGACAGAGAAATGGAGAGAGGAGGGGAAGACAGAGGGGGAGAGAAAGACAGACACCTGCAGACCTGCTTCACCGATTGTGAAGCGACTCCCCTACAGGTGGGAAACCGGGGGCTCGAACTGGGATCCTTAACGTCAGTCCCTGCGCTTTGCGCCACATGCACCTAACCCACTGCAGTACCGCCCGACTCCCTTATCTGTGCGCTTAATCGGGTGCGCCACTTCCCAGCCCCTAGAATGCTTCCTTTGTTTGCATCTGATGGACAGATAAAGTTCTGTGTTGATAAGGACTGAACTGAGAGTCCATGACAGTTGTTAAAATGATATGTAAAACTTTAAATGTTTCAGGTTCAATCCCCAGCAGCCCCATAAGACAGACTTGAGCAGTTCTCTCTCTCTTTCTCTCTCTCAATAAATAAAAAAAATTTTTTTAAATTAAATATCTAAGCATGAAACTTGTTGAGGGAGTTTTTTTGTTATTGTTCTTTCCAGAGCTTCACTATTTCCAGGTGACTGTCAAACAGAGAATAAAGAGACTGGGAGATACCATAGCACTGAAGCTTCCCTCAGTGAAGTAGTATTCTTACATGGCTTACTGGAGTGTTTGCTCCTAGCATCACATATATTCCTAGCTCACAGGGATCCTTTTTTTTTAAATTTTTTTTTTTAGAGTTCTTTATTATTATCTTTATTTATTTGATAGAGACAGCCAGAAATTTTGAGGAGTAGAGAGATAGAGTAACAGAGAGACACCTGCAACCCTGCTTCACCACTTGTGAAGCTTTCCCTCTGCATGTGGGGACTGGGGCCTTGAACCTGGATCTTTAAAGATACAGAAAGGAAGTATGATGAGTTTATTCCATTATTCAAGTACTAGTAGTTATTTATTTATTTGTTGAATAGAGACAGAAATCAAAAGGGAAAGAGAAAGAGAGACACCTGAAGGTGGGTGGTCAGGGGCTTGAACCAGGATTCTTATGCACTGTAATGTGTGCACTTAACCAGGTGTGCTACTACCCAGCCCCTATGAGTAGCTTTTTCTGTACCTTTCTAGGCTGTTTTATGCATATGTAGTCATAAATACATATATTCTGTCCTTGCTCGCATTTGTAAAATAAATGCTATTTTATTCTTTGATCTTCTCACTGGATAGCTGTAAAGCATCTCCTATTTGTGTATAAGGAGCTTCTTCAGCCTTTTAAGTTTTTCTCTTCAACAGCTGATTTCATTGTCTTAGTACGTCACTCTGTCTGGCTAGTGCCATGTTGATGGGCTTCTAAATTATCCCTCACTTCCTACTCCTAAGAGTGCTTCAGTGAATAACCTTGTATCTATGTGTGTCTTCTTTTTTTTTTTTAATATTTATTTATTCCCTTTTATTGCCCTCGTTGGTTTTATTGTTATAGTAATTATTGTTGTTGTTATTGATGTTGTCGTTGTTGGATAGGACAGAGACTCCCCTGCAGGTGGGGAGCCAGGGGCTTGAACCAGTATCCGTATGCTGGTCCTTGCGCTTTGCACCGCCTACGCTTAACTCGCTGCGCTACCTCCCAACTCCCAGGGTGTCCTCTTCTTAATGGATTAATATTTCTCTGTTTTCTTTATTCATTCTACTCTACCAAAATTTTTTGTCTGGCTTAGGTCAGTCCTATTCTGACTGAAACTATTACATATCTCAGAGTACAGTACATAACAGGAGAAAGGGAAGGAAGATACCAGGAGGGAGTTGGGCGGTTAGCGCAGCAGATTAAGCCCACATGGCTCAAAGCCCAAGAACTGGTAAGGATCCTGGTTTGAGCCCCCGGCTCCCCGCCTGCAGGAGAGTCGCTTCACAGGCAGTGAAGCAGGTCTGCAGGTGTCTATCTCTCCCCCTTTCTGTTATTCCCCTCTTCTCTCCACTTCTCTCTGTCCTATCCAACAATGATATCAATAACAACAGTAATAACTACAACAATAAAACAACAAGGGCAACAAAAGAGAATAAATAAATATAAAAAAAAATTTTAAAGAGACCAGGAGCTGAATTTATGCTCATCCAAGCCTTGACAAAATATTTAATGTAAGGCCACAGAATGGAAGAAGATGACATGGTTGTTGTATTTGTCCTCAAGCCCTGACGCAGACCTTGGAGATGAGAGAGAACTTTCAGAAGCAGCTGCAGGAGATCATGTCTGCCACATCCATAGTGAAGCCCCAAGGGCAGAGGACTTCCCTTTCAAGAAGTGGTGGGAACAGCGCTTCTTCAACCCCCGACAGCACTCGCTCTGCCCGCAGTGGGCGAAGTAGAGTTCTGGAGGCCCTGAGGTGAGTACCTGGCTCAGGTGGCATACTTTACTATAGTTCAATGCAAACTCTTCTGCCCTAGACTCTGGGAATTTTGGTTAGCAAGAGCTAAGCAAACCTTTTTTGTAAGTAGTAAACTTCCTATGTAAATGTATTTCCAGTGGCAAAAATGTAGCTACGGCAAGCAAAGGTTCCTAAACATTAACATCTAAGAGAAATCCCATGTTCTTGAATTTTGTGTGAGACATCTCTCTTAAAAAATTTCTTTTTATTCTTATTTATTTATTGAATAGAGACAGTCAGAAATCGGTAAGGGGGTGATAGAGAGAGAGAGACATCACTCACAAAGCTTTCCCCCTGCAAGTGGAGGCCAGGGGTTTGAACGCTGGTCCTTGCGCACTGTAACGTGCACTCAACCAGGTGCACCACCACCTGGCCCCAAGTGAAACATCTTTCTATGGCACTCTTTGATTATTTATAGTACTCTATTTTGGTTTTGTGTTTGTTTTTGCTGTTTTATGTAGTGCCAGGAATTGTATTCAGAGCTTTACACACACAAAACATGCTCTTTACTACTCAGTGGTCTACCAGTTCTAGAAATTGTTTTAAAATACAGCAATCGATTTAAACTTAAAAAAAATAATAATAAGATTTACTTATGAAAGAGAAAAAGAGAACCAGAGCATCACTCTAGCACATGCAGTGCTGGGGATTGAACTTAGAGCCTCATGCTTGAGACTCCAGTGCTTTCTCTACTATGCCATCTTCTGGACTACATTTTTGTTTTTCTTTTTAATTTAGAGTGAAGAGATACCATTCCACTATCTATGGTGCTGCATGTGATGCAGTGGCTTCAATCCAGGGCCTGGTGCATAGTAAGGTTCATACTCTACCAGTTGAGCTATCTTTTAGCCCCCAATTTTAGAACTTTTTTTTTTGTCCCCCCTCAGTATAAAATCTTTTCATTCTGTGGTTATTTTCTTTGGCTATACAGAACTTTTCCAATTTGTCATAATCTGTTGCTAGTTCACATTTCATTTCCGTTACTATTGTGGCCAAGTTCCCAGAGAGATCTCTGATCTGATGCTGTGGTACAGTTCACCGATGGCATCTTCTTTATACTGTTGTTTTGAGTCTTACATGAAGGTCACTGATCCATTTTTGAGTCCATTGTTAGAAGCCAAGCTAGAAAGTAGTCCAGCTTCATTCTTTTGCATGTGGATATTTAGTTTTCCCAACACCATTTACTGAAAAATACACTCTGCTCTCCATTTTGTGGCTCCTTTGTTATAAATTAAATGTCAGTGAGTATACTTATTTTTTAATTCTTGGGAGACTGGCAAGGGAGCTCACCTAGGAGCACAACTTCCTAGTCATGTCTGAGACCCACCCAGGTTGAAGCCTAGCCCTCACTTTACTGGGGATCTCTCACACACCTCCCGCCCCCATGTGTCTCTTTGTCTGTAAAAAATTGATCTGGAGCAGTGAAGCACTGGAAATAACTTCAAAATAAATACTTGGGGCTAAGCAATAGCTCACCTGGTAGAGCACTACATTACCATGTATGAAGTCCTGAGTTTGAGCCCTGGCACCACTGCCCCAGGGGAAACTTCCTAGATGGTGGAACAGTACTGTGGTGCTGCCTCTTCTTTAGAGTAAAATCCCTTTATTAAAAATAATGATCTTTTCCTTCCTGAATTAGCCTCAATTTTTTTTAAGTTACTATGGTTTCTGTGAATGTAGATTTTGTTATAATTGTTTGCTTATTGAATTTATCACTTTTTTTCCTTAGGCAGTCTCGTCAAACAGTTCCTGATATCAACACAGAGCCCTCCCAAAATGAACAGATCATTTGGGATGACCCCACAGCCAGGGAGGAGAGAGCAAGACTTGCTAGCAACTTGCAGTGGCCTAGTTGTCCCACACAATACTCTGAGCCTCAGGTTGACCTTAAAAAAGTGGAGGATTTCTCTTTCCAGGAGCCTTTACATGACTCAGAAATTGCTGAACAGGGTAACAAGCAAGAAATCTATTTATTTGTTTATATTAAGTTCTTGGTGACCTTGTAAAAGTAAGAATATAAGCACATTGTGGTTCTCTGAGTTGTACACACAAGCAAAAGAAATTTACTAGATATTCTTTCTAGATATTTCTGATTTGGGTTTTAAAAGAGTCAGAAAAAAAATCATTGAAGTAGCCTATCAGTAAACAAAAAATTATGCTTCGCATCTTAAATTTCAAATGTAAAGCTGTTTATTATTTTCTAGACATGATTTTCATCATTTCTCTTTCCTTCTAGTCCTTTTTGCATTTGAATGGCTACTGCTTGTTTTACTTCCAGTTGTCTGTTTTTATATATATTCTTCCATATTCCACCTACGCATGCCTACATTTGCTTTCTTCTTTGGATTTGTACTAGCTCCTTTTGAATTCTCCTATTGTTTTCTTCCGTGAGCTTTACCTACCCAGATAACAATGCTTCAGGTTGCTCATCTTTGGTCATTTTCCAATTTCTCTTTCACGTAACATGATTATCTCTTTCTACTATGTACATAGACGTAACCTCCACTGATCATTTTCTAACAAATTTGTGTTAACGTTTTACTCATGAACACTTGGTATTTAAAGTTTGGCAGATACCCACAGGAAGAGAACCTTTTAAAGTTAATTAATTGCACGTGTTTGTAAGCTGTCAAAATAGGCTGCTGCTTTTGCTTATATCTTTTACATTCCAGGGTTTGTGTCTCATTTCATCTTAGCTAGGAGAGATAAGAATATTTCCCAGAATGTGTTCTTAGTCATAGTTGGATAGTATCACACTACAGCATTTTATTGCCCTCAGCTGTCTGTGATCCTGAAAATTTAGCTGTGACTGAAGCCCCTAAAAGCCCGAGCTCTGTAAAGCTGGAAATTGCAGTAGAAGACACCCACCTGATCCCCACGCCGCAAGCCCCCAGTATTGCCTTTCCCCTGGCCAACCCACCCGTGGCTCCACAACCCAAAGAAGAGGTTTGTTTATCATCTATGTGGGGATACAGCTATGATGTTCTTTTTATAATTTGCTGGTGCTAATATCAAGGGTTCATCAAATGCTGGAAATTGCATTTCTTTGATTCACTTGAAAACTCGTAAGACTAAAATGTCACTTTAAAAGAACCATATACCTGATCATTTTAATATTAATTTTTTTTTTCTAAAATAAAACTTCCATTCCAGGTTATAACAAAGGAGGAGACACATGAAGACTTGAAAAAACAGTATACATTTCAGTTGTCCTCTTTGAATCCTCAAGAACGTATTGATTATTGTCATCTGATTGAAGAACTAGGTACATGTTTTTACTTCAGTAAAAAATGTCCCATGATTGATCTTATTTAGAAGTGAAATGTAGTTGATTTTGGTATTATTTGTATGATGTCTGACATAGAGGAAATACTAAAACCGGTTAAGAAGGTAGCTTACCTAAGGCTATCCATTAGGCACTATTTAGAACTTTGATTCCCCTTCTAGGTCTTGGGATTTATAGAATTAAATTGGAGTTAGTCATGGAGGTTTAAAAATAGTAAGTATCTCGGGGACCAGGTGGTGGCACACCTGCTTAAGCACACACATTACAGTGCACAAGGGCCCAGGTTCAGGCCCCTGGTCCCCACCTGCAGGGGGAAAGGTTTACAAGTGGTGAAGCAGGGCTGCAGGTGTGTCTGTCTCTCTCCCTCTCTATCTCCACCTCCGCTCTCAATTTCTGTCTCCATCCAGTAGTAAATTTTTAAAAAATGTTTTAAAAAAATAAATGTCTCCAGAGGCTACATAATGTTATGCAAAATGGCTTTCATGCCTGAGGCTCTGAGCTCCCTGGTTCAATCCCTAGCACACCACCATAAGCCAGAGTTGAGCAATTAATTTAAAAAAAAAAAAAAAAAGGATCTCTTATGCTGCTTAGAACATTTGTTACTGATAAAACCCTGGACAAAAATCAATGGAATTGGGAGTTGGGCGGTAGCACAGCGGATTAGGCGCACGTAGCGCCAAGCCAAAGGACTGTTGTAAGGGTCCTGGTTCAAGCCTCCAGCTCCCCACCTGCAGGGAAGTCGCTTCACAGGAGATGAAGCAGTTCTGCAGGTGTCTGTCTTTCTCTTTCCCTCTCTGTTTCCCCCTCCTCTCTCCATTTCTCTCTGTCCTATCTAACAACGACATCAATAACAACAGTAATAACTACAACAATGAAAAACAAGGGCAACAAAAGGGAAAATAAATAAATATAAACAAAATTTTTAAAAAGTCAATGGAATTATAGATTTAAAGGATAATACAGTTTAATGAAAGAATAGTAGTATCTTTATGTTTCGTTATTCTTATCCTACTAGCTCACCTGCCAGTGTCCTAGAAACAGCATACGGGAAAGGTAACTTAGTGCTCTGTAGCTGCTGTTCTAAACTTTTAGTACCCACATTTTCAAACTTAAAAAGAAACAGATGAAGTCAGTTTGAAGCATATTTTATTTATCCTACTAAATGTAAAAGGTAATTTTTAGTTTGTAATTATCATGAAGTAGCAGATATTTCACCTTTTTTTCCCTGTCTTTTAAATCCAAAGAACTCTCTAGAATCAGGAAAATGAAAGTGAACTCAAAAGTGACACTTGACATAAGAAAAACAATGAAAAATAGTGTTTATTTTTAAAGATCGGTTTATTGGAGGGGGAGGGCCACATACGCCACTCTCTTATATGTAACTCGAAGAATCAAACTTGAAACCTCAGGCTTGCAAGTCCAGTGCTACTTCCCAGGTCACAGTGTTGGTTGCTTTTATTAATGACCTGAATCAAGAAAAGACTGAATGTTGTTTAGTGCTGTCCTTTTAAGGATATGGAGAGCTGTGATATACTTTCTAAAAAAATTATTTCAATTTTTTTCTTTATTGGAGGATTAATGTTGCACAGTTGACAGTAAATACAATAGTTGGTACATACATAACATTTCTCATTTTTCCACACAACAATACAACCCCCACTAGGTCCTGTGACATCCTGTTCCAGTAAGGGCCAGGAGATAGTTCACCTCACCATGCATGGGGCCTGGCTTTGAGCTCTGGCACCACAGCTTTGGAGATAGCCCCAGCACTGTGCTGTTTCTGTGTGTACAAAGAGTGACAGTCGGCCTGGGAGCAGTGAGTCCTACATATGCCAGGTTCTAGCACAAAAAGAAAGGAAGTTGCTAAGGTGAATGAGATAAAACAGCAAACTACAGAACATGGCCCTTGTTTGTGTCTTATATCTTAATTGTATCCAATTGAGATATCAAAGAATTTTTTGTTAGTTATATAAGCAGTGATGGCGGTGTAGCTACATAAAAAAATGTCCATGGTATCCCAGGAGGTGGCTCAGTAGATAAGACACTGGATTTGCAAGGAGGAGGTCCTGAGTTTGATCCCCAATATTGGATGTGCTAGAGTGATACTCTGTTGTGTTTCCTCTCTCTCTCTAATCTTTTAAAAAAGAAAATGTCCATGCATTTTACAGATACACATTGAATATATAAGAATAAGTTACAAAAAAAAAAATGTGGTTATGTGGTAATAAACATTATATGGGACGGGTAGACAGCATAATGGTTATGAAAAAAGACTCAAGCCTGAGGCTCCAAAATCCCAGATTCAATCCCC
The DNA here is from genome assembly GCF_950295315.1 of Erinaceus europaeus. Taxonomy (NCBI): domain Eukaryota; kingdom Metazoa; phylum Chordata; class Mammalia; order Eulipotyphla; family Erinaceidae; genus Erinaceus; species Erinaceus europaeus. Next base: position 149,623,056 of record NC_080162.1, read on the forward strand.
CGCACCACCATAAACTAGAGCTGAGCAGTGCTCTGGTAAAAAATAAATAAATAAAATAAAAATATCCAGGGCCGGGCAGTGGTGCACCCAGTTAAACACACATAGTAGTAAGCACAAGGATCTAGGTTTGAGCCTCCGGCTTCCCACCTGCAGAGCGGGGTGCTTCACAAGAGGTAAGGCAGTTCTGCAGGTATTTCTATCTTTTTTCTCTCCCTCTCTGTCTCCCCCTCCTCTTTCAGTTTCCCTCTTTCCTATCCAATAAAATGGAAAAATTGGCTGCTAGGAGCAGTGGATTTGTAGTGTCGACACTGAGCCCCAGTGATGACCCTGGAGGGAAAAAAATGTGTAATGCACAAGAGATTATACAGTAGCTTGAGTTCTAGATTGTTGAGCATAAGGTCCCAAGTTTGATACCTGGCATCACTTGCACCAGAATGATGCTGTAGTTCGTGTTCTCTCTCTCTCTCGTCAAAAACTTCTAATATTCTATTTTATTTATTTGAATGAGACAGAAAAGGCAGAGAAAGAAAGATACAGAAAGACAGTAAGAGAGACCAAAGCCCTGCTCAACTCTGGCTTATGGTAGTACTGGGAATTGAACATGAGACTTCAGAGTTTCAAGCATGAAACTTTTGTATAGCCATTATGTTATCTCCACAGCCCTCAATAAATCAAATATAATATCAAAGTTTTTATGTATTTTGTTAATTAATAATATCTGTGTATAGTTGAGATACACATTTCTAGGACACAGTTTAGTCAATCAGAGGACCAGGTCCAGGTAGTAGTGCACCTGGTTGAACACATCTTACCATGTGCAAGCCCAGGTTCAAGCCCCCCAGTGCCTACATGCAGGGAGGAAGTTTCACGAGTGGTGAAGCAATCAGTGCTACAGTCTGTCTCTCACTTCCTTCTCTGTCTCTAATAAATAATAAATAAATAAAACATTTTAAAGTAAAATAAAACCAATTTTTCTCTACTTAAGGTGGTTTAGTGATTGAGAAGCAGTGCTTCGACCCCAATTGCACACACATTGTTGTGGGGCATCCGCTTCGGAATGAGAAGTACCTGGCCTCAGTGGCAGCGGGAAAATGGGTGCTGCATCGCTCCTACCTTGAAGCTTGCAGAGCAGCTGGACACTTCGTGCTGGTGCGTATCCAGGCCAGTGCGAAGGCCTTTTGTCTCTAGTAGTAAACACCACCATAGTTGGTAATAATTGAAACAGCCACATAGAATTGTACCAGTGTTATACAAGGTTCTTGCCAAAAAAAGAAAAAAAAAAAAAATCAAGAGACCTAGATTCCGAGCAATAGTTTTACTTAATTTGAATGTGTGATTGTAAACTGACATTTGAAAAAAATGTAAGATTATCTCATGCTTGCTTAATACTTCCTGTGTTTGTAGCAAATGACATTTTTAAGACTGGACTCCTTGATGACATATTTTAGGAATTCAGAGATTTGTTGAACTAATTCTCTAGGAAGAAGACTATGAATGGGGAAGTAGTTCCATACTTGATGTTTTGACTGGTATCAGTGTACAACAACGAAGATTAGCACTTGCAGCAATGAGATGGAGGAAGAAAATACAGCAAAGACAAGAATCTGGCATTGTTGAGGTATTCACATATGACTACAGAGATCATATAAATAGCATTCTGGGGCACAGCTGTTGGAGATTTTAGTTTTTCTCTTTTTTTTTTTTTTTTGCTCCTGGAGGCCATTTTTTTTCCATTTTGTTGCCCTTGTTGTTGCTATTGTTATTGCTATTGTTGTTGAGTAGAACAGAAAGAAATTGAGAGGAGGGGAAGGCAGAGACGGGAAAAGAAAGATAGACACCTGCAGACCTGCTTCACTGCCTGTGAAGTGACTCCCCTACAGGTGGAGAGATGGAGGCTCAAACCAGGATCTGTAATGCCGATCCTTCTTTTTAAAATTTTATTAGTGATTTAATAATGATTAACAATTTAAAAAAATATTTATTTATTTTCCCTTTTGTTGCCCCTGTTGTTTTTCATTGTTGTCATAGTTATTGTTGTTGTTACTGATGCTATTGTTGTTGGATAGGACAGAGAAATGGAGAGAAGAGGGGAAGACAGAGAGGGGGAGAGAAAGATAGACACCTGCAGACCTGCTTCACTGCTTGTGAAGTGACTCCCCTGCAGGTGGGGACAGTTTTTCCTTTTTAAGGGAATATACCCAGCAAAATTAAGAAATCAGGCCAGTATCATAACATAATGGTTATGCAAAAGACTTTACAAAAGTCCCAAATTCTATCTCTGACACCACCATAAGCCAAAGCCAAGCAATTCTCTACTTAAATAAATAAATAAATAAATAAATAAATAAATAAATAAATAAGGGGTTTGGGTGGGTAGTACAAAGTACAAGGACCTAGTTCAAGCCCCCACTCCCCACCCGCAGGAGGGTCGCTGCAGCTGTCTATTTTTATCCCTCCCCTCCCCCCATATCTCTACCTCCCCTCTCAGTGTCTCCCCTATCCAGTAAAATGGGAAAAATAGCTGCCAAGACCGGTGGATTCGCAGTGCCACCACCAACCCCAGCAATAAACTTAGAAGCTAATAATAAATAAATGCAGCCCAGGAATAAAATGTTGGGTTTTCAGGCATCACATATGTCAGAGTGTTGTTCTGATTCTCTTTCAGATGAATAAATATTATTGCAAAAAAACAATAAAGACATAGGATATGTCTCAGTAGGTGAAGTTGATGCCAACCATGCCCAAGACCCTGGATTTCATCCCCAGCTGCACCTGCTGCACTATTAAGATTGTTATTAAGGGAGTCGGTCTGTAGCACAGCGGGTTAAGTGCACATGGCACAAAGCGCAAGGACCGGTGCAAGGATCCCAGTTCAAGTCCTGGCTTCCCACCTGCAGGGGAGTCGCTTCACAGGCAGTGAAGCAGGTCTGCAGGTGTCTATCTTCCTCCCCCTCTCTGTCTTCCCCTCCTTTCTCCATTTCTGTCTGTCCTAACAATGACTACAACATCAATAATCACAACAGTGATGACAACAATAATAACTACAACAATAAAACAAGGGCAACAAAAGGAAATAAATAAATAAATATTTTTTTAAAGAAAGATTGTTATAAAGTGTGGTGGGGGAGTTGGCTCATCTGGTAGAACACAGCCTTTACCATGTGCAAAGGCCCACCAGGCCTACACTCCTGGTCACCACATGCCACATGGCAGCACTATGCAAACAGGAATCTTCATGAGTGGCGGTCTGGTGTCTCTGTTGTCCTCTGTCTCTCACCCTGGGTGTTCACAGGGAGTGTTGGTCTGAAGGAGGTCTGTTTTTCTCTTATCAGTTCATTGATGTATTTTATGTAGATATTCTAAAATAGCCTTTACATTAGTTCCTAACTATGTTCAACTTCTTCTGATTATGATCAAGATACATACATTGTATGTTGTTGACTTTCTCAAAAGTAATTTGTAGGTGTAAAATGTGACCCATACTTTATTTCTTCCAAATAATAGTTGCAGGTGTCCAGAGACTCTGGAGCAAAATAATTTGTCAGTCAAATTCAGGAAGGTTATCTTTTTTGAATGGGGAGAAAACACATTCATATTTCTTTAGCAACCTCTAATTGAACCTTGGTGGTTCCTTTAAATTCAGCTAAGGTGGCCTGGGGAGACAGCATAATAGTTATGCCAAAGACTTTTATGCCTGAGGCGCTGAGGTCCCAAGTCCAATCTCTAGCACCACGAGAAGCCGCACCTGAGCAGTGCTCTGGTCTCAGAGAGCACTGTCTGTGTGCTCGTGTGTGCGTGTGTGCGTGTGTGTGTGTGTGTGTGTGTGTGTGCGTGTGTGTGTTATCTGTATTTATGGATAGAGACAGAAATTGAGATGGGGACCCGCATAAGGATCCTGGTTCAAGCCCTGGCTCCCCACCTGCAGGGGTGTTGCTTCACAAGCGGTGAAACAGGGCTGCAGGTGTCTATCTTTCTCTCCCTCTCTCTGTCTTCCCCCTCCCCTCTCCATTTCTCTCTGTCCTATCCAACAACAATGACAACAATAATAATTACAACAATAAAACAAGGGCAACAAAAGGGAATAAATAAATAAAAATAAATTAAAAAAAAAGAAATATGTAAAACATAAAGGCATGGTCAGTAGCCTAAAAAAAAAGAAAAAAAAGAAAAGAAATTGAGATGGGAGTGATAAAGGGGGAGAAAGATAGACACCTGTAACACTGCTTCACCACTTGCAGAGCTTTCCCTCTGCGTGTGGGGAGCAGGGGCTCGAGCCCAGGTCCTTGTGCATTGTAACACGTGCACTCAACCAGCTGCGCCATCACCCGGCCCCAGAAATAAATATTTTTAATTAACTCTAGGCAACAAAACAACATTATTGATAATATACACGTGGCCTTGCCATGAAAGAAATCGGGTGTTTTCTTTGCATTATAATTCCAAGTATCTTGAAATGTCTGTATTCATCTGTTCTTATGGCTTGACCTACCACTAGGTCTGTACATTTCACAGTGTTTTAACCAGAGACATTGACCACTGTGGCAAAAACTATAAAGCTCTAAGGTCATTTCTTGACTTAAAGCTTTAAATGTACAAATAATATGATGTACTGTCATTTGTTTTCCTCGTTTTGCAATACTTGATTGTTTTTCTTGTTTGTAGGGGGCATTTAGTGGGTGGAAGGTTATTCTCCATGTTGATCATTCCCGAGAAGCAGGATTCAAACGTCTCCTACAGTCTGGAGGAGCAAAGGTTCGTACTCCATCAACTTCTACAGTTTTGCCTGAATTACTTTCTAGCCAAGGTCACTGAGATCAGTTCTAGATTTTCTGTACTCTGGACTATGGTAGTGCTTAAGGACAGATTATGAAGTGGGACTACTACTTTGGGACACTGACAGAATGTGATGTTTCTTGTTTTTTTCTCCAGGTACTGCCTGGTCACACTCTACCTCTGTTTAAAGAAGCCACACATCTCTTTTCTGATTTTAATAAACTGAAATCAGATGATTCAGGAATTAATATAGCAGAAGCTGCTGCCCAGAACGTATACTGCTTGAAAACAGAATACATTGCTGACTATCTTATGCAGGTTTGTAAGATTCCTTATATACTCAAGACCACAGAGGAGCTTATAAGCATAGAGCTTCAGTTCTGCTGTCACAGTATATTATGATATTGTAGTTGTTGCTATATGGTAATAGTCATTATTTTAATTGAGTCAATATTAGTTTACACTACTAGGTTTTAGGAGTGTAATTTCATGCCTACATCTGTGTATGTGACTCAACACACCCGCCACCAAAGTTCCAGTGCCATCATACCCAAGAGGTCCTCCACCCCTCCCTCGTAACTAGCATAGTTTTAACTTTTTTTTTCTTGGTAAAAGAGAGGAGTTCATTACACTGTTGTATAGGAGATTCCAGATCACTCTGGGAAGTTCTCTCCTCGCACCTAGGAAAAGCCCACAGTTTTAGTGCGGTCCACCTCCCCATTGCAGTTAGTCAGTGTGGCACAATTCTCTTCCCCTCAGGAATTCCGTGAGAATCCACAGGGTCTCTCCTTTGCCTGCTGGGTCTGCTCTGCTCCCTCACCGGTAACAGCTGGCAATGAAGAAGGCACTGAGATACTGGGTTCAGTCCCTGCTTATCACAGGTGCCGAAGCACTGCTTTGGTTCTACCCCTCTCCTCCTCCTTCTGCCCCCCCCATTCTCTCTCTCTGTGTATGTGTGTGTGTGTCTCCCTCCTTAATTATAAAGTAAATCTAGGGGCTGGATGGTGGCACACCTAGTTGAGTGCACATGTTACAATGCACAAGGACTCAGGTTTAAACCCCCAGTCCCTACCTGCAGGAGGAAAGCTTTGCGAGTGATGAAAAAGTGCTACAGGTATCTGTTTCTCTCTCTCTACCTCCCCTTCCCTTTCCATTCCAGATTTAAAAAAAAAAGAAAAGAAAAACAAGTAAATAAATAAACAAAACCTAAAAAATGTTTTAAAAGTATATAGGTATGGGGTAGCGCAGCAGGTTAAGCACATGTGGCGCAAAGTGCAAGGAGCAGCGTAAGGATCCTGGTTCGAGCCCCCAGCTCCCCACCTGCAGGGGAGTCGCTTCACAGGCAGTGAAACAGGTCTACAGGTGTCTGTCTTTCTCTCCCCCTCTCTGTCTTCCACTCCTCTCTCAATTTCTCTGTCCTATCCAACAACAACAATAATAACTATAATAATAAAACAAGGGCATCAAAAGGGAAAATAAATAAGTATTTTAAAATATATATATAGGTATGGTGGGCTGGGAGGTGGTGTAGTCATTGGCATTGTATGTGCCATGGTGATGCTCTGCTCTAGTTCTTTCTTCCTCTCATTTTTTTTTGGGGGGGGGCTCTGTGCTGCCACTGGGAATCCGCTGCTCCTGGCAGCCATTTTTTCCATTTTATTGACTAGGCCAGAAAGAAATTAAGAGAGATAGGGGAGATAGAGAGGGAGAGGAAAATAGACACCTACAGACCTGCTTCACTTATGAAGTGACACCCTCCACCAGCAGGTGGGGAGCCAGGAGCTTGAACCCAGTTCCTTGCGTGGGTCCTTGCACTTTGTACTATAAACATTTATTTTTTAAGCATTTTATTTATCTTAATGAAATACAGAAATAATAGAAAGAAAGACAGAAAGACTAGAGCACGGATCATCTCTGGCTTATGTTGGCACAGGGGATTGAACCTGGGACCTCAGAGCCTCAGGCATGAAAGCCTTTTCATTGGCCATTATACTATCTTCCCAGCTCCAAAGTCCCAGGTTCAATCCCCTGCACCACCATAAGCCAGAGCTGAGCAGTGCTCTGGTAAAAAACAATAGTAATAATAAAGTAGGAGCTCCAGGGCACAATCGGTTAGCGTGCGGTACTTACACAGTGATAATAAGGTAATTTTTAAAATGTGGTTCAGGAGGTGGTGCATAATATAAAGATAAAAGCACTAGACTTTCAAGCGTGAGGTCCCAAGTTCAGTCCCCGGCAGCACATGTAACACAGATGTCTGGGGCTCTCTCTCTCTCTACTCCTGTCTTTCTCATTAATGAATTAATATTTTTTTTTATGTGCTTAATAAGCACATAAAATTTTTTTATGTGCTTAATAAGCACATAAAATATTTTTATGTGCTTAATAAGCATGAGAGCCCAGATTTCATCCCCACCATCCCATGTGCAAGAGTGATACTCGGGTTCCCTTTTACCCTCTATCATAATTTTTTTTTTAAGGCAACCTACATACTTCTAAAAAGTATTATGCTGGGCCTTCAGAGTGTCCTCAGTGGCCCGGCAGAGTGGTGAGGTACGGGGTAAGGTGCTCACTGATAAAGCGCATGTCTGAGGCTCAGAGTTTTGTCTCCAGCACTGTGTGATGAGGCTATGTTCTGACTACTTTCTCGCAAAACAAAGACAAAAAAACAAACAAACAAAAAGCCTTAAGAAATATGTGACTTAGAGCCAGGTGGTAGCACAGTGGGTTAAGCGCACATAACAAGGACCAGCATAAGGATCCTGGTTCGAGCCCCAGCTCCCCACCTGCCAGGGGCCACTTTACAAGCAGTGAAGCAGGTCTGCAGGTGTCTTTCTCTCCCCCTCTGTCTTACTTTCCTCCATTTCTTTCTGTCCTATCTACAACATCATCATCAGTAACAACAATAATAACTACAATAATTAAAAAAGGGCAACAAAAGGGAAAACAAGTTTTTAAAATATATATATATGTGGCTCAGTGGGTAGCACACCTAACATGCAGGCATAAAAGGTCCTGAGTTCTCTCCCCATTGTCACATGTGCCACTGTGATGCTCTGGTTCACTCTCTCCAGTGTTTCTTCTGGGTAAATGGGGAAAAAATACATATCACATACACACACACACACACACACACACACTAATGCTCACCAGGAGATAACTCGCCTGGTAGGACAATGAGCCTTACCCTTAACAAAGCCCCAGGCTTGAGCCCCAGCACCAAGGTAAGTTCCACAGGTGGTAGACAGTGTGCATTGCCTCACATATTCTCAGTGAAAAGGGAAAAAAGGGGGGTGGGGTAGGGTGGGAGTGTGAGTGAGAACAATCATGAGAAAAGAGAAAGACACCTACAGACCTGCTTCACTGCCTATGAAGCGACTCCCCTGTAGGTGGGGAGCTGGGGGCTGGAACTGGAATTCTTTTTTTTAAAATTTTTTATTTATTTTCCCTTTTGTTGACCTTGTTGTCTTTTTATTGTTGTTGTAGTTATTATTGTTGTTATTGATGTTGTTGTTAGGACAGAGAGAAATGGAGAGAGGAGAGGAAGACAGAGAGGGGGAGAGACAGACACCTGCAGACCTGTTTCACCGCCTGTGAAGCGACTCCCCTGCAGGTGGGGAGCCTGGGGCTGGAACCGGGATCCTTGTGCTTTGCGTCACATGCGCTTAACCCACTGCGCTACCGCCCGACTCCCGGAACTGGGATTCTTAAGCAGTCCTTGCGCTTTGTGCCATGTGCACTTAACCTGCTGCGCTACTGCCCGCCTCCTGGTTTTTGTTTTGTTTTGTTTTGTTTTTTCTGATGCTTGGAATTCAGACATGTGGCTTTATCACTCCCAGACATATTTTTAATAAGTAGCACATCACTGGATCTCCCCCATTGCCATGATGATCTCCCCCACTCCCAGGTAATGCTGAGGCTCAGACACGGGATTCATGCCCTTCCCGTGAGCCTGCTCTCCAACCCCATCATGAAAGAATTAATAGTGTTGTTGTCCCCTTTTCTAGGAATCTCCTCCTCCAGTAGAAAATTATTGTCTGCCAGAAGCTGCTTCATTTCTTCAGAGTAACAAAGAACCTGGGCCTGGATTATCACAAAAGAGAAAAGTGCCTACAGAGAAAAGTAAAATCAAACGGCCTAGAGTACACTAATCCTTTCACTCTTCAGTTACCAAACATTAATTTCTTTATTGAAAGTTTAAATTTTCCCGTAGTAGATTTATGGAGTAATTTAAAGGCAAGTGCCCGGTTGAGGTTGGTTTTAACACCTTAAATTTAAGTCCGTGGAATATTAGCTGTTCCTGAGTGGAGAATAACCATATTCAGCTCCTTTGCCAACTTGTCATGAAACACTGGAGACTGGGGCTTTGGGCTTATTTATTTCCTTGTAAATATCCGAGGCTGTCACTTAGTGGAATTTTTAGCAAGGTGATAGGTTTTACCTTAAGAGCTGTCAATTGGGATTTACTCATTTTTTTCCCTGATTTTTATTTTTTCACCTTTTAAACAGAAGCCTGAGCATGAGGTTTAATAAGGAACCAAGGCTTTCAATGTTAATGTGTATGTATATATGTATATGTATGTTTGTGCAAATTCCATGATGTTTGCCAAGTTGAGTGACAAAACTTGGAAAATAAAAGACAATACAGAATAAAAGTAATGACATAAATTAGTGGTTCATATACATTTTTTTTAATGAAAAGTATTCTGACATCCATTCTCGTTAATTCAATAAAAGATTTGTGAAAAATAGCTGTTAAATTGTTAGTTATATGTCTGCTTTTTGTCAGTTATGTGGAATATTATTCTATTGAGTTAAAAAAATAATTTTTGTGGCCAGGCAGTGGCACCCCTGGATGAATGCACAGTACAGTACCCAAGGACCTGGGTTCAAGCCCCTCTGTCCCCAAATGCAGTCCCCCTTCCCTCTCAATTGCTCTCTGCCTTTATCCAAAATAAATATTTAAAATAACTTTAATTGGAATTGCAAAAGTACATTAGCAAGGACTGGAAGATAGCTTGTCACCTTACCATGCACAAAGCCCCAGGGGTGAGTCCCAGCAAGTTAGGACTGTAGTTTAAGATCAGTTGTTTGATTCATAATGTTTCTTTGACAGGCAAATCTTAAATTGGTCATAAAATTCTTAAAGTTGGTTGTTGGCTTTTTGGCTTCATTTGGGGTTTTAATTTTGTTTTAATGTAATTTTGTGGTGCCAGGATTAACTCAGGGCCTTGTGCTTGTGCTGTCCTGCTGAGCAGCCTCCCAGCTCCCAGATTCTTTTTATTGGATGAAAACAGAAATCGAAAGGGAAGGGGGAGGTAGAGAGTAAGAGCTTCATCGCTTGTAAAGCTTCCCCCTGGAGGAGGAAGCCAGGAGCTTGAACCTGGGTCTTTGTACATTGTGACATGTGCATTGAACTATATGCACCACTACCCGGGACCCCAATTTTTTTTCCCCCTTATTTGGAGCAAGAGGGCAAACAACCCAGTAGATCTTTTCTCTGTATTGTCCATGTTATGCCAGGCCTCAAACCAGGAGTCCTGCAGATAGCAAGGTGTGTGCTGAGTTTCCCTAGGCTATACCAAACCAGGCAAGGACACAAGAGAAAATGAGAAGTCAATTACCCTTGATAACCTAGGTGCCAAAATTCATATTAGCAAGCCAAAGTCAGTGGTGCTTTAAAAGGACCACTCATGTAGTCCGGGAGGTGGCGCAGTGGTAAAGCTTTGGACTTTCAAGCATGAGGTCCCGGCAGCACATGTGCCAGAGTGATGTCTGATTCTTTCTTTCTCCTCCTATCTTTCTCATAAATAAGTAAAATCTTGGGGCGGGGGGAAGGACCACACTATGACTAGGCAGAATTTATTCTAGACATGTAACAACACTTCAGTGTCTTCAGACTGACTGATGTGGCACACCTTATTAACCAAATTAATTAAAAGCTTATTTCAGGCAGGGGTAGATAGCATAATGGTTATGCAAAGAGACTCTTATGCCTGAGGCTCCATAGTCCCAGGTTCAATCCCCTGCACCACCATAAGCCAGAGCTGAGCAGTGTTCTGGTAAAAAAAAAAAATGGGGGGGGGGGAGTCGGCTGGTAGTGCAGTGGGATAAGCACACAGAGCCCTAAGGATCCCAGTTCGAGCCCCCAGCTCCCCACCTGCAGGGGAGTTGCTTCATAGGCAGTGAAGCAGGTCTGCAGGTGTCTTTCTCTTCTCTCTGTCTTCCCTTCCTCTCTCCATTTCTCTCTGTCCTATCCAACAATGATGACATCAATAACAACAATAAAACAACAAGGGCAACAAAAGGGAATAAAGAAATTTAAAAAAGAAAAGAAAAGGAGGCCAAGGAGTGACACATTTAAAAATAAAATATTAAAAAAGAAATTGCCACTTAGCATATTCAAAGTCCAAATTAGCAGCTTGTCAAGAAAAATATATCAATTGGGTGGACCTTGAAAAATTCATGTTAAGTGAAATAAGTCAGAAACAGAAGCATGAATATGGGATGATCTCACTCTCAGGCAGAAGTTGAAAAACAAGATTAGAAAAGAAAACACAAGTCGAACCTGAAATGGAATTGGAGTATTACACCAAAGTAAAAGACTCTGGGGTGGGTGGGTGGGTGGGGAGAATACAGGTCCATGAAAAATGATGAATGAAATAGTGGGGGTTGTATTGCTAAATGGGAATCTGGGGAATGTTATGCATGTAAAAAAAAAGAAGTAGAAACACAAAGCAGAAATTGACTGAGTTTGGAGTATGGCACCAAAGTAAGAAAGCAGAAGTATACTAGAGTTTGCAGTGAGTACCTCCCTAATACTTCCTCTCCACTTTTCCAAGCTTTGGGTCCATGATTGCTCAACAATTTGTTTGGCTTTGTATGTTAACTCTCTTTTTAGTCACCAGGTTCCAGGTGTCATCAGGATGCCGGCCAGACTTCCCTGGATTGAGGACACCACCAATGTGTCCTGGAGCTCAGCTTCCCAGAGACCCATCCTACTGGGGAAAGAGAGAGGCAGACTGGGAGTATGGACCGACCAGTCAACGCCCATGTTCAGCGAGGAAGCAATTACAGAAGCCAGACCTTCTACCTTCTGCAACCCTCAATGACCCTGGGTCCATGCCCCCAGAGGGATAGAGAATGGGAAAGCTATCGGGGGAGCGGGTGGGATATGGAGATTGGGCGGTGGGAATTGTGTGGAGTTGTACCCCTCCTACCCTATGGTTTTGTTAATTAATCCTTTCTTAAATAAAAAAAATAAATTAAAAAAAAAAAAAAAAAAAAAAAAAAAAAAAAGAAAAGAAAACACAAGTAGAACCTGAACTGGAATTGGCGTATTGCAGCAAAGTAAAAGACTCTGGGGTGGGTGGGTGGGTGGGGAGAATACAGATCCAAGAAGGATGACAGAGGACCTAGTGGGGGTTGTATTGTTATATGGAAAACTGGGAAATGTTATGCGTGTACAGACTATTGTATTTACTGTCGAATGTAAAACATTAATCCCCCAATAAAAGAAAACCCGAAAGAGCACCAAAGATGAGAACACATTAGGGGACTTCATCATGGCTCATGCAGTGGAGCGCACACATTATGTACAAAGACCCAGGTTTCTGCCCCCAGTTCCCACCTGCAGGGAGAAGCAATGCTGCAGGTATCTCATTCTCCCTCTCCCCTGGGCCCCTGCCATTTCTCTATATTCTAAAAAAAAAAAAAAAGTATATAGAATCAGAACGTGGGCTGGGGAAGCTGCCCCACCATGCAGTGCATGTAAGAGGCCCTGGATTTATTCTCTGCCATCACGTTAAAATAATATAATTTGATAGGACAGAAAGACACTGAGAGGGGAAGTGTAGATAGCAAAAGAAAAAGACAGCACTGCTAAGCCACTTGTGAAGCTTCCCCTCTATGGGTGACTGTAAAGTTTTTTCAGGGACAGGGCAGTGGTGCACACAGTTGAGCATAAATGTCGCAGTACACAAGGACTCAAGTTCAAGCCCCTGATCCCTACCTACAGGGGGGAATCTTCATCAACAGTAAAGTAGTGCTGCAGGTGTCTCTACTTGGTTTCTACCAAAAATAATGTTTTCTTTTCCATTTTGATAGGATAGAGAAATTGAGAGGGGAGGGAGAGCTAGAGGGAGAACCATCCTCCCTGCAGGTGGGGAGCAGGGGCTCAAACCCTGTCCTTATGCATGGTAACAAGTGCCACCACCTAGCCCCCAATACATATTTTTAAGAATTTGGGGGGGCAGGTAGTGGCACACCTGGTTAGGCACGCATCACCATGTGGAAGGAACCAGGTTCAAACCCCCAGCTCCCCACCTGCAGGGAAGTTGCTTCACAAGCGATGAAGCAGGTCTGCAGGTGTCTTATCTTTCTCCCTCTCTGTCTTCCCTCCTCTTTCCATTTCTCTCTGTCCTATCCAACGACGACAACATCAATAACAATAATAATAACTACAACAGTAAAACCAGGGCAACAAAAGGGAATAAATATTAAAACTAAAAGATTTATTTATTTTTTTTCTTTTTAAAAAAAATTTATTTACTGGATAGAGACAAATTGAGAGGGGAGGGGGAGATAGGGCAAGAGACAGAGAGAGACACCTACAGCCCTGCTTCACCACTTGTGAAGCTTACCCCTGTGGGTGGGGACTGGAGAGACTTGAACCCGTGTCTGTGTGCACTATAATGTGAATGCTTAATCAGGTGCACCACCATCTGGTCCTTTTTTTTCTCTTTTTTTAAACCATTTTTTTTTTTTTCTCCACATTTCTTCTCCACATGGTGAAGTTAGCAGGTTGCCTTCCTATATTCTCTGCAGTAAGTGTAGTTATATATGTATTGTCAGGGGCCAGGCCTTGCAGGTGTCTGTCACTTTTTTTTTTTATAATTTTTTTACATTTATTTATTTTCCCTTTTGTTGCCCTTGTTGTTTATCATTGTTGTTATTGCTGTCGTTGTTGGATAGGACAGAGAAATGGAGAGAGGAGGGGAAGACAGAGAGGGGGAGAGAAAGATAGACACCTGCAGACCTGCTTCACCACCTGTGAAGCGACTCCCCTGCAGGTGGGGAGCCGGGGGCTCGAACCGGGATCCTTATGCCGATCTTTGTGCTTTGCGCCACCTGCGCTTAACCCACTGAGCTATGCCCGACTCCCGTCTGTCACTTTCTATCTCTCCCCCCACCCCCAATTTCTGTCTCCTATTATTATTTTAATATTTTTATTTTTTTATTGGTAGAAATGGAGAGAAATTAAGGGGAGGAGATACAGGAGAGAGACAGACACCTGTAACCCTGCTTAACACTTGTGAAGATTTTCCCCTGCAGGTGGGGACCAGGAACTTGAACCTGGGTCCTAGCACACTATAATAGTGCTTAACCAGGTGTACCACCCCCTGGCCCCAAAGCCATTTTAAAAATAAATGTGCTGTCTGTGTTTAATCATTTTTTATTTATTTTGGATAGACACAGAAATTGAGAAGGCAGAGCAGGGGGAGATAGAGAGGGAGACAGAGAGACACCTGCAGCCCTGCTTCATCACTTGTGAAGATTTCCCCCTGCAGACAGGGACCAGTGACTTGAACCTGAGTCCTTGCACACTGTAATATGAGTGCTTAACCAGGTACGCCATCTCCTGGCCCAAAAAACTATTTTAAATGTTTAAAATCATTTAAAAACACTTAAGATAAGCATATTGCCTATGGTTAATCATTTTTTAATTATTTTCGATAGACACAGAAATTGAGAGGGCAGGGGCAGGTAGGGAGAAAGAAAGACATCTACAGCACTGCTTCCCCATTCGTGAAGCTTCCCCTCACAGGCAGGGACTTGAACCCAGGTCCTAGCTTACAGTGACATGTGCACTTAACCAGGTGAGCCAGTGCCCGGTCCCTTTTCTTGGATTTATTTATTCTTTTAGCCATTGTACTGCTCAGCTCTAACATACAGTGGTGGTAGAAGTTGAACCTAGGATATAAGCCTCAAGCATCAAAGTTCCATAACCATTCACTGTACTATCTCCCCAGCCCCTTAAGGTTCTAAAACTGTCCCTTCTGGCTTTCCCTGCATTGTGATTCAAGAACTCAGTACTCTGTGAACAGCTTAAGTGAAAGGATGGTCTCTTCTGATGGGAAATGGAGTTAACATAGGCGTGCATGTGACTTCATTTTTAATATTCAGTATTATTTTTTAAATTTAAATTTTAATTTGTTATTATCTTTATTTATTGGATATAAACAGTCCAATATAGAGAGGGGAAGATAGAGAGAAAGAGAGACAGACACCTGCAGCCCTGCTTCACCACTGGCAAAGCTTTCTCCCTGCAGTTGGAGACCAGGGCCTTGAACCTGGATCCTTGCACGTTATAATGTGTGCTCAACCAGGTGTGTCACCACCTGGCCCCATTAAATCAAAAGTTTTATATGTAATTTTTTTCATTTCATTAGTGATTTAATACTGATTTACAAAAATATGAGATATAATGTGCAAAAAAAAATTTTAATGCTGTCAAAATCACATGAGGCTTTTATTCAAAAACACTCTTACAGCCTGTTCTGGCATTGTAACATCTGCGTTCAACCAAGTATGCCACCACTCAGCCCCAATATTTAATACTTTATTCATTTATTGGCTAGAAACTGAAAGAAACTGAGATGAAAAGAAGAGAGAGAGACCCACTGCACTACTTAACCACTCATGAAGCTTCCCCCTTGCAAGTGGGGACTGGTGGTTTGAACCCAGGCCCTTGAGCATGGTAATGTGCACTCAACTGAGTATATACATAAACACACATACTTTTTATTTTTATGAGAGGGAGAGAGACAAGACACCAGAGCACTGTTCAGCTCTGACTTATGGTGGTGCTGGGGATTGAACCTGGGACCTCAGAGCCTCAGGCATAACAGTCTTTGCATAACCATAACAGCTTCCCTAATCTTATATTAGTGTTGCTGTGTTCTTCAGACAGCCCTTGGAGTGAGATACTGAATCATATACATGGTTTCATCTACTTTTTTTTCTATTTATTTATTGGATAGAGATCAAGAAATCAAGATCAGCCAGAAATCAAGAGGGAAGGGGGTGATAGGGAAAGAGACAGAGAGACACCTGCAGCACTGCTTCACCACTCAAAAAGCTTTCCCCCTGCAGGTGGGGACCGGGGACTTGAACCTGTGTTGTGTCCTTGAGCATTGTAATAGGAGCGCTCAACCAGGTGCGCCACCACCCAGCCCCTCATCTACTTCTTATATATTGATAAACCTCTATAGAAGCTTTATTCTTCCCTATCAGTAGCATACCAGAATTTATTTTTAAGATCTCATAAGGTGCATATACACATGAGAGAAGTCAGAGCACCACACTTAGGGATGTAACCAGGAGCCTCAGGCATGTCAAGTCTTGCTCTAGCAGTTGAGTATTTTGCTGGCCACTGAAGTTCTTTTTCTATTTTTATTTTCTTTTTCAACACATTCTTGCCAACACTTGTTTATAGTGTTTTGTTTTGTTTTTCTGATAGAGGTTATTTTCACAGGTGTGAGTTCTCATTGTGGTTTTGGTTTCAAGTTCCCTGATAAATTATTTTTTTTCCCAAGTACCTGTTGATCATCTGTGTCCTCTTTGATGCATTCTCTCTCTCTCTCTCTCTCTTTTTTTTTGGTAAGACTTGAATATCAGGAAGTGTGATACCTGCAGCTTTTTTATTTTATTTTGCCTCCAGGGTTATTGCTAGGGCTCGGCACCTGCACCATGAATCCACTGCTCCTTTTTATTTTTCCCCTTTTGTTGCCCTTGTTGTTTTTATCCTTATTGTGGCTATTATTGTTGTTGTTATTGATGTCATTGTTGTTGTTGGATAGGGCAGAGAAATGGAGAGAGGAAAGGAAGACAGAGAGGGGGAGAGAAGATACGCACCTTCAGACCTGCTTCACCACCTGTGAAGTGACTCCCCTGCAGGTAGGGAGCCAGGGGCTCGAACTGGAATCCTTACTCCAGTCCTTGCACTTTGCACCACGTGCACTTAACCCGCTACGCTAACGCCCTGCCCCCACCTGCAGTTTTTTTCTAATACTTGCTCTGAGGACCAGCAAAATAGGTCGATACTGTGCTGTTGCTGCTGCTTTGCCATGTGCACAACCCTGAAGGAAGCTCAGGTGCTGTGGTCTCTTTCACTATCTCCCAGTCTCTTATCTAAAAAAATAAAGGACTGAAGGACAAAAAGATGGTGGCTTGAAGACAACACTCAACACTGGGCATACGCTCTGCGTGGAGGCTGCTTTAAACCTGGGAATTTCGGGTGAGGGCAGGATTTCCAGGCCAGTGGTGGAGGAAGTATGCAGGCGAGGTCAAAGTGGAACCAAGGCAGAGCCTTATAACCCACCCTTAGGCTGGCAAATGGAGGCTGAAAAGGACAAAGGAGCCACAGAGTTGCAGATGCCACTATGACGCCAACCTGAATACTCTGGGCTGATGACCTCACCAATGTAACCTGGAACCCCACCTCTCCAGAGCCCTGCCCCATTAGGGGAAGATAGGAACAGGCTGGGATAGGGCCGGGCGGTTAAGCACATGGTGTGAAGCGCAAGGACTGGTGTAAGAATCCCGGTTCAAACCCCTGGCTCTCCACTTCAGGGGAGTCGATTCACAGGCAGTGAAGCAGGTCTGCAGGTGTCTGTCTTTCTCTGGATTCGTAGTGCAGGCACCAAGCTGCAGTAGTAACCCTGGAGGCAAAAAAAAGGAAAAAGAGATTGCTCTTGCTACTTGTGGTCTGTGGTAGTTTGATGCAAGTTTTATTCATTCATTCCAGTTCTGTGAACATGCCACTGGAGTTTTTATAGGGATTATGTTGAATGTGTAAATTGCTTTCAGGAGAATGAAGATTTTATCAACCTGAGGGGGCCAGGTGGTGGTGCACCTACTTAAATGCACACACTACAGTGTACAAGGATCTGGGTTCAAGTCGCTGGTCCCCACCTGCGGGGGAAAGCTTCTTAAAGATTTATTTATTTATGAAGAATGATAGGCAGAGAGAGAACCAGATGTCACTCTGGTACATGTACTGCCGGGGATTGAACTCAGGACCTCATGCTTGAGAGTCTAATGCTTCAACTAACCACTGTGCCACCTCCCTGACCAGGAGCTGCAGATGTCTCTCCCTATTTCCCCCACCCCTCTCATTTTCTGTCTCTATCCAATAATAAAATAAAGACTCTAACAATCTTAATTCTTCCATTCCTGAGCACAGTCTCTTTCCATTTATTTATGCCTTCTTCATTTTATTTCTTTTTTTAGACTTTTTAAAAAAATTACTTATTTATTCCCTTTTGTTGCCCTTGTTTTATTGTTGTAGTTACTATTGTTGTTATTGATGTCGTCATTGTTGGATAGGACAGAAAGAAATGGAGAAGGGGAAAACAGAGAGGGGGAGAGACAGACAGACACCTGCTACAGACCTGCTTCACCGCCTGTGAAGCAACTCCCCTGCAGGTGGGGAGCCGGGGTCTCGAACTGGGATCCTTATGCTGGTCCTTGTGCTGTGCCACCTGCGCTTAACCCACTGCGCTACCACCCGACTCCCTTCAGTTTATTTCATCAACATCTTGGAGGTTTTAGTATTTAACTCTTTGTGTAACCATTATGCTACCACTCTGACCCTAAAGGGAGTTTTAATAACAAGAGAGGCTAGTAGGAGAGAACCAATCAGTTAGGTTATTTTATCAGTATTTCAGAGTAACTTGGTAAAATAATTCTATATAGTAAATGCAGAATAGATGTGGGGTCGGGGTCGAGTGGTGGTGCACCTGGTTGAGCGCGCATGTTACAGTGACAAGGACCTGGGTTCGAGCCCCAGGTCCCCACACTCATAGATCTCCTCATACTCATGAAGCAGGAGAGCTTCATGAGTAGTGCAGCAGGGCCGCAGGTGTCTTGGTGGTTTTTGTTTTTTGTTTTTTTTAAAAATATTTTTATTTATTTGTGAGAAAGATAGGAGAGAGAGAAAGAACCATAAATCACTCTGGTATATGTGCTGCCAGGGATTGAACTTGGGACCTCATGCTTAAGAGTCCGATGCTTGGGAGTCGGGCTGTAGCGCAGCGGGTTAAGCGCAGGTGGCGCAAAGCACAAGGACCGGCGTAAGGATCCCGGTTCGAACCCCGGCTCCCCACCTGCAGGGGAGTCGCTTCACAGGCGGTGAAGCTGGTCTGCAGGTGTCTGTCTTTCTCTCCTCCTCTCTGTCTTCCCCTCCTCTCTCCATTTCTCTCTGTCCTATCCAACAACGACAACAACAATAATAACTACAACAATAAAACAACAAGGGCAACAAAAGGGAATAAATAAATAAAATAAATATTATAAAAGAGTTAAATATCAGAAAAAAAATACTTAAAAAAAAAAGAGTCCGATGCTTTATCTACTACGCCACATCCTGGACTACATCTCTTGTGTTTCTTTCCCTATCTCCCCCTTCCCTCTCAGTTTCTGGCTGTCTCTAATAAATAAATAAAGATAAAATTATTTTTAAAAAAAGAGATGCAAGGGCCAGAGAGACAGCACAGCAACCTTGTACTTGAAACCAGGAGGTCCTGAATTCAACCCCTACCATTGCATACATGACAGAGTGATGCCCTGGTTCTCTTTCTTGCTCATTCTCTCAATCAGTCAATAAAAAGGAGACAAGTAAAATCAATACTTTTTTTTCTTTTTACCAGAGCACTGCTCAGCTCTGGTTTATGATGATGTGGAGGATTGACCCTGGGACTTTGGAGCTCAGGTATAAGACTCATTATACTATCTACCCTCTGCCCAAATCAATACATTTATCTTGTTTATTTATTTATTTGGATAGAGACAGAAACTAAGGAGGATAGAGGACATAGGGAGTGAAAGAAGAGTCACCTGCAGCACTGCTCCACTGCTTGTGAAGCTTTCCTCCTTCAGGTGAGAACTGGAGGCTTGAACCCAGGTCCTTGCACTTGGTAACAGGTACTCAGTCTCTTACGCTACATTTTTAGAAAGAGGGATAGGCACCAAAGCACCACTCCACCATTCACGGTGCTGCCTACAGTGCTCCCAGTGGAGTCAGGGAGAGTTGCCAGGGTCTGACACATGGAAGAAGGCACATGCTTTACAGCTGAGTCACCTGGACTCTGCAATGTGGAAAATTCTACAAACCAAGTAAACAGGTTTCTTCCATAACGACATGGTAAAAATAAAATGGGAAAGGGAAAGGGGCCAGAGAAATAGCATTCCTATGCCAGAGGCACCAGAGATCCCAGGTTCAGTCCCTGGCACCACCAGAAGCCAGAACTAAGTAGTGCTCTGGTAAAAACTAAAAAGAAGAAGAAAGGTGGGGGCAAGGGAGAGGGGAGAAAAGAAGGAAGGACAGAGTGAAGATTAAGGAAGAGTTAAGACTTACTTCATTGAAGCCAGGTGCTGGTGCACCTGGTAAAGTGCACATTTTTGTTTCTTTATTTTCCCTTTTGTTGCCCTTGTTGTTTATCGTTGTTCTTATTGCTGTCACTGTTGTTGGGTAGGACAGAGAGAAATGGAGAGAGGAGGGGAAGACAGAGAGGGGGAGAGAAAGACAGACACCTGCAGACCTGCTTCACCGCCTGTGAAGCGACTCCCCTGCAGGTGGGGAGCCGGGGGCTCGAACCGGGATCCTTGTGCCGATCTTTGTGCTTTGCGCCACCTGCGCTTAACCCGCTGCGCTACGCCCGACTCCCTAAAGTGCACATTTTACAATGAGCCAAGGACTTGGGTTCAAGCCCCTGGTCCCTGCCTGCAGCAGGGAAGCTTTACAAGCAGAGAAGCAGTGTGCAGGAGTATCTCCTCTCTCTCTCCCCTCTTAATTTCTGTCTCCATCCAATAAATAAAAATAAAAACCAAAAATTTGGGGTTGTGTATGGAATCAGTTAAGTTCATGAATTACCATGTGCAAGGACCCAGGTCCAGACTCCGGGTCCCCACCTGCAAGCGGGGGAAGCTTCACCAGTGGTGAAGCAGTTTTGCAGGTCTCGGTCTCTCTCTCTCTCTCCCTCCCCTCAATTTCTGTCTCTATCCAAAATTATTATTATTATTTTTACCAGAGTACTGCTCAGCTCTGGCTTATGGGGGAATGGGGAATTGAACCTGAGACTTCAAATCCTCAGGCATGAGTCTTTTTTTTTTTTTTTTAATATTTTATTTTTCACAGATATCAAGACACAGAAAACACCAGAACACTTCTCATCTCTGGTTTATGGTGGTGCCGGGGATTGAATCTGGGACTTTGGAGCTTCAGGCATGACAGTCTCTTTGCATACCATTATGCTATCTACCCCGCCCCAGGCACGAGTCTTTTTAGCCTTCAAAAAAAAATTTTTTTTTTAAACTTTCATTTTTTGGGAGTCGGGAGGTAGCGCAGTGGGTTAAGCGCATGTGGCACAAAGCGCAAGGACCGGCATAAGAATCCTGGTTCGAGCTTCTGGCTCCCCAACTGCAGGGGAGTCGCTTCACAAGCAGTGAAGCAAGTTTGCAGGTGTCTATCTTTCTCTCCTCCTGTCTTCCCCTCCCCTCTCCAACAATGACAATATCAACAATAATAACTACAACAATAATACAACAAGGGCAACAAAAGGGAATAAATATATTTTTTTAAAGTATAAATAAAAAATTTTCATTTTTTATTTTCCCTTTTGTTGCCCTAGTTTTTTTTTTAATATATTTTATTTTATTTATTTATTTATTCCCTTGTGTTGCCCTTGTTGTTTTTTACATCAGGCTCAACCTGATGCTGTTGACTGGCTACAGAAGAAGGGCAAACGCTAGAAGAATTGTTGTAGTTATTATTGTTGTTGTTGTCGCTGTTGGATAGGACAGAGAGAAATGGAGAGAGGAGGGGAAGACAGAGAGGAGGAGAGAAAGATAGACACCTGCAGACCTGCTTCACCACCTGTGAAGCGACTCCCCTGCAGGTGGGGAGGCGGGGTTCGAACCGGGATCCTTATGCCGGTCCTTGTGCTTTGCGCCACCTGCGCTTAACCCGCTGCGCTACAGTCCGACTCCCTGCCCTTGTTTTTTTTACTGTTGTAGTCATTATTGTTGTGATTGATGTCAGCCGTTGTTGGATAGGACAGAGAAAAAGGAGAGAGGAGGGGAAAACAGAGGGGGAGAGAAGATAGATTACCTGCAGACCTGCTTCACCGCCTATGAAGTTACTTCCCTGCAGGTGGGGAGCCGGGGGCTGGAATCCTTAAGCAGGTCCTTGCGCTTTGCGCCACATGTGCTTATTATCCCACTGCACTACTGCCCAACTCCCCCCCCAAATTTTTTTAAAGAAAGACTCACTGCATTGTATTATCATCTGGATTCCATTTCAAATACTATTCTTTTTGGACTGATGGTAGTATTATGGCTGAGTCGTGAGTCCAAAATACAGTATATCTGAATGAAATAGGTCTTGTACTAACTTTAAAATCTGATAACATGACTGTTATGCCTGAGGCACCAAAGGTCTCAGGTTCAAGCCCACCTAGGAGCTCCGTGGACGGCAAACTGTGAAGTTCCATGAATGGTTGAACAGAGCTGTGGTGTTTATCTACCTACCTACCTACCTACCTAACCTAAAATTTAAAAACAAGAGGGGAGAGGAAGCTCTTGCAGGAACAAAGGCTCCAACAGGTAATAAAATTCTGTTCCCAGTAACTAGAGTACAATTCACCTTGACATTAGCACTCTTCTCTTGTTTTGAAAGGGAGACTACAAAGAAGCCAGGCACTTGGCATTCATGCTGACATTTGCCCTCAAAGGCATTTTGGAGTCAAATTCCAGAAGCATGTTTTCAGTGTTCCCTCTTTTGCCTTCAATCTAGCAAGACTGGAAACAAAACCTTGTGGTTAAGAACATGCTGGAGCCCAAACACCCGGGTGGAAGGAATCCTGGCCCCCTGCAGCACTTGCTGTGTGAGCACTTAGCCTTTCAGACCTTAGTTTCCCATCTTCCGGGGACCACCAAGGAGTAAATGAATGGCATTTGTTACTTATTTAGCAGAATGCCTGGCCATGGGCTGAAAAACAGAGAAGGGAATGTCAGGAGAACAAAGATAACCAAATGGAAACTTGCACTCTGCTTTCATTCATGTTCCCTGGTGCCACAGAGGTTGAGAGTTCCTGGTTTCCAAGTTTAATTCAGGTTCTAATTAAAGGCATAAATTGGAAAACCCAGAAAAAGTACAGTAATTCCACCAAGTTAAAGACAAACCTCAGAGATTCCTCCCTGCACCCACAACCCATAAAAATGCTGTGACCTTTAAAAGGTAGGACCTGGGTGCCAGGCAGCAATGCACCTGGTTGAGTGCACACATCACCCTATGCAAGGACCCAGGTTCAAGCCCTCAGTCCCCACCTGCAGGGAGGACACTTCATAAGCAGTGAAGCAGGTCTGCAGGTGTCTCTCTCTCCCCCTCCCTGTCTTCCCTTCCCTCTCAATTTCTCTGTCCTGTCAAATCAAGTAAGAAAAAAAGAAAACCTGCCAGGAACCAGCATTGAGCCCCAGCAATAACCCTGATGGCAATCAAAAAGAGGAGGGGAGGGGAGAGGAAGGGAGAGAGGTGAGCTGCAAGTGTGTCTGTCTCTTTCCCTCCCGTCTCTGCCCCTATCCAGTACATTAAGAAATGAACAAGTAAGAGCTGATTGTGGCTCAGGCCACAGCCCTTCCTTCCCCCACCCCATTATTTGTTAAACCAACCTCCCCCCAGATTAAATAAAGAAAAAAAAATTTTTTTTTTTTGCCTCCAGGGTTATCACTGGGGCTTGGTGCCTACACTACAAATCCACTGCTCCTGGAGGCTATTTTTCCCCCATCTTTGTTGCCATTGTTGTTATAGCTGCTGCTGTTGTTGGATAGGACAGAGAAAAATGGAGAGAGGAGGGGAAGACAGGGGGAGAGAAAGATAAAGACACCTGCAGACCTGCTTCACTGCTTGTGAAGAGACCCCCCTGCAGGTGGGGAGTCAGGGCTTGAACCATGATCCTTACACTGTTCCTTGTGCTTTGCACCACATGCATCTAACCCGCTGCGCTACCACACAGCCGCCAAGGAAAAATCTTAAACGTACAAGGGGTTTGGCCATAGATCGTGCAGAAGGCCCAGCTGAACAGTGGCAGCACACAGGAGCACTAGAGCTCCACAACTAGTGGAGCACTGCTATGCTTTCTCAGTCTGAAATAAAATGAGTGGTCTGGGAGATGGCGCAGTGGATAAAGCACTGGATTCTCATGTATGAGGTCCCAAGTTCGATCCCTGGCAGCACATGTACCAAGTGATGTCTGGTTCTTTCTCTCCTCCTCTCTCATGAATAAATTAAAAAAATAAAATAAAATGAAAGGGGGGTGCATTTATCCAAAGTGTTTAATATTTATTTATTCCCTTTTGTTGCCCTTGTTGTAGTTATTATTGTCAGCATCGTTGTTGGATAGGACAGAAAAATAGAGAGAGGGGGGAAGACAGAGGGGGAAAGAAAGACACCTCCAGACCTGCTTCACCACTTGTGAAGCAACCTCCCTGCAGGTGGGGAATCGGGGGCTCGAACGGGGATCCTTAAGCCAGTCCTTGTGCTTTGCACCACCTGCACTTATCCCACTGCGCTACCGCCCGACTCCCTTATCCAAAGTTTTTAAGTGTGAGGTAGCAATTGGATAGAAAGATCAAACCTAGGTAAACTGATGAAAGGACCAAGTCAGCATCTCAGGAGTAGAGACAAAAGTTAATGAGGCAGTTAAGGAATGAAGGAGGCTTTTAGAAACATAATTTAATCACTAGTGTTCTGAAACTGCACTTTTCTAATGGTTTAATTCATCACCTAGCTGCATTTAGTAGGCATTAATGAGGCCTGTAGATTGCAGGCAAGGTATGAATAGCTTCTCTTGGACTTGCTCATAAATTAATGAATGTTGTGGATGCCAAATTAAAGAAACATGTTTTAAATAAGCAGTTTGCCCCTGCCATTTTTGTTGCCCTTGTTGTTATTGTTATTGCTACTCTTGTTGGATAGTACAGAGAGGAATCGAGAGGAGGAGAAAACAGCGGGAGAGAAAGATAGACACCTGCAGACCTACTTCACCCCCGTGAAGCGACCCCCCTGCTGGTGGGTAGTAGCTAGGGGCTCGAACCCAGATCCTCATGCTGGTCCACGCGCTTAGCACCATGTGTGCTTAACCCACTGCGCTACCGCCCGACCCCCTTAAATAAAGTTTATTATATAAAAAGCAAGTGAGAAGAATTTTGTCCCCATCTAAGATTTAGGATCTACATAAAAATAACCATTAAGAGAGTTCTAAGCTTTTTGAATCTGTAGTCCACGTGAAAGCTAGAAACTGTAAATAACATCTGGGTATTGTAATATAAATTGGGTAGAACTTAAGCTAATAACTACATATATATATATATATATATATATATATATATATATATATAAATGTGTGGAGATACAGAAAAACAGGAGCACACTGCTCAACTTTGACTTAAGGTGGTGCGTGTGGGGCTTGAACTTTGGACTTCAGAGCCTCAGGCATGAGTCTTCTGCATAACCATTATGCTATCCCCAGCATCACGAGAATAAACTAGTCCTTTCTTCCTAATGCTTTTTATGAAATACATCAGAATGTTGAATATTCTACACAGAACAAGGGACAAAAAGTCAATATCCGAGGGGCAAAGCAGAGATGCACCCTCTCCCAGAGGGGAAAAAGAATTCACCTTGTGGCGAGTTGCAATGGGTAAGAAATAATCTAAAATGGAGAACTTGAGTCAGGCTGGCGGCAGGTTGTACTGAATGCCTGGCACCTGAATCCTGTTGCAGCCCTGTAGCAATTGGGCCACTGGAAAGACACGTATGTGCCACAGACTTGGTGGGAATCACAAGAGGCCCCTTCCCAAGGACCTCTGCTGCAAGGCACTGTCGGCACCTGGGCCTGTCACCAGCCTAGTGTCTGCTGAGCAGTACTGACTCCTGTTATCACCCTGGTCTGGGTCCCCACAGGGCATCAAACATTAATATAGAGGAAATCACCTGCGGAGATGAATAATAACCAAAACCTTGGGGAAAACTGTATCCAAAAAATACATAAACTTCATAAAAAGACTTCAAAGAAATGTTCCTAAGAATGCTTAGAGTGGTGAAGTAGTGCTGCTCTCTATTCATCTTTATTTTGCTCCCTCCTCTCTCAATTTCTCTATCCAGTAAATACAAAAAAAAAAAAAAAAAGGAAATGAGTTGAATAGGGGGAAATTTTGGTATAAGTACTAGCAGAAAAAAAAAAAAACTGTATTAGAGGCTCAACAGTAGAAAAGTCAGAAGTCAAAGTGGTGAGTTTAAAAATGAACAGGACACCAACAAACGGGGAAAAAAATGGGGGAGGGGACCTGGTTAAGTACACCTAGCACCATGAGCAAGGACCTGGGTTTGAGTTCCCACACCCCAACTGCAGGGAAAACACTTCACAAGCAGGTGTTTCTCTCTCCTCCTTCCCTTAAAAAACAAAGGAGTCTGGTGGTAGTGCAGCAGGTTAAGCACAGGTGGCACAAATTGCAAGGACCGGTGTAAGGATCCGGGTTCCGGCTCCCCACCTGCAGGGGAGTCGCTTCACAGGCGGTGAAGCAGGTCTGCAGGTGTCTATCTTTCTCTCCTCCTCTCTGTCTTCCCCTCCTCTCTCCATTTCTCTGTCCTATCCAACAGCGACATCAATAACAATAATAACTACAAAAATAAAACAAGGGCAACAAAAGGGAATATTAAAAAACAGAACAAAAAAAATAGCCACCAGGAGTGATAGATTCACACTGCCAGCACCAAGCACCAATGATAACCTTGGTGGCAATAAAAAAAAAAAAAGGTGCAGGGGGGGGGGGGAGTCTGCAGTAGCACAGCGAGTTGAGGGCAGGTGACGCAAAGCACAAGGACCAGCATAAGGATCCCACCCCACCTGCAGGGGAGTAACTTTACAAGCGGTGAAGCAGGTCTGCAGGTGTCTATCTTTCTCTGCCTGTCTTCCTCTCCTCCATTTCTCTGTCCTATCCAACAGCGACAACAATAACAACAAAAACAATAATAACTACAACAATAAAACAAGGGCAACAGAAGGGAAATAAATAAGTAAAGGGGGTGGTGGTGGTAGTGGGGGGGGCTGGAGAAATAATGTGCTGAGCACAGAGTTGCATGCCTAAGGTCCCAGTTTTCAGGTTCAATCCTTGGGACCATAAGGCAGAACCAAGCAGCATCTAGGTGTCTTTTTTCTCATAAAAATAAGTATTTTAACCAGAGCACTGCTTGGTTTTGGCTTCTGATGGTGCTGAGGACTAAACCTGAGACCTCAGAGCCTCAGCCATGAAAGTCTTGCATAACCTGTTATCTTCTCAGTTCACAAATATATTTGAAATAGCAGAAAAAACGGAAATGATTATGAAGTCTGGAAGGACATCAACTCTAACATTTGCGTCAGAGGGGCTAATAGCTCTTAATTTGAGTAAGCTGAGAATTTTCCCAAAACTGAGGAGGCGGTCACTCAGATCCACTAAGTTTAAGAGTTCAAAACAAAATAAACCCAAACAGCCAAATGCTAAGACATAGCAATAATAACAAAAACTGCCAAGATCAAAGATAGAAATCCTGAACACAAGTGAAGTCACACAAGGGGAGCTCCACAAACATTATCAACTGGTTTCTCAACAGAAACTCGAAGGCCATGTGAGCTATATTCAGGTTGCAATGGAAAAGGTCACCTCTAGGGCCAGGTGGTAGTAGCACACCGGTTTAAGTATACACATTACGGTGCATAAGTATACAAGTTCAAGCCCCTGGTCCCCACCTGCAGGAGGAAAGCTACCAGTGGTGAAGCAAGGCTGCAGGTGTCTCCCTACCTCCCCCCACCCTTCAATTTCTGTCTCCAATATAAGACACATTAAAAAAAATGAAAGATTGGGCTAAGCGCACGTGGTACAAAGTGCAAGGACCGGTGTAAGGATCCTGGTTTGAGCCCCCGGCTCCCCACCTGTGGGGAGTCGCTTCACAGGCAGTGAAGCAGGTCTGCAGGTGTCTTTCTCTTCCCGTCTTCCCCTCCTCTCTTGGTTTCTCTCTGTCATATGCAACAACGAATAACATCAATAACAATAACCATAAGGCTACATACAACCACAAGAGCAACAAAAGGGGGAAAAATGGCCTCTAGGTGCAGTGGATTCATGGTGCAGGCACTGAGCCCCAGCAATAACCCTGGAGGCAAAAATAAAGGGTTGGTAGCCAGGCCATAGCACAGCAGGTTAAGCGCTCACAGTGCGAAGTACAAGGATCCTAGTTCGAATCCCCAGCTCCCTACCTGCAAGGGATGGGTCACTTCACAAGTGGTGAAGCAGGTTGCTGGTGTCTTATCTTTCTCTCCCTGTCTTCCCCTCCCCTCCCCTCTGGATTTCTCTCTGTCCTATCCAACAAGAGATAACAATTAACAGTCACAAGGACAACAAAGTAGAAAAAATAGCCTGGTCTCCATCCAATGCTCTAACACAGCTAGGTTTTCTTGGATTTCAAGGAAAGATAAAAGCTTTTGAGACAACAGTTGAAGGAACTACCACTAAACTGTACAAGTGCTTACAGGGAGGCACCTCAGTGACGAGCCCAGAGCAGGCATCCAAAAATGAATCTGCCAGAGCAGTATTCTGCCCTCTCCCTCAATTTTTAAAGAAACAGAGGTGACAAGGAGTGTCTTGGGGTCCTAAATAGGGAAGGATATACAAGTCTCTTAAGCACAAAGCCCAAACATAGTGAGAAGTAGGCAGATCAGCTCTGCTCAGCTCAGGTTCAAGGTGGTGCCAGGGAGTGTTTAAATGTTGTGCTGAACTGGCAAGATGGCTCCCCTGGATAATGAACTGCTTTGCCATGCACAGGTTCAAGCCTGGTCCCCACTGCATTGAAGGAAACCTCTCATTATATACATTGTTTAAATGGGGGGGAAACCACAAATTTGAAGACTTTTATTTTGGAGAGAGTGGAAATGAGACACCTGCAGCACTGCTTTACCGCTTATGAAGCTTGCCCCTGCAGGTGGGAACCAGGGGCCTGAACTTAAGTCTTTGTGCAACTCCCTCCCCCACCCGTTGTTTAAATCAGAGTACTGCCCAGGTCTGGTTTACTGGTGGTGCTAGGATTAAATTAGGGCCCTCGGGAGTCGGGCTGTAGCGCAGCGGGTTAAGCGCAGGTGGCGCAAAGCGCAAGGACTGGCATAAGGATCCCGGTTCGAACCCCGGCTCCCCACCTGCAGGGGAGTTGCTTCACAGGCGGTGAAGCAGGTCTGCAGGTGTCTTTCTCTCCTCCTGTCTTCCCCTCCCTCTCTCCATTTCTCTGTCCTATCCAACAGCGACGACAACAACAATAATAACTACAACAATGAAACAAGGGCAACAAAAGGGAATAAAATAAATTAAAAAATAAATAAATAAATTAGGGCCCTCAGGACAGATGTGCCCTGGAACCCCATCTTCCCCAGATCCCTGTCCCACTAGAGAAACTGGCTGGGAGTATGGATCAACCTGACAACACCCATTTTCAGTGGAGAAGCAGTTATAGAAGCCACACCTTCGACCTGCACCCCACAATGATCCTGGGTCCATGCTCCCAGAGGGATAAAGAACCGGAAAGCTTCCAATGGAGGGGATGGGATAGAGAGCGCTGGTGGAAATTGAACCCCACTTATTCTATACAGTCTTGTTGATAATTATTAAATCAGTAATAATTTAAAAACACAGGAGTCCTCTGATGCCTCAGGCATAACCACAATACTATCTAGCATCCACTTCATCCCAGTACTTTCAGAGGACTGCAAATACCTGTCAAACAGAAAACTGACCCTCCTACAGCAAAGGAGGCATGACATCAAGTCATCATCTCCAAAGTTAGAATTATGGGTTAAGAATAAGAAGCCCATACTCTAAATTTTGTGTATTTATTTTATTGAATTTGTTAATGTTACAGAGTTCTTGCACTGCCAAACCATGCCTGAGAATTCAAAGAAAGAAATGGTACAATGGACAGCCTCATCCACCCATTATACAGTATATTAAAACTTGATTCATGTGCATTTTGAGAATTTCACAATCCTTTAAAAAGTTTTAACAAGTCGGAATTTTAAATCTGCTACAGGCCTTCAGATTTCTAGTACGCTATGCCATTAAATAACACTTCCACATATTCATTCCAGTTCATTCCTCAAGACTTTGCTAAATATGCACTTTTCAGGGGCAACGTGTGGCTCAAGGTCCAAAAGGTTATTTGTTAAGATTTCTGGTTCCCAAGTGAGATCTTCAGTTTAGCCAAGAATCAACCCTTTATTTCTTGCTTAATTGCCCAACTTCTCTTTGGCTGCCTCAAGTGCATCAGAAGGCAGGTATCCTGCCCATCAGGTGGTGCCAGTATCATTGCCAGAAAGGGTCAGCATGTCCTTGCCAGAAGATACTGCCCCCCCCCCCCCAAGGATAGTTTCACTAGTGCAGTGACACTTCTCATCAAGGCTCAACTTGCAGGAAGAGACTCCCCATCAGGATAGTTTTACTCACCCATCTACTTCATTCTTGCCCAGAGCAAGTCTGCAGCTCCTGCGTCTGGCAAAGGGATTTATTACAGGCGGAAACCCAGACTTGCATCAAAGTGGTTACGTACCACTTGCAAATACTTTAGCCAAAGACAGAAAACTAGTAAATTTCCAGACTATCTTAATTTTTCAGCAAGACTGGTTTAACTCCCTTGACTCCTTGTAAGTATTAAATATTACTGGACATTTTATCTATAATTTTTAAAAACACAAATAAATGCTGCACCATCTTTCTTTCGTCCCAAACTCTTCAAATGTGAGACAAAGACACAGTGACCAGTTGGTGACAGAGCTACACTGCATCTACAGTATGTTCAGCACGACAGAATTCTGGGCACAGAGTATCTGAAATCCCTGTCAAAGATCGTGTGAGCTTTAAGAAACTTAAAATGAGTGTTAGGGTGAGGTTCTGCTCATTGTTTTTGTTTTATAGACATGTCAGTAATTCCCTTGGCCTAAGCAAGCATGGTACACTGTCCACTGCAGCTTACTACAATTTAGACCTGATTCCAGGTCTTAGCAGCACCTGAAGTAGAGCCCCCTGCATCCACTGCCCCTGACAAAAGGCTATCTGGTTCCACTCTGGGGATTGGCAAAGTCACCAGACATTTCACAATTTGAATGCCTATTTCCGGTTATTCACTCAACCAAGCAATATGCTCTGTCAAAGAACTTATTCCAAGTCAAAGCGGAAAAGGCCATAATGTGGAACACAGGAAAAACACTACCCCGCCCCCCCCCCCCCCAGAAAAAAAACTAAAGATTTTTCCCCACCCTCCCCCCACCCGTCCCACTTGGCAAATCCAAGTTTGGTTGAATTTGTAGTTACCTCAGAATACAACTCAAAATTCAAATTAGAAATCACAGCCCTACACAGATTATCTTAACACATCAGTACTTTTGAGCGGCATGTTCCAGGAAGTCTAACACAACCACAACCCACTACAGTGAGCAGTAAGTGTGGGGCACAGGACAGGTTAATTAAGGTCACTTAAATCTTCGTCTTTTACAGCAGATCAGAACCTAGATGGCTGACATTCTGTAGGATTTCTGATAGGAATCCAGTAGAGCTGGTTTCAAGTTTCACACCTGACACTTAGTAATAGCAGTAACCTTCTTATCCAGAAGTTGTGATCCACAAGAAGTCCACAATGAGTGCAGCAAATCTGAGGTAGTCAACCCTTATGAAGGCTCAGTATCTGAACATAGAAAGATTTCTGAAATGACCACTGGCTGCAGTTTTTGAATTTGCAAAGTAATTATGAAAGAACACTGCCGAACCTAGTTTTCAAATTGATATAACAATGAAATTCCCCTAAATCCAATGTACACGAGTAGTTGTGACACTTTAGCTTCCACAGTGCAATAGGATTGATCACTTATATTGAGTGGTCTGCATCAGTTGCTGTAGATCCTGCAGAGATCAGATGATGAATGGCTGTTGGTGGTGGTTAGCTGTGGTCTAGTTACCTTAGAAGGGCTAGCAAAGACCATTCCTTAATTGTACTGTGTGTGGCTGCTTTTCTGATTTTCAAGCACAGCATACTGGTTGTCTAGCTGAAGTTTAAGGGCCTGGTTTTTTGAAACCTCATCCCTACCTCTATTTTTGTATCTTACTACTTCAAAGCTCTTCTCCATTTCTTTATCCCTAAGGGAAAAGAAATGTAATCAGTAAACATTTTGCCTACTAGGGTTGTTTTGAAAATATTTTTTCCTTGAATTAAAAAAAAAAAAAAAAAAATCCACCCCATAGAAGAATCATCTTGAGGGAAGGCCAGAAGGGGAAAACCGGTATAGAAAATCCTTATCAAACCATTTTAAGGCTTTAGTTGAATAGAAAGCACACAATACTGAAATTCAACACTCCTATTTTGTGGTAGCAAACCTACAAAGTGTAAACCAATTTCAGGAACTTAAATACAACTGGAAAATCTAAAAGCTGTCTGATGACTTTGTGTTTTCTTCTAAGACTCGCTTTCAGCAAATAAGACAAATACTTCTTCCTTTATGGATAAATAAGGAAACCATTTTCATTCAAGAGTTTTAATTATTATTCAGTGATTTCTCACTTCTATTTTATGGAAGTAGATCAGACAAACAGAACTGAGTATGGTGATGAATCACTGTCCCCCAGAGGCCCCTTATTTTATAGGAAAGAGCAGAGGAGCGAGTCCAAGTGGAGGATTAAATTCAAGCCAGCTGTGCTCTCCAAGAGGCAAAGACAGGGATTCACTTTAAAAGTCACCCCAAGAAAATATTTCCATGTGATGTCATTTGCATTTCTTTCCATTTTATTTACTTAAAGTCCCTAAAAAAAAGATGTGGATGTGCCATATGTGGTCATTTAACTCCAGGTGGCATTCATTTTAAGTACCTGCTGAAATAAGATTGTTTTAATATTAGATTTACAAATGCCAACATCTTGCATCTATTTACAATAACTGGGAATACACTGAATTTTGCTCTTGCACTTCTAGTGCTCTTTCCCCTTGCCCCTCCCTGGGTACCTAAGTACCACCCTAATTTTCCACAATAGCTTGAGCTTTCCCTAAAAGGAGGAAGCTCAGTCAAGTGAGATTTCATACTCCCCACATCCCACTCCTTAGCCAAGGGGCAGGGCTACAAAACATGCAATAGTGGTACTTACTTCCGGCTTTCTACATGCTTGGCAGTGGACTGCAGGGATGGAAACTGTGTGTCGCTGTATATTTCTGGTGGTCCTTGTGGTGTTTTCCTTGTTGTAGTTAACCTGGCCCCAGGAGGCCTATACACACCACTAGTCATTGCCGGTTCCGGGGTCTCTGTAACTAACATTTCATAATGCTTAGATCAAATTATTCAGATGCTTTGCATTTTAGTAAGCTAATTTCTGCTTTCCTGACCTCTTCGTAAATAAAGTACACACACCCCAATATTTGACAGTTTTTGACAACTGAAGTAAAGTATAGGCTGGGTGGTGGTGCACCTGGTTGAGGGCTATGTGCATGTTACAATATGTAAGGCCCCAGTCCCCACCTGTGTGTGGGTGTGGAGGGAGCGTCATGAGTGGTGAAGCAGGGTTGCAGTTGTTTCTCCCTCTCTATCTGCCCCCTCCCCTCTCAATTTCTGGCTGTCTCTATCCAATAAATTAAGGGGGTAGGGGAAGGAAAATACAGATCAATAGACAGATAACTACATCCCTACCTGGCTGATAACGACTAAGAAAGCACATGTAAAGAATTTAATTTACATAATTCAATAGTATTAGTTGTTTCAGTACTTCTACATCAGCAATGAACTTTTTTAATTCATTTATTTTTCCCTGTTGCCCTTTATTCAAAATGTTGTGGTTATTACTGTTGTTGTTTTTATTGATGTCATCATTGTTGGATAGAACAGAGAGAAATGAAGAGGAGGGGAAACCAGAGAGGAGAGAGATAGACACCTGCAGACCTGCTTCACTGCCTGTGAAGTGATTCCCTGCAGGTGAGGAGCCAGGATCCTTACGCCGGTCCTTGCACTTCACAACACGTGCGTTTAACCCACTGCGCTACCACCCGACTTCCCACAATGAACTTTTTAATGTGGTATCCAGACCTCAGGCTGTGACTTCACTCTTCAGGCTGCTTTTTCAGCCAGTATAGCCTAAATGAATTTACTGAGAGAAGAGTTTGGAACAAGAGGAAGAACTATTGTGGCCTAAGTGATTAAAAAAACACTTGTTTTTTTACACAGGCCAAAGGAGCTCAGTTTAGGACATGGGAAGATTGAGACAGGATATACATGTTTCAAGTTCTGGAAAGACGTGAGATAACAAATTTCAGAGTTGCTGGAATACAGAGATCACCAAGGGAACGAAGTTAATGGAAAAGGAGATACCAGCAAAGGAGACTTAAGAACCAACCATGAAGAGGGCAAAAGGTCCTGGCGGTCTGGGAAGTAGCACAGTAGCTAATGTTGTTGGACTCAAAAGCATAAG
Organism: Erinaceus europaeus; assembly: GCF_950295315.1. NCBI lineage: Eukaryota > Metazoa > Chordata > Mammalia > Eulipotyphla > Erinaceidae > Erinaceus > Erinaceus europaeus. Next base: position 149,657,406 of record NC_080162.1, read on the forward strand.
GAGTTTATTCCCTGGCACTGCATGTGCCAGACTCATGTTCTGGTTCTTTATCCTTAATAAATAAACCAGAAGAAAATGTCCTGATACAGCAAGGAAGGCAGCTCAATTGGCAGAACACATACTTTGCTCGCATGAGGCTCCAGGTTCAATCCCCAGCATCACACTTATCTAAGGAGTGCTCTGGTCTCATAAAAGATGAGGACTGAGGGTTAGAAGCTGTGTTTAGGGCTTAAGTGTTGTCCCTCAAAAGAAATCCAACAGAATAGTTACCTATTACACAAACATCTATGTCCCACCTTCACGATTAAAATTTAAAAAAAATATTTATTTATTCTCTTTTGTTGCCCTTGTTGTTTTACTGTTGTAGTTATTATTGTTGTTGTCGTTGTTGGATAGGACAGAGAGAAATGGAGAGAGGAGGGGAAGGCAGAGAGGAGGAGAGAAAGATAGACACCTGCAGACCTGCTTCACCGCCTGTGAAGCGACTCCCCTGCAGGTGGGGAGCCGGGGTTCGAACCGGGATCCTTATGCCAGTCCTTGTGCTTTGCGCCACCTGCGCTTAACCTGCTGCACTACAGCCCGACTCCCCGCCCCAAATTTTTTTTTTATACTTATTTATTTTCCCTTTTGTTGCCCTTGTTTTTCACCATTGTAGTTATTGTCGTTACTGATGTCATTGTTAGATAGGACAGAGAGAAATGGAGAGAGGGGAAGACAGAGGGGGAGAGAAAGATAGACACCTGCAGACCTGCTTCACAACCTGTGAAAAGACTCCCCTGCAGGTGGGGAGCCAGGGGCTCGAACCCATCCTTACACCGGTCCTTGAGCTTTGCGCCTCGTGCACTTAACCCGCGGTGCTACCGCCTGACTCCTCCACCTTCACATTTTTAGATTACATTAGATAGAACTTCAGTCAGAGCACCACCCCGAAATGCTTGGAGTCGAACACAGGACCTCATGCTTGAAAGTTCTACACTTTATCCACTGCACCACCTCCTGGGCTGCTCCTAGCCACTTACTCCCATGGGAATACAATAATGTGCCCTTCTGAGAACTCATGCTTAATGAGAACATAATGGGAAGTGGAGAAGAAAAGATTAACGCAATATGCCTTAGCCAGCTGTCAAATTTTGGAACAAATGCTTAATTATATATATATATTTTTTTTACCAGAGCACTGTTCAGCTCTGGCTCATGGTGGTGCAGGGGACTGAACCTGGGGCTTTGGAGCCTTATAACCATTATGCTATCTACCCCTGACCACAAATGCTTAACTATTTAAATTTGGTGAGATACTTACATACAAATTTAAGGAATGCGTGGTAAACCATCTGTATCAGTCCATTACTTAAGCTGCCCAGGAAGTGGTACAGGACCTAAAACCTGAGGTCTCTTGTTGGACCCAACCCCTAGCAGAGATGCTTTGCTCTATCCTCCCCTTCATTAATAAAATAAACAGACACATTCATCTTCTGTGAATGTTAAGAAGCCATATTCATCCAGCAACCCCCAAGCACACATTTAGCCAAGTTGACTAAATGTAATGTTACACATTAAACAAACTTCTTTAGGAGAATGAATTTTGATTACCAACTACTGGAGCAGGAGGTGCTTGTACCGGAGCTGTTTTATTCCAGGGACCTGAAGATTTTTCTGTACCACCACCACCTCCTCCTCCTTCTTCCCAATTGTCACTTGGATCTTCTCTTTTTTCATTATCTTCTTCTTCCTTTTCACTATGGGGAAAAAGCAAAACAAACAAAAGAATTCAAGTACAGAAATATCAGGAAAACTGTCGGTTCAAGTCTCAAGTTCTACCAACGTTTACTATTGCGACCCTGAAGAAGTAAGCCGCCCCTCAAGGTTCAGCTCAAATGGCCTGAGTTGCTCCTTGGCTAGTGAAGGGTGCTGTCGTATGCCTCTATCTCCCTCAGAAATAAAGAACGGAGGATATTCACAGCTATCTCATTGGAACTTCAAATTGATTTCAAGGTAAATAACTTTTTTTTCAGTGCTTAGAAAAGGTTTCGTTAAGAGTGGGTGAGGGAATGACTCGAATGTTGATATTGTTTACCTGAGGCTCCCAGTTCTATGCTAGGCATTGCATGTATTCGAATGGTTCTCTCTCGTGTGAAAACTGTCAGATTAAAAAAAAAAAGTCAAAAGGTTTAAGAAAGCTACATGGTCTGTTAGTCTGCAGTTTCCTCATTTTCACAAACCTTATACAGTTAGGAACATTCAGAAATATTTAGCATCTTAGAAAAGTGTGAAAATGTACACTTGAGACAAACAGAAATCCTCCAAGTCAGTATTTCCTCTAAGTGAAAAAAAGAAAAAAAAAAAAAAAAAAAGGGAGGGTATTTAGAAGACTGACATGATAGGCTCAAGATTAATCTACATGACTTATAAGCAGCCCCAAGAGCAAGACCCCAGCTACCAGCCAGTTCAAGCAACTGAGGAAACAAGTCTAACCTGAAGCACAAAGCGCAACCTGACCCATTAAAGTATACTTTCACATTCTAACTAAACGCAAGTCAGCTCTCAATGTTTGTATCGGTGCCAGTCTCTACTGTCTAACAAAGGGGATGTGTAGAACTGGGCCCTATACATAATTGTCACCACTTTAATAAGATAAGAACTCAATGCAAAAGCCATTCTCAAATGGAGTACACCTCCCACAGACTCTACTTGGAACCAAGGAATGAGGCCAGGGTCTCAAACACACAAATGAGATAGCTATACAGACTCCTATTGTTTATTTTTGAGGGTGACAGACATATCTATAGCACCCTTCAGTAGCCAAGAAACTCAAACCCAGGACTTTGGTCATGCTGAGTTGTACACTCTAGTGTAAGGTGAGCCACCGACAGGCAACTGCAGTATATCTTAATGCTATTTACTTACTTAGCCATCAGGACTATCACTGGGGGCCAGTACCTGCACAGCGAACCCACCACTCTCCACAGCCATTTTTAACCCTTTCCCTTTATTTGACAGGACACAGAGTGAAGCTTCCCCACTGCAGGTGGGTTGTTGCCCATGGTACTTATTGGGCACACCAACCTGGCTCTCTTTAATGCTATTTTCATTTCTCTATAATTTGACTACAGTCAGAAGTTTAATTTCTCCAAGACATCTTTGATTACCTCCCCCTTTCTTGGACTTCTTACTATTTATATAAAATGCGAATGCTCTCGATTATCAAGTATCTTGCTCAACAAATAGGAAAACAAATGCCAAGAGCATGCAGTTTATAACTTAACATGTAGTCTCTGACCCTGTTTTTAAAAAATTTTTATTTATTTTCCCTTTTGTTGCCCTTGTTGTCTTTTTTAATTGTTGTTGTTGGATAGGACAGAGACATGGAGAGAGGAGGGGAAGACAGAGGAGGAGAAAAAGACACCTGCAGACCTGCTTCACCACCTGTGAAGCGACTCCCCTGCAAGTGGGGAGCCGGGGGCTTGACCCGTGATCCTTACGCTGGTCCTTGCTTTGCATCACCTGTGCTTAACCTGCTGCGCTACCACCCGACTCCCTTTCTGACCCTGTTTTATGCCTGCCAGGGCCTTATATTTCCTCTACTCAACAGATTTTATTCCCCTTTCTTTTCAGACAGACCACCACAGCATTTCCCTACCACTGATAGTTTTCACTGGTGAAATGAATGGTGCTTGGGCCTTCACACATAATTAGGTGTGAGCCCCATCAGATGAGCTTTATGTGGCCCCAGTATGACCCTGTTTTCAAACACTTATTAAATGACATGATCACCAGGGACTGATATGGAGGCTATAATTATCTAGCAATCAAGTGTGGCATTCAAACGTCAATACTGTCTCAAATGAAATTTTAAGTCCTGTGCTTTTAAATCATGCCAATGTATAGACCTTGCATGAGTACTACATACTGTACTATAACTTGCTTAAAGCATGGAGTTATTATTACCTAACTATAACTGACTAGTATCCCAGTAACCCAGTCCAAGCCAGACAGTTAAGATTTTCACAAATTTAATGCCTTAAAAATGGATTACAGGGCAGAGGGTAGATAGCATAATGGTTATGCAAACACTCTCTCATGCCCGAGGCTCCAAAGTCCCAGGTTCAATCCCCTGCACCACCATAAGCCAGAGCTGAACAGTGCTCTCATTAAAAAAAAAGATTACGGGGGAGAGGGGGTGCTGGGTGGTAGGACAACAATGAGATATCACTTCACTCCTGTGAGAATGTCATACATCAGAAAAGGTAACAGCAGCAAATGCTGGAGAGGGTGTGGGGTCAAAGGAACCCTCCTGCACTGCTGGTGGGAATGTAAATTGGTCCAACCTCTGTGGAGAACAGTCTGGAGAACTCTCAGAAGGCTAGAAATGGACCTACCCTATGACCCTGCAATTCCCCTCCTGGGGATATATCCTAAGGAACCCAACACATCCATCCAAAAAGATCTGTGTACACATATGTTCTTGGCAGCACAATTTGTAATAGCCAAAACCTGGAAGCAACCCAGGTGTCCAACAACAGATGAGTGGCTGAGCAAGTTGTGGTATATATACACAACAGAGTACTACTCAGCTGTAAAAAATGGTGACTTCACCGTTTTCAGCCGATCTTGGATGGACCTTGAAAAAATCATGTTGAGTGAAATAAGTCAGAAACAGAAGGATGAATATGGGATGATCTCACTCTCAGGCCGAAGTTGAAAAACAAGATTAGAAAAGAAAACACAAGTCGAACCTGAAATGGAATTGGAGTATTACACCAAAGTAAAAGACTCTGGGGTGGGTGGGTAGAATACAGGTCCATGAAAGATGATGAATGACATAGTGGGGGTTGTATTGTTAAATGGGAATCTGGGGAATGTTATGCATGTACAAACTATTGTATTTACTGTTGAATGTAAAGCATTAATTCCCCAATAAAGAAATAAATTATTTAAAAAAAAAGACTCCCAAGCCTGAGGCTCTAAAGTCTCAGATTCAATCCCCTGCAACACCATAAACCAGAGCTGAGTAGTGCTCTGGTAAAAAATAAAAATAAATTTAAAAAAAGGAAAGGAATAAAAATGGTCGCTGGGAGTGGTGGATTCATAGTGTAGGAAGCAAGCTCCAGTAAGAATCCCAGTGGAAAAATAAATAAATAAATGAAATATTAAAAAAAAAAAAGTATTATTACGGGTGAGGGAGATAGCATAATGGCTATGTAAAGGGACTCATGCCTGAGGCTCCAAAGTCCCAGCTTCAATCTCCCACATCAGATAAACCAGAGCTGAGCAGTGCTCTGGCAAAAATAAATACTAAAAAAAATTATTTTATTATGAGAACCAGAGCACTGCTCAACTCTGGCAGAGTGGTTAACAGGTCTGCCTTGGCCCCAAGCATATAAGTTCTGTGCTCAATAGGTTGAGCTATTGCTCTGACCCAGATGTATCTGAAATGGCATTTACATACTCAGGGTGAAAGCTTTTCATTGGCCATTTTCATATCCAACAGTTAACATGACAATCACAATTGTACACACTTCTCTAACAGCTTTTCCTTCAAATTAAATTGCCACCAGTTATTGCTGGGGTTTGGTGCCTGCACAAGAAATCCATTAGCCCTGGCAGTCATTTTCCCCTTCTTTATAGATTTGATAGGACAGAGAAATTTGAGTGATGGTGAAGATAGAGGGTGTGAGGGACACACACTTACAGCATTGCTTACCACTTGTGAAGCTTTCCCCCAAAGGTGGGAATCAGGGGTTTAACCATGTGTGCACTCAACTAGGTGCACCACTGCCTGGCCCCCTCCTGCTGCTCAAATGTTGTATGTGATTATCACTTAAAACTAGAACGTGGACCATACTTTATGTGTATCTATTTTTCAAATATTCTTTAAAGTGTTTACTTTATATCTATTTTTCAAATATTCTTAAAAGTGTATGTTCTTTAAAACATTTTTCTTATTTATTCTTAAAAATATGTAGTTATTCCCTTTCATTGCCCTAGTTGTTTGTTGTAGTAGTTATTATTATTGTTGTCATTGATGTTGTCGTCGTTAGGACAGAGAGAAATGGAGAGAGGAGGGGAAGACAAGAGGGGGAGAGAAAGACAGACACCTGCAGACCTGCTTCACCGCCTGTAAAGCAACTCCCTTGCAGGTGGGGAGCCGGGGATCCTTACGTTGGTCCTTGTGCTTTGCGCCGTCTGCGATTAATCTGCTGTGCTACCCATCGATTCCCATTGATTTTTTAACCAGAGCACTGCTCAGCTCTGGCATATGGTGAAGGGGATTGAACCTGGGACTTCTGAGCTTCAGGCATAAGAGTCTGTCTGCATAACCATTATGTTATCCCCCCACCCTGCATGTGTTTTCTAACTCAAAGAAGTTTAAAGAAAAGCTTCAATTTAGGGGGTGCTAGTGCAGCTGGCTAGGCACACATATCGAGCAACCGCTCCAGACCTGCAGGGGGAATGCTTCATGAGAGGTGAAGCAGGTCTTCAGTTGTCTTTCTCTCCCCCTCTGCTCTCAATTTCTCTGTCCTGTCAAATAAAAACAGGAAGACAAAAAAAAAAAAAAAGAAAAACTCCAATTTGGCCTTAAGATGCTGGTCTCCACAGAGAAAAGATTCCTTACTGTCTCCGCCCTCAGAGAAAAACTGACTAGAACAAGCATATCTAATATCTCTAAATCACACACACATTGAAAAACAATAACCACGTTTAAAGTCTTTAATTTTTTTTATTATCTTTATTAGACAGAGACAGCCAGAAATTGAGAGGGAAGGGGGTGACAGAAAGGGAAAGAGAGAGACCCCTGCAACACTGCTTCACCTCTTGTGAAGCTTCTCCTCTGCAGGTGGAGACCGAGGGCTTGAACCTGGGTTCTTGTGCACTATAACACATGTGCTTAACCAGGTGCACCACCACCGGCCCCTCAAGTCATTTTTTAAAATTTATTTATTTTCTTTTGTTGCCCTTGTTTTTTATTGTTGTTGCTATTAATGTCATTGTTGTTGACAGAACAGAGAGAAATGGAGAGAGGAGGGGAAGAGAGAGGGGGAGAGAAAGAGAGACACCTACAGATCTGCTTCACCACCTGTGAAGCGATGCCCCTGCAGGTGGGGAGCCGGGGGCTCAAACCAGAATCCCTACCGCTGGTCCTTGCACTTTGTGCAACGTGTGCTTAACCTGCTGCACTACCGCCCGACTCCCTAAAGTCTTTTTAAAAAAATAGTATTTATTTATTCCCTTTTGTTGCCCTTGTTTTATGGTTGTAGTTATTGTTATTGATGTCGTTGTTGTTGGATAGGACAGAGAGAAATGGAGAAAGATGGGGAAGACAGAGAGGGGGAGAGAAAGACAGACACCTGCAGACCTGCTTTACCTCTTGTGAAGTGACTCCCCTGCAGGTGGGGAGCCGGGGCCTCGAACCAGGATCCTTATGCCGGTCCTTGCGCTTTGCGCCACCTGTGCTTAACCCGTAGCACTACTGAGCGACTCCCATATTTAAAGTCTTAACACATTAAAGTCTTAACTTAGATATAAAAAGACTGAAAATTATTCTTTTATTATTGAGCTTTAGTCTAAAGATCAGCCACATCAAATGTTAGAAAGTATCTGGTGGGGCCAGGTGTGGTATACCTGGCTGAGTGCACACATTACAGTGTGCAAGGACCTAGGTCTGAACACCCCCCCGCCCCTGCAGGGGGGAAAGCTTCCCGAGTGGTTTAGCAGTGCTGTGGGTGTCTCTGCAATAAGTGAAGATAATTAAAAGAGAGAATCTGGTTAAGCAGGGGGAGATAGCATTACAAAATAGACTCCATCAATCCCAACACCATCATCAGAAGCCAAAGCTGCCCAGTGCTCTGAGAAGAAACAAATCAACCAGTAAACCAAGAAACCAGATAGGGCCAGGCAGGGACACACCTGGTAGAGAGCAGATAGATGTTACCAGACATTAAGATTCAAGAACCTGGTTCTCACCTGCAGAGGGGAAGCTTCACACAAGTACCGTCTGTCTGTCTCTCTTCTCTGCCTCTTGATTTGTCTCTATGTGGCTAGAACCATTCAACAGGTAACTAATTTCTACCGGGTGCTCCAATGTCCAACCCCCTGACTACTGGAAAAAAGTTGCAAATAATTACTTCATACTTAAACTGAGCTGGTGAGACCAGACTGACTATATATAAGGATTTTCATGCCTCATGCTCTGAGGTGCCAGGTTCAATCCCTGGCACCACCATAATCTTGAGCTTAGTGCTTTCGTGAGGAAATAAAATTAAGCTAAAATTCCATTTGACCAAAACAAGTTGTAACATACTTTTTAAAAAAAATATCTAATTTTATTTATTGTTGGATAGAAGCAGAGAGAAATGGGGGGGGGGGGATAGTGACTCCTGCACTCCTGCTTCACCACTTGTAAAGCTTCCCCCATGCAGGTGGGGCCTAATGAGCATTCTATCTCATTTGTAAACCCACAGATTTTTATTAACTTTATTATCTCTTTCAATATTTATTTCTTAATGAGAGGTATAGAAGTTAAGAAAGAACCAGACATCACTCTAGCGAATGCACTGCCAGGGATTGAACTCGGGACCTCATGCTTAGAGTCCAACACTTTATTTACTGTGCCACCACTTAACTTTATTGGATAGAGAAAACAAGAAACTGAGAGGAGGAGAGAGAAAGAGAGAGTGTTCTGGGAGGTGGTGCAGTAGATAAAGCATTGGATTATCAAGCATGAGGTTGTGAGTTCAATCCCCAGCAGCACTTGTACCAGACTGATGTCTGGTTTTTCTCTCTTCTCCCATCTTAAAATATTTTCAAACATGCAGTAGAGTTGTCAAGTTGTCCATGGAAATGATTCATTGAAAATTACTGAATGTTCCCCAACTCTAGCTCCAATACAAATCTTTCCTCTTTTAGAACTAGACTCCACTTCAGCTATATCTCACCCCTGCTTTCCCTTCTCCATAACATAGTTTTTCTATGCAAAAAAAGTGCCATGATTTTTCTGACATCAGCTGTCTTTAGATAAAAGAAAAATCACGTCACTGTAAACTCACTGGCACAATTTGATGTGTATAGCCCTACATACATGCAGGTCTGCAACACAGACAGGAGCAGGTGGTGGTGGTGATGACAGATACAGTGGAATGACCAGATTACAATAAAGGAGTAATTACACATCTATCTGCCAAGCAGTGCAGTGTTTCACTCACCTTACATAACATCAAATCTCACAATAAAACCAAGGCAGGAGAAGCTCCACAACACACTGGAAACTGATACTCAAAACACCTAAGTACTTTCTCCGGGCTACAAAGTAGCAGAGTCAGTAACAGCTGGTGGCTTTCAGGTTGCCTTTTTTTTTTTTAATTAAAAATATTTTATTGAAAGAGATAGACAAAGACCAGAGCCCTGCTCAGCTCCAGCTTATGGGGGTGACTAGAGGCTGAACCTGGGACCTCAGAGCCTCAGGCATGCATGAATCTTGCATACCCATTATGCTGCGTCCCCAACCCTGCCTCTTTCATTTTAAGTTTCCCAACACTAAAATCAGAGATTTTTCTCTTCTATTTTGAGGAATTCACTTCCTTTATTATGGCAGATCAGGATTACGCATTCTTCAGCTATATATTTATAAAGAACAGAACATTCTTACCATCTCACCTCAAGGGACATTACAGGAACACTTATGCATCCCAACCCCCACATCTCCAATATTAACGAAGCAGCAAAAGCAAAAAAAACTTGATTGCACTTCTGGAGAATGCTGGGCATTCTCCTTTGGTTTGACCCTATTATCCAGCCACTGTTACAACAGTAAAATAGCGAGAGAATTGGCACAGTGTCCTGCTATGCCTGGCACGCAAAGATTTCTTGACCCCTTTGTGATAGAATGAAGTGCTTTTCTCGTGCCCCACAGCATCCGCACGCTACTGAAATCTAGCTAGTACAGCATGAGTTTTTTTCACATCCTCAAGACAGAGCAATGCCTCCATAGTATTGGAATCTAGCTGGGAGTCACGAGTAATTTCTCCTTAAAGTACAACTTAATTAGCTCTAACTACTGGGTCTAAAGGTCTGGCTTTAAGAAATTTCCTTGAAAACTGAGCTCCAAGGATTTAGTTCTTTACTGAAATGACAAATGTTCAACATTTAGTAACCCCAAGCATCTCTCTCAAAATCCATTTAAAGAAGGAAGAGAGGCCTGCAGGTTTTCAACCAGCATCTTTAACTCCCTTATATATGGAACCTTTCTTATCTAGAAGACTTCCTGTCTCAAGAATTTATCTGTAATGGCAGGATGCTGATTCTGATCTGATTCAGACACAAAACTTGACACACGCCAAAGACCTAGTTAGCATCGGAGAAGTGGTGCAGTAGACATGATGCTGGACTTATCACTCCAGCATGAGCTCAACCCCCAGCACTGCATATATCATAATAGGTTTTCTCTCCAAATAGGTACTATGTCTCTTATAACCAAGCAAACCCTAGCACCTTTCCCTGTCTTGCTTAGTAGTATTGTTCAACACAAGAAAACACCCTCTACCCTTCTGGTCATTCAAGTCTTACAGAACTTAAGTCTAGGGTCTATACTCAGGAGAGGATAACCAGATTTATCCTAAAAAGGAACTGAAACACAGATGCGGCTCTAGACTCCAGATGTTAAGTATCTCACACTGCCTCCTCACTCCTTCCGGTTTTTTTGTTTGTTTTTTGCCTCCAGGGTTACTACCAGGGCTTGGTGCCTGCACCACAAATCCACTGCTCCTGGAGACCATTTTTTCCCCTTTCGTTGCCCTTGTTTTATCATTGTTGTGGTTATAATTATTATTGTTGTCGTTGGATAGGACAGAGAAATCAAGAGAGATGGGGAGAAAGATAGACACCTGCAGACCTGCTTCACCGCCTGTGAAGTGACTCCCCTGCAGGTGGGGAACCAGGGCTCGAACCGGGATCCTTCTGCAGGCCCTTGAGCTTCACCCACTGTGCTACTGCCAGACTTCCCCCTTCCGTTTTTTTTTTAAAGAGGTAGAAAGAGACCAGAACACTATTGCTTCCTTTAATACAGAGGGCAAGGCTTGAACCTAGACCACAAGCATGGCAAAGCAGAGAACTATACAAATGAGCTATTTTGCAAGACTTCCTCCTATTTTTATAGCTCAAGTCCCAAGAGAAAAGGTATTCCCTATACTATAACTTCTTCAAAAACATCTAAAGATACAGTGGAAGCCATGAAATGGTTGGGAATAAAACTCCAGTCCAATCACCTCTACTCAAACAAATTATGTAACTTTCTCAGCCTCAGATTTCTGCTATGAATAGGGCATCATATTGGTTAATTTCATGAAACGTGAAAGAACCTATATTGCCAGACTATGGCAGGTTTTCAATAAATATCAAAAATATTTGCCCTGGCTTTTGTTAATGCCACAAATAGACTACATTTACAGACACCAAAACAGTATTCTGCTAAGAAAAAATATTTTGTCCACTGTGCCATGTGGTCATTGATCACACACACACACACACACACACACACCCCCCCACATGGGCACACACTCCTTTAAACTAGAAATAAATGGTTTTAAATCTAAAAAATGCAACTATCATTTCCATCTGTATTCACCTCTTAAAAAACACAAATTTGGGAGTCGGGTGGTAGCGCAGCGGGGTAAGCGCAGGTGGTACAAAGTGCAAGGACCAGTCTAAGGATCCCGGTTTCTCTCTCCCTCTCCATTTCTCTGTCCTACCCAGCAACAACATCAACAACAATAATTACAATAAAACAAGGGCAACAAAAGGGAATAGTTCAGCTTTGTGACCTCAAAGTTGATTTCACTGTACAAATACCTAAAATCTGTATTTTTCTATGACTTAATTATAAAAAAATATTCATTACTGCCGAGCAAGGATGAACAATGTCCAGCCCACAGGCTCTGTGCAGCCAGCATATTCATATGGTCTGGCCCGCCCAAGGCAAACACGGGTGACACCTGAAATTCAATTCATTGGGAGTAGGGTGGTAGTGCAGCGGGTTAAGCGCAGGCGGTGGAAGTAAGGATCCGGGTTCAAGCTCCCAGCTCCCCACCTGCAGGGGAGTCGCTTCAAAAGCGGGTGAAGCAGGTCTGCAGGTGTCTCTTCCTCTCCCCTGCCCTCTCAATTTCTGTCTCCATCCAAAATTAATTGATAATAAAAATAATCTATGAGCTTTGTTCATAGTAACTTTACCTGCTCATTTTAAAGTTGCTATTTTGTATAACCTCTGAACGGTGTTTCTAACTATCCAAATGGTCCTTGGCAGAAAGAAAAGGTTCTGAAGGGAAGCAGCTCTCCCTGTCCCTACCCTGACCCCAACAGTTCCCAACTCCTGTTGTGGAGCCTCTGAAAAATCATGTTTTTCTTTATCAACAAAACAAAAAACTACACTCAACCAGCCCATGTTAAAGGTAAAAATTCTGAAACCACAAAATCCTTTTTAGTTGTCTCAAAATGCCTCAGCAGATCTAGAAGTAGGCAAAGCAGTCAAACTGGGCTTTGGAGCTGACCTGTGTAGAACTGCAGTCATCAGGGAATACTGAAAGTTGGGGTGGAGGGGAGAGCATAAAGGTTAGTTAAAAAAAAAAAAAAAAACTCTCAGGCTCAATCCCTCACACCACCACAAACCAGAGCCGAGCAGCACTCTGGTCTATCTCTGTATCTATCATTAGAATAAAATAAATAAATAAATATAACATATTAGAGAGAGAATACTGACAGTCCACAGAAGCCCATTTACAAGCAAACCTAAAACACAGATATCACCTGAATGCCATTTTGGGAAGGCTAAAAAAAACCAAAAATACCCCAACTCCTGCCTCGAGAGCCACCAACCACTTCTGGAAACAGATCATTACCTTATTTGCATCGCCTGAACCCTGAGGCCGCTGTAATCCACCTCTTTCTGCTCAAATTCTTTCCACTCATCTTCATCCTGGTGAAAGACCCAGAGATCTGATCAGTGACGGCGAGTGGCTAACAACTCGGGGGTCTCAAGACTCTAGGGCCAGGAGGATCGCGAGGAGGAACGTGTGGCCTCTGAGGCCTGCGCCCAGCTGCCAGTTCACGGACCCCAAGTCCTGGGCCTGTACCCCGGTTTCTCCCGGTTTCTCCCGGCTGGGGAGCTGCCGCGGCCAAGCCAAGGGGGCGGCCCGGGTGAGTAAGCGGCCGTCACGCCCGCCCCGGGCTCCATCCACGTTGCCATGGCTCTCGCTGCCCGGGCCGGCGGCCGCATTCCTCTCATCACGGGGCCGGTCGCTCCGTGACTCACCGCAGGCGTCGGCCGGCCGGGGCGCGGGGACCCTGGGGCCCGCGGGAAAGGGGCTCCGGGTTCGGGGAGCCGGGCCCACGTGGGAGGCCGCGTCACGTGGCCGCCCCTCCCGGCGCCCCCCTCTTCCTGCCTCTCTCCCTCCCCGGCGGCCGGCGAGCGGGGCGGGCCCGGGGGACGAGCACGCCTCCCGCCCTCCCTCCCTTCCGCCCGCCCGGCCAGCCGGCCCCGGGGCCCCTCACCTTCGTGGCGGCCTTGGTGGCGGCGCCGGGGCCCGCGGCCCCCGCGGTGCCGCCGTCGCCCGGCCGGGCCCCCGCCGCTCCCCCGCCGCCGGCGGCGCCGCCCGCCGCGCCCGCCACGCCGCCGCTCCCGCCCGCCGCGCCCGCCGCCCGGCTGCTCCGCTCCTTCTTCTTCTTCTTGTCCCTCTTGGCGAAGAAGTCGTCCAGGCTGCGCTCCTCCGTCTCGGCCATGGCCGCGGCCTCCGTGGCCCGCCCGCTAGGCTGGGGCTGGGGCGGCTGGAGGGGCTCGGCCGGCTCCGCGCTCACGCTGCCGGGCGCGCCGGCGCCTCAGCCCCGCGGGGTCTTCGAGGCACTGGCGGCTCCCCCCGCGTGTCGGCGGGAAGGGGTGCGGCCCGGCCGAGCGCGCCGAGGCCGCCGCTGCCTCCGCTGCCTCGGCGAGCGCGGCGCAGGATCCCGCCCGCTCCGCGGCCGGCGGGGAAAGGCGAGGCGCGAGCCGGACGCTCCGGCGGGAGTGCGGGAGTCGAGGCAGCGGCGGCGCGCGCAGGAGGAAGAGCGGCGCGCGCAGGCCCGCAGAGGGGGGGAGAGGGGGCGGGGAGGGGAGGGGAGGGGAGCAGGGAGGGCGGGCCACCAGAAGAGAGAGGCCGCGCGGCGCCTGCGCACTGAGCTCCGCCCTCGGCTCTGCGGTCTCCAAGGGGCGGGCGGCGGGAGGTGACGGAGGCGGGCCCGACCCAGGAGCCAATCAGGAGCCGGAACGAATCGCTTAAGCGACAATCCCTTCTCGGGGGGCGGGGCCTGTATGGGGCGGGGCGAGTAGCGTATATGCTAATAAGGTGACGTTGCTAAAGACCCCTGGCTGTCGATTGGTGGAGGGCTTCACCCTGGCGGTGGGCATTTAGAGGGCTGGTTGGTGACTTGGCTGAAGAGGTCCGAAGGGCGGGGGGAGGAGGGGGGGGGGAGACGTGTGGGCGCATGCGTAGGACACACGTGTGTCTGCCCGCCCTAGGCGTACTGTGGCCTCACAGTTGCTTGAACTTGAGCGAGATGGAAAGAAGTTGTTAAAATAGCCTATAGAGAAGTTCGTACGCCCCACCCCCATACACACCCTGCTCTGGTCTCCTCTGTGCTTCCACCCTCTCTGGTCTATTTAAATTTCACCCGACAAGAAGATGTGCTGGCATGGAGTTTTTTTTTTCTTTTTGCCAGAGCCTTGCTCAATTCTGGCTGGGGATTGAACCCACGACCTCAAAGCTCAGGCATGAAGTGTTTTGCAGAGCCATTATGCGATCTCCCCAGCCCTGGCTTGGAGTTTTAAATTATTTTATTATTATTATTATTATTTATAACCAGAGAACTGTTTAGCTCTGGTGGGGGTGGGGTGGGATGGGAGATTGAACCTGGGGCTTTGGGGGCCTCAGGTTTGAACAAAAAATTTCTAATCTTTAGTAAAAGAACTTCCTTACATGCCTCTGGGTAGGTAGAAGGGAATTATTTTATTTTAAGTTCACTATCTCCTAGATATGTCTACCAAACTCACACTAATAAATCTAACCCTCAAGCTTTTCACCTGAAAAAATTTTGGATATAAGCTGGAGCCCAGCAGTGTTCTGGTAAAATTAAATTAAACTGAACTAAAATCATATTTAAATATCTTCCCCTAGCTCGACTCTGCTAGATAACTGTGATTTGTCTTCAGTTGTTACTATTTTTTTTAAGATTTATTTATTCAGCATCGTGGGGGGTGGTCCAGTGGTTTCCGTGTTGGCTTCTCATCATGAAGTCCTGAATTTGAATCCTAGCAACACATGTATCAGAGTGATGCTATGGTTCTCTCACCTCTTTTTTTTTTTTTTTTTTTTTACCTCCATGGTTATTGCTGGGGCTTGGTGCCTGCACTACGAATCCACTGCTCCTGGAGGCCATTTTTCCCATTTTTGTTGCCCTTGTAGTTGATGTTATTGTTGTCGTTGTTGGACAGAGAAATGGAAAGAGGAGGAGAAGACAGAGAGGGGGAGAGAAGGACAGATACCTACGGACCTGCTTCATTGTTTGTGAAGCGACCCCCTTGCAGGTGGCGAGCCGGGGGCTCGAACCGGGATCCTTGAGCCGGTCCTTGCGCTTTATGCTGCCTGTGCTTAACCCACTGCGCTACCGCCCGGCCCCTCTCACCTCTTTAATTAATAAATACACCTTAGAGGCTGGGTAGTGATATAGTGCATGTTATCATTCACAAGGACCCAGGTTCAAGCCCTCTGACCACAACCTGCAGGGGGGAAGCCTCATGGGCGGTTTCTCTTTCTCTCTCCCTCTCTATCTTTCCCTCCCCTCTCAATTTCTTTCTGTCTGATCCAATGAAAGAAAAATGAAGGAATGAATGAATACACCTTAAAAATTAACAAAAGAATGAGCTGTTCTTCTTCTAGCGTTTGCCCTTCTTCCGTAGCCAGTCAACAGCGTCAGGTTGAGCCTGATGTAAAGTTTCGAGACCTCCTTTGAATCTGGAGAGGTGGCAGTCGTTGACTATGTGGGTCATAGTCTGTCTGGAGCCGCAGGGGCAGTTCGGGTCGTCTCTGGCTCCCCAGCGATGGAACATAGCGGTGCACCGGCCATGGCCTGTTCGATAGCGATTGAGGAGGGCCCAATCATAACGTGCTAGGTCAAAGCCGGGTTGATGCTTGCAGGGGTCTGTGATGAGGTGTTTGTTCTTTACCTCAGCTGACTGCCAACTCTGTTTCCAAGAGTCTGGAACAGAGAAGTTCAGTGTAGGCGTAGGGCACCAGATTGGGTGACGAGACGTCAAGCATTGCACAGGGTGGGCGAAGATATCCGCGTATATTGGCAGGTCCAGTGGAGCGTAGACATGGGAAATGAACTTAGATGATGCCGCATCCCGACGAATATCTGGTGGGGCGATGTTGCTAAGAACTGGCAGCCATGGAACCGGGGTGGAACGGATGGTTCCAGAAATTATCCTCATGGAGGAATATAATTTGGAATCGACCAAGTGGACATGGGGGCTACGGAACCATACTGGGGCACAGTATTCTGCAGTGGAATAGCATAATGTCAGAGATGATGATCGTAGTGTGGAAGCGCTCGTGCCCCATGAGGAGCTGGCCAGTCTTGCAATGATGTTATTCCTCGCGCCCACCTTTGCTGCAGTTTTTATGAGATGTTCGTGAAATGACAGAGTGCGATCGAGAGTAATGTCAAGATAGACTGGCTGGGCTTCATGCCGGATTCTCGTATCGCCAAGCTGCACATTAAGCTCACGCGAGGCCGAGGCATGGTGTAGATGGAAAACAGATGATACCGTTTTTGCAGTGCTAGGGATTAGTCGCCATTTTTTGCAGTAATCAGATATCAGAGACATGTCTTTCGTGAGTGTTTCCTCGAGGATGTCGAACTTGGATGCCTGAGTTGCACAGCAGATGTCATGGCGTAGATGAACTTCCTTGAAGAAGTTTCTGGGAGGTCATTGATGTAAATATTAAATAGCGTAGGAGCCAGAACAGAGCCCTGGGGGAGGCCACTTGAGACAAGTCTCCATCTGCTAGACTTGTCACCCAGATGCACCCGGAATCTTCTGTTTTGGAGAAGAAACGATATAGTGTTGGCCACCCATGGAGGCAGGCATCTTGAGATCTTGACTAGGAGACCACGGTGCCAGACCATGTCATAGGCTGCTGTGAGATCAACAAAGACAACATCCATCTTTAAATTCTTCTGGAATCCATTTTCAATGTAAGTTGAGAGGGCCAGGGCTTGTTCGCAGGTATATCTTCCTGGGCGGAAACCAGCTTGGGCGGGTGATAGGAATTTCTCTGTAAGAGGAGAAATACGTGACAGAAGCAGCCTCTCAAGGAGTTTGTAACACACGGAGAGGAGAGAAATTGGTCTATAGCTGACGGCCAGTGTTGGGTCTTTCTTTGGTTTCAAAACTGCTATTATCTTTGCACAACACCAAACTTTGGGCATAGACTCAGATTCCAAGATGTGGGACAGGAATGAAGTGAGCCACTTCTTTGCCGCGGGGCCCAGGTTAAGAATGAGTTCTGGGGTGATGTTATCATAGCCAGCAGCCGTTCCCGGTTTAACCCTCTTCAAAGCGTCTTCCAGTTCAGACAGTGTAAAGGGAGAGAGTTTTGGAGATGGACAAGATAAACGGAAGTGGGAATGAGCTGTGATGCCAGGGATCAAAGTTGGGGCCTCATACTTATAAGCCCAAAGCTCTAGGCCACTACACCCCCACCCCTGCTGTTTTAGCCTTATTTTTTATCACTGATAAAAATGACAAATGGTAGGGAGTTGAGCGCAGCCGGTTAAGTGCACGTGGTGCAAAGCGCAAGCACCTGCCTAAGGATCGGGTTCGAGCTCCCGGCTCCCCACCTGCAGGAGAGTTGCTTCACAGGCAGTGAAGCAGGTCTGCAGGTGTCTTATCTTTCTTTTTTCCTCTCTGTCTTCCCCTTCTCTCTCCATTTCTCTCTGTCCTATCCAACAACCATGACAAGAATAACTACAACAATAAAACAAGGGCAACAAAAGGGGAGATAAATTTTTTTTTTTTTTAATGACAAATGGTGTCTCATAGGGTCTTGGTGCAAGGCTGGCTTTGCCATTTTAGTGCCCTCAGGGCCTTAAGAGTGAAATGAGTCCTTTGGTATAAACTAGGTGGTCAACTGTAAAGTATTAGACTTTCTTCTACTTCCTCCTCCTAAGGATTGAGAGAACTGTCACAGTGCTAAGGAAATGACTCAGCTGTGTAACCTCACTGGACAGATAGAGCACAGTCAGTGGGTGACTTCTTTGTTTTTCCTGTTCTCCCACTAGAAATTGTCTTCCCGGGGGGCGGGTGGTAGCACAGCGGGTTAAGCGCACGTGGCCCAAAGCGCAAGGACCGACATAAGGAGCCCGATTCCAGCCCCGGCTTTTCACCTGCAGGGGAGTCGCTTCACAGGCGGTGAAGCAGGTCTGCAGGTATCTATCTTTCTCTCCCCCTCTCTGTCTTCCCCTCCTCTCTCCATTTCTCTCTGTCCTATCCAACAACGACGACAAGAATAACTACAATAATAAAACAAGGGCAACAAAAGGGAATAAATAAATATCTAAAAAAAAATGTCTTCCCTGCCCCGACCCACAAATTCACCAATATTTTAGAAACTATGTCCAGAATATGACAAAAGAAGTAAATCAGGAGCCTCACCTCATTATTTTCAAAACAGAAACTGTCCCTAGCCTTCAAGGATGGTCACCTCCTCCTGTGTCACCACTTTCCTTCCTGTGATGCAGGCCAAGTTAGTGTTATCTTCCCCATCACCACCAAACACATACCTCCCTTCATTTCACAGTTTCCTTCCTCTTTCCCTGTCTCTATCTCTCCCTCACTCCTGTCCTTTCTTTCCCCATCTATGAAGTACAGTTAAGGCAACATGTCTTTTAAAATTTTTTTTAATCTTTATTTATTTATTGGATAGAGATAGCCAGAATTGAAATGGGAGGGAGAACTAGAGAGGGGAGAAGACAGAGAGACACCTGCAGCTCTGCTTCACCACTTGCAAAGCTTTCCCCCTGCAGATGGGGACCAGGGGCTTGAACCTGGGTCCTTGCACATTATAACATGTGCACTCAACCACGTGCACCACCACCTGGCCCCATAAGGCAACATGTCTTGTTGTTCTCAATCTGAGTGATTTTCTACTTCTGTCTTCGACTCCATTACAATGGAGAAGGAACAATCTTGACAGATAGCTGAATGCAGTCCTCCTTCTCTTATGGTCCCATCCATTATCAATGTTTTAAAGGAATAAATGACTTCGGGGGGGGGGGGGGAGGGATGCAGAAAGGGCCAGCAGTAGAAGACTGACACAGCAAAATCTGCTTTCCAGCATGGCTGATGGCACGCTCCCAAAACTTGGTCATATGTGAAAAATTCAGGTCAGGCCAGTAGGGAGATCTTTGTGATCTGATGTGTCATACTGTAGTTATTCTTTTCCTCCACAAAGCTGGTCCTTTCTCCCCACTGTGACTCCCTGGAACTAAAACCAACAGTATATGTTCTCAATTGCTCCTCTTAGATCTTTCTGTCTGTGGCCTGGGAGGTTGTGCAGTGGCTAGAGCTCTGGACATAAGCAGGAGGTTGTGAGTTCAGTCCCCAGCATTACATGTGCCAGAGTCATGCTCTAGTTCTCTTATCATTAAAAAGTAGATATTTGAGAAAACAATTTTTCAGGATGGCAAAATATCTTGTTTGGACAGTGCACTGCTTTGCAATGTGTGCAATCCAGGTTTGAGCCTGACCTCTACCTCATTGAAGGAAGCGTCTGTGCTGTGGTCTCTTTCACTGTCTATCTAAATAATAATAATAATAATAATAATAATAATAATAATAATAATAAAATAACTCTTCTGCTATCTTCCCTCCAGATTGGTTACACAGAACCTTGCTGCCACCATGCTTCTCATTGTCATCCCACCCTTCTCTCAAAGCTTTCTTCAGGCCTGTGTGTGTGTGTGTGTGTGTGTGTGTGTTTCTGGAACACTGCTCAGCTCTGGTTTATGATGATGATGCAGGAGACTGAACCTGGGACTTAGGAGCCTCAGAAAATGAAAGTCTTTTTGCATAACCATTATGCTGTCTCCCCAGCCTTCATCCAGGTCTTTCTTGATGATATTCTCTGGTCTTCCTTCTAATGTTTTGACCTTCTCCATTTTTTAAAAATATTTATTTATATTATTATTTTTTAAAGTTTTTTATTCCCTTTTGTTGTAACCCTTGTTTTGTTGTTGTAGTTATTGTTGTCATTGATGTCCTTGTTGTTGGATAAGTCAGAGAGAAATGGAGAGAGGAGGGGAAGACAGAGAAGGGGAGAGAAAGATAGACACCTGCAGACCTGCTTCACCGCCTGTGAAGCGACTCCCCTGCAGGTGGGGAGCCGAGGGCTCGAACCAGGATCCTTAGGCCAGTCCTTGCGCTTGGCGCCACATGCACTTAATCCACTGCACTATTGCCCAACTCCTTGTTTATATTATTTGATAGGACAGAGAACAATTGAGAGAGAGAGAGAGAGAGAGAGAGAGAGAGAGACTTGCAGCAGTTCTTCACTGCTCATGAAGCTTCCCCTCTGCAGCTGGGGGTTAAGGGCTTGAGCCCAGGCCATTGTGCATGATGAGTATGCTTAGCCAGGTACAACACTTCCTGGTCCTTCCTTTCCCTTTAGAATAAGACATGCCTTTACCTGTCTGAGTTAGATGGAAAGTCAGTTGTGGCCAGAGCTTAGACCATTACCAGGTATCACAGCACATCACCTGAGGTTATTTTCTTTTTTAATCTTTTTTTTTAAATTTATCTTTATTTATTTATTGGATAGAAACAGCCAGAGATTGAGAGGGAAGGGGGAGATAGAGAGGGAGAGAGAGAGACACCTACAACCCTGCTTCATCACTTGTGAAGCTTTCCCCCTGCAGGTGGGGACTGGGGGCTCCAGCCTAGGTCCTTGTGCACTGTAACGTGCTTAAATGGGTGCACCAGCATCCGGCCCCTCTCCTGAAGTTCTTAATGTTGCCCAAAAATGAGGAAATGTATCTTAGAATTCTCCAAAGTTGCTTGAGCCAAAGCACACCCACCATGGAGCACCAATAATCCATGACCTCAAGAGCTTGCCAAAGGAAGTTGGACCCAGCCCGCTGTCCTGGGTCCCCTATCTATCTATCTATCTATCTATCTATCTATCTATTTTTCTTTTTTTTTAATTTATTTATTTATTCCCTTTTGTTGCCCGTGCTGTTTTATTGTTGTTGTCATTATTGATGTCGTTGTTGTTGGATAAGACAGAGAGAAATGGAGAGAGGAGGGTAAGACAGAAAGGGGGAGAGAAAGATAGACACCTGCAGACCTGCTTTACCGCCTGTGAAGCGTGGGGAGCTAGGGCCTTGAAACTGGATCCTTCCTCCTGTCCTTGTGCTTTGCACCACCTGTGCTTAACCCACTGTGCTACAGCATGACTCCCTATCTTTCTTTCTTCCTTTCTTTATTTTCTTATTTCTTTTTGAGGTGTTTGTTCCATTCTGCTGCCTAGCTGGAAATCCCATACATGCTCACCATCAAGGAATGTAGCTCAGGCTGAGGAAAGAGGTTGCCAGGAAATGAGGAACAACTTTCTTTTTTTTTTTTTTTTTTTATCACAGCCCTACTCAGCCCTGGTTTATGGTGGTGTGGGGGACTGAAGCTGGGACTTCAGAGCCTCAAGCATTAGAGTCTGTTAGCATAACCATTACACTATCTCCGCTACCCATGGCTTCCTCTCTAACCATTTTGAGGAAGATTATGCTATTGCCAGGCTATGCCAGCAACTTTTTTTTCAGTTGGTGGGCAGCTCTTTCCATGTGAATTTCTCTGGGGAGACTCTGTTGACTTTCAAGCTGTTTGACTTCCTAATCTTAATTCAGTTAATTAATTAGTTAATTAATTATTGCCACCAAGTTTATTGCTGGGGCTCAGTGCTTGCATGGCTCCACTGTTGTCAGTGGCCATTTTTTCCTTTCTCTTTTTGACAGAGGGAAAGAGGGAGGGAGGGGAGGAGGATGGAAGGGGAGAGGGGAGAGATGGAGGGAGGGAAGGAGGGAGAGGAAGACACCTGCATCACTGCTCTGCTACTCATGAAGCATGATGGAAGGGAAGAAGGGAGAGAGGGAGGGAAGGAAGGAGGGAGAGGAAGACATCTGCAGACCTGCTTCCCCACCCATGAAGTGACTTCCCTACAGGTGGGGAGCCAGGGGCTCCCTGGATCCTTATGCTTATGGTCCTTGTGCTTATGGTCCTTATCCTTATGGTCCTTGTGCTTCGTGTCACCTGTGCTTAACCCACTGCGCTACCGCCCGACTCCCCCTTCCTTCCTTTTTAAAAATTTTATTTTTCCTTTTTCTTTTCATGGAGACGGAGAAGGCAGAAAGGGCAGGGGAGAGAATGGAAGAAACTACAGCACTGAAGTTTCCTTCAGTTGGGTGAGGGCTAACCTCGAACTTGGGTTTCACACATGGCAAATTAACTCCTTCATTCCTTCCTTCACTCTTTAATTTATAAAAGACATTAATTAATTTGCATTTAATTAATGAACACCTACTGTATGTCACACCTTAAGACAGGAGTTAAGAACAAGTCTGGTAGCCTTAGAAATGGCCTAGTAGATAAACTATTACATTCTCAAGTATGAGGTTCTGAGTTCTTATTTATTTATTTATTTATTCCCTTCTGTTGCTGTTGTTGTTTAACTGTTGTAGTTATTGATGTCATCATTGTTGGATAGGACAGAGAGAAATGGAGAGAGGAGGGGAAGACAGAGAGGGGGAGAGAAAGACAGACACCTGCAGACCTGCTTCACCGCCTGTGAAGCGACTCCCCTGCAGGTGGGGAGCCAGGGGCTCAAACCGGGATCCTTGCGCTGGTCCTTGCGCTTTGCGCAGCCTGCGCCTAGCCCACTGTGCTGCCGCCCGACTCCCAAGGTTCTGAGTTCTATCCTCAGCATAGTGTGTACCAGAGTGATACTCTGATTCTCCCTCTCATAAATAATCAAATAAATAAATAAGAATAAATTTGGTATAAGAACATACTCAGTAGTAAATTGACACATGATTATTCTGTGACAAGCAGATACATTCAAAGTCCACAGTGCAGGAGTCGGGTGGTGGCGCTACTGTCCAACTGCAGGTGGTCTCCATTTTAAGCACATTGTTCCCAGGGGTGTGGAGTACCCTCTCCATCTGCGGCTGCTCAGCACCTTGTGCTCCCCAGCACCTCCTCCTCCAGAGGCTTCCTCTTGGTGGCCTGACACATGCTGGGGCCAGTCCCATGAGTGAGGGCTGTGGAGACTGTCCACCTGCCCTGCCTTTCAGGAATGGGGGTACAGAATCCAGCACTGCGGAGGTCACAGTGGTGGCTCAACCCAGGGTCCTAGCACTTGGTCCTATAATCTTCCCCTACACAATTTTTTTTTTTAAGAATAAAAAAGTGGCCGGGCAGTGGCACACCTGGTTGAGCACACACATTGCCATGCACAAAGACTTGGGTATGAGCCCCTGCTCCCCACCTGCAGGGTGGACAGGTGGTGAAACTGGTCTGCAGGTGTCTCTCTATTTCTGTCACTCTCTATCTTCCCCTCCTCTCTCAATTTCTCTCTGTCCTGTCAGATAAAGTAGAAAGAAAGAAGGATTTAAATTTTAAAAAGAAATATTTAAATTTTAAAAAGAAAGGAAAGAAGGAAGGAAGAGGGAGAATTTAAAAAAAAATGTTCCTTAAAACTATTTCTTCTGCAGCCTGGGAGGTGGTGTAGTGGATAAGGTGTTGGATTCTCAAGCTTGAGGCCCCATGGCACTGCATATGACAGAGTGATGCTCTGGTTCTCTGTCTCCTTCCCTCTTTTATTAATAAAATGTAAAATACATTTTTATTTTTTAAAATGTGTTTATTTATTTGTGTGAAAGAGAGAATGAGGAGAGAATGAGAGTGCCACTCTGGCACATGCGATGCCAGGGAGCAAACTCAGGACTTCATGCTTGGAAGTTCACTGCTTTAACTACTTCACACCTCCCAGGTTTCTATAAGATAAATTTTTTTTTTTAATTTTTCTTTTTTTAAAATTTATTTTATTTTATTTTATTTTATTTTATTTATTTATTTATTCCCTTTTGTTGCCCTTGTTGTTTTATTGTTGTAGTTATTATTGTTGTTGTCGTTGTTGTTGGATAGGACAGAGAGAAATGGAGAGAGGGAGGGGAAGACAGAGAGGGGGAGAGAAAGATAGACACCTGCAGACCTGCTTCACCGCCTGTGAAGCGACTCCCCTGCAGG
This sequence comes from Erinaceus europaeus, assembly GCF_950295315.1. Taxonomy (NCBI): domain Eukaryota; kingdom Metazoa; phylum Chordata; class Mammalia; order Eulipotyphla; family Erinaceidae; genus Erinaceus; species Erinaceus europaeus. The sequence goes on from NC_080162.1 coordinate 149,681,779, forward strand.
TGGGGAGCCGGGGTTCGAACCGGGATCCTTCTGCCGGTCCTTGTGCTTTGCGCCACCTGCGCTTAACCCGCTGCGCTACAGCCCGACTCCCAAGATAAATATTTTTTTAAAAAATGTCTTTATTGTCAGAAACAGAAGGATGAATATGGGATGATCTCACTCTCAGGCCAAAGTTGAAAAACAAGATCAGAAAAGAAAACACAAGTCGAACCTGAAATGGAATTGGCGTATTGCACCCAAGTAAAAGACTCTGGGGTGGGTGGGTGGGTGGGTGGGGAGAATACAGGTCCATGAAAGATGATGAATGACATAGTGGGGGTTGTATTGTTAAATGGGAATCTGGGGAATGTTATGCATGTACAAACTATTGTATTTACTGTTGAATGAAAACATTAATTCCCCAATAAAGAAAAAAAAAAAAAAGAAGGTCCATCCTCCAAACTTCCCTGGACAAAAAAAAAAAAAAAAGTCTTTATTGTGGTCTGGGAGGTGGTACAGTGGCTAAGGCACTAGACTCTCAGGCATGAGGTCCTGAGTTCAATCCCTGGCAGCACATGTACCAGAGTTATGCCTGGTTCTTTCTCTCTCCCCTCCTATATTTCTCATTAATAAATAAATAAAACAAAATAAAAAAATTTTTAAATTTATTTACCTATTTTGGAGAGAGAAATTGAGAAGAGAAGGAGAGATAGAGAGGGAAAGAAGGGAAAGAGAAAACGACACCTGCAGACCAGTTCAAACTCTTGTGAAGCCTTCCCCCTGCAGGTGGGGCTTCGGGGTTTGAACTTGGGTCCCCAAGCACTATAATGTGTGAGGTCAACCAGGCGCACTACCACCTGGCCCCACTAAAGAAAGGAAGAAAGAAAGAAAGAAAGAGAGAGAAAGAGAGAAAGGAAGAAAGAAAGAACAAGACAAAAAACCCCAACCATTTCTTCCTTGTTTCAGAACACACACTCTGTGACCCTCTCCCTTGATTTCAAGGCCCTCATTAGTTCATACCTGATATTAAGTCCCTACTGGAGGACAAATGGAGAGGAAGAAGAAAAAGCCCAGACCCCAATGGCCACTCACAAGAAGCCTCTTCCCAGAATGAGGTGAGCTGCTCCCGTCAGTGCCTCCCCACGCTACCATCTACCCAAGCTGGAGAAAGGCGCTCATTCAACCTGCCCTGAGTGGATGTGGCTGTTGTATGTTGACCCACATGAACTTGCTACTGTTTCAGTTTTTTAAATAAATTTGTACTTTATTTATTTATTTTTAATGAAAGAGATAGAGATTAAAAAGGCACACATAGAGAGAGACCCAGGTAGTACTGGGGACTGAATTAAGGGTCATGGAGCCTCAGGCATGAAAATCTTTTGCATGACTATCATGCTGTCTCCCTAGCCCTGTTTCACTGTGTTTGACCTGCCCAAACAGCCACTTCAGCTCACTCAACCTAAATATCTGAGAAAAACAAAAACAAACAAACAGAAAACAACCATGGTTCCATGGGGGCTGGGTGCTGGTTCACCTGGCAGAGGCCACATGGACAATGATCAAGGACTGGGTTAAGACCCGGGTCCTCAACTGCAGGGAGGGAAATTTTATGAGTGATGGAGCAGTGCTACAGGTGTGTCATCTCTCTGTCTGCCTTTCTGTCTATCTCTGTTTCTCACCTCTATGAAGGAGAAAGGAAAAAATTACCTCAGGGACTTGTAGAGTTGTGCAGGCACCAAGTACTAACACTAGTGGCTGAAACTTGGGTTCAAGTCCCCACTCCCCACCTGCAGGGGGGAAGAAGCTTCACAAGTGGTCAAGCAGGTCTTCAGGTGTATCTCTTTCTCTCTCTGTCTCCATCTCCCTCTCCCTTCTCAGTGTCTTTCTGTCATATCAAATAATGTAGAAAGAAAAAAAAAGGCGGGGGGGGGGAATGGACACTGGGAGGTGGCAAGAAAGAAAAAAAAAAAAAGAAATCAAATCAAATCAGTGGCCTGGGGAGCTAGCACAACGGTCATGTAAACCAATTTCCATGCCTGAGGCTCCAAGATTCCAGGTTTAATCCCTAGCACAGCCAGAAGCTGAAGCTGAGCAGTGCCCTGGTAAAACACATGTGCACGTGCAGACACACACACATAGGCACACAGACACCCCCCCACCATAAATGAATGGAGAGTTTGAGAGCAACCCACCCACCTATTGAGGTGACCTCTCTGGTGTAATTTCAGAGGGTAGACCTGGAATGTGCTCATGACAGATGATTAAGCTCGTGAGCCATTGGATGGGCAGGAGACACGTGCAATAGGGCCGATGAGAGATGCTGCTGAGAACTAGAAGGAGGAAGGGAAAAGAAGTAGGGTGATGCCAAGAGGCCAGGAGTGGGTACTTGGCCCCACCTGGAAACTGACAGTCACACAGGTGTGCCCTGCTAGGAGGTGGAGGTGGCTTACTGCTTACTCAGATGAAATTTGCCACCATGACTCTTGGGGTAGACCAGCCTGCTGTTGATAGGCTGCCCAACCCCCTATCCCCCCCCCCCCAACCTTGCTGATACTGGGAAAACAGAGCCCAATTCCAAGGGAGCATCCCATCTATTGAAGGACTATCACTGAGTTTTTGTTTGTTTGTTTGTGATATTTATTTATTTATTTATTTACCAGAGCACAGTTCAGCTTTGGTTAATAGTGGTGATGCAGATTGAGCCTGGGACCTCATAGCCTCAGGAATGAAAGTCTTTTTGCATATCCATTATGCTATCTTCCCAGCCCTGTTTTGTTTTTGTTTTTGTAGAAGATTGAATCAGAGCACCACTCTGGCACATCCAATGCCAGGGATCTAACTTAGGACCTCAGGCTTAAGTCCAAGGGCTCTGTCCACTGGACCATCTCCTGGCCACCTAACACTGAATGTTAATGAAGCCATATATATCTGCTCATTCACTTCAGCCTCCTAGGACTTGGATTGCTGGGAGTAAAAAAAAAAAAAAAATTCCCAAGTGTCTGAGGCACATGAGTGATAAAAGTGACAGGGGCTAGGTGATTGGTGCACTAGGGTAGAGCATACATGTTACAATGTTCAAGCACCTGGTTGCCACCTGCAAGGGAAAAGCTTCCAAGTGGTGAAGTAGTGCTGCAGGTGTCTCTCTCCACCCCTTCTCTATTTCACCCCGTTGATTTCTCTATCTATCCAATAAATAAAATAAGCCATGGCACATAGACACAACAGAATACTACATTGCTATAGGAAATTAGGACATATTCTCCTGGGCTACCACATGGATGAAACTGGAGGGAATCATGCTAAGTGAGATAAGCCAAAAGGAGAAAGATGTATACCAGGTGATCTCACTCACTGATGGGCTCTAAGAAAGAAAGTCAAAGACAATACTGGGTGAATCTCCGGTGGACTGTGATCTATCACAGCAGATTCAGGACGGGGGAAGGGAGGAACACCAAGGGGAGGTTGAGAACTTGAGTTGCTGTGGTGGAACAGGATGAGGGCTTGGTAGAGGATGAGGTGCATTGACACCTATCTTGGGATAATGTGGAAATGTACTTCCGTGACAACCACCACCTTGTAAATTAACATTTCTTCAGTCAAGCGATACTGGAGTTGGAAATTAAAAATTATTCTACTGCTGATCCTGGGGACACTGCCTTGGCTGGGAAATAGAAGCTATCAATACAAAGTGACATCAAGGTAGAAATCCCTTGGGTGGCCTCTTTGGGAGCTCATCTGATGACTCAGGCAGCAAGCAGGCTTCCTGACGCAAGTGTTTTGATCACTGAGGACAAGGGGTGTAATTTTGTTGGCAAAGCACTCTTATCCTATCCCTGACCCCGTCTTCACTCCTTACCAGCCTTTATGACCCAACCAGTCGATGCAAGATAGGCTGGCAGTTGTTGCTCTGATTCAGAGCCCAGCCCTGGTTACCAGGTCAGTAGGTCAGTGAATTTCTCACCCTGCTTGGATGGCAAAAGCAGGCAGTGGGTGTGAGTGAGTACAGGAGCTCAGAGACATCATCTCCTTGCTGAGTGGAGGCAGGTCTTTATTTTCTCTTGGACAGCCTCTTTGTCCTCCTCCTACTCCTTTTCTTCTGCTTTTCTTTCTCCTTCAAGATTTATTTTTTATTTTATTTTATCTTTTTTACCTCCAGGGTTATTGCTAGGTCTCAGTGCCTGCACCATGAATCCACTGCTCCTGGAGGCCATTTTTTCCCCTTTTGTTGCCCTTGTTGTTGTAGCCTTGTTGTGGTTATTATTGTTATTGTCGTTCGTTGTTGGGTAGGACAGAGAGAAATGGAGAGAGGAGGGGAAGTCAGAGAGGGGGAGAGATAGACACCTGCTTCACCGCCTGTGAAGCGACTTCCCTGCAGGTGGGGAGCCAGGGGCTCGAACTGGGATTCTTACGCTGGTCCTTGCGCTTTGCACCTCATGTGCTTAACGTGCTGCGCTACTACCCGACCCCTTCCTTCTTCAAGATTTATTTGTCTGTTAATGAAAGGGGAGGGCAGGGGAGCTAGCATAAATGTTATGTGCCAGGATAGCCTGAGGGTGCTTCTTCCTGAGCAAGTGCTCTCTGGGTTGGAGAGAACTCAACTGGAGCCGATCTAGGCTGCTGCGTGGGAGAGGGATCAGGAACTCTTGCTGCACTAACTTCGCAGGAGATACACTCTGGAACTCTCGGAGCCAGAAAGCAATTTCCAAGTGCCTTTAATCAGAAGAGCAGCTGTATTTATACTGGATGTGACATAGAGAGGGTGGAGCGAAAAGGGAGTGGTGGAAAATCAGTGTGAGATGCATTGGATCGACCTTCTCGTGGTGCATCCCGTGAGTACCCATTCATTGGGGAAACTGACGATCCTTCCTAGCCGACTGAATCCACATGGATCCCAGTCACTTTCAAAGCCAGCAACGAGCAGCTCCTGACAGCTTTCAACCTGACCTGTTGACTGGCTACGGAAGAAGGGCAAACGCTAGAAGAAGAAGGGTGTGACAAGGAGGGGGCAGAGCAGGCGAGAATTCTACCACTGAACCACCAATGCCCTGGAGGGAGGGTGGTGCTTTATGTAAATGTAAAAGTGATTTATGTAAATAGACCGCATCTTTGAGTGGGATCAAACCAATCCCACACAGGCATACCGGTGCTAGGATTAGAGACAGAAGGGGGGGGGGGGAGCTGGCATACTACCCAACAGTTATGCAAACAGATTCTCATACCTGAGGCTCCCAGGTCCCAGGTTCAGTCCCCAGCATCACCTTAAGCCACTACTGAGCATATATATATATATTATAGTCATGATGGGCCCTTTGGAATATAAGTAAAATAGCTATCTTCAAAAAATCAATAAAAACAACAATAATAACTACAACAACAACAAAAAAAAAACCACAAGGGCAACAAAAGGGAAATAAATAATTTAAAAAAAAAGAATGCTTCAGAGTTGTGGTGTCTCTCTCTCTCTGCCTCTATGTAATAAATAAATGAATAAAATCTAAAAGAGGAAAGGGAGTATTGGACTTAAAAGCATGAGATAACTCCCAAACCTTCATCTGCACTATTACAGCCTTTAGGTTCATGATTAGTCAACAATTTATTTGGCTTTATGTGGTAACTCTTTTTTCAGCCACCAGGTTCCATACACTAGCATGATGCCAACCTGACTTCCCTGGGCAGATGACCCCATCAGTGTGTCCTGGAGCCCCATCTCCTCAGAGCCCCACCCCAGTAGGGGAAGAGAGAGACAGGCTGGGAATATGGATCAACCTGTCAATGCCCATGTTCAGTGGGGAAGCAATTACAGAAAACAGACCTTCCACCTTCTGCACCCTATAATGACTCTGGGTCCATATTCCCAGAGGGATAAAGAATAGGAAAGCTATCAGGGGAGGGGATGGGATACAGAGTTTTGGTGGTGGGAATTGTGTGGAGTTGTACCCCTCTTATCCTATGGTTTTGTCAGTGTTTTGTTTTTATAAATAATCCATAGAAGGCATCTTAGGGTTGGTTCTCTGTCCCCTGCTGTCAGCACAGGGCCTCCCCCCAGCTGCTCCAGATGGTGAGGGCAGTGGCGGTAGAGACTCACAGTTGCATTTGGTGAGTCTTAGGGGAGTCCTCTCCTCCATTCAGCCGTCTTTTTGTTGGTGAAGCAGACCGGAGGTGGTGTCTCCGCTGGTGGACTGCCGGACTGTTACCAGCCACTTGGTCTCTCCCTGGGCTCATCTCTGTCCGCAGACCACACATGTTTGCACTCACCAGTGATCTGGTGGCTTCCTGGAGTTGTTCTAGTCCTGTCTTGTTGTGGTCCTGGGTGGTCTCCTTTGGTGTTCCTAGTTGACCCGGGAGAAGAGAGGAGAGAGGCACAGCTGCTGCTGTTCTGTGGCCCTGCCTCCAGAAGTCTGTCACCTGATTGTTTTCAAGCTGTTAATTCATGTCTGAAATGTTTCAAGAAATTCTCCAATCAGAAAAACTCCGATGTTCCAAAAAGCAGGCTGACAGATCTGTGGGTCAGCCAAGCAGATATTGCCAGAGGGAATGGTTGTGCAGGGCAGCTGCTGTCCTACCTGGACCACGTAGCCTTCCCTACTACAAACCACACAAGTTGAAGACTTTGCCTGCACCACTCAAGCCCCCAACCTCTTTGCATCAGAGTGTCTGTGGAGACAGGATTGAGGACCTGGGATATCCATGTAACAGAAGATTGTCCATGAAAAATGGAATCTTCTTTATTTTTTATTATTTTATTTTATTATATATATATATATTTTTTTTTCTTTATTGGGGAATTAATGCGTTACATTCAACAGTAAATACAATAGTTTGTAGAAAAATGGAATCTTCTGATGGAGTCAAGGAAAGGGCCCTCGAACATGTACAACTTACAGGACTGCTGGGGTCACGATTCTTTTAACAAATTGTCCCAGAAAGTTTTCATGATTATGGATAGAAGCTAAGGTTACTAGAAATCTCCCCCCGGCATGGCTGACAGCTGTGGTTGAGTGGTTAAGTCGCTGGATGTGAAGCTAGAGGCCTGTGATATCGAGTCCCTTGAATCCGATGTCTCTACTCTCAGCCACTAGGTTCCAGATGCTATCATGATGCCAACTGGACCTCCCTGGGCAGACAACCCCACCAGTGTGTCCTGGAACCGCACTTCCCCAGAGCCCTGCCCCACTAGGGAAGGAGATAGGCAGGCTGGGAAAATGGATCGACCTGCCAATACCCATGTTCAGTGGGGAAGCAGTTACAGAAGCCAGACCTTCCACCTTCTGCACCCCATAATGACCCTGGGTCCATACTCCCAGAGGTTTAAAGAGCAGGAAAGCTTTCAAGGGAGAGGATGGGATACAGAGTTCTGGGGGTGGGAACTGTGTGGAGTTGTGCCCCTCTTATCCTATGTTATTATCAGTATTTCCTTTTTATAAATAAAAATTAAGAAAAATTCTTTATGAGGTGCAGAAGTTGGAAGGTTTGGCTTCTGTAAGTGCTTTTCACCATAGTTCTTACAAAAATCTTGGAGATATAAACTATCTGTGTTTACTCATTTTTTATCACCAGATCATATATATATATACTCCTTAAGATTAAAAAAAAAACATTTAAGTTAACTTTGACACTTACCAAGGAGTTTAACATTGTTCTAGAATATCATATAGGTTAAGTACATATTTATTGTTTGACTTAGTATTTAATTTATATAATAAAAAAATGTTTTCTTCTTAAAAAAAGTCATCTTAGAGGAACTAAGCACCCACAGAAGGGTATTTTGGGAAAATGACTCTCTAGTTCCATTTACACATTCAATTTCTCTCTGTCCTATTAAGTAAAAGAATAAGAATAATAATAACAATACGAAGGATGAGGAGAAGAAATATAAAGAAAAGGAAAAAGTGGCCACAAGGAGCAGTGGATTCATCTTCGTGCAGGCACCAAGTCCCAGCAATAGCTTTGGTGGCAATGAAAAAGAAAGGAAGAAAGAAGGAGAAGAGAAGGAAAGCAGCCTGAGGGCGCAGTGGGTTGAGCATCTGACACCTGTGAGCATTGATTTCTGCCATCGCATGTGCCAGAGTGATGCCTTGGTTCTCATGAACAAACACATAAATACAATAAAAAATAAATAAAGAATATGAAATAGCTTTTATGGCAAGTGCCTGCCATGTCATAGATATTAACTATTTTTTAAAGTTTTATTTATTTGATAGGATGGAGAAAATTTGAGAGGGGAAGGGAAGATAGAGAGGGAGAAAGAGACATCTGTAGCACTGCATCTCTGCTTGTGATGTTCCTCCCCTACAGGTGGAAACCAGAGGCTTGAACCCAGATCTATGTGCATGGTAACATGTGTGGTCAACTCGGTGCATCAACACACAGCTCTTAACTTTTCCTTTAAGTTATTTGTTTGTTTGTTTTTATTGCCGCCAGGACTATTTCTGGGGTTTGGTGCCAGCACTACAAACCTTCCACTTCAAGTGGCCATTTTTTCCCCCTTTATTTTATTTATTTATTTATTTATTTTTTAAATTTTTTATTTAAGAAAGGATTAATGAACAAAAACATAAGGTAGGAGGGGTACAACTCCACACAATTCCCACCACCCAATCTCCATAACCCACCCCCTCCCCTGATAGCTTTCCCATTCTCTAGCCCTCTGGGAGCATGGACCCAGGGTCGTTGAGGGCCCCTTTATTTTTTTTATTGGACAACATGAAGAGAAATTGAGAAAGGGGAGGGAGATAGAGGAGGAGAGAGAAAAATAGCTATTTGCAGACCTGCTTCACTGCTTCCCACCTGCTGGTGACAAGTGGTGGCTTGAACCTGGGTCCTTGAATATGCTTACCTGGGGGTGCCACTACCTGGCCCACTTAAGTGATTTATTACCTAGAAGAGGTGGGGGAGGGGAAAGAGTGTGTTTTACATCAGTCAGAGAGAAGGAAAGAGAGAGAGACAAGTCAGAGCACCACGCCATGCCAGGAATTAAACCGGGAACCTCAGACAGACAAGCCCTTTGCTTATTGAACTATTTCTCCAGTCACAGATTGTAAGTATTTCTACCTAAAGCTCTGTGTGATAGGTTAATTTACATCACCCTAAGAGATGTTCTAACTTCCAATTACAACACATTGCCATTGAATGTACTCTTACTTGGTTGCAGAAGATTAAATTGAGATAAGAGACATGGATTAGAGGGAGTCAGGCAGTAGTGCAGCAGGTTAAGGGCACATGGCACAAAGTGCAAGGACTGGCATAAGGATCCCGGTTCAAGCCCCTGGCTCCCCACCTGCAGGAGAGTCACTTCATAAGTGGTGAAGCAGGTCTGCAGGTGTCTGCAGGGGTCTTTCTCTCCCCCTCTCTGTCTTCCCCTCCTCTCTCCATTTCTCTCTGTCCTATTCAACAAGGATGACATCAATAACTACAACAATAAAACAACAAGGGCAACAAAAGGGAATAAATAAATAAATAAATAAAGAGAGACCCATGTTAGACTCGTAGTTACAGCCCCCTGGATAAAGTAGCCTTTCTGATACCTTGATTTTGAACTTTCAGCCTCGAAACTTTGAGAAAATAACTGTTTGCTATCTTAAGCCTCCCCGTTTCTCGCACTTTGTTATGACAGCTATCAGGAAAACTAATAGCTCAGGGATGCTACTTGTCCTTATTCTTTGACACCCACCCCTCCAACCCCCCACACTCCCCCCCCACACACACACAGAGAGAGAGAGAGAGAGAGAGAAACAGAGTACCATTCTGGCACATGTGATTCCAGGGATCAAACTCCAGACCTCACGTTTGAGGGTCCAACATTTTATCCTCTGTGTCGGCTCCAGGCTGCTCTATCTCTGTAGAAGGCCTCTTGGCTCTTGGCATATCTAGTAGCCCAGCCCTGCATATGCTGGGGCCTCTATACCTGGGTATCTCTGCTATCTAGCTGAAGACAGAGTCCACAACACTGAGAGGTAGAGTCAGGACCCACTTTGCTTCTGTGCTCCCTGTATTAAGTTCTTTAAATTTAAATATTTTTATTTATTTATTATTGTATAGAGGCAGAGAGATGTTGAAAGGGGATGGGGTGACAGAGTGGAAGAAAGACAGAGAGAGACCTGCAACCCTGCTTTACCACTCATGAAGCTTTCCCCCTGCAGGTGGGGACCAGGGGCTTGAACACTGTAATGTGAGTGCTTAACCAGATGTGCCACCACCTACCACCATCCCCCCGTATTAAGTTCTGACTGATTTTTTTTTTTTTTTTGTCTTTTATCCAGAGGACTACTCAGCTCTGGCTTATAGTGGTACTGGGGATTGAACCTGGGACCTTGGAGTCTCAAGCGTAAGTCTTTTGCAGAACCACTATGCTATCTCTTTAGCCTATTCCCACTGCTCGTATGCTACTCTGGACAAGGAGAATTGTCTTCCATGGTGAATACATTACTCATCCCAAGTGAATCAAACACACACAGTTAGTAACATCTGGGAGCTGGGAGATAGCTCACCTGGTAGAGTACACACTTTTACTATGTATGATGAGCCAGGTTCAAACTTCAGTACCATAAGGGAACACCATACACAGCACCATGGGGGAGTTCCATGAATGGTGAAGCTTTAGCCAAGTGTCTCTCCTTTTTCTCTCTCTCCTTCTCTGTCACTCTCTTTCCCCTTCTGTTCATATCTGAAAATTAAAAAGGAAAAAGAGGGACCAGGCAATGACACACATTGCTAGGCCTGAAGACACTGAGTCAAGCCCCCAATTTCCATCTGGAGTGGGGAAGCTTCATGAGTGGTAGAACAATACTGTAGGTGTCTCTTTCTCTTCCTCCATCTCTATTTGTTTCTGTTTCTATGAGAGAAAGGAAAAGAAAAGAAAAATGGTGGAGAGGGAAAGGCTGCAAGGAGCTGTGGAGTGCAAGCACTGAGCCCCAACAATAACCCTGGTGGCAAAAAATAAAAATAAATAAATGAGAAAAAAAATGAAAAGAAAAGGAGTTGCCAGGAGCAGTGGAATCACACAGGATCAAAATCCCAGCTATAGTCCATACCTTGCCTCCCCCCCCCCCCCGCCAGTGTTTGAGAGACATCTCAGGTTCCTTGGTGCCCAGCTGGCAAAGACTTCATGTCAGGTCCTCCATAAACCATCTGAGCACCCTTTCACATGCACATCATGCAATGCTTTTCACGCACTAGTCCATGCTGCTAGTAACCAGGAGAACCTTGCTAGCAGAGGAGGCTGCTAAGCACCCAGGCTCCAGGGAAATCAGGATGGTCTCAGAGCATCTGGCAACAGAGAGGGAGGAGGACCTCTGGAGCCCAAGAGATTTATTGGAAAACAATTAGAGTGGGAGTGAGCTCCCCCAGTACTACCCAGGGGCTCTGCCTAGCACTGCTCTTTAGGAACTCTAGAAGCAAAACTCCCTCAGATTTTCAGGAAAAGAAAATAATTCTCCAAACAGAAAGATCATCACAGCTGTTATGATGGGTGGGTGGACCCAGAGGTGAAGCATTGGCTAAAGTGTTGGACTTATGAACATGAAGCCCTGAGTTCAATCCCTGACACTGAATGTGTCAGAGTAATGTTCTGGTTCCCTTTCTCTCTCTCTCTCTCCTTCTCTCTCTCCCCTCCTTTCCATGTAAATAAATAAATAAATACTGAGTTTTTGGAAAAACCATGATGTGTTTTTTTTTCTGTTTTTCTATGCAAAAAATGTGTCATGGCTTTTCCCACGATCTAGTAAATCTTGTGGTCTGGGAGGCAGCACAGTAGATAAAGTGTTGGATTGTCAAGCACGAGGTCCCAAGATTGATCCCTGGCAGTGTATGTACCAGTGTGGTGTTATCATTATCTCTCTATCTTCTCTTCCTCTCTCTCAATAAAAATAAACAAAAAGTTAAAAAAAAAAACCCAAATCTTTAAAAAGTAAAATAGTTTGGAGAACATCTGAATCAGGCATTTGAAATTCCTGCTTCTAGGATGACTTCTGAGAAGTGGTTCTTGGTAGGAAGCCTCTATTTCTCCCTCACTGTTATCCTAAGGTCTCCACATACCACATGGCTGTGGGGTGACCAATCTTCCCAGCTCACCCAGGACTCAATGGGCCCTTAGGATGGGCAACTCAGGGCAAGAGCCTCATTATCCTGTGTTGGTCCCTCTCCATGATGTTGTTCACCTATGGAGAGTGACCTGAGGGAGTGACCAAGAGAAGAGTTACCGAACTCTTACATAATCTAATTCTGAAAGTAACTTGCCATATAGCACTTCTTATTTTATTTTTAAGTACTTTTTTAAGATGCTTCTTTATTCACTCATGAGAAAGAGAGGAGCAGAAAGAATGAGAACATCTCTCATGTGATATAGGGAATCAAACCCAAGACTTCCTGTCTGAGGAAGTTCCACTGTGCTACCTCTCTGGCCACTCATGTATCACTTCTTTTTCATTATTATTATTTTTGTTTATTTGTTTATTTATTTGTTTGTTTGTTTTGCCTCCAGGGTTATTGCCGGGGCTCAGTGCCTGCACTACGAATCCACTGCTCCTGGAGGCATTTCCCCCATTTTATTGCCCTTGTTGTTATTGTTGCCATTGCTGCTGTTGTTGTTGAAATGGACAGAGAGAGGAGGGGAAGACAGAGAGGGAGAGAAAGATAGACACCTGCAGACCTGCTTCACCGCCCGTGAAGCGACCCCCCTGCATATGGGGAACAAGGTGCTCGAACGAGATCCTTGCTTGGGTCCTTGCGCTTTGTGACACGTGCACTGAACCCACTGCACTTCCGCCTGCCCCCTCATCTTATTATTTCTAATGTGTTCTGTTAGTCATACAGTCCTGGTTCAATGTACAAAGTCAGAATGTGGGCTCATCTGGCTACTCTATCCCTTCTGTCATATAAGGCAATCACCATTAAAATACTTCTGGGTCTGTGGATTAACAGCCTTAGTTGGGTGATTCTTCTGTCCCATATGATGCCAGCCTTAACTGCAGTCATAATTCCCTTGGATTGAAATTTCAAATGCCTTATTCACTTGACTGACTGTTGGTGGGCCTCTTAATTAGGACCTCAACCAAGGCTACGACCAGGAGAACCTGAATTTCTTCCATTGTTTCTCTCTCTCTTTAAGATTTTATTTTTTATTCATAAGAAATGATAGGAGAGAGAGAGAGAGAGAACCAGACGTTACTCTGGTACACATGCTGCTGGGAATTGAACTTGGGACCTCATGTTTGAGAGTCCAATGCCTTATCCACTGCTCCATCTCCTAGAACACACCCATGTGCTATTTCCATATGGTTTAACCAAGTGCTGAGAAAGAACATACAATAGCAATCATGAAGAAAAATGGAAATGGAAGCTGCTGGGCTTCCTAAGGCTTGAGATCAGAACTACTCAAAGGTCTTATGTTATATTTCAATGACCAAGTCTGTCACTAGCATAGTCCAGATTTCAAGAAAGGGGAAATAGAGCTACTCTTTAATGTGAAGAGCACCATGTATCTTACAGTGAGGGACAAATTCACTCCCTAATCACTGTGCTTTGGGAGTCTTTATTTGGTGAATATATAAAACTTGCAGAGGTGCTCTCCTCCACTGTTGGTGGGAATGTACATTGGCCCATCCCCTGTGGAGAGCAGTCTAGAGAACTCTTAGAAGGCTACAAGTGGACCTACCCTATGACCCTGCAATTCCTGTCCTGGGGATATTTCCTAAGGAACCCAACATATCCATCCAAAAAGATCTGTGTACACATATGTTCTTGGCAGCAAAATTTGTAATAACCAAAACCTGGAAGCAACCCAGGTGTCCAACAACAGATGAGTGGCTGAGCAAGTATGATATATATATGAATTATTTTTTTTTCAACAGTAAATACAATAGTTTGTACATGCATAACATTCCCCAGTTTCCCATATAACAATACAACCCCCACTAGGTCCTCTGTCATCCTTCTTGGACCTGTATTCTCCCCACCCACCCACCCCCACCCCAGAGTCTTTTACTTTGGTGCGATACACCAGTTCCAGTTCAGGTTCTACTTGTGTTTTATTTTTTCTTTCTTCTGATCTTGTTTTTCAACTTCTGCCTGAGAGTGATATTATCCCATATTCATCCTTCTGTTTCTGATTTATTTCACTTAACATGAATTTTTCAAGGTCCATCCAAGATTGGCTGAAACTGGAGAAATCACCATTTTTTTTTTTACAGCTGAGTAGTATTCCATTATGTATATATACCACAACTTGCTCAGCCACTCATCTGTTGTTGGACACCTGGGTTGCTTCCAGGTTTTGGCTATTACAAATTGTGCTGCCAAGAACATATGTGTACACAGATCTTTTTGGATGGATGTGTTGGGTTCCTTAGGATATATCCCCAGGAGAGGAATTGCAGGGTCATAGGGTAGGTCCATTTCTAGCCTTCTGAGAATTCTCCAGACTGTTCTCCACAGAGGTTGGACCAATTGGCATTCCCATCAGCAGTGTAGGAGGGTTCCTTTGACCCCAAACCCTCTCCAGCATTTGCTGCTGTTACCTTTTCTGATGTATGAAATTCTCACAGGAGTGAAGTGGTATTTCATTGTTGTCTTTATTTGCATTTATCTGACAATCAAAGACTTGGAGCATGTTTTCATGTGTTTCTCAGCCTTCTGGATCTCTTCTGTGGTGAATATTCTGTCCATGTCCTCCCCCCATTTTTGGATGGGGTTATTTGTTGTCTTGTTGTTGAGTTTGGCAAGCTCTTTATATATGTTGGTTATTAAACTCTTGTCTGATGTATGGCATGTAAAGATCTTCTCCCATTCTGAGGGGTCTCTTGGTTTGGGTAGTAGTTTCTTTAGCTGTGCAGAAGCTTTTTAATTTGATGTAGTCCCATAGGTTTATGCTTGCCTTAGTCTTCTTTGTAATTGGATTCATTTCATTGAAGATGTCTTTAAAATTTATGTGGAAAAGAGTTCTGCCAATATTTTCCTCTAAGTATCTGATAGTTTGTGGTCTAATGTCCAAGTCCTTGATCCACTTGGAATTTACTTTTGTGTTTGGTGAAATACAGTGATTCAGTTTCATTCTTCTGTGTGTTTCAACCCATTGTTTCCAACACCATTTGTTGGAGACTCTGCTTTCCCCATGTAATAGTCTGGGCCCCTTTGTCAAAGATTAGATGCCCATAGGTGTGGGTGTTGCCCTTGTTTTTTATTGTTGTTGTAGTTATTTTTGATGCCATCATTGTTAGATAGGACAGAGAGAACTATATAATAGAATTATTACTCAGCTCTTAAAATTGATGAATTTGCCTTCTTCATCTCATCTTGGATAGCACTTGAGGGGATCATGTAAACTGAGATAAGCCAGAAAGAGAAGGATGAATATGGGATGATTTCACTCACAGACAGAAGTTGAGACATAAAAGCAAAAAGGGAAACACAAAGCAGAACTTGGACTGGGTTTGGTGTATTGCACCAAAGTAAAGGACTTTTGGTAGGAGGCTTTCAGCTTCTGGTGCATGATGGTAGAGGAAGACATAGGTTGGGTGAGAGTTTTTGCAGAAGACTGAAAATTTTTACACATGTACTAACAACTGTACTTACTATAAACCATTAATCCTCCCAGGAAAAAAAAACGTCTTCACAACTATGGATGTTTTTCACTCATATGTGGAACCTAGAGATCTGATACACATGAACTTGAATTTAAAAAAAAATCTAGCGAACTGTTAAACTGTTTCTAAGGCTTGTGAGAACTATGGTGGTTACCTTTGGAAGGCTGGAGGGTAGGATACAGAACTTTGGTAGTGGCTGTGGTGCAGAGCTATACATTGTAATCTTACAATCTTATAAAATCCTATTAATAACAAAAAATTTCCAGAGGTGAAGAAATAATATGAGGTACTCTCAAATCCCTGAATGTATAGAAATGGTTTTATTTTTCAAAAAGCATATATTTTTTATTATTTTTTGGGGGAGGTTAGTGGTTTATAGCAGTTATTGACAATTTCTCTCCCCCTTCTGTTTTCCCCTCCTCTCTCCATTTCTCTCTGTCCTATCTAACAATGACAACAACAATAATAGCTACAACAACAATGAAAAACAACAAGGGCAACAAAAGGGAAAATTAAAAAAATTAAAAAAACAGCTCCTGCTTATGGAAGTAAGGGAGGTTGAACTCGGACCTTTGGTGTCTCAAGCATGAAAGTCTATTTTCATGACCTTTATGCTATCTCCCCGGACCAGTAAATAACATTTTTATTGCCACCAGGGTTAGTTATCTCTGGGGCTCAGTAGCTTCTCGGTAGGTGGCCTTTTTTTTTTTTTTTTGTAGGATAGAAAGAAATTGAGAGTGAAGGGGGGAAATAGGGAGAGTAAAAGAGAGATATCTACAGACATGCCTCACTACTTGTGAACTCATACACACAAACTGCAGGTGGAGAGTGGGGGCTTGAACCCAGGTCTTCAAGCATGGTAATGTGTGCAGTTAACTGGAAAGGCCTATGACCCTATAACCCCTCAGTAAATAACACTTTAAGCACAAGGACCAGCTTAAGGATGCCAGTTCCAGCCCCCGGCTCCCCACCTGCAGGGAAGTCGCTTCACAGGCAGTGAAGCAGGTCTATAGGTATCTCTCTTTCTCTCTCCCTTTCTGTCTTCTCCTCCTTTCTCCATTTCTCTCTGTCCTCTCCAACAACGACAACATCAGTAACAACAACAATGATAACCACAACAACAATAAAAAACAAGGGCAACAGAAGGGAAAATAAATATTAAAAAATAACATTTTAAAACACATAATATTGCAAGTTGGTGAAATAGCTCACATGGCTACTTTACCATGTGCACTACCCACATTTTAGCCCCACCTACACCATTTGGAAGAAAGATTTGGTGCTGTGGTTTCTTCGGCCCTCTCTACCTTTATCTAAAAGGAAATAAGTAGTATTGGAACTACAATTTTTAAATTATCTTTATTTATTTATTGCATAGAGACAGCCAGAAATCAAGGGAGATGGCGGTGATAGAGAGGGAGAAAGGCAGAGAGACACCTGCAGCACTGCTTCACCACTTGCAAAGCTTTCCCCATGCAGGTGGGGACTGAGGGCTTGAATCCAGACCTTGAGCATTGTAACATATGTGCTTAACCAGGTGTGCCACCACCTGGCCCCTGGAACTACAATTTTTATAGCTACTTCTTTTTAAAATAAAAACATGTAACAAAAGTAAAAATATATTCCTTTTCTTTTCTTTTCTTTCTTTCTTTTATGGAACAGGGAGCTTCTTTTTTTTTCTGTCATTGTTGAGGTGTCACTGCTCTTAACTGGCTTCTTTGAAAAAAGAGAAGATACCACAGCACCATGACCCAGGAGGTAACACAGTGGCTTAGAACTTGGTGGTCCTCAGTTCAGTCTTCAATCCCTGCTTCTCATGTGCTAGCGTGATGGTTTGGTATTCTCTTTCTTCCTTTTTTTTAAATAGTGATTTAATATTGATTTACAAAATTACTAGATAATAGAGATACAACTCCACATCGTTCCCACCACCGGAGCTTTGGATCCCCAGTCCCTCCACTGGAAGCTACAGCAGTTCTCCTAAGGTTGCAGATACAGGTTAACTTTTATTTCTACAACCCTCTGTCTATGTTTGTATATATTTGGTTTCTTCTTCTTTATTTTTCTTTAAATATTTCATTTATTTATCAATGAAAGAGATAGGAAGAGGGAGAGAGAAATAACCA
Organism: Erinaceus europaeus; assembly: GCF_950295315.1. Taxonomy (NCBI): domain Eukaryota; kingdom Metazoa; phylum Chordata; class Mammalia; order Eulipotyphla; family Erinaceidae; genus Erinaceus; species Erinaceus europaeus. The sequence continues at coordinate 149,699,462 of NC_080162.1, forward strand.
GACATCACTCCGGTACATGTGCTGCCAGGGATTGAACTCAGGACCTCAAGCTTGAGAGTGCAATGCTTTATTCACTGCACCACCTCTCAGATGACTCTTCTGTCTTTCTTTCTTTCCTTCTTTTTTTTTTTGGTCCCATATTCTCTTCCTTTTCAAGTCACACACATACCTAACATACCTATTAGTACATCCAAATATCCCTCCCTTTTTCCTCCTCTCTCTCCAGTTCCTGAAGTTCAGACCCCTTTGGTCATCTTTCCACACCACTGGGAGTATGGATCAAAATTGTTTTGGGGGTGCAGAAGGTGGGAGTTCTGGCTTCTGTAATTGATTCTCATCTGGACATGGGCATTGACCGGTTGATCCATAACCCCAGCCTGTTTCTATCTTTCCCTAGTGGGCTAGGGCTCTGGAGAGGCAAGGCTCCAGGACACATTGGTGAGGGAAGTCAGGATGGAATCATGATAGTGTCCGCAATTTGTCGGCAGATTTAAGGAGTTGGGAGGTTGGCATCTCAGTCACAGTATCTCTACCATCAGAAGTAAGAATTCAGTAACAGCATAATGTGAAATGGCATCCCTAATAGCATTGATTTGGTTGAGGTCAGCGGAGGTAGCATGGCAGTAAGGAATCAGTTCTCTCTCTTCCTCTCTTGTTAATAAGTACATCAATCTTAGGGCTAGGTGGTGGCACACCTGGTAAGCACACATGTTACAATGTGTAAAGACCCGGGTTCGAGCTTTCAGTCCCCACCTGCAGGGGGGAAAGCTTTGTGAGTGGTTCTTTCTGTTTCTCTCCCTCTCTGTCATTCCCTTCCCTCTCAATTTCTGGCTGTCACTATCAAATAAATAAAGATATTTTAAAAAAGATTTAAAAGGCATATAAATATTAAACACTCAATCAATCAATCAAACTTCCTTCAGTGAGGTGAATATCACACTTAAACCTGGGTTGTGCCCATGACAAAGCAGGTGCACTATCCAGGTGTGCTATCTTGCTCTTTCCTCCACCCCAACCCCCCAACCCCCTATATTTTTTTCTCCATAGCACTGCTCAGCTCTGGGTTATGGAGTTGGTGCGGACTGAATCTGGAAATTCAGAGCCTCAGACATGAGTCTTTTCGCACAACCATTATATTATTTATATATACATATAATTTTTTTCCCTTCCCCGAAAGCCCCAATCTCTCAGCTCAGGAGGGTTGCACAGAAGCTAGAGTGTTAGACTCAAAAACCCCAGTCTCCTGTATTACTTTGCCTCCTTGATACCCCAGTGTGGAACCTCCTGAAAGTGGCAGGAGAGGCCCTGCCATTTCTCAGTGACAGGAGACCAGCAGAGAAGGGAAGGCTGATTAATTCCATGTCAGCCAGGGCCCTCTGTGCTCTGCATCCAGAATAAGGCAGTTTCCAAGGTGACCGAGGAGAAGGTGAGGGCTTGGAGTTAGGGACCCATAAACCAGTCTTTTTCTGAGCCACTCCCAGCACGCGCCCTGCCAAGCAATTTAACTCTCAGCTGCGGCAGCGTTCCAGCAACACTTAATGATCAGTTTATCTATAAATAGGATCATCAGACTGATCTGGATGGATGCTAATATACGGGTTCAACCCTGCAGTGATGAAGCCTGGAATTGTTTTGACCTCCCAGAGCCATCAAGAGTCTACTGTGGGCAGCCACTCCTGCTGTTGTCTGTGGCTGCTGTTTTGTTCCGGTCCCCCAGTCCTTGTGTGTGTGATTTACTAACACGATAATAAGGTGCTGCTGGGCAGTATGCAATTTACACAGTGCTGCCACACACACACTCATCTGGTCCCTGCAAGAGACAGTTAGTTAGTACTGAGGTTCAGGGGAGAGGAGGCACTGGCTTGAAGGTGTCCAGATTGTGGGGTGAATGGGGTAGGGGCAGAGATGGAAATAGTGGGGGAGGGGGTGGTAGTAGAGTCTAGATTTGAGAGAAGCAGTGAGTGGCTCCCAGATCAGTCTTTCCTATTCCACCCAAATATTATGTCCTGTTTTAGAACACTGGGAACAACTGGTTTTTATCCTGTCCACCCAGGGGCTAGTACATGAATCTTCCTTTGTGGTTATTTTGTATTAAAAAGAAGAGGCTGGGGGTCGGGCTGTAGTGTAGTGGGTTAAGCACACATGGCACAAAGTGCAAGGACTGGCATCAGGATCCCGGTTTGAGCCCCCTGCTCCCCACCTGCAAAGAGGGGTGGTGTAGCTTCACAAGTGGTGAAGCAGGTCTGCAGGTGTCTATCTTTCTCTCTCCCTCTCTATTTTCCCCTCCCCTCTCTATTTCTCTCTGTCCTATCCAACAACAACGACATCAATAACAACAACAATAATAACCACAACAAAGATAAAACAGCAAGGGCAACAAAAAGGGGGAAAAATAGCTTCCAGGAGCAGTGGATTTGTGGTGCAGGTACCCAGCCCCAGCAATAACCCTGGAGGCAAAAAAAAAAAAGAGGCCAGGGTGTGTGTGTGTGTGTGTGTGTGTGTGTGTGTGTATTGGGGGGAGGAGATTGCATAATGGTTAAGCAAACAGACCCCCTCACAGGAGGTCCCAGGTTCAGCCTCCCACTACCACCATAAGCCAGAGCTGAGCAGTGCTCTGAAAAATAAATGAATGAATGAATGTATGAATAAATAAATATACAAGTAGAACCTGAAATGTAATTGGCATATTGCACCAAAGTAAAAGACTCTGGGGTGGGTGGGTGGGGAGAATACAGGTCCATGAAGGATGATAAATGACATAGTGGGGGTTGTATTGTTAAATGGGAAACTGGGGAATGTTATGCATGTACAAACTATTGTGTTTACTACTGAATGTAAAACATTAATTCCCCAATAAATAAATAAATGAAAAAAAAGAAAAATAAATAAATAAAAGCCAGGGAAATGATACATCAGATATAATACAGGACTTGTATGTATGAGGAGCCAGTCTTGAACCTCAGCATGGCATGTGACTGAGGGGTACTCTGTCCTCTCTTGATTTTATAAAACAAGGAAAACCACCCCCTCATTTTCTCTTTTCTTTTTGTTTCTGGCTTGTGGTGGTGCTAGGGATTGAAACTGGAACCTCAGAGCCTCAGATATAAAAATCTTTTATTATTGTTAACCATTTTTATTTATTTGTTTAAAATTTAAATTTGTTATTAATAGTATGTCACAAGATTATAAGATCATACTATATGGTTTCACAGCACAACCACCAAAGTTCCGTATCCCTGGCTTCCCATCTCACAATGTAACCACCACACGAGTCTTACAGTTTGCGTGCTTAGGCGCCCCAGTGATGCAATCGGTTAGCGCGCGGTAGTTTGCTAGCTTCTGATTTGTTTGAACTTTTTTGTTTGTTTGTTTGACAAGTTCATGTAAATCAGATCTCTAGATTCCACATAAGAGTGAAACCATGTGGTAGTTATCTGGTAGTTGTCTTTGGTCTCGCTCATGGACAGAAGCTGAGAAATAGGAACAGGAAAGGGAAACACAATGTAGATGTTGGACTGGGTTTGGCGTACTGCACCAAAGTAAAGGATTCTGGGCATGCGTGGGCTTTCAGGTTTACCATATAGTGCTGTCAGCGTGGGGAAGCAGTCCTTTGGTCCTTTGGTTGTGGGAGTCGTGTGAAACTATACTCCCATTAATTCAGGGGAAAATGCCAGGGGAAAATATATTGAATATTTCAAGTTCTACAACTGCCTACATTTTAGTCGAAGTGTATATTTCTTTAGTCTAAGCTTTTAATGTAAATAGATTAAACACTGACTTTGGGCTTAAATTGTTAAAGCAGTTCCAAATATAAGTTATTTTGTTGTTGATGTTTTAATACTAAGTGTAACTACAACTTTAGACCAGATAGATCAGGATCATTTGGTCCTGTTAATACCTAAGATATTGTTATTAATAGATATTATTAAATGGCATAAAGTAAGGTAAGGTCAAATATAGTAAGGTAAATCCCAACCATGTGCTTTTTTTTGAAGAAAAACAAGCTCCTTGGTTATAATAATAACTTGGTTATAATAATCTAACTTGGTTATAATAATTGTTATCAGTTGCCTTTTTTTTGCCTCCAGGGTTATTATTGGGGCTCAGTGCCTGCACCATGAATCCACTGCTCCTGGAGGCCATTTCCCCCCCTTTTGTTGCCCTTGTTGTTGTACCCTTGTTATTATTATTGTTGTTGATGTTGTTCATTGTTGGACAGGACAGAGAAATATGGAGAGAGGAGGGGAAGACAGAGAGGGGGAGAGAAAGATAAACACCTACAGACCTGCTTCACCGCCTGTGAAGCGACCACCCCGCAGGTGGGGAGCCAGGGGCTCGAACCGGGATCTTTATTCCGGTCCTTGCACTTTGCGCCAAGTGCGCTTAACCCGCTGCGCTACCGCCCGACCCCCATCAGTTGCCTTTTTAAACTCTAAGACTACAAGGAACCTTTCCCATTCTTTTTAAAATCTGTATTTCTCCCTGTCCTGGAAACCTCTGGGGCTTTGCTTATGTTTCTTGATGCCTTTCCTCTTGCTTCCTTACCCTGCCCTACTCCTTTGCTGACCTCAACTAAATTATCTCTTTACTTAACTTTGTTAAGCATTATCACCTCCAGTTCCATCTATTTTGTTTCAAAGGCAGACATGAAAGCCTTTGGCATGAGCACCATGCTACCTCCCAGGAGACAAATAAACCATTTTTTTAGACATGCCAGAATTAACAAATAAGCTATAAGTTCTATTAGTAGTCACCAGACGTATGGAGGGGAATGGCGACCAGCATCAGTAATCGACTCTGCCATACCTGGGACCTTTGGTGCCTCAGGCACCAGAGTCTTTTTGCATAACCATCATGCTGCCTCCCCAGCCTCCTGCTATTCTTTTTACTGACTTTGAAAAAAACTTCAGTGGTTCCTTACTCTAATATCCCTTCATCCCTTTCTGCCAGTGCTATTCAAGTATGAATTCTTCTTCTGTGTAAGCAGCTTTTTTTTTTTATTCCCCCAGAGGGAGAAGTTTATTAGGGTTTAGTCAATCGAGGCATGGGATGGACAAGTGAAGGAGAGAGATTCAACTGGTGTTGGGAAATCACCTAGAAATGAACCTTAAAAGAGTGAAGCAGAAGACCAAAAGGGTCTTATAAAAAGCCAGGAAGGATCTGGGTAGTGACACATCTGTTTAAGCACACACGTTACCATGAGCAAAGAGCTGGTTCCAGCCACAGCTCCACGTCTCCAGAGGGATTATGTCTGTGACAAAGTGGGTGCATTACCCAGGTGAGTTATCTTGTCAGCCCCTGTACAAGCAGCTTTTAATAAACAACTTTTCTTTTTTGTTGTTATTTTTTTCTATTTTTACTGGTGATTTAATAATCATTGACAAGATTATTAGATCGAGTATAATTATACAGTGCACTCATGAAGTTCTATGACCTACCTTCCGACTTCATAATAACCACCAAAATCTCAGAGGCAGTTTGGTCACCGTTTTCTTCTTTCTGAATACATGCATTCCAATTCTCTGTATCTTACATAGGAGTGGGAATCATCCAATAGTGTTTTTCACTTTTTTGCTCACTTCACTAAGCATGAGCACTTCCAGATTCATCTATTTTTGTCCCAAAGGATCCAATGTTATCTCTTTAGTTACAGAATAGTATTCTTCTGAATATATGTTCTGTAACTTCTTTATTCCATTGTCTGTCAATAAGCATTTAAACTGCTCCCACTCCTTCACTCCTTAACTATTGTGAGTAATGCAACTGTGAACATAGAGATACACATGCTCCTTTTTTTTCTTTTTCTTTTTTTTTTTTTTTATCAGAGCACTGCTCAGCTTTGGCTTATGGTGATACAGGGCATTGGACTTGGGACCTCTGAGTGTCAGGAATGTTCCCAACCACTGCTTCCAGCAGTTTTTTTGTTTGTTTGTTTTGATAGAGCATGAGAGACAGGAGGCAGAGAGGAAGAAAGGAACAGAGAAAGGAGACACCACAGCCCTGCTGCACTGCCTGTGAAGCTTCCCCATATAGGCGTTCCCATGTGGTAGCAAGGAATTCAGAGTCCTATCTTTGTGCTTGGTAAAGTATACTCTCTACCGCATGAACTACCTCACAGTCCCCAAGGGTCTTTTTTTTTTTTTTCTTTACTGGGGGGTTAATGTCTTACAATCAACAGTAAATACAACAGAAAAAAAAAAAAGAAAAAAACTTCAGAATCAGCCCCGTTGCACAGATATTTCTCCTCCTCCCACTTCCTTGTCTTTCTCTTTCTCCTCTTCCTCTAAGTTTACATTTGGTACATGGATGAACCAAGAACCGTGTGCATGTGAAATACTTCTGAGTGGCCTTCTAGCCCAATTCATTATTCTATATTTTTAGAGCCAGATTTGCACCAAGGCACCACTCTACCATCCATGGAGTTCTACTGGATTTTGTCCTTGGTGGTACAGATGGAACCAATGGAAGCTGTGAGTTCTACCCTTTGAGTTACCACCTGGAGTGTGTGTGCGTGTGTGTGTGTGTGTGTGTGTGTGTGTGTGTGTGTGTGTGTGTGTGTGTTTGTGGTCATTTCTAATCTATAGACACTGTTCAGCTGGGAGAGATTTCCCTACACAGAAGAATCTAATTAGTGGAGAAAAGATGACAGAATTACTATGACACTGAATATCAATGACTTATTATAACACCGTACTTCAGTGCTTTTGCCCAACATTTGAACCTGAATCTAATTAGATGTCATTTTTTCCCTTATAAATGAATGCTTTTCATAGGATTAAAAGGTTCAAAATTTTCTCCTATCTTTGAAACCTCAAAGGGCATTTTTTCATGAAAGAGATAAAGACTAGAGTATTGCTCCCCCTGTTTATGATTTTCTATTTGTTCTTGTCTTTTTTATTACTTAAAATGGGAGACACAACATATGACTTTTTTTCAGCTTCAATATCATGCTATTGAGGAAATGCTAATTTGCAATTTTTTTAGTTTTGTCATGGGGGTACAGTTCCATAGTATAAAGCTAGATCATTTTACTTTGTATTGAGGTATCATTGGTTTAGACGACTATATATATAATAATAGTGTAACAGCATATTGCAGGAAATTACTTGTTGTTAGACCCCCTCACTGTTAAGAGACCAATAGCCCTGCTCCACAGCTCATTGGATGCAGGTACCTCACCTTTTCTCTCTGTCTCGGTCTCTATCTCAGTTTTCTTTTCTTTGTTTGCCTGCAGGATTATTGCTGGGGCTCAGTGCCTACACTCTGAATCCACTCCTCTTGGAGGCCATTTTTTCCATTTTGTTGCCATTGTTATTGTTGTTGGATAGGACAGAAGGAAAACGAGAGAGGAAGACAGAAAGGGGGAGAGAAAGACAACTACAGACCTGCTTCGCTGCCTGTGAAGAGACCCCCATGCAGGTGAGGAGTTGGGGGGCTTGAACTGGTCCTTGCTCTGCACCATGTGCACTTAACCTGCTGTGCTACCGTCTGGCCCCTCTATCTCAGTGTTTTATTTCTCTTTTTTTCTCACCCTTTTTCAAAAATAAAGAAAGGAAAGAAGGAAGGAAGGAAGGAAGGATGAAGGAAGTAAGGAAGGAAAAAGGGAATAACAGCCCAACTTCCACTCCAGAAATGCTCATTGTCTTCTGCTGTCAGCAAGCCTCAGTGAACAGACCTGCCTGAGCTATGTTACTGAACCTGTGGATCTGATTAAAGGAGAATTGTAAAACATCCTCAGCAAATGCCAGAAACTAGAGTGAGGGCGAGGAGAGACCAATAAAGAAATGAAAACCCCAATTCATGTAGAAAACTTTTTTGTGGGGGCTGGGTGGTAGTGCACCAGGTTAAACGTACATAGTGCAAAGTGCAAGGAGCAGTGCAAGGATGCCAGTTTGAGGCCCCCGCTTCCCACCTGCAGGGGGGTCCCTTTCCCCTTTTCTGTTTTCCCCTCTTCTCTCAATTTCTCTCTGTCTTATCCAACAACAATAACAGCAGTAACAATAATGATAGGAAAAAGGTGGTTGCCAGGAGCAGTGTGTTTGTAGTGCAGGCACTGAGCCCCTACAATAACCCTGGAGGCAATGGGAATAGAAAAAGAAAGAAAGAAAGAAAGAAAGAAAGAAAGAAAGAAAGAAAGAGGGAGAAAGAGAGAGAAAGAAAGAGGAACGAAAGAGAGAAAGAGAAGAAGGAAGAAAGAAACTCATTTAAAAATTTTTTATTATATTTATTTATTGGATAGAGACAGCCAGAAATCAAGAGGGAAGGGATGACAGAGAGAGAGAGAGAGAGAGAGAGAGAGAGGGAGAGACAGAGAGATACCTGCAGCCCTGCTTCACCACTCATAAAGTTTTCCCCCTGCAGGTGGGGACTGGGGGCTCGAACCTGGGTCCTTGCGCATTGTAATACATGCGCTTAACCAGGTGCGCCACCACCCGGCCCCAGAAAGAAACTCTTGCTAAATAATAATACAATTTTGGGGCCAGGTATTGGTAAAACACACACACACACACACACACACACACACACACACACATTACTATGCTCTGAACCTGGGTTCAAGTCTCTAGTCCCCACATGCAAGAGGGAACTTTACCAGTTATGGAGCAATGCTGCATGTGTGGGCAGGAGAGATTCCTGAACATTGTAACATGTACGGTCAACTAGGTGCACCACCTAGTTGAGCGCACATGTTTCAAGGTCCCGTTGAAATATACAGTTTTAAGTCATAACTACACCTATTACTACTCCTGAATGTCTTTCCTTTTTTCCCTCTTCTCTCTAGGTCCTGATGGAGTTGGAGTTCAGAGCCCTCTGGTCATCTTCCCACTAACATTTCTCCTCTTCTGGGAGTATGGACCAAAATTCTTTTTGGGGTATAAAAAGTGAGAGCTCTGGCTTCTGTAGTTGCTTCTCTGCTGGAAATGGATATTTCTATCTTTCCTTAGTGGGGTAAACTCTGAAGTGAGGTTCTGAGGTACATTAGTGAGTTTGTCTGCCAGGGATATCAGGATGGAATAATATAGTAATAACATAGTAGCATCTGCAACTTGGTGTCTGAAAGACAGTAAGTTATGAGGCAGGACAAAATGTTTAATAAACAGGAATGAGAAAGTAGGAATAGAGCAGATGAGAATAGGGATTTTAGGGTAGTTGGAAGTCTATTTAAGTATGAAGAAGCCATTCTTCTTCTTCTACTACTACTTCTTCTTCTTCTTCTTCTTCTTCTTATTATTATTATGTGGGTTCTGATTTTTTTTTCTTTCTTTGCCACCAGAGTTATCCCTGGAATTCATACTCATACAACTCCACCATTCCTGGTGGTCATCCCCCCCATTTTCTTTCTTTCAGGTAGAGGTGAGAGACATCGAGATAGAAGTAGAGACACCACAGCACCTCTCCACTACTTGTGAAGCTTCCCTTTATAGATGCTCACATGTGGTAGCCCAGGGCTCAGACCTGGGTCCTTGTTCATAAGAACACGTGTGCTGGGTGAGCCTTTTCTCATGCTGTGGATTCCGGACTTAGAGTGGGATGGAGGAAAGACTGCAGGACTTCACCATTTATGCTGCTGTTAAGCTGGTCAGATCACAGTGTGTCTGCCCTGTTTCTTTTTCTTTTTTTATTTAAGAAAGGAGATATCAACAAAACTGTAGGACAGGAGGGGTACAACTCCACACAATTCCCACCACCCAATCTCCATATCCCACCCCCTCACCTGATAGCTTTCCCATTCTCTATCCCTCTGGGAGCATGGACCCAGGGTCACTGAGGGTTACAGAAGGTAGAAGGTCTGGCTTCTGTAATTGCTTCCCCGCTGAACATGGGCGTTGACTGGTCAGTCCATACTCCCAGTCTGCCTCTCTCTTTCCCTAGTAGGGTGAGTCTCTGGGGAAGCGGAGCTCCAAGACATATTGGTGGGGTTGTCAGTCTCAGGAAGTCTGGTCGGCATTATGCTGGCATCCGGAACCTAGTGGCTGAAAAGAGAGTTAACATACGAAGCCAAACAAATTGTTGAACAATCATGGACCTAAAGGCTGGAATAGTGCAGATGAAGTGTTGGGGGATACTTACTGAAGACTCTTGTGTACTTCTGCTTTCAGGTATATATTTTTCCCTGGTTTATGGACACGTGAGCATATGCTCTATCTCAGGGGTCCTGGTCTATATCTAGGTTTGGGGACTTTATTAGGAAGTGGACCACCTGGAATGGAATTAGAGAATACTGTGAAAGGAAAGGTCTCACCCAAGTGATGAAGCTGAAGGGTTGTCATTCCACACCTGAAGTCTCTGGACACAGTCTGAAGTGAAGCATGCTGGGGTGGCACTCGTTGAGTTGATTAGGTTGCGATCAGTGGATGCAGTATTATTTGATATGAATTGAGAGAAGCATGCAGGAAAGTGCACCCCACCCTAAGGTTCCAGGACTGGGGGAAATATAGGTTCTATAGTGGAAATGTGAAGTTCCTGCTGTCTTAGGGTTCAAGAAGACAATAGACAGTTATTATTATCATCACATTATTTGGTAATTGGGTTAACTTTGAAAGGTCCCTTTGTTAGGGTTTGGAGTATAATACCCAGCATCTTGTATATAGCTGTGCCACCGGTTGCTTCTGTTCTCCCTGGTCTAGGCTTTTGAGAGAGTCAACATATCAAAGACAGCCTATGTATTAAAAAGACTCAGTCTGTGTTTTAAAAAGTTCTAGACATATGATCAATTTTTCCCCTCTCATATTAATTGAATAGTGGTTTATATGACTACACTTTAATAGGCGTGTACATAAACACCATTCCCACCACCAAAAGACTGTGTCCCATCCCACCCCCACCATGCCCCGGGAAGCCGAATGTCCCCCTTCCCCTCCCCACAGGATTTTTACTTTGGTGCCCTGCTCTCCTCTGCTGTTTCTGTCTGACAGTGCTTTTGTCACCCTAGGGAGGCCATGCAGTGGCTTAGTCTGAGCTGATGTTATTGCTGCAAGCACAGCAGATATTTTAAGCTTGCTTCTGTGGTCCTCTCTTGTTTTGCCCTGAAACTAAATGTCAATCTCTAATTTCAGCACAGAACTGGCAGATGTCCGAACTTCACTTCGGCCTGGTGTGCCTATCCCAGGAACTGTTTGAAGGACCCCAGAGAATCTTAGCAAGCTATGTGACTTTGAAAGTCACAAATCATTTTCCAGGTTCCCAAGTCCCTAGACTTTCTTTCTTTTCTTATTTTTTTACTTTATAATTTATTTTAATTAATTAATTTTATTATTTTAATTAATTTATTTATAAAATGGAAACACTGACAAAACCATAGGATAAGAGGGGTACAATTCCCACCACCAGCACTCCTTATCACATCCCCTCCCCTGATATCTTTCCTATTCTTTAACTCCCTGGGAGCGTGGACCCAGGGTCGTTATGGGGTGCAGAAGGTGGAAGGTCTAGTTTCTGTAATTGCTTCCCTGTTGAACATGGGCATTGACAGGTTGATCCATACTCCCAGCCTGCATTTCTCTTTCCCTAGTGGGGCAGGGCTCTGAGGAAGCAGAGCTCCAGACATATTGGTGGAGTCATCTGTCCAGGGAAGTCTGATTGGCATCATGGTAGCATCTGGAACCTGGTGGCTGAGAAAGAGTTAACATATAAAGCCATACAGATTGTTGACTAATCATGAACCTAAAGGCTGGAATAGTGCAGATGAAGATTTGGGGACTCCGTTTTGGAAATAGCTAGTAGTTCTATTTTAGTTATATTCCAAAGGGTTTTTGGTTTTTGCCTGAGCCTGACCTCTGATATATAGGTGGACCCAAGTTATTGTCTGGGGAGTTGATGTCATGGCTGGAAAAAAGGGCAAGAAAGCTGGATCAGGGAAGAGAGTAGCCCCCAAATATGGGAAAAGTGTATAAATATTGTTGATTGTAAATCCCATTGATTTGATCTGGGGCCCATATTCAGCATAGGAACCTGTGTAACCTCTGTATCCCTGTAGGTCTGAACTCTGTGGTCATGAGTAGGAACATTCCAAGTTGCACCAATTTCAGGACCCATGTTCTTCAGGTGGAATATAGAGTATGTTATCTAGCCTCCCTTTGGAGGATGGAACATTCTCTATCATTGTTGATCCACATTGAGGGCAAGGTCCTATGGGGGCCCCCAAAGGGGTCCATTATGTTGTTCCTGATGGAGATGACCAGTGATAATGGAGAGAGGGATCTATTTGAGGTCTAGGCTCATTGTGTTTGTGTGGGAATCCCAGGACTCCTTGACTGACCCTAGGCTTTCTGTACAACTTCTGACCCTACTGTGATGTGAGCTTACTTACCTCAAAAGAGGTGATCCAGACTTCTGTGTCCCCATCCCCTCCACTGGAAACTGCAGTGGTTCTCTGAAGGTCACAGATATGAGTTAACAATTATTTCTGTAACTGTCTATCTATCTATCTATCTATCTATCTATTTTCCCCTTTTTAATGGTTCTACTTTCTCCTCCTACACCTACACCTATTACTATTCCTGAGTGTCCTTATTTTTTTCTTCTTTCTATAGGTCTTGATGGAATTGGGGTTCAGAGCCGTCTGGTCAACTCTCCCTAAGATTTCTCCTCCTCTGGGAGTATGGACCAAAGATCTTTATGGGGTGCAGAAGGTGGGAGTTCTGGATTCTATAATTGCTTCTCTGCTGGATATGGGTGCTGGCAGGTAAATCCATATCCTCAGCCTGATAAAAAAAAAGTTAAGTGCCCACAGCTGACCAAAGTCATCAGCATCAATATGAACTGACCGTTAGATAGGGTGGCCAATCATCCTAGTTTTTTTTTCTTCCAAGATTTTTAAAAATTTATTTACTTCATTCTTTGGACTGACTTTTTCAGATTGAAAGAAGAGGTGAGTGTCATACTGTTGATGCACTAGGCTGAATGCACACATTACAGTCACATTACAGTGCATAGGGACCCATGCTGAAGCCCTGGGTCCTGTCTGCAGGGGGCAAGCTCCACAGATGGTGAAACAGTGCTGCAGGTCTTGCTCTATCTCTCTTTCCTGCTCAGTCTTCCCCTTCCCTCTCAACTTCTCTGTCTCTAATATATATATATATATATATATATATATATATATATATATGTGGGAAGAATTATTTTTTAAAAAAAAGGAGGTGAAGGGAGAGAGACCACAGCACTGAAGCTTTTATTTTTATTTTATTTTTTTGCTATAGTATTCCTGCGTGGTGTGCCAGGGACTCCAGCCCGGGTTGTTCATGGCAAGGTAGATATTTTTCCCTGCTGAGATATCTTTTAAGTCCACATTTTATTTATTTATGAGAGAGAGAGAGAACACGAACCTCAGAGCACCACTCTGGCACATGTGATGCTGGGAGTTGAACACAGGACCTCATAGATACAGGTTTGGTGCTCTACCCACTTTATTATTATTTTCTTATTGATTTAATAATTACTGACAAGATTAAAGGATAATAGGGGTACAATTCCATACAATTCCCACCACCAGAGTTCCATCTATACCTTATCCCCTCCATTGGAAGCTTTCCTATTCTTTCATTTTTCTTTTTTCCTCCAGGGTTATTGCTGGGTCTTGGTGCCTGCACTATGAATCCACTGCTCCTGGAGGCTATTTTTTTCCCTTTTGTTGTTGTTGTTTTTTTAATTGTTGTTGTGGTTATTATTATTGCTGTCATTGTTGTTGTATAGGACAGAGAGAAATCAAGAAAGGAGGGGAAGACAGAGAGGGGGAGAGAAAGATAGACACCTGCAGACCTGCTTCACCACTTGTGAAGTGACTCCCCTGCAGGTGGGGAACCGGGGCTCAAACCGGGATCCTTATGCCAGTCCTTGCACTTTTCTCCATGTATGCTTAACCTGTTACACTACTGCCTGGCCCTCAGCTTTCCTATTCTTTATCCATCTGGGAGCATGGACCTAGGATCGTTATGGGGTGCAGAAGGTGGGAATTCTGGCTTCTGTAATTGCTTCTCTGTTGGACATGAATGTTGGCAGATCGAGTCATACTCCCAGCTTGTTTCTATCTTTCCCTAGAGGAGAAAGGGCTCTGGGGAGGTGGGGTTCCAGGACACAGTGGTGAGGCCATCTGCTCAGAAAAATCAGGTTGGAGCCATGGTAGCATCTGCAACTTGGTGGCTGAAAATAATCAAGACATAAAGCAGAGCAAATTGTTTAATAATCAGGAACCTAAGGGTAAGAATATAACAGATGAGATTTGGGGTATCTGTTTTGGAAAAAGCTAGGAAGTCTAGTTTAGGTATATTCTAAGGGGCCCATGACTTTACTAATTTTTGCCTGAGCCTGACAGCTAACATACAGGTGGGCCAAAGGTATTGTCTGGGGAGATGGTGTCAGAGTTGGAAACAGGACTAGAAAGCTGGATCAGGACAGAGAGTAGCTCCCAGCTATGGCTCTACCCACTTTAAACAAACTCCTGGGCCTCTTGCAACAGTTTAAAACTTGACCCTGAGGGGTTGTTGGGAGCCCTCCCCTTCCCACACACTCCAACAGCAGACTCTCTGATCTCACTCTTCTTTTATGACTTCCACTCCCCTCAGGTACCCCCACTATCATGTCAAGTCTAATTCTACATCTTGGGTCCCCACCTCTCATTATGGTTGTACTTCTACTGAACCAGGTTAATACACATATTTACCCCCCCCCCCCCCGTGGATGCTACCCTCAGCTCTAAAGAAAGAGGAAAATAGAGATATGAAAGGAGGAGGGCATTGGAAGCCTTACTTGGCTTTACTTGGGACAGAACATGACTGTAAGTGGATGTAAACCCAGAGGCCAGCAATGATCCACAGGAGTAAAGGGAGAGAGAAAGAGAGAGAGAGAGAGAGAGAGAGAGAGAGCGGACAAACAATAGTTTCAGCTTTCTGTTTTCTCCAGGACCTGCCTCTGATGACAACTTACTCTCTTCGACTGTCAACATGGTCTGTTGAACAATGACTTATAACAGATGAGACACTCATCCCCAGAGAGAAACAGAATTAGAAAAAAGGCAAGGACTGTGGATGATTGAATACTGACACAGAAAAAAGTAGTACAGTAGATTCATTAGTTTAGACAGGACTTTCAATAATTTCCTTCCCGGCTTTTGACTTTATAGAACAGCATCCTGATTTATTGTTTTCATATCTGGCTTCTTAGAAGAAACATCCATGAATAGGTTGCTCATTATTTACTTGTAGAAATGACTCCAGAGAGGGTTGTCTGCTCCACTATTCATGATCCCATACATTCTTCTTCTTCTAGCGTTTGCCAATCCCATACATAAAAATCCATGTCAAAATTGTCCTTCCAGGCCAGGGAGGTGGTTCAACAACAGAGCGTGTGACATGCTTGTGTGAGGCCTTGTGTTTGATCTCTGGCACCACATAAATATAAGAAAGAAGGGGACGGGTGTTGGTGTACCTGGTTGAGTGCATGTCACAATACACAAGCCCCTGGTCCTCACCTGCAGGGGGGGAAACTTCATGAGTGGTGAAGCAGTGCTACAGGTGTCTCTCTGTCTCTCTTCTTCTCTGCCTCCCCCTTCCTCTTGATTTCTGGCTGTCTCTATCCAGTAAATAAATAAAGATAATAAAATTAAAAAATAAGAAGAAGAAGGAAAAATAGAGAGGGGAGAGGTTAAGATAACTGAAGAGGGAGTATCTGTGTTTGCCTTCTATCAAAAACACAGCAGGTCGGTATCAAAACTTATATATGTGGGGCCAGGAGGTGCTGCACCTGGCTGAGTGCTCATATCATATGCAAGGACCTGGGTTCTAGCCAGGGCACCCTGCAAGGGCAGGGGTGGGGGAGAAGCTTCATTAGAAGTGAAGTAGGTCTGCAGGTGTGTCTCTTTCTAGCTCCCTCTGTATCACTCCGCCACTTCAATTTCTTTCTGTCCTATCAAATAAAAATAAAGAAAGAAAAATAAAAAGGAAAAGTGGCCACCAGGAGCACTGGATTTGTTGTGTAGGTACTGAGCCCCAGTGATAAGCCTGGTGACAATAAAACAAAAACAAAAACCGAAAAGCTTGTATATGTTTACAAAGAGAATGGTCCAAGATTCAGGCAAGGAGAGCCTCACAGAAAGATGTGGAAGAACAGTGTCCAGGCAGAGAAGGAGCAGTGGCCCTTTCTCACAGTATTAAAGTAGATCTAACACATGATACAACAACCACATTTCTAGATTTAGGATGTGAAATTTCTCTAAAAACCCTATCCAGAGGATGCAAAACAAAACTAATCTGAAAAGATACATGCTCATTTCTGTTCATTGCTGTATTATTGACAATAGTCAAGATAGGGGCAGGGGTAGATTGCATAATGGTTATACAAAGAGACTCTCATGTTTGAGGTTCTAAAGTCCTTGGTTCAATCCCCTGCACCACCATAAGCCAGAGCTGAGCAGTGCCCTGGTAATAATAATAATAATAGGCATATATGTATATATACATATATATATATATATATATATATATATATATGCCTAGTGACTAAAGAAGGGATTGTATGTATGTATGTATGTATGTACAATGCAAAACAAATCAGGTATAAAGAAGAAATCTTATTTTTAAAAAAATTTCTTTATTGAGGGATTAATGTTTTACAGTCAACAGTAAATACAATAGTTTTTTTAAATTTCTTTATTGGGGGATTGATGTTTTACATTACAGTAAATTGACTGATGTTTTACATTACAGTAAATACAATAATTTGTACATACATAACATTTCCCAGTTTTCGACATAACAATACAACCTCCACTAGGTCCTCTGTCATCCTTTTTGGACCTGTATTCTCCCCTCCATCCACCCCAGAGTCTTTTACTTTGGGGCAATACGCCAATTCCGGTTCAGGTTCTACTTGTGTTTTCTCTTCTGATCTTGTTTTTCAACTTCTGCCTGAGAGTGAGATCATCCCATATTCATCCTTCTGTTTCTGACCTATTTCACTTAACATGAAGAAATCTTATTTTTTGACACAATGTTGATGGAACTGCTAGGGGTCATGTGAAGTGAACTAAGTCAGGAATAGAAGGAAAAGTGACAGATGATTCCATTCATATCTGAAACACAAAGAAATCAAGCAAGAGGCCAAACTAAGCTAACTAACAACCATCCTTAATATCCTGATACTGAACTGAAGATTACTAAGGAGGGAGGTGGGGCAAAGGATGGAGTGCACCCAACGGGCTGTGGAAGACGGCTGTTGGTCTCTTGGTAGTGAGTGGGGTCTGATCACACATAATTTCCAGCAATGTGAAATTGCACTAGTGTAACATATATAGCCATGTAAACCAATGTTACCTCAATACAAAGTAAAATAACATAATCATATACTGTGGAATCTACCCTTGTGACAACAATCTTGTAAGTCAAGATTTCCTCAATAGCATGGTATTCAAGTTGAAAAAAGTTTCATGTTATGAATACCTTTTATATTAAGTAATAAAAAAGAGAGACATAATTGGTGAAGCAGTGTTCTGACCTCTTTGTCTCTCTCTCTCTCTGTGCCTCTCTCTCTCCCTCTCCCCCTCTTTGTCACACACACGCACACGGAAAGCACAGGTGGAGAAAACCTTATCCAGTTGCTAGGGCCCTGAGATTGGACACCTCCCAGAGTGGAGAGAAAGTAACCATAGTTGCCATACAGTTGATCAGAATAGGTCAGGTGGGAACACACATATGAGAGTCCTAGCTAGGACAGTGTCAAATGTGTGCCCCTCATCCAAAGCTTTAAGGAGTATTTATTTGTAATACTTATGCAGAAGTAGATGTTCAGACAAAACAACAGGTACATTACATAGACAAAGATCAGAATACATTTCTAAGGAAAAAAAAATCAGGGTAAGGGTGCATAAAACTATCATTATCCAGGGCTAGGTAGTGGCACACCTGATTGAGTGCACATGTTACAGTGCACAAGGACCCAGGTTCGAGCGCCTGGTCCCCACCCCAGGGAAAGTTTTGTGAGTGGTGAAGCAAGTCTGTAGGTATGTCTCTGTCTCTCTCCCTCTCTATCTACCCTCCTCTCAATTTCTGGCTGTCTCTATCCAATTAACAAATAAAGATGATAAAAAATAAAAAAGATTATTAAAAATTATTTACGGGAGTTCGGTGGTGCAGCAGGTCAAGCACACGTGGTGCAAAGTGTAAGGATGGGCAGAAAGATCCCTGTTCCAGCCCCCGGCTCCCCACCTGCAGGGGAGTCACTTCACAGGCGGTGAAGCTGGTCTGCAGGTGTCTATCTTTCTCTCCCCTTCTCTGTATTCCCCTCCTCTCTCCATTTCTCTCTGTCCTATCCAACAATGACATCAGTAACAACAACAATAAGAACTACAACAATAAAACAACAAGGGCAACAAAGGGAATAAATAAATATTAAAAAATATTTACAAAAAACAACCCTATCATTTTCCAAATGTCATTATTATGCTAGGTATAGTCTTTTGATGCCATAAGATACTGACTTTGTTCCAGTTATCCCATGCACAATCTTCAGACCCTTAGGGCAGCAACCAGATATTCAGAGTTATGGGTGGTAGCTATGGCAATCTAACCCTCTGCTACCTAAGATCAGGAATCTCTGAAATATCCAGGCTTCACCTTAGAGCAGGATTTTGTGATAATGGGACAGAGCCTGAAATACAGGCCTCATGGTATATTAGTCAAAGAAATATACCTTGTAGATAAATAACAAGCAAAACATATATTTTGCAAATATAAATGCAAAGATAACAATTAATAGGATTTTTTTTTTTTTTGCTTCTAGGGTTATTGTTGGGGTTTGGTGCCTGCACTACGAATCCATTGCTCCTAGATTTTTTTCTTGCCCTTGTTGTTATTGTTGTTATTATTGCCATTGCTGTTGTTGTTGGATAGGACAGAGAGACATCGAGAGAGGAGGGGAGATAGAGAGGGGGAGAGAAAGATAGACACCTGCAGACCTGCCTCACCACTTGTGAAGCTACCCCTCTGCAGGTGGGGAACCAGGGCTTGAACTGGGATCCTTACTCCAGTATTTGTGCTGTGTGCCATGTGTGGCTTAACCCACTGCTCTACCACCTGACCCTCAATTAATAGGATTTCTAATAACAAGGATCAGAAAGTCTAGGATCAGAAAACTTTTTCAATACACACACACACACACACACACACACACACACACACACACACACACACGTCCTTTCAGTTTTCAAAGAGTAGAGGAAATTTTAATTTTGAGCCTTCTAAGCATCTGGAACAAAACAAAACAAAACACTAAACACTTATTGTGGTCCAGGAGATGGCACAGTGGATAAAGCATTGGACTCTCAAATGGGAGGTCCTGAGTTTAATCCCCAGCAGCACATGTACCAGGGTGATGTCTGGTTCTTTCTCTCTGTCCCCCTATCATTCTCATTAGTAAATAAATAAAATATCTAAAAAATACCATTTATTTAGAAGGAAAACCATGGCACTATTTTCCTCCTTGTCCTGGGTACCCAGAAACTCATAAATAGGCTTTCTGTTTGGATGTAGTAATGTTCTTAAGGGCCAGTTGGCATTATCATTATGCAGTTGTATGCTTTGAGAGATTACAAGATCTTTCAGAAAGTTGCTTTGTGGATACTTAAAGCAGTTTTTTGTTGTTGTTGTTATTACTGGGACTTCATTGCTCTGGACTGACTTTTTCAGATAGATGATAGATAGATAGACAGACAGACAGATACCACAGCACTGAAACTTCCTCCATTGTGGTGCAGGCTGGGCTCAAACCTGGGTTGTGTGTATGGCAAAGCAGATATACTTTCCAGGTGAGCTATCTTGCTGGCCCTTAATGCAATTTTGTCTTTAATTGACTAAAATCCTGACTTTTGCCTTTCCTTTTGGTTTTGGAATCAACTTGGAGAGGATATATTTTACTTCTGACATTTTTTCATTTCACTCAAAAAAGTATCATTCTTGACTGAAAAGAAGTGACAAGGAAAGGTGGAATACTTATGTTTTTTTTCTCTCTCTCTTCTCTTTCATTAATATATTTAAGATTGAGACAGAGAGAAAATTAGAAGAAAGAGGAAGATAGGGAGAGATTGAGATTGAGAGAGAGAAAGAGAGAGAGTCACTTGCAGTACTGTTTCACCACTATAATGCACTATAATGTAATCTAGTGCACTATAATGTGTACACTTTACCAGGTAGGCCACTGCCTAACTCTGGCTCTCTCTCTCTCTCTTTCTCTCTCTCTCTCTCTCTCTCTCTCTTCCTCTCTCTCTCTCTCTCTTTCTCTCTGTTTTTCCTTATGATTTATTTATCAGTGAGAAAGTGAGGAGAGAAAGTGAGAACCTGAGCATCACTCTGGAATATGCAATGCTGGTAACTGAATTTTGAACCTCATGCCTGAGCCCAATGTTTTATACACTGAGTCACCTCCTGGGTTGCTTTGTGTCCACTTAGACATAAATGAAATTATACTTGCAACATGGACACATGGAGTTATATTTGTCATGACGAACAACTAAGACACAGAACATATTTAAGGACTGTTTATATGTGTGTTAACTCATAGGAAAAGCTCAGTAGTTTGCTTCTAAATAGTCAATAAAGAATTTTATTATTACTATTATTATTTTAACCAGAGCACTGCTTAGCTCTTGTTCATGGTGGCTGGGGGTTGAAGCTGAGACCTAGGAGCCACAGGCATGAAGCTCTCTTTGCATAACATTATGCTATCTACCCCCACCCAAGGACTTCCTCTCCTATGATGGAATCTTTTATTGGTTTCCATAGAGACTTTGGACTAGTTCTTTCTGTTGGCTGTTAAACCTTTTCATTTTTACATGAAAGTCCAGGTATTAAAAAAAAAATCACAATGAATATTTTCCAGAAGAATGGTTTGCATATGACTTTATGATTTCCCATTATTTGTAAATATAGTTATATAATTCAAGATGGAGTGTAGGATGTACTGGCACATCTCTTGGGGAAATGTGGAATTGTACCCTTATCACCACAGCCTTCTAAATCAATGCCCCCTCAATAAAGGGATACCATGGAATTGGGAAAAAATTAAATTTATAAATAAAAGTTTGTTGTGACAACAAACTCAGTTCTCATTTGTAATGTTGAACTTTATAACTTAATCACAGCAATCCTATCCTCAGGCTAAAGAAAAGTGGATTAAAATCAATCAGGATAATTTGATCTGAAGCCCTGAAGGGAATTCAAAGTGGTCCCAGATCACGTAAGAACAAGAAGTGTCAAGGGAAATATAATCTCATTTTTTTTTTAGGAAAATGAAAAATCTGGACAGCACAGCCCAGTTTAACTCTTACTACACTGGCAAGAAGCATATTTCTGTGGACTGCGTGGGGTACACCCAGTAGAACACACATGTTACCATATTCAGGACCCAGGATCAAGTCCCCACTCCCCACCTGCAGGGGGAAAATTTCACGAGTGCATGGTGAAGCAGTGCTGCAGCTCTCTCTCTCTCTCTCTACCTCCCCTTCCCCTCTCAATTTGTCTCTGTCCAATCAAATAAAATCAATTCACATTTAAAAAGAAGTATAATACAGACATATCATTTCAGACCCCCAAACACACAGAAGGCCAACACCACAGAAGGAAGGACTTTTACTGTCTTGTAGTATCTTCAGAGAGCCGAACACTGTTTTACAGTAGAAGGTTATCAAATATATGAAGAATAAATGCTAAAAATACAAAAGTCACATGGAAGTACCATATTAAAATACTGTTTCAACTTCAGGGTATAGTTTCCAGAAGCGAATTGTATTATAAGACTATGTGGAGTGAGTATTGTAATAAGGCCCATGAAGTTCTTCTAGCGTTTGCCCTTCTTCCGTAGCCAGTCAACAGCGTCAGGTTGAAAGCTGTCAGGAGCTGCTTGTTGCTGGCTTTGAAAGTGACTGGGATCCATGTGGATTCAGTCGGCTAGGAAGGATTGTCAGTTTCCCCAAGGAATGGGTACTCATGGGATGCACCACGAGAAGGTCGATCCAATGCATCCATGAAGTGATAACAGAAGAATAGACTGAAGAGAATATTGAAGAATAAAGGGGGCTGGCAAAACAGCTCACCTGGGTAGTGTACCATCTTTGCCATGTGCACAACCCAGGCTTGAGCCCCACCCCTACTGCAACTGGAAGAAACTTCAGAGCTGTAGTATCTCTCCCTTTCTGAAAAGGGAAAGGAAACTCCACAGTCTCTCATCTGTCAGAACATTAAGGGAATAATGTTCCATTATTATTTCATCCCATCTCTCTCTATCTGAAAAGTTGTCGTCCTAGAGCAGTGAAACCCTGGTGATGGCAGAAAGAAAGCTAAAGAAAGTTAGTGACAGACAGAAAGTTATGCCTGGAGACTTTTAACTATACCAGCTAGTCTCAGCAGGAACAATGGCAAGGGACACTGGCCTCCTCACATTGTCATGAGGGATGTGTCACAAAGTCTGGCACATAGCAGGTGTTCATTAAAAGTAGCTACATTAGTGACCCAGAAGGAGGTATAGTAGATAAAGCACTGGATTCTCAAGCACAAGGTCCTGAGTTCAATCCCCAGCATCGCATGTGCCAGAGTGAATTCATTCTACAAAACTAAATAATATGATTTTTTTTGATGTACAAAACTTATTTTTGATTAAAACACAAGATATTTGGGAACTTCCAGGAGGTGTGGTCAAGTAGTAACCAGGAACAGACCAGCTCTCCTCCCAAACAACACATAACTACAGCTATTGATCTTAACAAAATCAGCTCCAGCTGAGATGTGCACAGCCTCAGGTGGGTGCTTGCATTCGCAGCTGGGGTGAGAAGGGGCATGGGACTGAAGCCAAACACAGGAACTTAAGAGTTCTGGGCTGCACAGCATGCGGCCATTTTGCTGAAGCAAGATGTGCAGATGTTTCCAGGGGCCAGTGTTTCATATAGAACATAGATTAGCTAACATGCGCTTTAATCAGCAAGAGACTGAAGATATTTGGGATTCTTATGCTGTGATTTTTTTCTTTTTGCTAGGGACACAGAGAGTGAAAGAGACCACAACACTGAAGCTTCCTCCAATGCAGTTGAGCTCAAATCTTGTTCAGGCACATGGCAAAGCAGCAAAGTGAGCTATCTTGCTGGCCCACTGCGATGTTTCTAAGATTGCATCCATCAAATGCAATAAATATATAAAAGGAAGAAGCCTTGACAGACAGGGCTAGGAGGACTAGTGCACTTGGGATGAGCAAGTTGATATATTATTTTTTAGATTAAAAATTTTTAAATTGGTTATTTAATAATGATTGACAAGCTTGTAAGATAACAGGGGTACAATTCCATACAATTCCCACCACCAGAGTTCCATGTCCCATCCCCTCCATTAGAAGCTTCCTTATTCTTTATCCCTCTGGGAGTATGGACCAACATTCTTTACGGGGTGCAGAAAAGTAGAAAATCTGGCTTCTGCAATTGCTTCCGCTGAACATGGACTTTGGTAGGTGGATTCATACCCCCCAGCCTGTTTCTATCTTTCCCTAGTGGGACAGGGCTCTGGGGTGGTGGGGTTCTAGGACCCATTGGTGAGGTCGTCGAGCAGGTTGATTTGTATACTCTCCATGCACAGGCCTTGTTCTCTTCTTCCTGCACATGTTCATGTCCAGCACTCTGGCTGCTTCTGGGTGTGGGAGCCTTGGTCTTAGGCTGCTTTGCTACATCATTTGCTAGTGGACCCACCAAACAAAGGCTGCAGCGGCGGTGCATCACGGGCCCTCCAGTGCTGGGACCACTTACTTTTCAAATGAACTAAACATTCTTTTTTATTATTTATTATGGTTATTTTGTTTATTTATTGTCTCCAGGGTTATTGTTGGGGCTTGGTGCCTGTACCTGTACTACAAATCCACTGCTCCTGTGGCCACTTTTTAGATTTTTTTTTTGGATAGGACAGAGAGAAATTGAGAGTTGGAGGGGGAGATACAGAGGGAAAGAGACACTGCAGACTGGCTTCACCACCTGTGAAGTGACACCCCTGCAGGTGAGGAGCCAGGGCTCCAACTGGGATCCTTGAGCTTTGCACTATGTGCGCTTAACCTGGTGCCCTCCTCATGTGGCTCTTCCAAGTTCCTGCAAGGGGCCCTAGTCACAGATTCACATGAATAAATAAATAAATATATATATATATATATATACATATATATATTGCTAAATTTGTTAGAATAAAAGCTTTGTGTTTTTCTCTTCTGCCTCCTCTCTCCCTTCTTTCTCTTCCCCTTCCTCTTCTCCTCTTCCTCCTTCTGTTCTTTCTCTTTTCTTCTTATTTTATTTTATTTTATTTATTTTTCAGTAGTGAGAGAGAGAGAGACCACAGCACTGAAACTTCCTTCAATGTGGTGGGGTCAGGGCTCAACCCGGATGTGTTCTTTTTCTTAAAGATGGCGCTAAATTGTATAAGCTCTGGGCTCTGTCAAGGAATTCACAATAATATGAGACTACTTTAAGTTCTCTGAAGTTTTTCTGGCCTGTACAAATAGCACCATAAATATGCATAAAAACCAACTTGGCATGGTCCGGGAGGTGGTGTAGTGCATAAAGCATTGGACTCTCAAGCATAAGGTCCTGAGTTCAATACCCGGTAGTACATGTACCAGAGTAATGTCTGCCTGTTTCTCTCTCTCTCTCTTTCTACCTATCTTCTTCATGAATAAATAAAATGTTAAAAAAAAGAAAAATGAAGTCCGGCAGTAGCGCAGCAGGTTAAGTGCACATGGCGCAAAGCGCAAGGATCGGTTCGAGCCCCTGGCTCCTCAGCTGCAGGGAAATCGCTTCATAGGTGGTGAAGCAGGTCTGCAGGTGTCTCTCTGTCTCTCCCCCTCTCTGTCTTCCCCTCCTCTCTCCATTTCTCTCTGTCCTATCCAACAACAATGACATCAATAACTACAACAACAATAAAAACAACAACAATAAAAACAACAACAAGGGCAACAAAAAGGGAAAATAAATATAAATAAATATAAAAATTTTAAAAAAAGAACCAACTTGGGTGGCCGGGTGGTGGCTCACCTACTAGAGCACACAGGTTATCATACATGAGAATCTGGGTTCAAGTACCTGCTCCCTACCTACAAGGGGAAAGCTTCACGAATGGTGGAGCAATGTTACAAGTGTCTTTCATTCTCTCTCTCTCTCTCTCTCTCTCATCTCCCACCTTCTTTCAAAGAAAAGAAGTGTGGAGTTTTCATGTAGGCATGGAACCCCAGCAATAAAAACCAAAACAGAACTAACTTGTTTGTCCAATGATTGGGAAGATACTTCCTCTTTCTCTTCACCCAAAGGCAACTCTGAATCATGCAACTTCTCTTGCAGCCCGCTCTGCATTTTCCTTGTTATCTCTTTCCCACCGCACTCTCATTTACGCCTTAGTGTCTCGACTTTATCTGGGATCTCCTAGTACACTTCTGTTTGGAATGGTGTTATCTCTTAGTCATACATCCAGTAATGGTGTATCGTGTAATCAGTGATGTCTCAGCTTCCATGAACATAGTACATATTAGGACTCTGGTTGTCTCTAATTGAGACCATTAGGCTGGTTTAAGGAAGCCTTCTACACTGCCCCTGAGAGGTCTTTACTGTAGTCTGGGGAGGTTTGCCTTCCTGGCAGTTTCTTTTTTCCTTCTCCTTTCTTGTCTTTCTCTTTATTTTTTTATTTTTAATTAAAAAAATTTTTTTACTATCTTTTATTTATTGGATAGATACAGCCAGAAATCGAGAGGGAAGGGAGGGGTAGAGATAGCGAGAGACAGAGAGACACCTGCAGCCCTGCTTCACCACTTGCAAAGCTTTCCCCCTGCAGGTGGGGACTGGAGGCTTGAACCCAGGTCCTTGCACATTGTAACATGTGTGCTCAACCAGGTGTGCCACCACCTGGCCCCATCTCTCTCTTTTTTTTTTTTAATTAATTATTTATTTATTATTGGATAGAGCCAGAGAGAAATGGAGAAGGGAAGGGGAGATGGAGAGGGAGAGAGAGACCTGCAGCCCTGCTTTACTACTTGTGAAGCTTTCCCCCTGCCGGTGGGGACCAGGGGCTTAAACCTGGGTCCTTGTGCACTGTAATGTGAGTGCTTGACCAGGTGTGCCACTGCCTGGCCCACTTCTTTCTCCTTTTTTCTTTCCTTCTTTCTTTCTTTCTTTCTTTCTTTCTTTCTTTCTTTCTTTCTTTCTTCCTTCCTTCCTTCCTTCCTTCCTTCCTTCCTTCCTTCCTCTCATAGTGATTGGAGCCAGGTTGAGTGTACATTACTAAACGCAAGGACCTGATTCCCACCTGCAGAAGGGGAAACAATGAAGCAGGGCTGCAGGTACCTCCTTTTCTCTTTCCCTTTCTACCTCTCCTCCCTCTCTCAATTTCTCTCTTATCAAATAAAAATATTAAAAACGGAATAAATATAGTGACGGGGGCGGGGGCGGGACGCAGCACTGAAGCTCCCCCTGTGTGGAGTGGGCCAGGTTCAAACCCGGGGTGTGCATACCGCCAAGCAGCACACTATCCAAGGCCCAGCTGTTTCCCTGGCCTACCTCCTGGCAGTTTCTTAAAGCTCAGAGAGTGTGTGGGGACCATTGAAACAGAGACCTGATCATGTCCTCTGACTTGCATGGGACTGAGGAAAAATGCATGAATCCATCCCAGACATGGGGCTCATATCTAAGGAACTGAAATCACTGGGGTGATTCTGAGTGAAACTAGACTAGGAAAAGGCCCAGAAGGGACCTTAGAAAGAAAACCACCATGAGGAAGAGGCAAAACTAACTTTCAATGCTATTTCATTTTAACTAATGGAAAATTTAATTTTAAAATTGAAGTGCTTGAGAATATTTCTCCTAAAAAAACACAAGACGAATTTGAGGTGCGTGTTTTTCAAAAGTCATCTCTAAATTTAGAGTTGATTTTCAATCTTTGCAATACTTCCTTATATATGATGATGTTAAAATATTGAATGCATACGAGTGATAGTGAATTGACTTAATTTGGACAGGGGTGGCTTTGAAACTGAGAGGCTTTTGCTTCAATGCCAAATGAGCTGTTAAAAAAAAAAAAAAAACCAGTCCTGTCAGTATAGTTATTAACATCAAAGGGCAGCAATCCTTGGATCTTTAGTTCTGTCACTGGAAAACTTTTAAGGATGCTTGGATCCTGGGGTATGTGAGGCTATTTTTTCAACTATAAACTGTTTGAAATATGAATACAGATCAGGTATTTCTGATGAAAACTGAATACACAAATGAAGCCACATGCCAGATTTGAAGACTTAGTACTAAAAACAAAACTATCAAATATCTCAATAATTTAAAAACATTGATTATACACTGAAATGATAGATATTTTAGATACATAAAAATTACTAAAATTAATTTTATGGAGTCAGATGATGGTACACTGGGTAGAGTGCACAGGACCCATGTTCAAGGAGGTGTCTCTCCTTCTGCCTCTCTCCCTCTCTCTCTCACTCTCTGTCAGAAACAGAGAGTGAGAGAGAGATGGATGTTGGGAAAAGATCACTGGGAGTTGTGGAGTTGAAGTGCAGGCACTGAGCCCCAGTAATAACTCTTGTGAGGAAAAAAATTAGTTTCTCTCTGTCTCTATAAGAAAAAAATTAAATTAAAAAAAAGGAAGGAAGGAAGGAAGGAAAGAAGGAAGAAAAATGAAAGAGAGAGAGAGAGAGACCTGGGCATTAGTAGTTGCTACAGGGCATTATAGATGATAACCAAGGGGCAGGGTTGGGGCGGGGTGGTGCCCTTAGCTAAACACACATATCACCATGCAGGAGGAGTAGGGTTTGAGCACTTGCTCTGCACCTCCAAGGGAGTTGCTTCATGAGCTGTGAAGCTCCCTCTCTATCTCCCCCTCCTTTATCTCTCTCTCTCTCTCTATCTCCCCTCCCCTCTCTCTCTGTGCTGTCAAATAAAGACAAAATAGAAAGAAAAAAAAAGTGGAAAAAATGGCCACCAGGAACCGTGGGTTCACAGTGTAGACACCAAGCCCCAGTGATAACCCTTGCTACAATAAAAACCAAATAAATAAAAATCAAAATAAAAAAGGGATAATAACTTGGGAGCCGGGTGGTAGCGTAGCGGGTTAAGCGCAGGTGGCGCTAAGCGCAAGGACCGGCATGAGGATCCCGGTTCGAGCCCCCGGCTCCCCACCTGTAGGAGAGTCGCTTCACAGGCGGTGAAGCAGGTCTGCAGGTGTCTGTCTTTCTCTCCTCCTCTCTGTCTTCCTCTCCTCTCTCCATTTCTCTCTGTCCTATCCAACAACGACGACATCAACTACAACAACAATAAAAAAAAAAAAAAAGACACCAAGGACAACAAAAGGGAAGATAAATAAATAAAATTACAAAAAAAAAAAAAAGGGATAATAACCAAGGTGAGAGTTACAGACCTTACTGCAAAAGTTGTCACTATAAGTCAGAAA
Organism: Erinaceus europaeus; assembly: GCF_950295315.1. Taxonomy (NCBI): domain Eukaryota; kingdom Metazoa; phylum Chordata; class Mammalia; order Eulipotyphla; family Erinaceidae; genus Erinaceus; species Erinaceus europaeus. The sequence goes on from NC_080162.1 coordinate 149,727,910, forward strand.
TGTGCCAGCAGTCTCGCTGGGTGTATATGCCAAATCTTGGATCAAGGCCAACAGTGCCACCTGCCCAAGAGACAGAGCCCCTCTGGGCTCTGGTTGGCATCCACAGGAAGCTGGTCTCTGATCTGCTTTGGCACAGACGCTCCATCCCTGCCACCACCACACACAGCAGCCTCTCCTGCCACCTGCCACCGACCAGCTGCCAGCAGCAATTGTACCGGATGCTGAGAGACAAGGCGAGTGGAATCAGGCCCTGGTGGAGGAGTCAGGGGGCCCAGCAGGGCCCTTGCTTCCTCGTTAATGAAGCCTCGTTAGGAACAGCAAGAACCCTGGGTTGAGAACTGCCTGGCCCTCCCCGCCAAAAGCTGATTAAGTCTGACTTACTGACTCAGAACAGCTGCTTTTAGAGGCTCTGGAGCCGAGGAGACACAAGGATTCTGGTAGAAGTCCTTCCCAGGGCAGAAACTGGGTACCCAGATCCTCAAAAACAAAAAGTGTGACTCTCCTGTGAGAATGTCATACATCAGAAAAGGGAACAGCAACAAATGCTGGAGAGGTTGTGGGGACAAAGGGACCCTCCTGCACTGCTGGTGGGAATGTAAATTGCTCCAACCTCTGTGGAGAGCAGTCTGGAGAACTCTCAGAAGGCTAGAAATGGACCTGCCCTATGACCCTGCAATTCCTCTCCTGGGGATATATCCTAAGGAACCCAACACATCCATCCAAAAAGATCTGTGTACACCTATGTTCTTGGCAGCACAATTTGTAATAGCCAAAACCTGGAAGCAACCCAGGTATCCAACAACAGATGAGTGGCTGAGCAAGTTGTGGTCTATATACACAATGGAATACTACTCAGCTATTAAAAATGGTGACTTCACCATTTTTAGCCAATCTTGGATGGAGCTTGAAGAAGTCATGTTAAGTAAGGTAAGTCAGAAACACAAGGATGAATATGAGAAGATCTCACTCACAGGGAGAAGTTGAAAAACAAGATCAGAAGGGAAAACACTAAGGAGAACTTGCACTGGAGTTGGAGTATTGCACCAAAGGAAAAGACTCTGGGGTGGCATGGGGGGCGGGGTTCAGGTCCTGGAACAGGATGACAGAGAAGAACCTAGTGGGGGTTGTATTGTTATGTGGAAAACTGGAAAATGTTATGCATGTACAAACTACTGCATTTTACTGTTGACTGTAAACCATTAATCCCCCAATATGATTTTTAAAAAATGTGTGACTGTACAGAGGCAAGAGGACACCCCCCCCCTTTTTTTTGATGTCTGGCCTTTCTGGGCTCACAGATGTGCTCAGGTCAAGGATGCGTGTCTCAGCTGGGGGCAAAACATAGTAGAAAGAAAGAAAAGAAAGAGACTTCTGTGCACAGTGCCTCCAACACAGCTGGACCAGCTGGACATTCTGCTTCGGAGGTGGGGGGAGTTTTGTCCCCAGGGGTCCAATCACAGGCAGCCTCAGCCTGCATAGCAACAGAGGAGATGCATGCTTTGCAGAGGTGTGCCACCAGGGATGGGGGTGGGGAGGTGACTTGCCTACGGCAGACAACAAAGAATTGTGTGGGGCTGTCACAAAAAGCAAAGCACGTGGCTGTTCTGTCCACCGGTTTAAGATCACCATTCCTTTCATCCTGGAAACTGGGAAGGAAAACCAGCTGGAGTGATTTCTACTGAGAGACCCTGGTGTTTTCCACCTTGCTTCTCTTTGAAGCTTTCTTAAAGGGTTGATAAAGGGGCTGGGGAGACAGCGTATGGTTCTGCAGAAGGCTTTCATGGCTGAGGCTCTGAGGCCCCACCAACATCACCATCAGCCAGAGCTGAGCAGAGCTCTGCTTCTCTCTCTCTCTCTCTCTCTCTCTCTCTCTCTCATTAAATGACTGAACTCCAATTCCATCAGGACCTGCAGAGAGAAGAGGAAAAAAGTAGTAATAGGTGTGTGACTTAGAAAGAAAGAGAAGGTAGGACCATATATATATTTATTTATATATTTATAGAAGTAATAGTCAACCCATATTTGTGATCTTGGAAGAACTCTTGTAGTTTCCAATGGAAGGAATGGAGACACAGAACTCTGGTGGTGGGAATGATATGGAATTATATCCATGTTATCTTATAATTTTGTACATCAATATTAAATCACTAATAAAAATAAAATATTAAAAAAGGTCACTAATTTTTTGTTTGTTAGTTTTTATTTTTTGGTTTTTTGCCTCTAGGGTTATTGCTGGGCTCAGTGCCTGCACTACAAATCCACTGCTCCTGGAGGTCATTTTTCCCCTTTTGTTGCCCTTGTTGTTTATCGTTGCTGTTGTTGTATTATTATTGTTGTTGTCATTGCTGTCACTGTTGTTGGATAGGACAGAGAGAAATGGAGAGAGGAAGGGAAGACAGAGAAGAGGAGAGAAAGACACCTGTGAAGCGACTCCCCTGCTGGTGGAGAGCCGGGGGCTCGAACCAGGATCCTTCCGCCAGTCCTTGCACTTCACGCCATGTGCGCTTAATCCACTGTGCTACCGCCCGGCCCCCAGAAAGGTCACTAATTTTCTTGTTTAGATCTTCCTCTGGCTTTGGAAGCCCAGGAACTAACCTTCTCTCTCCCTCTCTCTCTCTCTCTCTGTGTGTGTGTGTGTCCCCAGATGTGCCCAGATTAGACACCTCCCCTCATCTGTGTGGACAGTTCAGTCTGCCATTCTCTGCAGCAGGTGAACAGACAGAAGCTTGAAGGAAGAACAAAGACACCTAAGCTGGACTTTTTTTTGGGGGGTGCATGTGTGTGGTGTGGGACGCTGTGGTGGGACACAGGTGGCAGTTTCGATTTTAATCAGAGGGCAAGGGAGTCTTTCCTGGGTCGATGACAGGTGTAGGAACTATCTGTGGCTGGTCTGGGCCCTCAGAGGGCTGGAGAAAGGGCCCTGGCAAGAAAATTCAGAGACTGTAAGTGGGGTAGGCAGCCACAGCCTAATTAATTCCTCCTGGACTTTAATACCTCTTTAAAGTGGTTCAGAGATCTTCCCTCCACAGCAGGGAGGTGTGCCTGCACAAAAGTACATGTGTAGTGTACACTGAAGATGCCTGTGGACTCATTGTGCTTGTAATTCTGATCATATGCCATGAAGGACCATGACAACCTCCTCTTTACCAGGAGTGTTAGTCTTGTCCCAGATGGTGCATGGTATGAGCACAAGCAGCACAATGTCTCCCATAAACCCAAGAGCAGCTGTCCCCTTGCAGAGCAAGGCTGATGGCATTGTTAAGAGGGCTGTTTGAGGAAAGACTCCTCTGGAACAAGGCCATTAGCAACCCCTCTCCCTGCACCCTGCAGGGAGCCTGGAAAAGGGGTCAGGCACATCCTGTACTATCACCCTTTCCACCTGGCTGCTGAGGCCATAAAATGCAGATGAATGCAGATCTGCGTAGAAAATGCTAAAGTTAATCCCCTCAGGGTCCTGCTTCAGCACCCCTGAATCCACTACACAAGACAGAAGACTGGGCAGTTTCCCCCCTTAAGTTCACCCCCCACTCCATATTGCTACCCACCTCTAAAAGCATGCATTTTCCCTTTTTAAAATTTTTTTCAATATTTGTTTATTGCCTTTTGTTGCCCTTGTTGTTTTATTGTTGTAGTTATTATTGATGTCGTTGTTGTTGGATAGGACAGAGAGAAATGGAGAGAGGAGGGGAAGACAGAGAGGGGGAGAGAAAGATAGACAACTGCAGACCTGCTTCACTGCTTGTGAAGGGACTCCCATGCAGGTGGGGAGCCAGGGGGCTCGAACTGGGATCCTTATGCAGATCCTTGCACTTTGCACCTCCTGTGCTTAACCCACTGCACTACCCCCAACTCCCTTTAAAAAAAATCCCTGCTTTGTTTCAATAAACACTCTCCCTGAAACATGGCTGACTCTCTTGTGATTTCTCCATGTAGATGTCAGTCTAGAACCCCACCAGTGGAGCTCAAAGGGGACCCCTGTGCTTTTTGTTTTGTTCCCTCTCCCCCCCCCATACAACATCATGCTCAAGGACACTTCCAGAAGCCATGAGAATGGCCAGGAAGGTAAAGTGATACCTGACCATCAGGGAGTTGAATAAGGTGGGCCACACACACAGATTTATTTGGAGAGGGAAGGGGAAATCACTCTATCTACAGCCGTTTTCAATTCAGCACAAGTGAGCTTAGTCAAGGAATTCAGCAGGGAATCAAGGAAGCTCAGGGGAAAGTGCCTCAAGGTAGAGCTGCTGGCCACTTGGTGAAGAAGACAGCATTTTCTTCCTGCAGAGAAGTTCCCATTAGCTGAAACAGAAACAAACATAAGCCAGATGTCAGCAAGAGAAGCAAACCTTAATAAGGTCACAGAAGTGGGCTGGAGCAATAGCATCATGGCTTTTTATTCAAAGACTTTCATACCTCAAGGCACCAAAAGTCCCAGGTTCAACCACCATAAGCCAGAGATGAGCAGTGCTATGACAACAAACAGCAAAGATATCACAGAAGCATCATTGAAAGGTGGGGTTCTCAATCTCTCTTCTTTCTTTCTTTCTTTCTTTCTTTCTTTCTTTCTTTCTTTCTTTCTTTCTTTCTTTCTTTCTTTCTTTCTTTTTAAACCACCAAGGTTAGGGCTGGGGCTCAGTGCCAGCACTTCAAATCCAAAGGTCCCAGTAGCCACTCCCCCTCCTTTCTATTTTATTTGACAGGGCAGAGAGAACTTGAGAGGGATGGGGGGACAGAGAGGGAGAGAGAGACAGAGACACACCGGTGGCACTTAACTTCACCACTTGTGAAGCTTCCTCTCTGCAGGAGGGGAGCAGGGCTTGAATCTGGGTCCTCAAGCTTGCTAATGTGCACTTAACCAGGTACTCCACAGACTGAACCCCTTCTTTCTCTTTTTAATTCTTTTTTTCCCCCATGTTATTGCTGGGGCTTGGTGTCTGCACTTCAAATCCACTGCTCCTAGTGGCTATTTTTTTTCCTTTTATTTGATAGGACAGAGAGAAACTGAGAGGAGAGATGGAAATAGAGATAGAGAAGGAGAGAGAAAGAGACACCTGCAGCCCAATATATGAAGCTTCTCCCCTGCAGATGGGGGTCTTTTTTCTTTTTACAGTATTTATTTGTGTGTTTAATTTATTTTTAAGTTGAGACAGAGAGGAAGAGAGACTACAGAACTGATGCTTCCTTCAGTGTGGTGGAGGCCAGGCCTGAGCCTGGGTCTTGTGCGTGGCAAAGCAGCTCATTCTCTCTCTTTTTTCTTTTTTCTCCCATCTGTATTTTATTTATTTATTAATATTTTACAAAATTACATGTCAACAGGGGTTTAAATTCACACCATTCCCACCACCAGGGTTCTGAAACTTCAGTCTCCCCACTGCAATCTACCTCAGTTCTCCTAAGGTTGTAGACATGGGCCAACCATCATCTCTACAACTATCTGTCTACACTTATACATAATTGCCCCCTTTTTCTTCCTGATCCAGTCCTCTCTTCCCCTCCAAGCCACTCATGACATTACTACCTCCACATGTCCCTCTCCTTTTCCTTCTTCCTCTGGGTGCTGATGGAGCTGGAGTTCAGAGTCCTCTTCTTCCTATCACTTCTCCCCAACTGGGAGTATGGATCAAAGTTGTTTTGGAGGAGCAGAAGATAGGAGTTCTGGCTCCTATCTCTATATTGCGTCTCCTATCTCCTATTGCGTCTCTGCTGGATATGGGCGTTGGCAGGTCTATCCATACCCCCCCCCCCCCCCCGCGCCTGTTTCTATCTTTCCCTAGTGGGCCAGAGCTCTGGAGAAAAGCAGCACATTATCCAGGTGAGCTATTTCACCAGCCCTAAAAGGCAGGGCTTTCTTGGAAAGAATGTGGCCTCCGGAACCAGACAGTCTGGGCTGCAATTCTTGCTCTGTAGTGATTAGCTGTGTGACCTTGGCAAGTGACTTTGGTTTTCTGAGGCTTTGTTTTCTGTACGAAAAAAAAAAAAATTGGTGCAGTCCTGCCAGGGTCTGAGAGAGAGATGAACAAGACCACATTGGCAATAGCAGACATTCGCTGAATGCGATGCTTCTACTCTCAGAGTAGTTTCAGCCTAACTGGCTACTTTGGGGGGTATGTGTTTAAACATATTTTATGTATTTATTCAGGTGCTTGTAGGCATCTGAAAAAAAGAAGTTGACTTTGTTAGGAACATCTAGTTTTTATAAACAACGAAATCAATCCAATCAAAATGCAGCTGTGAAGGAGCTGAGTGACAAATTTCCATCTGAAAGGAAGGAGAGGTTGTGTCCATACTGCTCTCTCACCTTGGGAAGAGCTGTTTCAAGGTGGGAGACCAGGGCTCCAATCTCAGCCTTGTGTGGTCCAGAGAAAATCCTCTTAGCAGTCCTCCCAAAGGCTGGGTTATATAATTACTAAATTACTGTTGTTTTTTCTTTTTCTTTTCTTTTCTTTCTTTTTTTTTTTTTTTTTTAACCAGAGCAGCATTTATTAGCTCTGGTTTATGGTGGTGCAGGTGATTGAGTCTGAGACTTCAAGGGCCTCAGGCCTGAGAGTCTCTGCATAACCATTATCTGTCGAATCCCCCCCCCCCCCCACTAAATTACTTCTTAAAGCTGACACTCTGTTCCTTATTCAATGTATGCTATAGAAGGGGAACTTGGAGGGGGAGAGGAAGGTATAGAATTTTGATTAAAAATCTAGGCTTGGATTTTCTTATAGATCTGGCAGGGAAACTAAGCTTCAAGATCTAGGCATCTGCTCCCTAAGTCCTTACCCACTTAAAAAAGTTTGCATATATGCATACATATGTATACATATATAAAGACACACATATATGCATATATATCTACAAGCACACTCATAAATATGCATATGTATAGAACAAACAAATATACCCATATGGATATACATGCACAGTCACATATATACATATGTACTGGCATGTGCAGGCATACAAATATCATTTCTGACCTCTGTTTTTTTCCAGCCAGACTTATCACTGGGGTTCCATGGCCATATAGTTCCACAGCTCCTGGTGGACTATTTCTCTCTCTGATAGAGACAGAGAGACAGAGAGAAAGTGAAATGACACTACAGCACTACAGTGTGGTGGAGGTCAGGCTTGAAGCTGTGAGGTACACACGGCAAAACAGCACATTTTGCAAGTAAGCTATTTCACTGGCTCCTCTCTCTCTGTTTTATTATATTTTTAAAATTTTAGATAAAGGTGGGAGGGTGGGGGTACCATAGTACTGCTTCACTACTCGTGAAATTTCTCCCTTGCATGGTATTCCCATGACCTCAGGCTCAAACCCTACTCCTTGGGCATGATATAGTGTGCACTCTATTGGGCGAGACATCTCTAGACCACCCCCAACATTTAAAAAACACTTAATTTTAATGAGTGTGATGCAGAGACATACAGAAGTAGAGATAGAGATAGAGACTGAATAGAGATAGAGACTGCTCAGCTCTGGATTATGGTAGTGCAGGGGATTGAACTTGGGGTTTCAGAGCCCCAGGCATGAAAGTCTTTTGCATAGTCATTATACTATCCCCCTAGCCATTTATTTATTTATTTATTTATTTATTTATTTATGAGACAGAAACTATAAGGAAAGGGGGAGCTAAAGAGAGACACCTGTAGCCCTGCTTCATCACTTATGAAGCTTTCCCCCTGCAGGTGGAGACGGGGCTTGAATCAGGTCCTTGCACATGAATGTGTGTACTCTACCAGCTGTGCCACCACCTGGCCCTGTCCACTTTTAAAATTAATTATTATTACCAGAGAACTAATCAACTCTGGCTTATGGTAGTGTGGAGGATTGAACCTGCTCTGAGCGTCAGGAATGAAAGTCTGTTTGCATAACCATATGCTGTCTCCATCAACCTTTTTTTTTTCTTACGAGAGGGGAAGAATGGTCAGGGTGTTCCATTACATGCAGTGCCAGGGATCGAACCTTGGGCCTCACACATGTGAGACCTGAGCTCTATCCTCGAAGCTAACTCCCCAGCCACTTCTAGTTTAGTTTAATTTCTTCTGTGGTGTTTAAAACGAACTGTTTACACCCACGAGTGTAAGGATCCCCTTTGCAGCAAAGGAGGGGAGGGTACCAGCTCTCCTCGCGGTCCAGCAGGGCGTGGCAGGCCTCCACGTCCTTCTGCAGCTGGCCCTTGTGTGCCAGCAGGAGCTCGCGCATGCGCTGCTGCTGCTCAGCCTCGGCGCGCATCTCGCGGAGTTCAGCCTCCAGCCTGCCCACCACCGCGCCCAGGTTCTGCAGTTCCAGGTCGTGCCAGTGGGTGGCGTCGTGCAAGGTGTTCTCCAGTCCTCGTTTCTGCAAAAGAGTGGAAGCAATCCCAGCTCCCGGCAGGGCCCGCGGCAAGTGCAGGGGAAGGGCCAGCTTGACCCTGGCCTTTCCTGTTCTCCCTCCTCAGGAGCCAGACTTTAGTCTAATTCTCAGATCCTCATGGTGGGGGTGGGATGAGGAAGTAAGGCAAGCAAGGGTTAACTTTTAAAGAGAAAAGCAAGGTTTAACTTTTTATTTTATTTTATTTTTTTATTAGCGATTTAATATTGATTTACAGAATTGCAAGATAATAAGGGAATAATCCCATAAAGTTCCCACCACCAGAATTCTGTGGCCCATTCCCTCCATTGGTAACTGCAGTAGTTCTTCCAAGGTCACCGATATGGGCTGATTCTACAACTATCTATCTATATCTCTGTAGATATATATTTTCCATTTTTTCAATGGTCCTACCTTCACTTCCTTTCTAATTCACCCCTACACCTATTACTACTTCCAAGTGTCCCCCCCCCGCCCCCCCCGACTCACTTCTCTCTCAGCTAAATGAAACTGTGCCTGGCTTCCTCTGCTGTTTTCCAGATTCATTTCCTTTTCACTGATGGTATAAAAACAAGCTTCCTGGTGACAAACACTTTTGGTTCTGGTGGAATGGGGGTGTAAAGCCCTCTCGCTTAATTCCCTTATCATTTGCCCCTCTGGGAATATGAAGCAAAGTTCTTTCTTTCTTTCTCTCTTTCTTTATTGCCTTTTGTTGCCCTTGTTTTTTTTAATTATTGTAGTTATTACTGATATCATCGTTGTTTGACAGGACAGAGAGAAATGGAGAGAGATGGGGAAGACAGAGAGAGGGAGAGAAAGAGAGACACCTGCAGACCTGCTTTACCGCCTGTGAAGCGACTCTCCTGCAGGTGGGAAGCCGGGGGCTCAAGCCGGGATCCTTAAGGTGGTCCTTGCACTTTGCCCCACCTGCGCTTAACCCGCTGTGCTACCGCCCAATTCCCAGGAGCAAAGTTCTTTTTGGGTTGCAGAAGGGGAGAGTTCTGGCTGGTTAGCTTTTTAGTATTTTTTGTTGTTGTTGTCGTTTGTTTGTTTTAAGCAATTGGTGACAATCTTCCCCCCTCCTCCCAGCATAAACAGGGCTTTCTACTGCTGTCATCAAAGTGGCCTCGGTTGGTGACCTTAGAATCTGCTACTTCTGTTCTAGAGTCTGCTGATAACCCAAACAAAGTGTACTTTCTGTATCTTCAAAAGAAAAAGTCATCTGTTAAACTTGTTGCTGTGAGTTGCTATGGGAAAGCTGATAACTGGATAAAAGGACAAGTGCCACTGTGCTCAGGGAACAGTCTTCCGTAGTCTGGCTGGGTTTGCAGAATAATAAACACTTCCTGCCTCAGTGTGCCCTGTCTCTCTGCCTGAGAATCTGATAACAGAAGGAAGAAAGGAGAGAGAGGCAGGACAGGGCATGGGCCAAACACCGGTCCACTTACCAGGGCCTGCAAGGATTCAGTCTCAGCCTGGAGGTTTTGCACTTGGCAGGAAGCATGGTGCAGGTCTACCCGGAGCGCAGCGGCCAGCTTCTCTTCCTGGGTGGGGGCCTCACGGACTGCCTCGGCCTGCTGCTGTGGAGAGGCAGGACTCAGCGAGGGACCCCTGGGGAGCCTGGGCACAGCGTGCCTGCCTGCCCACACCTTCCACAGCACCAGATGGAAAGCCTCACCAACTTACCAACACTGATGTAGCTTGAATACACGATGCTTGCAGATAGTCAAATTCTAAAGAGGTTTCTTTTAAATTTATTTTTATTTATTGCTTTAACTTCATTTTATTTGATAGGACAGTGAGACATTTAGAGGGAAGAGGGAAATAGGGATGGAGAGAGACAGAGAGACACCTAGTTTTAGCACTGCACCACTTTTCAGCCTGACAAGTGTGTTCTTTTTTTCTTTTCTACCAATAATCTACCAGGATTACTGATGGGACTCAGTACTTGCACAATTACACCATTCCCAACAGCCATTTTTTTCTTTCTCCCTCTCTCTCTCTCTCTCTCATTCACTTCTCCTCCTCATCCTCCTCCTCCTCCTCCTCCTCCTTCTTCTTCTTCTCCTTCTTTTTTGGTAGAGGTGAGAGGAGAGAGGGAGAGAGTGGGAGAGAGAGAGATAGAGAGTGAGAGAGAGTGAGAGAGAGTGAGAGAGAGAGAGAGAGAGAAGGAACACCTGCAGCACTGATTCATCTCTTGTGAAGCTTTCCCTCAGCAGGTGGTAGACTGGAGGCCTGAACCCAGGGCCTTGCATGTGTGTGTTCTACAGAGTGAGCTACCACCTGGCCCCGTGTGTTCTTTTTAATAGCTGCACAGAATTGCTTCATTTAAAAGTACTGTAATTAGTATTTGGAAGCCCCCACTGATGGACACTGCTTCTCTCCAGTTTTTGTCCATTACAAACAGCTGAGCAAAGAATAACTTAACATAGCAGCCTTTTTTTCTCCACACCTGGGAAAAAGTGAAGAAGAAAAGAAAAGAAAGAAAAAAAAAAGCAACTGAAGGCTAGAGATTTACATAATAGTTATGCAAAAAAACTCTCATGCCTGAAGTCCCAGGTTCAGTCCCCAGCACCCCTCTAAGCCACAGCTGAGCAGTGATTGTGGGAGGTGTGTGTGTGTGGGGGGAATGCAATAAAAATGGTAACCCCAATGTGGAAAACAGAGAAATGTTAAGCATGTACAAACTATTGTATTCAATGTGTGTGTGTGTGTGTGTGTGTTTTTAGGGGGTGAAATTCTGCAGTGAAACTGCCAAGTCAGAAAGGCACACATTTGTAGTCTGGACAAATGATGCCAGCTCACTCTGCAGAGAGCCTGCAACCCCTGTCTGGTGCCCCACATCTTCCTCAGACAAATAGTCAGCCAACTTGACCTCCTAGTCCCTGTTTCCACAGGAAATCATGTCTAGCCACAATGGGGAGCCGCAGGGGGAGCACTGTAGTTTTGAAGCCTTTCCTCCTGAAACAGGATAGACATATTTGACTGCTCCTCATACACTCTGGGGAGGTCACTGTTGCTCCTCTTTGCTGGGCAGGGGGGAAGAGACTCACTCTCATTCATCTTCCGTGTGGCCTGATGGAGTGCCTCCAGGTTAGTGCTGAAGAAGAAGAAATGAAGGCTGGCTTTCTGGGATTACCATTTTTTTCTTTATTGGGGCGTTAACGTTTTAAAGTCTACATTGAATACAATAGTTTGTACATGCATAACATTTCTCAGTTTTGCACATTGGGGTTACCATTTTTATTGCATTCCCCGCCCCTCCCATACACACCTCCCACAATCATTGCTCAGCTCTGGCTTAGAGGGGTGCTGGGGACTGAACCTGGGACTTCAGGCATGAGAGTCTTTTTGCATAACCATTATGTAAATCTCTAGCCTTCAGTTGCTTTTTTTTTTTTTTTTTCTTCACTTATTCTATAGGACAGAGAGGAATTGAGAGGGAAAGGGCCGATAGAGAGGGAGCGAGAAAGAGAGACACCTTCAGCCCTGCTTCATGTTTGTGACACTTCCCTCCTCTGCAGGTCAGGACAGGGGAACTGAACCTGACTCCTTGTGCATAAAGTGCTTTGCCACATCAGTGTGGTTTTTCTGTAATCAACCTGCCTCTAGCAACTTGGAGCAGTGATCTATGTAAGGAGAGCCTGAACTTTGTCAGTCTGTTTCCTTCATCTCTGACTCTGAGCATCAAGTCCATTCTCTCCTTAGAGCAGTGACTATGATCTCTGAGTTGACAAACCCATCACCTTAAGACTCCCTCTCTCTCTCAAAGTGAAGATGGATCCCATTTTTAAAGGTAGAGATAGAGAAAGTGAAAGAGATCACAGCACCAAAGCTTCCTGCAATGCAGTGGGGACTGGGCTTCAGTCTGCACCCCGCACACAGCAAAGCAGTGCATTGTTCCAGTGAGCTAGTCAGCCAGTCCCCAAATGGACCACCCTGAAATATCTTCACTGTCTGCCAAGTCCTTCTTTGACCTGCCACTCTAGTTTTTCTTTCCCTTTCTCTGATGTCAGAACCAGGCCAGATGGGCTGGGTAGATGGGGACTGGAGGGGGAGGCAGGAGGGAGGGTCCTGGCAGATGGAGTTAGGCACTTCTTAGGGGAGGCCTGCCCTTCCCTTACTAATAGCTCACCAAAGCTAACTGTCAAACTTTCAGGGATTTTGTAAGCTGGTTGCTAATTACAGCCATCATTTAAAAAGTGAAGTGATGGGAGTCGGAAGGATCCCCACCTGCAAGGAAGTCGCTTCACAGGCGGTGAAGCATGTCTGCAGGTGTCTATCTTTCTCTCCCCCTCTCTGTCTTCCCCTCCTCTCTCCATTTCTCTCTGTCCTATCCAGCAACGACAACAACAATAATAACTACAACAATAAAACAATAAGGGCAACAAAAGGGAATAAATATTTAAAAAAATAAATAAAAAGTGAAGTGATGTCAACTGATTGTTAAAATAATATATATTTAACTATTAAAATTATTTTTATTTATTTATTGGATAGAGACAGCCAGAAATTAAGAGGAAGAAGAAGGAAGAGAGGGAGAGAAACAGAGGAAGACCTACAGCTCTGCTTCACCACTTGCAAAGCTTTCCCCCTGCAGGTGGGGACCTGGGACTTGAACCCAGATCCTTGTGCATTGTAACATGTGCACTCTGCCAGGTGTGCCATCACTCAGCCCCCTTACAGGAATCTTTATAGTGGTAATTGCCATTCACAATTGGTCTCTCAGTAATCATTCTGCATTTTATCACAGTCTGTGATGTTGAGGTTATTTGCATCAATAATACCTGCTTGAAGAAAAGACATATTGGTGTGTTTCTGTGCCTCTTCGCATGGCCCTGCAGTTCATTTGCATCAACTAATTGGTTTGAAATCAGTGGAGTATTTACACCATGGTAATTGGTGTGCTATCTGTCAGGGACTGAGCTATTGTTTTGCTGATTGACTGAGTTTAAGACTGGGTGAGGAAAAATGTTAGCAATGCACACTGGAGTTCAAAGTGGGTCAGCTTGAGTCTGTCTATTGAGTTGCAAATCACACACACACACACACACACACACACACACAACAACAACAACAACAGAGGGGATATTCTTTTCTGATCTCTGCAAACTTATCTGATTCACAAAACAAAATGCTTGCATCATCGATGAATAAACTCATTAAGGTCACCAAAAATGATGGACAAAATTGATGTCAGAACTATGTTTGTGGGTGGAGGGTAGATAGCATAATGGTTATGCAAAGAGACTCTCCTGCCTGAGACTCCTAGGTTCAAAACCCCCCCCCCCCAAAAAAAAGCCATAGCTGAGCTGTGCTCTGGTAAAAAAGAAAAGAACTCTGCTCATTAATCATTGATGCTTGTGACTTTTTGTTTAATCAGATGCTAATATCAGGTATTTTTATGCTCTGATTTCACAACACTCTTGCTCATGACAGGATCACAAAAAATGATAGGTGGGTTTTTCAAGAAACAGCAAGACATGTTGAAGTTATAGATGCAAATGGAAAAGCTTTCACTTAAAATGTGTGCTATTTCTGGCCTGGGGAGCTAGCACAGTGGTGATGTAAAAAAAGAAAAGAAAAAAGAAAAAAGAAACTGTTATGTCTGAGACTTCGAGGTCCCAGATTCATCCTCAGCATCACTGAGAGTTGAGCAGTGCTCTGGTTTAAAAACACACATGTAATACTTTCAAGTTCCACCCAAGATGTGGCAAAGAACAAATCTCTACATATATATATATATATATATATAGTGAGATAAGCCAAAAAGAAAACATAAAATGCGTCAGGCTGCTCCGTGACACACCTGGTTGAGTACACACATTAGAGTGCTCAAGTACCTGGGTTCAAGCCCCTGGTCCCCACCTGTAGTGGGGAAGTTTTATGAATGTAGTAGTGCAAGTAGTGAAACAGTGCTGCTAGTCTCTCTCTTTAAATTATGGCTTTCCTTTTATTTATTTTTAGTTTTAAGAATTATCTTTATTTATTTATTGGATAGAGACAGCCAGAAATCAAGAGGGAGGGGGGGTGATAGGGAGAGAGACAGAGAGACACCTGCAGCATTGCTTCACTACTTGCAAAGCTTTCCCTCTGCAGATGGGGACCACAGGTTTGAACCCAGGTCCTTGTGCATCGTAACATGTCTGTTCAAACAGGTGTGCCACCACTTGGCCACTCTTTCTCTCTCTCTCTCTCTCTTTTAAAAAAATTTTTTTATATTTACTTACTTTCCCTTTTGTTGTCCTTGTTTTTCATTGTTGTTGTAGTTATTATTGTTGTCATTGTTGTTATATAGGACAGAGAGAAATGGAGAGAGGAAGGGAAGACAGAGAGGGGGAGAGAGAGATAGACACCTGTAGACCTGCTTCACCACCTGTAAAGCGACCCCCCTGCAGGTGGGGAGCCGGGAGCTCAAACCAGGATCCTTGCTGGTCCTTGTGCTTCGTGCTATGTACGCTTAACCTGCTGCGCTACTGCCCAACTCCTCCTGTCTTTCTTTCTTTTTTTTTTTTGTAATTTTTTAAAATTTTATTTATCTTCCCTTTTTTGCCCTTGTTGTCTTTTTATTGTTGTTGTAGTTGATGTCGTCGTTGTTATATAGGACAGAGAGAAATGGAGAGAGGAGGGGAAGACAGAGAGGGGGAGAGAAAGACACCTGCAGACCTGCTTCACCGCCTGTGAAGCGACTCCCCTGCAGGTGGGGAGCCGGGGACTCGAACCGGGATCCTCATGCCGGTCCTTGCGCTTAGCACCACCTGCGCTTAACCCACTGCGCTACCACCCGGCTCCCCTGTCTTTCTTTTTATCCCTCTTTATCTCCCCCTTCCCAATCCATTTCTCTCTGTCGCTATCTAAAATAAATAAAGAAAATATTTTTAAAAAATATGAGATGAGTGAGCTCATAGGTGGAACTCAAGAAACAAAGACAGAAAGGAAAAACACAAAGTGAAACTTGGACTAGGTATGAGGTATTGCACCAATGCAAAGAACTCTGGGGAGAGAAAGAAAGGGATGGAATAAGGGTGCTGGGGGGTCCCTGTACATGACGGAGGGACAGAGTGTTGGGGGAGAGAGTTGGGGGAGAGAGTGTCTTGCAGAATATATTGTGAGGAGATGAGAAATTGTACCCATGTGTCAACAACTATAATGTAAGTCTCCCAGTAAAGTAGGAAAAAATATGTTCTCTCCATCATCAAAGAAAACATCATCAGAAACTTGTGGGTTACCTTTAAGTGGGCTTGAGAAAAAGACAGACAGGTAGGCTGAAATCTGCTTCCTGAGGGCGGTTGTGAAATGTCTCTCAGCACATGGTGGCTAAAAGCCAGCTGGGTGGAGGCCAGTCCCCAGGAGGCTGAGTTTTCAAGCCTTGGTGGGCAGGCCTGGGGTGAAACTGCCCTAAGGATATAGACAACTTGCTCTGCTGTTGGACACCTCAGTTGCTTCCAGGTTTTGGCTACTACAAATTGTGCTGCTATGAACATGGGTACACACAGATCTTTTTGGCTGGTTGTGTTTGGTTCCTTCAGATATATCCCAGGAGAGGAATTGCAGGGTCATAAGGTAGGTCTATTTCCAGGCTATCCCTGCAGTCTCCCACCTCCTCTGCCCCTCT
This sequence comes from Erinaceus europaeus, assembly GCF_950295315.1. NCBI lineage: Eukaryota > Metazoa > Chordata > Mammalia > Eulipotyphla > Erinaceidae > Erinaceus > Erinaceus europaeus. The sequence continues at coordinate 149,743,866 of NC_080162.1, forward strand.
GTTCAGGCTGAGAGTGACTTGTATTCAGGCATATAACTTGGTGACCCCTGGAGGGATGGCCATCTAGCATAGTTGTCTTTCATATATAGATATTACTTCACAGGATTTGCATGTAAGCTGAGGTACCCTCTCTTTGTAAACAGAAGTGTTGAATGAGGGGCTGAATCGTGTACCTGGTAGAGCACATACATTGCTATGTGTGAGGACAAGGATTCAAACCCCTGATCCCCACCTGCAGCAAGGGCACCTTCATAAGTGGTGAAGCAGGGAGCCGGGCGGTAGCTCAGTGGGTTAAGCACATGTGGTGCGAAGTGCAAGGACGGGCGTAAGGATCCTGATTCGAGCCCCTGGCTCCCCACCTGCAGGGGAGTCCCTTCACACGCGGTGAAGCAGGTCTGCAGGTGTCTATCTTTCTCTCCCCCTCTCTGTCTTCCCCTCTTCTCTGCATTTCTCTCTGTCCTATCCAACAGCAACAACATCAATAATAACTACAACAATAAAACAAGAAGGGTAACAAAAGGGAATAGATAAATATTTAAAAAAAAACTTTTAAAAAAGTGGTGAAGCAGGTCTGCAGGCATCTCTCTTTCACTCTTCCTATCTACATCCTCATCCCCTCTCAATCTCTCTCTGTCCCATCAAGAGAAAAGAAAAAAAGATGAGAAAAGGAAAGGAAATACGCTTGCAAGGAGCCGTGGGTTTGTAGTGCAAACACCAAGTTCCAGAGATAACCCTGGTGGCAATAAAAATCTAAAAAGATAAATAAATAAATTAGAAGTATTACATGAAATCTGTAGATAAGCTCTATTTTAATATGCAGAATCACCCTGGGTGGGTGTGAGAGTACAGGTTCTGTTTCAGAAGGCCCAAGTGGCATCCATGAATATGCATGTAAAGCTCCCATGTGGACAGGGAAGGCTTTTAGAAGCAGAGCAGTGCTATTCTAGCCTTTAGGTCCACGATTAGTCAACAATTTGTTTGGCTTTATATGTTAACTCTCTTTTCAACCACCAGGTTCCAGATGCTAGCATGATGCTGACCAGACTTCCCTGGACAGACAATCCCACCAATGTGTCCTGGAGCTCTGCTTCCCCAGAGCCCCACCCTACTAGGGAAAGAGAGAGACAGGCTGGGAGTATGGATCAACCTGTCAATGCCCATGTTCAGCAGAGAAGCAATTACAGAAGCCAGACCTTCCACCTTCTGCATCCCACAATGGCCATAGTTCCAGAGGGTTAAAGAATAGGAAAGCTACCAGGGGAGGGGATGGGATACAGAGTTCTGGTGGTGGGAATTCTGTGAAGTTGTACCCCTCTTATCCTATGCTTTAGTCAGTGTTTCCTTTTTATAAATATAAAATTTTAAAAAAGCAAAAACAACAACAACAACAAAAAAGCTCCCATGCATTGCCTGGTGCATGGGGAAAACTCGATGTCTTCAGAAATGGATAGATTTGCATGACTTGTAGGTGGAAGGGAACTGTTCAATTAGTAGAATTAAAACAAAACCACCGTTTTTATAGCCTCACAGGCATTGTCTGCAGATCTCTGGTTCCAAAGACTTGCTTTCTCTTTTTTGTAAAATGAGATGAATGGGGCTAATGGGCGTGTTAGTGGTTCTGTGTGCTACTCGGCCATGTCTCAGCCCAGGTTAGAGGCTGACCTCCACTACACTGAAGAAAACGTTGGTGTTGTGGTCTCTTTCACTTTCTGTCTCTCTGTCTTTATCCAAAAAACAAAAACAAAAAAGAACATATTACCGACCTACCAGTACCATATGGAAACTTTCTCTAGAGCTTAGTTAAGATTGGGAAAGAAAAATGTTCATATGATTCCTCTGTCTTTAGGTATTTTACTTATTTATTTATTTATTTTGCCTCCAGGGTTATCGCTGGGGCATGGTGCCTGCACTACGAGTCCACTGCTCCTGTGGACTTTTATTTTTCTTTCAGTATTTTGGATAAGACAGAGAGAAATTGAGAGGGGAGGGAAAGATAGGGAGAGGAGAGGAGAGGAGAGGCGAGGCGAGGCACCATAGCACTGCTCCAAGGATCATGAAGGTGCTTCCATATGGTGCCCAGGGGCTAGAACCTCTGTCCTTGTGCATGGTAATGTCTGTGTTCTACCAAGTGAACTGTCTCCTGACCCCTTCTGTTTGTTTTAATGAGACAGAGATAGCTACAGAGAGAGAGAATGACATTTCATCTAGCACATTCTGAGCAAAATTAGGATATTCTAAATGCTTAAGTGAAATAAAATACAAAAGTGAAAGCAAGTTGAGGCCTACGGCAAAGCCCACTCTGGGGCTTAATCTCAGGAATGTGAGGTGAGATCTCCTCCAACTGCCCCCTCCTTACCCCCCCCCCCAGTGCTGGCTGGGAACGTCCCTGGAAGAGTCATCAAGAATCACAAGCAGTTCATCAGCTGTGGTGGGGGAGGGGGAGGCAGGAGGGCTGGGGGCCCTGGCCAGATGGCAGATGCTCTGCCCACTCTGCAGAGGACTCTCCCTGCTGGCTCCTGCTGCAATGCTGCATGCAGTGGGCTGGTGCAGGGACCTGGCTGGGAGGCATTTCATTTGTCCTAGAAAATATCTGCTGTCCCTGATAGTGAGCAAAGGCACAGAAGTGCACAGCGGGCCGCGGGAGACACCTACCCACTGTCAGCAGAGCGCGAGATATGCGCAGCCAGGAGCTACCGCTATGTCTGCCAGGCCTCCTCACGGGGGACCTCAGACCCACCTTGCCCAGGGTGGTGCCACTAGCTGCCTGCAGCTGTTTAAACAAAAAAACCAAAATAATCCACTGCCTTAATTGTGTTAGTCACCCTGTTTAAAAATTTTCTTGTCTTTCATCCTGTCTTTTTGTTTGTTTGTTTAATCTGTGACTATATTTATTTGTTTATTTAAAAAAATATTTTATTTGATATGGCAAAGAGAAGTTGATGTGGAAGGGAGAGAGGGAGAGAGAGAGAGACCTGCAGTACTACTTCACCATTCATGAAACTTCCCCTCTGCAGATGGGGACCAGGAACTTAAACCCAGGTCCTTGCTCATAGTAACATGTGCGTTCAACCAGGTGTACCACTGCCTCCTCTTTCCTCCCTTCCTCCTTTTTCTTTTCTTCTCCTTCTGCTTCTTCTTCATCTGCTTCTTTTTCTTCCTCTTCCTCTCCTCCTCCTCCTTCTTCTTCTTCGATTTATTTAGTCATGTCTGAGCCCTCACTAACCAGAGAGAAGGGGTGGGAACTGAAACTTTCTCCAGTGTGGTGAGAACTGGGCTCAAACCTGAGCTGTGGACTTGGCAAAGCAGAAGCACTATCTAGGTTATTTACTTCTTTATTTTTACTTTTTGGAAGGTTAATTTGTTACAGTAAAGGTATCGACACATAGGTGCAATTTCTCATCTCCCTGTAAAAGGTGTCTGTGAAACACTCTCACCCTCAACCTAGGTCCCTTTCCACCATCATATACATGCTAATAAAGGTAAGTCCAAAGGAGGACACATACATACAAGGTTATCTCAGTTATAGGTGGAACTTTAAAAAATGCAGAAAAGGAAAACACAAAGTACTGATAAAACTTGGACTGGGTGTGGTGTATCGTATCAAAGCCCTTTGTATAAGCATTAAATGACTAAAAAAAAAAAAGTGTTCCAAGTGGCCAGAAGCCAGAAGGTGGTGCAATGGCTAGAGCTCTGAACTTAAAGCATGAGACCCCAAGGTTGGTGTCCTGCGTTGCACATGCCAGAGTGATGCTCTGGTTCTCCCTCTCTCATTAATGGATGAATCAATATTTTAAAAACTTCTGGTGGTGGGGGTCGGGTGGTAGCATAGTGAGTTAAGCACATATAGCGAGAAGCGCAAGGACCAGCGCAGGGATCCCAGTTTGAACCCCCAACCCCTCACCTGCAGGGGAGTCTCTTCACAGGAGGTGAAGCAGGTCTGAAGGTGTCAATCTTTCTCTCCCCTTCTTTGTCTTCCTCTCCTCTCAATTTTTCTCTGTCCTATCCAACAACGACAGCAACATCAACAACGATGGTAGACAACAAGGGCAACAAAATGGGGAAAATGGCCTCCAGGAGCAATGGATTCATAGTGCAGGCACTGAGCCCCAGCAATAACCCTGAAGGCAAAAACAAAAACAAAAAACAAAGACCCAAACTTCTGGTGGCATTCACCTTTATCCCCACCTCTGGCCTTGACATCCAGCTCCCTTCCCACGGAACCTCTGCCTGCAGTCTCAGAAGGGTCCCTGTGCTGGCCAATGGCTGAAGGGACAAATTCTGAGCCCAGCTCCCTCACCTTCTACACTCTATTCTGCTCTCCAGAACACCCATGGGCTTCCAGCAGTACCTGTTTGAATGACAGTCTTAGTGACTTCCCTTCTGGGCTTCTCCTCTACTTCTCCTCACCCCCTCCCCACCGTGTCCTCTGTCACTTCCAGACAGAACACCTCCACTTTGATATCTGTCCCAGCCTCTGTTTCTGGGAGTGTCTAGATAAAGACATACATTAATCATGTCAATTAATTTACAGCCTCCCTGAGCTCCAAGGCAATGAAACACACATTTGCACTCTTTCTGCAGAAGGTCTTGAAAGCAGCATGTGCTACAGCATGTCAGGCTCATGCCATGCTGCCAAGATGCCACCTGCAGGGGCAGGGGATGGGCAGGTGAATGCCAGTCCCTAGGGCAGAGCTTCAGCCAGCACAGGGATTCATGGCACCTGGCTGTCAGGTCTGATCTCTGGTGCAGGTCAAAGGAATTTGCTCATTCTGCAAATATTTTCTGAGCCCTGCTACTCCACAAGAGGCCCTGGCAGCACTGACTGGACTAAAACAAGCACTGTCTTCTCTGCTATGCAGTTTTCACATTACTCTGCTAAAAAATAAAAAAGAAAGAAAGAAAGAAAAAGAAAAAAACAGGAATACTAATAAATCTGATCAGAGTTAATGTCTGAATGACTGTGGGAACGGCCATAAGTTTCGAGAGGGTAAGGGGTAAATTGTAATGGTCAGACTTTGTGCCATTTTTCCTTCTGTTTTACACTGGGGGTATTTAGACCTGCTAACTCTTTTTAGTGACTATTTACTATTATTATTGTTTTGAAGATTTATTTCAGTGAATTTATTTCAGTTTCACACTAAGTGTGAAGAGAAAGACCCAAGCACACTCTGGCACATCTAGCACTGGAGATTGAACTGAGAACCTCAAGGCATGTGAGCCCAACATTCTACCAGTTGAACCACTTCCCCAGTTGCTATTTTTATCATTTTAAAGATTTATTTATTTGTTTATTTAAGAGAGAGAGAGAGAGAGATAAAGAGACTAGAACAGCACTTTGGCACATACAATGTATGCCAGGAATCAAACCCAGAACCTCATGCTTAAAGGCTCAATGCTTTATCCACAGGGCCATGTCCCAGGCTGCCATACCTGCTAATTCTGATTCTATTCCTAAAGAAATAACCATGACAATTCAGTGTATGTGGCAGGAGTGTTCAAACAGGAGCAAAGTTGTAAGCTGCCTATGGCTATACCACCCTGAACACGCCCAATCTCATCTTGTCTTGGAAGAAAAATTGTAAGCCTCTGTGTCTGTGAGATTTAGCAAGTGGGAGCAGACCTCAGGAGAAAGGACAGTCCAACACATAACACAAGTCTCTGGACCAAGAGCCAGGAGAGTGAAAGGAGGCAGCATCCACCAGGAACTGACTCCGGCAAGCCAGCTAAGCTCTTCCGAGCTCAGGGTCTTCACCTTTACTATGAGGGATGCAGATTGGTGGTTGCTTAGATCATGAACTGTTAATAGTCACAAATCTCCAAAAGAAGATGTAATACATCCATATCCAGCCTATGCTTTGGGGTCAAGTTGTGCTGCCTTATGTGGCACTACTAGGTACATTTTGCCATCACAAGTGTTTGTGGTGATCTGATGCACAGAATTGAGTGGCAGAAAGGACAGAAAAGAAATTGTTGAAAGTGGACAGGGAGTGGGGACAGGGAGATGTCAAAGATGCTTTCTTTTTTTTAAAGAAAAGATTTAAAAAGATTTTTATATTTATTTATTTATTCCCTTTTGTTGCCCTTGTTTTATTGTTGTAGTTATTATTATTGTCGTTGTCATTGTTGGATAGGACAGAGAGAAATGGAGAAAGGAGGGGAAGACAGAGAGGAGGAGAGAAAGATAGACACCCGCAGACCTGCTTCACCACTTGTGAAGTGACTCCCCTGCAGGTGGGGAGCTGGGGGCTGGTCCTTGCACTTTGCGCCACCTGCGCTTAACCAACTGCGCTACAACCTGACTCCCATCAAAGATGCTTTCTAACAAGAACAGGAACAAAAAGATCAGTGAGTCAGAGGGACAGAAACACAATTTAAACATAATAACATTTTAAAGGTTGTTTATTTAATCACACAAAAATATGCAATTAAGAAAAATGTATTTTCTGAGCCAAAGTGCTTGTGTACGTGTGTGTGGTGGGGAGGAGCCCAGAAATGATGAAGGGCTGGCAAAATAGTTCACTTGGATAGTGTGTTACCACTTTGTTACCATGTGTGTGACCCAAGTTCAAATCTAGCCTCCACTGCATTGGAGGAAGCTTCAGATCTGTGGTGTCTTTCTCTCTCTGTCCCACTCTCTTTATCTTTTAAATAATAACAATATTAGGAAGTCCGGCGGTAGCGCTGTGGGTTAATTGCAGCTGGCTCAAAGCGCAAGGACTGGTGTAAGGATCCTGGTTCAAGCCCTCAGCTCCCCACCTGCAGGGAGTCACTTCACAGGCGGTGAAGCAGGTCTGCAGGTGTCTTTCTTTCTCTCCCCACTCTGTCTTCCCCTCCACTCTCCATTTCTCTCTGTCCTATCCAACAATGACGACATCAATAACTACAACAATAAAACAACAAGGGCAACAAAAGGGTTAATAAATAAATAGATATTAAAAAATAATAACAATATTAATAGATTATGCTGAGATAATTTTTATTTTTTATTTTTTTTAAAAATTTATTTCTTTATTGGGGAATTAATGTTTTACATTCAACAGTAAATACAATAGTTTGTACATGCATAACATTTCCCAGTTTCCCATTTAACAATACAACCCCCACTATGTCATTTATCATCCTTCATGGACCTGTATTCTCCCCACCCATCCACCCCAGAGTCTTTTACTTTGGTGCAATACGCCAATTCCAGTTCAGGTTCTACTTGTGTTTTCTTTTCTGATCTTGTTTTACAACTTCCGCCTGAGAGTGAGATCATCCCATATTCATCCTTCTGTTTCTGACTTATTTCACTCAACATGATTTTTTCAAGGTCCATCCAAGTTTGGCTGAAAACGGTGAAGTCACCATTTTTTTACAGCTGAGTAGTATTCCATTGTGTATATATACCACAACTTGCTCAGCTACTCGTCTGTTGTTGGACACCTGGGTTGCTTCCAGGTTTTGGCTATTACAAATTGTGCTGCCAAGAACATATGTGTACACGTATCTTTTTGGATGGATGTGTTGGGTTCCTTAGGATATATCCCCAGGAGGGGAATTGCAGGGTCATAGGGTAGGTCCATTTCTAGCCTTCTGAGAGTTCTCCAGACTGTTCTCCACAGAGGTTGGACCAATTGACATTCCCACCAGCAATGCAGGAGGGTTCCTTTGACCCCACACCCTCTCCAGCATTTGTTGCTGCTACCTTTTCTGATGTATGACATTCTCACAGGAGTGAAGTGATATCTCATTGTTGTCTTGATTTGCATTTCTCTGACAATCAGAGACGTGGAGCATTTTTTCATGTGTTTCTCAGCCTTTTGGATCTCTTCTATGGTGAATATTCTGTCCAAGTCCTCCCCCCATTTTTGGATGGGGTTATTTGTTGTCTTGTTGTTGACTCTGGCAAGCTCTTTATATATGTTGATTATTAAACTCTTATCTGATGTATGGCATATAAAGATATTCTCCCATTCTGTGAGGGGTCTCTTGGTTTGGGTAGTAGTTTCTTTTGCTGTGAAGAAGCTTTTTAATTTGATGTAGTCCCATAGGTTTATACTTGCCTTAGTCTTCTTTGTAATTGGATTTGTTTCATTGAAAATGTCTTTAAAATTGATGCAGAAAAGAGTTCTGCTAATATTTTCCTCTAAGTATTTGATAGTTTGTAGTCTAACATCCAAGTCCTTGATCCACTTAGAATTTACTTTTGTATTTGGTGAAATACAGTGATTCAGTTTCATTCTGCTGCATGTTTCAACCCATTGTTTCCAACACCATTTGTTGAAGAGACTCTGCTTTCCCCATGTAATAGTCTGGGACCCTTTGTCAAAGATTAGATGTCCATATGTGTGGGGCCTCATTTCTGGGCTCTCAATTCTATTCCACTGGTCAGTATGTCTATTCATGTTTCAGTACCAAGCAGTTTTGATGACAATGGCTCTATAATACAATTTGAGATCTGGGAGTGTGATGCCTCCGGTTCTGTTCTTTTTTCTCAAGATTGTTTTGGCAATTCTAGGTCTTTTCTGGTTCCAGATAAACATTTGTAGCATTTGTTATATTCTCCTAAAAAATGTGCTTGGAATCTTGATGGGGATAGCATTAAATTTGTAGATGGCTCTGGGTAATATATTCATTTTGATGATGTTAATTCTTCCAACCCATGAACATGGGATATCTTTCTACTTCTTTGTGTCTTTTTCAATTTCTTTGAGTAGTGACTCATAATTTTCAGTATACAAGTCTTTCACTTCCTTGGTTAGATTTACTCCTAGATATTTTATTGTTTTTGTTGCTATAGTAAAAGGAATTGATTTCTGGATTTCAATTTCTTCTAACTTAGTGTTTGCATAGAGGAATGCCACTGACTTTTGAATGTTAGTTTTATAGCCTGACACCTTACTGTATTGCCTGATGATTTCCAAAAGTTTCTTGCTGGATTCCTTAGGTTTTTCCATGTATACTATCATGTCATCTGCAAATAAGGAGAGTTTGACTTCTTCTCTTCCAATCTGTATCCCTTGAATTCCTTGCTCCTGCCTGATTGCTATGGCAAGAACTTCCAACACTATGTTGAATAGTAATGGTGATAGAGGGCAGCCCTGTCTAGTACCTGATCTGAGTGGAAATGCTTCCAGTTTTTCACCATTGAGTATGATGTTGGCTATATATAGACTCCACTATCTTCAGGAATTTTCCATCTATTCCCATTTTTTGTCGTGTTTTGATCATAAAGCGATGTTGTATTTTGTCAAAGGCTTTCTCTGCATCTGTTGATATGACCATGTGGTTTTTGGTCTTGCTTTTGTTGATGTGGTGGATCACATTGATTGATTTACGTATATTAAACCAACCTTGCATGCCTGGGATAAACCCCACTTGGTCATGATGAACAATCTTTTTGATATACTGCTGTATCCGGTTGGCTAGAATTTTGTTCAATATTTTCGCATCTATGTTCATCAGAGATATTGGTCTGTAGTTTTCTTTTTTGGTTGTGTCCCTGTCTGCTTTTGGTATCATGGTGATGTTGGCTTCATAGAAGCTGGCAGGGAGTATTCCAGTGTCTTCAATCTTCTGGAAGACTTTTAAAAGTAGAGGTATTAGTTCTTCTTTGAAGGTTTTGTAGAATTCATTTGTAAAACCATCTGGTCCAGGACTTTTATTTTTGGGGAGATTTTTGATAACTGTTTCAATTTCATTAGCTGTGATGGGCCTGTTCATGTTATCCACTTCCTCTTTACTTAGTTTTGGAAGTTGGTAGGTATCTAGGAAATCATCCATTTCTTCCAGGTTCTCTAGCTTGGTGGCATATAGTTGTTCATAGAAGCCTCGCATGATATGTTGAATTTCTGCAGTGTCTGTTGTGATATCTCCTCTTTCATTTACTATCCGATTTATTTGGGTCTTCTCCCTTTTTTGTTTTGTGAGTCTGGCTAAAGGTTTGTCGATTTTGTTTACTCTTTCGAAGAACCAACATTTACTTTCATTGATCTTTTGTATGGTTTTCCTATTCTCAATGTTATTTATTTCTGCCCTAACTTTAGTGATTTCTGTCCTTCTGGTTGCTTTAGGGTTCCTTTGTTGTTCTTCTTCTAGGTCTTTAAGATGTGCAATCAGGCTGTTTATTTGTGCTTTTTTTTAAGTTTCCTAATGTGTGCTTGTATAGCTATGAACTTCCCTCTTAGGACTGCTTTAGCTGTGTCCCAGATATTTTGATAGCTTGTGTCTTCATTTTCATTGAACTCTCGAAACATTTTGATTTCCTCCTTGATTTCCTCTTTGACCCAGAAGTTGTTAAGAAGTGTACTATTGAGCTTCCACATTTTGGGACTATTACTAATCTTTTGTTGATTGTTAAGTGTTAGTTTAATTCCACTGTGGTCTGAGATGATGCTTGGGATGATTTCAATGCTCTTGAATTTGCTGATGCTGTCTTTGTGGCCTAATATATGGTCTATCCTTGAGAATGACCCATGTGGATTTGAGTAAAATGTGTACTCCAGTTTCTTGGGATGAATGACTCTGAAAATGTCCAATAGTTCTAGTTTATCTATCTCTTCATTTAGCTCCCTTATGTCTTTTTTGATTTTCTGCCTGGATGATCTGTCAAGTTGAGAGAGTGGGGTGTTGAAGTCCCCTACTATGATTGTGTTACTGTTAATATATTGCTGTAGCTCTTTCAGTAGAAGTTTGATGTATTTAGATGGCTTCTCATTGGGTGCATAGATGTTGATAATTGTTAAGTCCTCTTGATTGACTGATCCTCTGAGCATTAAGTAGTGTCCATTCCTATCTTTTTAAATCTTATCTATTTTAAAGTCTATCCTGTCAGATATGAGAATAGCTGTTCCTGCCCTTTTTTGTGGGCCATTGGCTTGTATGATAGTTTTCCATCCTTTCACTTTAAGTCTGTGTTTGTCTTGTTGAGTTAGGTGAGTTTCCTGTAGACAGCATGTTGTTGGGTTGCGTTTTCTGATCCATCTTCCTACTCTGTGTCTCTTAATAGGTGAATTCAGACCATTGACATTTATTGATATCAAAGATTGAAGATATTTTAACGCCATTCTTGTACAGTTTTAGAGTGTTTTGATATATGTCCTATTTGTGGTGGTCTGATTGTTTATAGGATACCTTTCAGAACTTCTTTCAGGGCAGGCTTGATGATAGTTGATTCCTTCAACTGTTGCTTGTCTGAGAAGGTTTTGATGCCTCCATCTAGTCTGAATGACAGTCTAGCAGGATACAGTATTCTTGGCTGAAAGCCTTTCTCATTGAGCACTCGATAATATCTTGCCATTCTATTCTGGCCTGTATTGTTTGTATGGAGAAGTCTGCTGCTAATCTTATGGGTTTTCCTTTGTAGGTGACTCTTTGTTTTTCTCTTGCAGCCTTCAGGATCCTTTATTTATCCTTATTCCTTTCCATTCTAAGTATGATATGTCTTGGTGTCTTTAGGTCTGTGTTAATTCTGTTTTGGACCCTCTGGGCTTCTTGAATCTTTATGTCTTTGATGTTGTCTAGACTAGAGAAATTTTCAGCTATTATGGCCTGGAAAATGCTTCTTCCTCTCCTTCTCTTTCTTCCTCTGGTATGCCAATAATGTGTATATTGTTTCTTTTGAAGTCATCCCATAAGACTCTGTTGTTGTTTTCAGCATCTCTTAATCTCTTTTTGAGATCTCTTCTTTTTTGGTTGTCTCTAATTCATCTTCAATCTTGCTAATTCTGTCTTCATCCTCATAGATTCTATTCTCTCTGCCCTCTACTGCTTTCTGGAGTTCATCTATTTTGTTGCCCTGCTCTGATACTGTTTTAGCTTGTTCAGCTAGTTGCATTCTTAGATCAGCGATTTCAGCTTTCAGCTCTCTAATAACCATGAGATAATTAGTATTTTCTTCCATATTCTCATTTGTTGTTCCTGTATTTCTGATTACAATTTTTTCAAATTCTTTACTCACTCCTGTTATTATTTCCTTAGCTAATGTTTGGATGTTGAACACGTTATTTTGTGCTTTACCCTCTGGAGGACTTTTAGCTGGACTCTTGTCTTGGTTTGAGTCTCCAATATTTTTTCTTGTTGTTTTAACCATTTTATATATTATGTTATGAGTTCCCTTTGTCAGAACTTTTCAAATTATTGATAACTATTGCCTGGATTGACTTGTGTCTAAGTAAGTTAATTAAAGGGTTCACAGTGGTGGAAGTTAACAGTTGTTTCAATCCCTGAGTTGGAGCTCAGTGGTTTAAAAGCCTCTTTTTTTTTTCCTTCCCTGTAGGCTATGGGAGCCTGAGGGCTTTTAAACTATCAGTAGGCTTCTTAGCTTAATCGCTGACTCCTGACCAAGAGATAAAGCAGGGTGTGGCAGAGATAATCCAGTGGTTATGCAAAGAGACTTTCACAGCCCCTCAGCTATGCCACCGAGGTATAGGTCTTCTCCTGAGTTTTCTGGTTAGATCTCTGTCCCCTGGTGTCCCTCCCTGTCGCTTCTCCAGATTCTGAGGGTAGTAGCAATGGAGACTCAGAGTTGTACTTGGTGAGTCTCTGGGGAGTCCTCTCCTCCCTTAAGCTGTCCCCTTGTTGGTGGAGCAGACTGATAAACTGCTGAACTGTTAGCAGTCACTTAATCTCTCCTTAGGCCCCTCTCTCCTCTCTGTCACCAGCCACACGTTTGTACTCACCGGTGATTTACTGGGTTCCTGTGGTCATTCTAGTCCTGTCTTGTTTCAGTCCCGGGTGGTCTCCTTTGGTATTCCTAGTTGATCCAGGAGAGGAGAGGAGAGAAAGTGATCTGCTGCTTATTGCTCCTCCTCTGGAAGTCAATTTTCGAGATCATTTTTATTTTTTTAATTTTTATTTATTTACTCCCTTTTGTTGCCCTTGTTTTATTGTTGTAGTTACTATTGTTGTTGTAATTGTTGTAGTTATTATTGTTGTTGTTATTGACGTTGTTGTTGTTGCGTAGGACAGAGAGAAATGGAGAAAGGAGGGAGAGACAGAGGGTGGAGAGAAAGATAGACACCTGCAGACCTGTTTCACCGCCTGTGAAACGACTCCCCTGAAGGTGGGGAGCCTAGAGCTCGAAACGGGATCCTTAACGCCAGTCCTTGTGCTTTGTGCCACCTGCGCTTAACCAGCTGTGCTAATGCTCGACCCCGATTCATTTTATTTATTTATTTATTTATTTATTTATTTATTTATTTATTTATTTCCCTCCTCCAGGGTTATTGCTGGGCTCGGTGCCTGCACCATGAATCCACCGCTCCTGGAGGCCATTTTTTCCCCTTTTTGTTGCCCTAGTTGTTGCAGCCTCGTTGCGGTTATTATTGCCATTGTTGACGTTGCTTTGTTGTTGGATAGGACAGAGAGAAATGGAGAGAGGAGGGGAAGACAGAGAGAGAGGGGAGAGAAAGATAGACACCTGCAGACCTGCTTCACCGCCTGTGAAGCGACTCCCCTGCAGGTGGGGAGCCGGGGGCTGGAACCGGGATCCTTACGCCGGTCCCTGCGCTTTGCGCCACATGCGCTTAACCCACTGCACCACCGCTCGACCCCCTCATTTTATTTTTAATGAGCCTCATGAAAGTGTGATTTCACTGCTCCTGGAATGCTTTTCCATCCAGAGAGACAGAGACAGTACAGCGCCAGAGTTGCTCCCATGCTGTAGCATTTCCTTGTGGTGCTGAGACTTGAACCTGGACCATATGCTTAGCACCACACACTCCCTACTGGAGATCCCTCCAGCCCTGGAACTTCTTTTTTTTAAAAAAAAATTAATTTATTTATTTTTCCTTTTGTTGCCCTTGTTTTTTATTGTTGTTGTGATTATTGATGTTGTAGTCATTGTTAGGACAGAGAGAAATGGAGAGAGGAGGGGAAGAAGAGAGGGGGAGAGAAAGATAGACACCTGCAGACTTGCTTCACTGCTTGTGAAGTGACTCTCCTGCAGGTGGGGAGCCAGGGGCTTGAACCAGGGATCCTTATGTGGGTCCCTGCACTTCATGCCACATGCACTTAACCCGTTGCGCTACTGCCTAACTCCCGCCCTGGAACTTTTTTTTTTTAAAGATTTATTATTTAATGCATGTCTTTATTTTTATTGTTGTTGTAATTATTGTTGTTGTTCTTGCTGATGTCGTCATTATTGGATAAGACAGAGAGAAATGGAGAGGGGAGGGGAAGAGAGGAGGAAAGACAGACACCTGTAGAGCTGCTTCACCACCTGTGAAGCGACTCCCCTGCAGGTGGGGAGCTGGGGGGCTTGAACCGGGATCCTTCTGCCAGTCCTTGCCCTTTGCCCCACATACGCTTAACCCACTGCACTACCACTGGACTCCCCCACCCTGGAACTTTTTATGGACACATGGTAGGCAGGAAATTGAGAGTCTGGTAGAATAAAATAATAATAATAATAATAATAAAGACCTATTGCCTTATTCCTGGGGGCTTCTGTAAGTTCCTGTGTGTCTCAACCCTGGGTATGGATTAGAATCATTCAGAGGCTGAAAATCCACCAACTCTCTCTGCTCCCTCTGACTGTACAGAGAAGTACTGAGCAGCCAAGAGCACAGTGACAGTCCAGCTGCCCTCTTTCAAACAAAGGCCTATCTGCCTCTCTCCCTTCTTGCTTTTCTTCCTCTTCTACCTCAACTCCAAAGTTAGGAGTGGATGGGCAATGGGAAAGGGGCCCATTCCTTTCCTTCTTATGAAGGCTAGTAAAAAGTTGCCTTCTCTTCATGAAGAAAATTTACAAGAATTGAAAGAAAAGCTTGAAGATTAAGGCACTTTTTTTTTTTTTTACCAAATAAAATAAAATTGTGAAAGACATTCTTTTTTTCTTAAAGGAACACACATTTCAAAGTACCAAATAGGTCTCTCACTTAGAGAGGGTTCCTGCTAACACCATGAGCATTAGTATTTTTATTCTCATCTTTTTCTTTCTTTTTCTTTCTTTCTTTCTTTCTTTCTTTCTTTTTCTTTCTTTTCTCAGGTGACATTATTGGAGTGTTATTGATGTGTGTGTGTGTGTGTGTGTGTGTGTGTGTGTGTGTATGTGGCCCCCATTCTGTCTTTGAATAGAGTTCTCCTGGAACTCAGCCACACTTATTTGTTGGTCTACAGCTGTCTCCACGCTACAGCAGCAGAGCTGAAGTGCTTCAGAGCCCGGCTGGCACAGGAAGCCTAGATAGTTCTGACTACTTTTCTACATGGGAACTTTGTCAGCCCCTGGAATCCACCACCTCTGATTTGGCATCTACCGTGATCATGTCCCTGTGCTATTACAAATGCTGTCCACACATCACTTCATCCCACCCAAATAATTTTATTGGGGGGGGGAGTAATGGTTTATGGGACAGTTGCTGGTATACAAGTACCGTTTTTTATCTTCTTGTGATAGGTGTCTGCACACCAGTTTACCACCAGCCCGTCTATCTTCCTCATCACGTCCTGGGTACCCAACACACTCTCTCCATTTCACCTTCGTCCAGTGTCTTCTGTACTATGATACACACACCCAGTCGTGGACTTGCTCCCATGTTTCTCTCAACCTTGCCTGGTTTCCCAAGTCCTCCCTATATGTAGGGTCATTCAGTATCCATCCTTCTTCCTGCTTATCTTTTTTTAAAAATATTTTATTTTTTAAGATTTTATTGATTGATTGATGAGAAAGATAGAAAGAACCAGACATCTCTTTGGTACTTGTGCTGCCAGGGACTGAAGTCAAGACCTCATGCTTAAGAGTCTACTGTTTTATCCACTGCGCCACCTCCCGGACCACTTTCCTGTTTATCTTGATATGATTCTGCCACATTCTTTTTGTTCTTCCAAGTTCTAATCAGGATACGGACAAGGAGAAGACTTCACCATCCCCCCCCCCCATGTCATTCCTGGCATTTCCCTACATGCTTAGGTTGTGACCTGGGCCTGCTCTCACACTATGTCTTTCTCCCTCCACCATTTTTCACTCTGAAAACGAACACTTCATTGAGTTTATCTGGATGTGTATACTATATGTATATTTATTCATTTATTTTTGGTAGTGGTCAGTTTACTTAATTGGTATATACCTCCTAATCTTTTATTCAAGGGCCTAAGAGGTAGCCCAGTTTGTAGGACACTGAACTTAGAAGGTCCTGAGTTCAGGCCCCAATATCCCATGTGTCAGAGTGATGCTCTGATTTTTTTTCTCTCTCTACCTTGTGTTAATAAATAAAAGAGTACATAATCCCCTTTTCAAAAACATCATATAATTTTTACTCCTCAAGAAAACATGAGAGAACCTCCTTTTTCATATACACATCAGCATTGTGTGTCACTATTCTGAACAGTTTCTGCTTTTAGATGAAGGAAGAAATGAACTGATTATTTTAATTTGCATTGCCCCATGGTCTGGGAGGTGGTGCAGTGAATAAGGTGTTAGACTTCCAAGCACAAGGTCTGGAGTTTGATCTTCGGCAGTTTATTTTCCAGAGTGGTGTGTGTGATTTGTGTTCTCTCTCTCTCCTCTTATCTCTCTCACAAATAAATACTAAATTTTTTTCATTGTTTCTATGTCTAATACACTGGAAACAGCCATTCGCACACTGTTTTCACCTTTGCCAGGCCTCCTCCTGCACAAGTAGGTGTGTGTGTGTGTGCGTGTGCGTGTGCGTGTGTGTGTGTGTGTGTGTGTGTGTGTATAGCATATGCAAACCCTGCCTCTCACCTTGACTTGAAGGAAAGCTCCTGCCTCCGCGCGGTTCTTCTCCACGTCTTTCTCCCAGTGAATCCTGATAGTCTCAAGGATGCCGTCCAGACCACTGCCAATAGGAACGTCCATTTGTTCCAGCTCAGACCCTGCCAACTGTTTGTACATAACCTTCACATCCTGAAAACAACAGCATGACCTTTAGGTGAGTGAGTGCCCAGGAGGGGGAAAGGACATGACACTCTAACTGATGGCAGCCCTGCTACTTCTCCTGCTGCTGTGGCCAGACTCAGGGCTGTGGAGAAACAGGCTTGCTCACACATCCTCTCCAACAGAACTTCCATGTTCTCACCCTCTCATAACTTTTTAAAATATACATTTTTTAAAAAGTTTTCTTTCTTTCTTTTTAATTTTATTTATTCCCTTTTGTTGCCCTTGTTTTTTTTATTGTTGTAGTTATTATTATTGTTGTTATTGATGTCATTGTTGTTGGCTAGGGCAGAGAGAAATGGAGAGAGGAGGGGAAGACAGAGACGGGGAGAGAAAGACAGACACCTGCAGACCTGCTTCACCGCCTGTGAAGCAACTCCCCTGCAGGTGGGGAGCCGGGGGCTCCGACCGGGATCCTTACGCTGGTTCTTGCGCTTTGTGCCATGTGCACTTAACCCACTGCGCTACCTCCCGACTCCCTAAATATACATTTTAAAAAATTATCTTTATTTATTTATTGGATAAAGACAGGCAGAAATTGAGGGGGAGGGGTGATAGAGAGAGAGAGAAACAGAGAGACACCTGCAACACTGCTTCACTTTTTGTAAAGCTCTCCCCCTGCAGGTGGGGACTGGGAGCACGAATCTGAGTCCTTGTGCATTATAATATGTGTGCTCAACCAAGTGTGCTACCAGACAGCCCCTAAATATACATTTCTTTACTTATTTTGGGTATCTAAGAGAGGGAAATTGAGAGATAAAGGGGAGACAGAGACAGAGAGACACCTGCAATACTGCTTTACCACTCATGAAGCTCCTCTTAACTCCCCTCAGGTGGGGACTGAAGGCTTGAACCCAGGTCCTTGTGTACTTTAATGTGTACACTCTATTGGGTGCCTCACTGCCTGGCCCACATAACTTTTTAGTGATTCCACACTGGTTTACAGATTTATAAGATTTCAGGGATATTGTATTACAGCCATATACAATATACAGGTACAACTCACCACACTTGGGGCTGGGGATATAGCATAATGATTGTGCAAAAGATTCTAATGCCTCAAGTTCAATCCCCAGCAACATCATAAGCCAAATCTGAACAGTGTTCTGGTAAAATAAAACAAACAAACAAACAAACAAACAAAAAACCACAACTCACTATACCCACCACCAAAGTTCCTATGACCCTCCCTTCCATCTGACAATCATCAGAGTTTTCATGAAGTCTAAGAGACAGTTTGGTTATTACTTTTTTTTCTTTCTTTCTTTTTAAAATTATTACCTAATTTATTTATTGGGTAGAGACATCCAGAAATCAAGAGGGAATGGGGTGGTAGAGAGGGAGAGAGACAGAGACATCTGCAGACCTGATTCACTGCTTGTGTAATGTCCCCCCTGTAGGTGGGGACCAAAGCTGGGTCCTTGTGCAATGTGACACATGCATTAAGCAGGTGCACTGCCACCTAGACCCTGGTTATTGCTTTGTTCTGCCATTACCACTCTTGGCAGATTTTTTAGACAACATTGACGCTTCTCCCAGTCTCGTGGGGGGGAGGGGTATGAATATGGGTCACACATATGGCAAAGCAGGCACCTTCCCAAATGAGCTATCTTGCTGACCCTTGATTATATAATTAAAATTTTAAATTTAATTCATTTTTTAGTTTGTATAGAGACCAAGAGAAATGGAGAGGGGAGGAGAAGGTGGAAAGAGAGAGAGAGAGAGAGAGAGAGAGAGAGAACCAGAGTATCACTCTGGCATATATGGCAGGGGGTTGAACTTGAGACCTCATGCATGAAAGTCCAGGGCTTTGTCCACTGCACCACCTCCTGGGATGCTAATCTGTCCAATCTCTTCAGTGAGTGTGGGTACACCACAGCCTGGTTCTACCGCCAGATTCAGTCCCCATGTTCCATGTGGTGTTGAAAACAGAATCACCAGGGCTGCTTTCCACCTCCTCCACTTCCATTTGACTTGTGTCCATTACTCCCCACTGCTTGGACTTGCCATCACCCCTATTTATGGACCACCCATCTAGGTCCTGAAGCTAGTTGACCTTGAGGATCCCAGGATCACCTGACCCACTATAAACCTTTGTAAGAATCTCACCGACATGTCCCCTGCAGCCCTGGGCACACTGACACAGCAGAGGCCAACGTGAGTGGCTTCCATTCCCACTGACAGGTGAGCCAACGGACCAGCCCCAGCCCCCCACCTACCTCCTCATAGCTCCTTGACAGCAAGCCCAGCTCTTCCTTCAGGCTTTCTAGCTGATGCTCCAGGTCCAGTTTTGCCACATCTGCCTCGTCGATGACTTTATACAGAGAGTTGATCTCCTCTTCTGCTGCCTTGCGGAATGGCTGCTCATTTTCATATCTGCAGATGAAGGCACTTTGGTCAGCAGAGCTGGGGAACCTCCAAGGGGAATATCAGATCATAAATGCCACCAATAGGTCAAAGGATATGGGGGGGGGGCTTAGAGAGTGGATATGGGGGGCCAGGCGGTGATGCACATGGTTGAGCGCACGTTACAATGCACAAGGACCCAGGTTCAAGCCCTCAGTCCCCATCTGCTGGAGGAAAGCTTCTCAAGTGGTGAAGCAGCGTTTCAGGTGTCTTTCTGTCTCTCTTCCTTGTTATCTTCCCCATTCCTCTTGATTTCTCTCTGTCTCTATCCAATAAATAAATAAAATAATAATGATAATAAAAAAGAGAGTGGATATGGAATGTGATCATGCCAAAGGCTGTGAGGGGCTGGGAGAGATAGCATAATGGTTCTGCAAAAAGACTGTTGTGCCTGGGGCTCCAAAGTCCCAGGTTCAATCCCCAGCACTGGTAAAACTCAGCAATACTCTGGTCTCTCTCTCTCTCTCTGTATCTCTCTCTCTCTTTCTCTAAAATAAACAAATAGAAAGACTGTGAGGGCACAGTCATGGAGTGATTAAAATGAAGGTGATGATGTCATGCCCTCACTATGAACCAGCAATGGTAGGGACTGCCCTATTCTCTGAAGGGAGGCTGGGTCAGCTTTCTCTGTCACTCAAGGAAGACTGGTCTTGAAATGAGTGCAACCTACAATATTCTCAGCTGTGACTAGGGACTGTGAGCTCAGACTGACAGGGACTTTGAGGTTATACAGGCTCCTGTGCTAAAGATGAATATATATAGGCCCTAGGTCAGACTGACTTTGTAAAGAGTTAATTGTTTCTATTACTTTTCTTCACATTTGGGAGCTACTTTCTGCCCTGATCCAGCTTTTTAGTCTTCGTTTCAACTCTGACACCATATTCCCAGATAGTATTTTAGAACACCTCCATGTTAGCTATCAAATTACAGCAAAAATTACCAAAGTCATGGGCCCCTAGGAACATATCTAAAGTAGATTTAAATTTTTTATATTTACTTATTTATTCCCTTTTGTTGCCCTTGTTGTTTTATTGTTGCCGTTATTATTGTTGTTGTTATTGATGTTATTGTTGTTGGTTAGGACAGAGAGAAATGGAGAGAGGAGGGAAAGACAGAGAGGGGGAGAGAAGGATAGACACCTGCGGACCTGCTTCACCGCCTGTGAATCGACTCCCCTGCAGGTGGGGACCTGGGGGCTCGAACCAGGATCCTTATGTTGGTCCTTGTGCTTTGCACCACCTGCGCTTAACCCACTGCTCTACTGTCCGACTCCCCTAAAATAGATTTTCTAGCTTCCTGTCACCCTAAAATCCATATTCCCACCTGCTCTATTCCTATGTTCTGATTCCTGCTGATTAAACATTTTGTTCTGCTTTATATCTTACTGTCTTTCAGCCCCAAAGTTGCAGATGCTAATATGAACTCCCTGGGTGGACGATCTCACCGACATGTCCCAAAATCTCACCTTTCCAGAGCTCTACCCCACTAGGGAAAGATAGACACAGGCTGGGGGTATGGATTGACCTGCCAATGCCTGTGTCCAGTGGAGAAGCAACTACAGAAGCCGGAACTACCACCTTCTTCACCCCAAAAAGAATTTTGGTCCCGTACCCACAGAGGGTTAGACGATAGGGGAAGATAACTAATTCCATTAGGACCTAGAGAGAGAAAAGGTAAAAAGGAAGAGCACTCAAAAGTTGTAAAAGGTGTAGGTTTGACTTAGAAGAAAGAGAAGGCAGGACCGTAGTAAAAATGGGCAAATGCATAAATATATACATATCTTTATAGAAATAATAGTCAGCCCATATCTCTGACCTTGGGAGAACTACTGCAGTTTCCAGTGGAAGGAATGAGGACACAGAACTCTGGCAGTGGGAATGGTATGGAATTGTACCCCTGTTTTCTCTTAATTTTAATTATACCTCTGTTATCTCTTAATTTTGTAAATCAATCTTAAATCACTAATAAAATTTTAAAGAAATTTTTACAAAATTATGAAGAATGATGTAAATTATTTTTAAAAAAAGAAAGAGAGAGAGAGAGAGAAACTGAGGGTTGGTCCAGTCCCCCACCCCCAGGGGGTTCTCATGTACACAAGAGTTTGAGAGCCTAGCTCCAGAGTGAGTGACACAGGCAGCATCTGAGCACCCTAGGCACCAGTTTTGTATCTGCCAGTAGGGTCTGCATCTGACCCTCTTTGCCCTGAATTCTTGGGGCCTCTGGCACACCACCAGCTCCCCATGAGGCCCAAGGGCGTGGGGCCACTCCAGGAGAATGGGACTAGGTGCTGAGGGGAATGGGGCTGTAGCTGTGTTGGGGCGGGGGGAATGGGTACCTCTCTTTGAAGTCGTCGGCTCCAGCCTGGATGGTCTCCATCTGCAGCATAAGCCGGGCGTTCTCCAAGACGGCCTCACCCACCTGCAAGGAGGAGGCAAGGTCACCACCAAGGTTGTCTCCATGGGACCTCTGGGCACAGAGACTCAGGCAGCACTTGACTTTGAGATTCAAGCACTCTTCTCCAGAAAGAGGGAGGAAATGAATGGCAAAAGGATGAGATCTATCATCTCTAAAGAGCTTGTTAAAGAGGTTTTTGTTTGTTTGCTTGTTTGTTTTTTGTTTTTGCCAGAGCCCTGCTGAGTGATGCTGGGGATGCTGGGGATTGAACCTGGGACCGTAAAATCTCAGGCACAAGAGTCCTTTATTATTATTATTTTTTAATTTTTATTTTCCCTTTTGTTGCCCTTGTTGTTTTTCATTGTTGTTGTTGTCATCGTTGTTAGATAGGACAGAGAGAAATGGAGAGAGGAGGGGAAGAGAAAGCTAGATACCTGCAGACCTGCTTCACCGCCTGTGAAGTGATGCCTCTGCAGGTAGAGAGCAGGGGGCTCGAACCGTGATCCTTATGCTGGTCCTTGTGCTTTGCGCCACGTGTGCTTAACCCGCTGTGCTGCCCCCCAACTCCCAAGCGTCTTTTTCATAACCACCATGCTATCTCCCCAAACCCAGAGCTTATAGATTTCTTACTGGTTTTGTTTGTTTTGCAGAGCCAGGGAATCAGGGCAATACAATTTCACCACTTGTAGGTCATTTTTATTTAGAAAGAGAGAGACAGAAAGAGGGAGAGACACCACAGCCTCCTCGCTTCTCCCAATGTCATAGCATTTCCCATGGGGTGCCAGGGTTTGGACCTGGGCTGTAAGAATGGCCTGGCCGGCATCTCTGACCCCAGTGTTGAGTTTTTGAAGTCAAATATTTTCTCAGAACAGAGTGATTCTCATCTGTCTGGTCTCTGCCAGTGAAGTATCTGCCTCTTTCAGTGAAATCTGGTAAGCTTGATTTTTTGGTATTTAATGTTTTCTGTTCATGGCTATATTTGAAAGGTCAACAAAAAATCTCTGGGGGAGGCAGGTGGTGGCACACTCAGTTAAGCACATGCATTCCCATGTATCAGGACCTGGGTTCAAGCCCCTGTTCCCCATCTGCAGGGTAGGGGTAGGGGGAGGTATGTGTTCACAAGCAGTGAAACAGGTTTCCAGGTTTCTTTCTTTCTCTCTCCCTCCCTCTCTCCCTCTCTTCTCTCTGTTTCTCTCTTTGTCCTATCAAATAACAATAAAATAATAGAAAGAAAAAGAAAAATAGCTGCCAGGAGCAGTGAAAAAGGAGACAACCACAAGGCCAGGGTCGTGGTTGGGAGGGGAAATCCCACATTAGACCTGGAGGCAGAGAGGCCAGGGGAAAGCGTGGTGGAGAGATTTCGTGGTAATTGACAGCACAGCCTGGACAAGGACAGCACCTGCCTGGCCTGGATCACTTAGCACTCACTGGGCCCCCTGGAGGAGCTGGGTAGAGGGACACTTGGGAGGGCGTGGGGTGGGAGATAGGACCAAGGATTTTCTGAGCTGCCTTTTGGAGGCCTGTGCTCAGGACTGCAAGGGACATTTTCCTACTGTCACTGAGACCATTCCCCCCCTCCCCCCCCCCAAGGCTAGAGCATCAAGACTACAGAAAATAGAGCTGGGAGGGAAGACAGCATGAGGGTTATGCAAAAAGATTTTCATGCTTGCAACCCCAAGGTCCCAAATTCAATCCCTGCATGGCCGTAAGTCAGAGCTGAGCAGGGCTAGAGCCTAACTGTGATAATGTGCAAGGACCCAGGTTCCGGCCTCCTGGTACCTACCTGTAGGCAGGAAGTTTCACAAGTGGTAAAGCAGTGCTACAGGTCTCTCTCTCTCCCTCTCTATCTCCTCATTTCCTCTTTTCTCTCTGTCTCTATCCTAAATAAATAAATACATTAATTTAAAAAAAAAGAGAGGAAGGAAAGAGAAAGAAGGGAATACAGACAAAGGAAGAAAGGAGGAAAGAGAGAGAGAGAGAGAAAGGAAGGAATTGCCTGCATACATGTTCCCCATGCCAGGGGGTATAGAAATACATCTTGCACAGGAAATGGGAGTGGTAACAGGGGTGGGCATGCTTTAGGAAAGAAGTCAAAGCAGGGCCTTAGAAATTCATAATAAGGGAGACAGGCTGTAGCACAGCGGGTTAAGCGCAGGTGGCATAAAGCGCAAGGACCGATATAACGATCCTGGTTCGAGCCCTGGCTCCCCACCTGCAGGGGAATCACTTCACAAGTGGTGAAGCAAGTCTGCAGGTGTCTATCTTTCTCTCCCCCTCTCTGTCTTCCCTTCCTCTCTCCATATCTCTCTGTCCTATCCAACAATGATGATAACAATAATAACTACAACGATAAAACAAGGGCAACAAAAGGGAATAAATAAATAAATAGTTTTAAAAAAAGAGGAAAAAAGAAAACTTCAAAAAAAAAAAGAAATTCATAATAGACAACACTATGGGTGTGGTCACTCACTATGCCTACCTGGAAGCTTCAACATGTAAGCAAGCCTCTCTCTCTCTCTCAGTACTTCAACATGTGTGTTCACATTTTTTCTTGACTAAAGCTTAAAATTCCTGAAAATCATGCATTTCTACTCAATTCTTTGTTGAGTTTAAGTATGATGAATCTACAATCGTGGAGGAACCATCTTGGCTCTTACTCTCTCCAATGCAAAATGATTCGTTTAAGGAGTGCTAATTTACTTATGACAGACTTGTGATCTGGACTTTGTGAGTAGGCGTGGTGAATTACACAGAAACAGTATGGATATGCAAAGCATATCCCTACAGTCTTAGGATTGTGTTATTCACTGTGAAATCACGAATCAAAAAAAAAAATACTAGTAAAGAAATACTAAAAATGTCCCATTGACAGATGGCTTCAAAATGCTATTCAAAGGAATTCAAATGCCTTTGATGTGCACATGACAACACACAGGCTCTACCCAGTGAGACCTGAGCCTTATATTCCAGCTTGAGACTCTCATGTCTTAGCAGGTGCAGAGCTCAGGAGCCACAGTGCTGGAGAAGATGGCTCTAAAGAGCACTGTGCCAGGTGATCACGCAGGGACAAATGCAATAGATGCCTGGGGATTTTACACTTTGGGAGACAGCCTTCAAGAAACAAGCAAAAAAGAGCAGGGCAGGTAGAATAGCTCACTTGGACAGCATGCTTACATTGTCACGGGCACAACGCAGATTGAGCCCTGCTTCCATGTACTGAAGGCAGTTTCACTACTTTTTTTTTTTTTTCTTTCCAGAGCACTGCTCAATTCAGGCTTATGGTGATGCTGAGGACTGAACCTGGGACTCTAGAACCGCAAGCATAAGAATCTCTTTTCGGGAGTCGGGCTGTAGCACAGCGGGTTAAGTGCAGGTGGCGCAAAGCACAAGGACCGGCATAAGGATCCCGGTTCGAACCCCGGCTCCCCACCTGCAGGGGAGTCGCTTTACAGGCGGTGAAGCAGGTCTGCAGGTGTCTGTCTTTCTCTCCTCCTCTCTGTCTTCTCCTCCTCTCTCCATTTCTCTCTGTCCTATCCAACAACAACAACAACAATAATAACTACAACAATAAAACAACAAGGGCAACAAAAGGAAATAAATAAATAAAATAAATAAAATTTTTTAAAAAAGAATCTCTTTTCATAGTCCCCCCATCCCTTGAGCTCTCCCACCTTGTGGCCTCTTTCTATCTGAAAAAGCTGGCCTGGAGTGGTGAAGCCCCAGGGAGACAAAAAGCAAAACAAAGAAACAAACAACAGCAAAAACAACTAAAATGAAGTCTAAGAGACAGCTCACCTGGCAGAGCACATCAGAGCACATGCATTTCCACGCACAAGGACCCGAGTCGGAACCCGGGCTACCACATTCCCACAAAGAAGTTTCACGAGTGGTAGAGCAGTGCTGTGTTGTCTCTTTCTCTCTCTGTCAATTACACTTTATTAAGAAAAAAAAAAAAAAAGATGTCCCAGTGGAAAAAAACCCTGGAGGCCAAAGAGAGAGACTGAAATAAAGCAGTATGTGTGTAGGTGAGGAACCCTAAGGCTGTGGGAACCCTTCACTATGCGTGTTTATTTCTGCTTTATCAGCTTTGGTGGGACACAGGAGGGACAGGAAGCACCCGGGGAGTGACTAGTATGCTCCAGAGGCCCAGCGGGGACCCATGTCAGTCAGGCCTTCCCTTCAGCCTCTGCTGTGGTGCTGAGTGTCAATCCCTTACACTGTCCTCTGGACTGCACACTCCCTGTGGATGTGGGCAGGCCTGGGGTTCTCTGTATATATAAGTTGGGGGTGCAGGCTGCCTGGAGTGGGGGGGAGGAGAGGGCTGGGAGGACCTCTGTTCAGCCCTCGTTCATGCTCCTCATCTCACTGGGGCTTGAGGACAAGGAAGCCTCCCAGCAAACAGGGCCGCTCTGTCCCTATGTCTGGCCATGGAGGGATGCTGGCGGCTGTGCTGCTTTAGCTGATGTTTTCTAACAACCAGGACTTTGTTCAAACCTCACACACAGGCTAATTGCAGACCCCGATTTGCCAAAATACAGCTGCTGGCTGTGCTTCCTTCTTGTTCCATGTGGTGGTCCTGAGATGACCTGACTCAGCCCCTGAGAACCTACACTGTCCTGCAGACACCGCCACCAGCAGGCAGAGCACCCCTCTCTGGTGCTGGTGGGTGCCCAGGCTTTCAGCTCCGGGAAGGGCCAAGGAGGTGGCTGGGTGAGCCAGGACCTTGGCTGAGGTCTGGGGGAAGTGGTCAAGGCCTAAAGCCAGGCTGGGAGCCCTTGGTGGGCCATCGGACATCTCCGTCCCCACCTGGGAAGATTCAGGAGCACCTCTCCCAGGGGAGGAAAGGAAGAGGGAAGAGGACCTTTAGTCATCATCCCTCCTACAGACAGGTAGATGTGCCCAGCTGAGACCAGCTGGGACTTTCACTATTTCAGGAGTTTCGGGAGCCATCATGAATATTTTAGTTTTTGTTTTCCTTTTTAAAGATTTATTTAGTAAGACAGAGAGAAATTGAGAGGAAAGGGGGGACAGCGAGAGAGACAGATAAAACAAGACACCTACAGCCCTGCTTCACCCCCAGTGACATTTCCCCTCTATATGTGTTGACCCAGGGCTTGAACCAAGGTCCTTGCACATGGTAACATGTACATTTAACTAGTTGCGCCACCATCTGGCCCTCATCATGAACATTTTAATCATGTGAATTTAACAACTTTGAGCTAAAAACCAAAGAGAATGGTTCTACCATTTTTCTGCTGGCAATGCCCTCTCTGTCCTGAGGATATCTTTTTTAAAATTAATTTATTGATTTAATAGGGATAAACAAGATTGCAAAATAACAGAGGTATAATTCCATACAGTTCCCACCACCAGAGTTCTGTGTCCCATCCCTTTCACTGGAAACTTTCGTATTGTTTATCCTTCTGGGAAAATGGACCAAAATTATTTATGGGATGCAGAAGGTGGGAGTTCTGGCTTCTGTAATTGCTTCTTTGCTGGACATGGGTGCTAGCAGGTGGATCCATACCCCCAGCCTGTTTCTATCTTTCCCTAGTGGGGTAGCTCTCTGGAGAGGTGAGACTTCATCGACACATTGGTGAGGCCGTCTGCCCATGGAAGTCAGGACGGAATCATAGTAGCCTCTGTCCATAGGAAGCTTAGCTGCTAGAGCTGCAGATGGGGTGGAGACAGGCCCTGGGAAATTGAACTCCTGCTGAGGCGCAGGCTCAGTCAGTCCTCAGAAGTTCACTCCTGTTCAGTGTGGGCTGGAATCTCAGCAGGACCTTCTGCTGGCAGTGGGTGAGCAGGGTGGCATTCTCTATCCCTTGGTCCTGAGACACACTGGGTTTGCTGTGACTGTGAAGTCTGCTGCGTCACCAAGCCAGGCAGAGGCTTCTCTGAGCTCGGCTCACTTGCACTGTTCTTTCTGCTCCCCGGCTGCAGCAAATTCTCTCCCAGGCTGCCTCCTGATTTCCTGACCACTGTTTCTCCATCTTCTGAATTCACTGCATCTCACTCACTCCTCTGCCTGTCCTCCAGAGCTGGAGCTTCTTAGGATAAGGGCTCAGACTTTGTTGCTTTTGTCCCTCACTGATGTGATCCATATATACATATATATTTTAAATTAAGATTTACTTGTTTAGAGAAAGAATTAGAATACCACTCTGGCACATGCGGTGCCAGGGAATCAAACTCATACTTGAGAACCCAAAGCTTTATTCACTTTGCTACCCCTTGCTCTGCTCACATGGATTTATTTATTTTCAAGCCATTTTTATTTGTGATTAATAGTGAATTATGAGATTGTGATTACAAGATATAGTTCCACACTGCACTAACCAACAGAACTCTGTGGCCCTACCCAACAAAAACTACTCTAGTTATCACTGTGTCTTAGAGACACTTTACTTCTGAGTCAGTTCTTTTTTTTTTTTTTTGGCAAGTCCATGTGTTTCATATATTCCACATATGAGTGAAACCATCCAGTATTTGTCTTTTACCTCTTTTTTTGTATATATATATATATATGTATATATATATATATATATATTAGTAATTTAATATTGATCTACAAAATTTTGAGATACAGGGGTATAAATTTCACATTGATCCCCCCCACCAGAGTTCTGTGTCCCCATTGCCTCCATTGGAAACTGCAGTGTTTCTTCCAAAGTCACAGATATGGGCTGGTTATTATTTCTATAACTATCTGTCTATATTTATGTATATTTGCCATTCCCCCCCCATGGTTCTGCCTTATTGTCCTATCTAAGTCATACCTACATCTATTACTACTTTTGAGTGTCCTTTCTTTCTTTCTTCCTTCCTTCCTTCCTCCCTCCCTCTCTCTCTCTCTCTCTCTCTTTCTTTCTTTCTTTCTTTTTCCTCTTCTTTTTCTGGGTCCTGATGGATTTGGGGTTCAGAGCCTCTGGTATTTCACCTCTTATTTTGCTATTTTGCTAAGCGTAGTCACTTCCATTTCTATTCAGTTTGTCCCAAAGGACACAATATCACCTTTTTCATTGCAGAGGAGTAGTACTTCACGGAGTATATATACATCTCCCATAACTCCTTTATCCAGTCATCTGCCAGTGCTCACATGGATTTAAGTGCTGGCAGGACAGCTCACCAGGAGAGGGCGCCTGCTTTGTCATGCACAGGAGTCAGATTCGAGCCTGGCCCCCACTGCACTGGAAAAAGGTTTAGTGCTGTGGTGTCTTTCCCTCTGTCTCTGTGTCTCTTTATCTAAAAAAAAAGGTCAGCTGAAGTGGTGAAGCACCAGCAGCGACAAAGTAGAGCAGGAAACACCATTCTCTGTGGGTAGCTCAGGCTCAGAACACTCCTCTCAGGACACACCACCTTCTTCTTGGCTCCTTCTTAGACATCACAGACTGAGCTTGTCTGTATGTCTCTTCATTCCTAACTTCCCTGAATCTCTTCTGTGTCAGGAGGCAGCTCCAACAGCAACCCAGAGAGCTCAGGCTCTGGGCCTCTAACTTGCTCTCACCTTCCACATCTACTCCAGCTCTACTCTAGTCACTTCTAACCTCACAAAGGGGTACTCTGGTCGTTCTCTGGCAATGACAACTATTATCATTATCTTTATTTGTTTATTGGATAGAGACAGCCAGAAATCAAGAGGAAAGGGGTGATAGAAAGGGAGAGAGACAGAGAGACACCTACAGCCCTGCTTCACCACTCGCAAAGCTCTCCCCCTGCAGGTGGGGACTGGGGCCTCAAACCCGGGTCCTTGCTCATTGTAACATGTGCAGTCAACCAGGTATACCACCACCTGGCCTCATATTACTACTATTATTTTAAATACATAGCTTTACTATATTCTCCTACAAAGTCTTTTTAATATTTATATTCCATTTACTTATTAATGGATAGAGACAGAGAGAAATCGAGAGAAGTGGAGATTGAGACAGAAAGAGACAGAGAGAGACAGAGAGACACTTGCAGCCCTGCTTCTCCACTTGTGAAACTTTTTCCCTGCAGGTGGGGACCAGGGCCTTGAACCTAGGTCCTTGAGCACTGTAATGTGTGTGCTTACCCAGGTGTGCCACCACCTGGCCCCTTATTATTATGAATTTTAAAAAGAACTACAAGCTCTTTTGTTCCACTTCAGATGTGGTTGTTGGAGCAGACTCTGCCTATGTTTGGCCAGCTCTTTTTGGGCCAAAAAACAAAACAAACAAAAAAACTTTTTTTTTTGGTGTGTTCCTAGCTTCCTTGTGCACTTTACTTTCCATCATCAGCACTTGGGGTCTTCTTTTTGGACCAGTGCCCTCAGCCTCCTAGAACTAATTTTTCAGTTTCCCTGGGCTAGTCCTTTTGAGAATGACCCACAGAAGTGGGGATGGTGGGGATAGCCACCATCTGGCTCCAAGTCAGGACTGGTATGCCTGAGGTTTTCAGTTTGATCCATCAGAGTGGTGCTTTGGCTTCTCTCTCTCCTTTCTGCTTCATGTAAAACTCTTTCTCAGGGGCCAGGCGGTAGCGCAGCAGGTTAAGCCCATGCGGCGTGAAGTGCAAGGACCAGTGAAAGGATCCCTGTTCAAGCCTCCAGCTCCCCACCTGCAGGGGTGTCGCTTTACAAGCGGTGAAGCAGGTCTGCAGGCATCTTTCTCTCCCCCTCTCTGTCTTCCCCTCCTCTCTCCATTTCTCTCTGTCCTATCCAACAACAATGACAGCAATAACAATAATAACAACAACAGTGGACAGCAAAAGGGAAAAAAATGGCCTCTAGGAGCAGTGGATTCATACTGCAGTCACCAAGCCTCAGCAATAACCCTGGGGGGGCAAATAAATAAATAAATAAATAAACAAACAAATAAATAAATCTCTCACTCTTTTATGTGATACGGTGACTCTAGTGGGGCTTTGCTTTGTGGCTTGAAGGAAGTGTGGGCTTCTGAGTTCCCTGCTAGTAACCAGAGCAGTCAGAATCATCCCTCTTATTTATTTATTTATTTATTTATTTATTTATTTTGCCTCCAGAGCTATTGCTGGAGCTTGGTGCCTGCACTACAAATTCACTACTCCTGGAGGTCATCTTGTTTTTCCCTTTTCATTGCCATTATTTTGTTGTTGTTGGATAGAACAGAGAGAAATTGAGAGCAGAGAGGAAGAGGGAGAGGGGGAGAGAAAGATAGACATCTGCAGACCTGCTTCACCGCCTGTGAAACAATACCCCCTCCTCCCACCGGTGGGGTAGCCAGGAGCTCAAACAGGGATCCTTACGCTGGTCCTTGTTCTTTGCAGTACGTGTGCTTAAGCCGGTGTACTACCACCCAGCTCCCAAATCATCTGTCTTTTTCAAGCAGGAGAGAGACAGGACATGGGTCTTACTAAGTGGGTCAGATGGGATCTTGGAAGAGGTCAAACCAAAGTTGGCTCTACAGCTACACTTCCAGGGTCTTCTGTATGACAGACAAGTGACATCCATCACAGCCTAGCACTCCACACAGTTTGGGTCTACTTATCAAGCTTCCTTTTTTTTAAAAAAAAATAATATTCTTTTATTTATTTATTTAGCCTCTAGGGCTAATGCTGGGGTTTGGTGCTGGCACTATGAATCCACTACTCCTGGTGGCCATTTTTTCCCATATTATTGCACAGAGACAGAGAGAAATTAAAAGAGGAGGGGGAGATAGAGAGGGAGAGGGAAAAGATAGACACTTGCAGACCTGCTTCACCACTTGTAAAGCATCCCCCTTGCAGGTGGGAGCCAATGGCTCGAACCCAAATCCTTATGCTAGTCCATGTGCTTAGTACTATGTGTGCTTAGTACTATGTGTGCTTAGTACTATGTGTACTTAACCTGGTGCACCATGGCCCGGCCCCCTTATTTTACTTTATTATTGCCACCTGGGTTATTGCTGGTGCGTGGTACCTGCTATAAATTCACTGCTCCTAGTGGTCACTTGTTCCTTTTTTTTTTTTCCTTTCTTCTTTCTCTTTTATTGATAGGACAGAGAGAAATTGATAGGGTTAGGGAAAATAGAGAGGGAGGGAGAAAGAAAGACACCTGCAGACCTGCTTCATCACTTGTGAAAAGTTCTTCCTGTCAGTGGGGAGTGGGGGCTTGAACCCAGATGCTTGTGTATTGTAATGTGTGTATTCAACCGAGTGTACCACTACCCAGCCTCTTCTCCCTTTTTTATTAGGAGAAAGGAAGGGATCAGTGAAATAGATCACTTGGATAGTGTGTTGCTTTACCATGTATGTGCACAACCCAAGTTCAACCCCTCTGCTTTGAAGGCAACTTTGGTGTTGTTCAATCTCTCTCTCCCCCTCTCCCTTTCTGTCTATCTAAAAACAAGTAAATAAATAAAAAGAAAATTTAAAAAGCTTTTGTTTATTAATTGTAAGAGCGAGAGGTTCACATAAGGCACAGAGGAGGCAAAGGGGGGCGGGGAGCCAGAATGTGGTGCTGGAGGTCAGACCAGGAGCCTCAGGCCTAGAGCTCAAAACTGTTTTCCCAGCTATTTCCCAGCTGCAAGTCAGCTGCCTCCTTAGACCTACCAGGTACCCTGGGCACAGCCGGCCCACATGCAGAGTCTAATGAATGGACATCATAAAGGCGACTTCAGAGCCAGCTCTGTAGCAGCTTCTGAGACAAATATGACACTGCAGATGCCTCTGGAGAGGAAGGCGAGTGGGGGCGGCGGACACCGCCAGTTTTACTTGCACGTGACAATAATTATACCCCAAAGCAGGGGGCTGCAGCCTAGCCTCTGACATTGACAGAGCTCTTTCCCACTCCTGCTGGTCTCCTTCCATTTCAAAGGGGCCTGGGCTGTGATGGCTGGGCCACAACCTCCTTCTTTCTGCTGACAATGGGTGAAGAATTTGGGGAGACAAAATGGTGACTTGAGGACTCCTGAACTCCAAACACAAACCCTGACCTAACGCCTAAAGCTGCTGACAATGAAATTGAAAGAGAAAAAGGAAGGCAGTGGGCATTTTCCATTTCTAATGGAGAGAGGGGAGAACGAGGATAAGAACAGACCTGGCTAATCTATGCTAAATTCCAGGGTAAAGAAAGGGACATTGTGTGGGGGTTTTATAATCCTCAGGGAATTGGGAACTGTCATGGAAAATCTGACAGAAGTGGAGCGACTGCAGGCTGGCATGGATTAGAGTGGCTCAGGAGGCGAAGGGATGACTACAGGAATCCAGAGTTTGATACAAATAGCATTTTGCAGCTGGCTGGCTGGGTATATGAAACAGTGCTCGGAGCAGCCAGAAGATGGCGCTACTTGCAAAGAGAACTGGGTCAGAGGCAGCAGCCTGGGACGCCACCATCTTCAGGATAGCGGTAGAGGAGGAGGGCGGTCATCTCCTTCACTGGATTTGACCTGCAGGTCATTTCTAGATTTCTGTCAGAGTGAGATGCCTTGGGGTTAACAAAAGCCTGTCCCTGGCTGCCCTGTGCAAATGCTGATTCCCTAACTGTGGGGCCTGGGGTGCTGCTGAGCTGACAAGAAAGATGGTAATAGGATGTGCAATCCAATTTTTTTTTTTTTTTCTACCAGAGCATTGCTTAGCTCTGGCTAATCGTGGTGCTAGGAATTGAACCTGGGTACTCAGGGCCTCAGGCATGAGAGTCTTTTACGGAACTACTGTGCTGTCTCTGTCCACTCTACACCCCCTTTAATTTAAACTGCTGCAAACAATGCCACCAGCTATACCACAGTCTGTTGGGTGTTTACTGTGACCTCACACCACGAGAAGAGTACTAAGTCTGTTGGGTGTTTGCTGTGACCTCACACCACGAGAAGAGTACTGAGTCTGTTGGGTGTTTGCTGTGACCTCACACCACGAGAAGAGTACTGAGTCTGTTGGGTGTTTGCTGTGACCTCACACCACGAGAAGAGTACTGAGTCTGTTGGGTGTTTGCTGTGACCGCACACCACGAGAAGAGTACTGAGTCTGTTGGGTGTTTGCTGTGACCGTACTGAGTGAACACGTTTATTCAGTCCCCACGACAGCCGGGGAGTAAACATTACTGTTCCTATATTATAGGCAAAACCATCAACATACAGAGAGGTCAAGAAATGTATTTTGCGGGGCAGGAAGGTGGCACATCTGGTAGAGTGCACACTGCAGTGTACAAGGACCCAAGTTCAACACCCTGGTTCCCATCAGCAGAGGGGAAGCTTCACGAGTGGTGAAGCAGTGCTGCAGGTGTCTCTCCTTCTCCACCTCCTTTCCTCTCAATTCCTCTCTATCCAAAATAAATAAAAATATTAAAAAGAGAAACGTATTCTAGGTCATAAGTTGTTCCATGGCAAAGTCAAAATTTGAATTTAGTTCTTTTGGACTTTAAACTGTCTATGGGGCTGGGCTCGAACTTGGGTCATACACGTGGCAATATAGCGCACTACCCAAGTGAGCTATTTTTACTGGCCCTTCCTTTCTTCCCTACATTCGTCTTTATCACCTTCCTCCCTCCTCCTTTCCTTTATTCCTTCCCCTCTCCTTCTTTCCTTTCCTCCCTTTCCTCATTCCCTTTCTTCTCTCCCTCACTTCCCTTTTCCAGGCCCTCTTAGTGCCAGGCACTGGTGTGGTGTTCAGCTCAGGCCTGGTCAGACCACACGTCTGCTCCTGGGGTTTCTCCGTGTGCCCTTGGCCCAGGCTTGTAGCAGGAGTCACTGGAGCTGGGGCAATGTGGAGGGGAGGGGACATTAGCTTCTCTCTAGCTTTTGGTCAGGCATGGAACTAGAGGCTGTTCAGCTTGGAAATGTCATTTGCTCCTTGAATTTAATCTAGGCCTACTTACCCTAGGTTTCCTGATTGGGGTCCAGTGTGGGACTGCTCTCTCAGCACCCCCCATTCCTCATAGAGCCAATTTCTCCTTCCACTACCCGCTGGCAAAACCCAGGGTGTGTGTGTGTGTGTGTGTGTGTGTGTGTGTGTGTGTGTGTGTGTGTGTGTGTAAAACTGCAGCCTCATCAGTACTGTGGCCCAGGCCATCACCTGACCCCATGAGATGAAAAGAAAGTCCACTTGCCCTGAACATTTTTGTCCCAGCGTGGCTACCAGCTGAGCCACAGAAATTTAGGGGACTGGGCTCAGCAGAGGAGGGTTGGGGTATATGTGGGGCTCTTCTTTTTGCCTTTGTCTACTGCTCAGAGATAAGGAGGACCAGAGACTAGCAGTCCTGTGACTGAAGGCCTGGGAGATGAGAGACTTCTGCCGTGGAATTTTACAGAGAAGCAACTTCAGAGCTAAAGGGATTTGCTACAGTAGCTAGCACTAAAGACAGCCAAAGTTAGCTGTCCCCAGCCCCCAGGAGCAAGGAGCAGAAAGGGCAACTGTCTGCTGGCTGGAGGTATGAAAGCAGATAACCTGTAGCCTGGGAGTTGGTGCAGGGAAGGCCTGTAAGCACGAGGTCACTACCACCAGTGCCAGAGTGTCTTATTTTTTTTCCTCTGTCATAAATATTTTAAAAATAATTTTATTTGGGGGGGTTAATGGTTTACAGTACAGTTGCTGACACTTGGGTACAATTTCTCATCTCCCCATGACAGGTATCTGCACAACACTCTCACCCTAATTCTGGAGGACCAGAAAACCAGGACCCCAAAGGCCCAGGACCCCAAAGGCCCCTGCCTGCTCCCCCCACCACCAACCAAACTCCTCCTTGCCCTCTGTCCCCAGAGTCCTCTGCTTTGTTGCAATACACCAAATCCATTCCAAGTTTCCCTTTGCATTTCCCCCTTTCTATCCTTTTCTTTCTGGCTTATCTTACTTAACAAGATTATTTGAAGCTCCATCCAAGATGATGCAAAGCAAAAATATACCAATGGGACTACAAATTGAGAAGATTCTGCACAGCAAAAGGAACCATGACTGAAACAGAGAGACATCTTACCAAATGGGAGAAGGTTTTACATACCATTCATCAGAAAAAGGGTTAGTAACCAAAAATACATAAAAAGCACACCAAACTGAGCAACCAAACCAAACCAAAATAAACAACCCCATCCAAAAATGGGGAAAGGATATGGGTGGAATCTTCTCCAAAGAAGGAATCCAAAGGGCCAACAGACATATGAAAAAATGTTCACAGTCACTGATTTTTTCTTTCTTTCTTTTTAAGAAAGTATTTGGCCTATTTCTTTTGTCTCTGCAGGGAGGTATGGGTCCCACCCAGGGGGAGTTCCTAAACTCTGCACAGATAAAGTGTTCTGTTTCAAAATCTGAGAGAAAGGAAAAACAGCTCTCCTTGGCCTGGAGGGGCTCTGACTCCTGGAGGCAAAGCCATTCTACTCCCTGACTGACTTCCTATTTACAGTGACCAGTTCCTAGTGGAGCTAAGCTCTGGTAGGATGAGTCACTGACAATGGGCTCTTCCAAATCCACAGAGGCAGCGGGAGGAGGATGGGGAGGCACAGCCCATTCTGCAAGCTCTCTGAGGAGGATGGCCCTCCCCACTGTCCAGTCATGAAACAGTGGGCAGCAAAGGGCACATTCTGTAGGACACTGGGGGCTGCACAGGACCAACACTGCTCCTAGAAATGGGCCTAACTACAACAATCAAACAACAAAGGCAACAAAAATAAATAAATAAATAAATAAATAAATAAATAAATATTAGAAATGGGTCTAGAAGAGGCCAGGTGATGGTACAGCTGGTTAAGTGCACAGGTTATAATGCACAAGGACCCAGGTGCAAGTCCCTGGTCTCTACCTGCAGGGGGAAAGCTTCATGAGTGGTGAAGCAGGGCTGCAGGTCTCTCTCTCTCTCTCTCTCTCTCTCTCTCTCTCTCTCTCTTTCCCTCTCTACCTCACCCTTCCTTTCAATTTTTCTCTGTCTCTATTCAATAATAATAGTAAGTACAGGCTTAGTACAGTAGTTTACATAACACATTTTTTTGCCTAAGGCTCTCAGGTCCCAGGTTCAATCCCCAGCACCACCATGAGCCAGCGTTGAGCAGTGCTCTGGAAAAATTTTTAAACAGAGCATAACAGGAAGCTTTCAGTGATGCTTGAGGGGTAGTGTGCAGGGGGCCCAACACTGACTCGGTCCTGGGTAGGACACTGATGAATGAGAAACTTTAGCCATGTGGGCCTTAGTGTTTTTATCTAGAAGCTGGCTATCATGGGCTGATTGAGGTCTCCCTATGTGCCTGAGTTAAAGTCCTCATACCCAGGGCCTGGGGACTAAGTCTTTCAGGAGGTGATTAAATGTAGACAAGCTCCTGAGAGCCATCTAATTTCATGAAGAAGAAGTGTGGACACAGCGGTACATGAGGAGATAGTTTGGAGACAGAGAAAGGAGGGCCATCTGCAAGTTGATTCCTCGATCTGGGACTTAAAGGACTCAGAGAAACAGGTGTCTGTGGGCTGGGTGGTGATGCACCTGGCTGAACACAGAACAATCTGGATCTTTCCCCCTCTCCCACATTTTTTAAGTCTTTCTCTCTTTTTAATTAAAAATTATCTATTTATTGATGAATAAAGAGAGAGAACTAAAGCATCTTTATGGCACAAGTGATGCTGGGAATTGAACTCAGGACCTCATACTTGAGACTTCAATTCTTCATCCACTGAGTCACCTCCTGGGTCACACTGTCTTTTGTTCTCTCTCTGAAAGTGCCTGCTCAGAGCAGTGAAAACTTGGCAGCAACTAAACAAAAAACCAATAGATCAAATGGGGCTGGGAGAAAACTCCCCCAGGAGAGCACACACCTACCCAGTCTGAGCCCCCAGCCACCAGATGGAGGCATCTTCGTGGGGGTGGGGAACGCCTCAGGATTGCTGGAACAGTGCTGTGGTGTCCCTCTTTCTCTCTCTTTCCCTCTCCCCATCTGTTTTCCATAACCTCTATTTAAAATGAAATGAAATAAAATAAAAAAAGAGTTCATCAGGAGTGAAGCCTCCATTGATGTTCTGGTAACCAAATAATTTAGAAGATCCCAAAGAAAAAGCTGTTTAGAGTCTTAGGGTGCTGGTGGGGGAGCATTGTGTGGTGCTGTAGACCCCTGGAGGTCACATACTGTGGCACTGACCCTGCCTCTGAGCCTGTTCTTCCAGAGCTTGTGAGCTTACGTGGTAGCAACGCAGTTGAGAAGATGTCTCCCCACTCCCTGTCCCCCAGGAATGCTCTGGACACTGATCAGGCAGTGCCAAGGATGCATGTCTTTCAAAGCTCCCAGGTGGAGTTTCAGAGGCTCCACTGTATCAGCTAACCCTCTCAACAGTGCTGCACAGACTCCCAAGTTGCGAACACATCCAGAGATATTAGGCAACTGGGCTTGGGGTTCTGACCCTGCTGGTGGCAAAGCTCTCACTGTACTTCTGTCTGTGGTCCACCTGCACCCAGGGGCCATGCCACCCATTCATCCGCCTGTGGATATTACTGATGGCCCACAGTCATGCCCGTCTTACAGATAAGAAAAACTGAGGCCCAGAGAAGTTGGATGAGCTGGTCAAGTCCTTGATGCTCAGTGGAGCCAAACTAAGTGATTATCTGTTGAGCGTGTGCTCAATTTTGGGATTATACTCCCCCCCTAGAATTTGGGGTGCCTCTAGAGGACCCAAGACCCAGTTTTGATCCCTGGCACTGTCCCCTCTCTGCCACAAGTGATCTATACTCTGGTTTCTCACTCTCTGACATAAGGAAATGAATAAATCATAAATTTATTCATCTCACACCTGTAAGGATGTCCTACATCAACAAAGAGGAAAATTACAGGTATGGGCTAGGTCATGGAGAAAAAAGGAACTCTGTCACATTGCTTGTGGGGATGCAAACTGTTGCAGCCCCTTTGAAAGGCTGTTATGTAGAGTCCTTAGACAAATAAAAATGGAATTACCTTATGGTCCAGTGATACACTCTTGGGCATTTATCCAAAGGACACTCAAATACTGATTCTTCTGAGATTAGATGAGATTGGGCATGTTCAGGGTGGTATGGCCGTTCAAACACTAATTCTAAGAGTCATATGCACCCCTGTGTTTATATCTGCATTATTCACAATAGCAGCCTAAATGCCCGTCAGATGACTGGCTAGAGAAGTCACAAGATATATATTCCACAGAATACTACTCTGTAATAAAAAGATGATATTGTGTCCTTTGGGACAAAATAGATGGAGCTGGAGGTGATGATGCTTAGCAAAATAAGTAATGAAAAGAAAGAGCTCACATGCTACAATGAGCAAGGACCCGGGTTTGAAGCCCCAGTCCCCACCTGCAGGGGGAGAGCTTTGCGAGTGGTGAAGCAGGGCTGCAGGTGTCTTTCTGTCTGTCTCCCTCTCTATCACCCCCTTACTTCTCAATTTCTGGCTGTCTCTATCCAATAAATAAAGACAATAAAAGAAAACTAAGAAGGAGGAGAAGAAGAAAGTAAGAAAGAAATGAAAGGGCAACTACCAGATGTGGAATCTAGAGAACTGCTACATGTGAACTTGAAAAACAACATAGAAGCAAGCAAACTGTAAGACTTATGAGAACTCTGGCTGCTATCTTTGGAAGGTAGGAGGGTGGGGATACAGATTAGGTGGTGAGATTACACTGTAATCTTAAAATCTTATAACCCACCATTAGTCACAAGAGTGGAAAAATAACAATTCAACAGGCGTTAAAAATAATAATAATAAATCTAAAGGAAAACATAGAAATCGGGACATCTGACTTCTCATGAAAAGCCTGTGGGATCTGAATGCTGGAAATTGTCAAGCTTCTTGCTGAGATTCCAGGCTGTCTAGGGTTTGGGGGGAGAATCCTGGAGGAATAGCTGCCTTATATCTGATGGCTTTCAGAAGGGAGCAGAGAGGACAGTGCTGTGGCCAGTGCCTCTGATGCTGTCAGCTGGGCACAGGCTGCCAGGGAAGGAGAAGCACCCCAAGTGAAGCAGTGGGGAGGTGGGGGGATATAGGAAGCCCTGGCATGTGTGTGATCAGCAGTTGCTGTTTGTGCCCACTCTCCAGGCTGAATGCCAGGGCCCCTGGGAACAAGGGCTCTGAGATGGTGCTTCCTGGCTGGGTCAGAGGCTGCTTTAGCTCAAAGGGACCTCAAGGTCAACAATTTTGATGCAGTGTTGTGTTGTGTTGTGTTGTGTGTGTGTGTGTGTGTGTGTGTGTGTGTGTGTTGGTGCAGGTCAGATGAACTGCAGACCCAACATTAACGCTCTGGGCTACACTCAGTGGATCCAGGCTCTGTGGAAATAGCTCTGGAGGCCGGGTCCAGTACAAGCCTGTGCTGGATTTGTTTGGATTCCTGTCTCCTCAGCCCCACTCTGAATGGGTCAGATCCAGAGCTGATCTGTGGCCACATCAGACTGGAAGATGCGCAAATAGGACACTTCCATCATTACACAACATTCTTCCAAACATAAATGACCCCATTAATATTTTTATATTGATGACATTTTGAAATAGCATTGAGATTATGCTGAGTTAAATAAGGTACAATATTAATATGAACTTTCCCTATTCCTTTGTTCACAGTGGGTGAGCCCAGGCTGACTTTTCTTTTTTTCATATATAGAGAGAGAAAGAGAGGGAGGGAGAGAGAGAAGAGAAATATCACAGTACCAGAACTTCTTCCAGTGCCATGATACCTTCCATATGGTGCTACGATGCCAGGGTTTAAACCTGGGCCGCACCTAGTGAACTATCTCTCTGTCCACTATTATTTTTCCCCACCTTTTTTTTTTTGGGGGGGGGAGTAATGGTTTGGTGTAGACTTGTTGACACACGGATACAGTTTCTCATCCCTTGTGATACAAGTCTGCAAGACACTCTCGCCCCCAGCTTGGTTCCTTTTCCATCATCCTGCGCCAGGACCTACACCCATAGCCCCTCCCTGACCTCCTTTTCATTGCTTTTAATGTCACAACCATCTGACGGTATTTTATGACAACTATGGAAATAAAAAAAAAACTAAAAGCAAAAAACAAACAAAAACTCACTTTTTTATAGAGGCCGCCTGGGGCAAAGGGAGAAAGACAAGTTTTGGAGAGAGATATTCAAACCCCAGCACTACTGTCCCTCCAGCTGAGTGACCTGGGGCAAATTACTTAACTTGGCTGTGCCCCAGTTTTCTCACCTGAAAGCAGTGAGTTGAGTGAGGTAGCCTGGAGCCCTCCTGAGCATGAGAGGCAAATGAAAGTGCAGAGGACAAAGTGTAAACCTGGCCCATCATTGGAACCATCACTGTTATCATTGTCACCAGAGCTACTGCTGGGACTCAGTGTCTGCACAACAAATCTCTTGCTCTTGGAAGCAGTATTTTCCTTTTTTTTTTTTTTTCTTCTTCTTCTACTTCTTCTTCTTTTCCCTTTTACTTGATAGGACAGAGGTAAATTAAAGGTGGTGAATAGAGAGGGAGAGAGAAAGAGAGACACCTGCAGACCTGCTTCACCACTTGAGAAACTTCCTCCTGCAGGTGGGGACTGGGGGCTTGAACCTGGGTCTTTGTGCATGGTAGTGTGAGGCTGCACCACCAGCCTTGTCATTGGTTGTTTTTTAGAGTGAAAATGGGTACTTTCTCTGGCCTCCAAGAACCCCCTTCTCTGCCTCAACCTAACAGCTGTTAACATGACCCCCACCCCATCTCTGGAGATGGTGCCCAGCATAGCCCGTGGGCAGGACTCAGATACTCACCTGCTGGCAGCTGCTGGCCCAGGAGGCCCTGAGGGTGCCCCAGCCCTCAGAGCGTGCTGCCTTGCCCTCCAGGTATGTCCGAAGCTGTGCCTCCAGTTCGCGGCTGCCCTGCTCCAGGGCGTGCACCTTGGCCATGTACTCCACCAGGCAGTCTCCCAGGTCCTCGCCCGCATCCAGGTCCTTCTCCAGGCTTGGAGGAGGCCCGGCGGCCAGACCCGAGCTCCACA
Source organism: Erinaceus europaeus (assembly GCF_950295315.1). Classification (NCBI taxonomy): domain Eukaryota; kingdom Metazoa; phylum Chordata; class Mammalia; order Eulipotyphla; family Erinaceidae; genus Erinaceus; species Erinaceus europaeus. Next base: position 149,785,397 of record NC_080162.1, read on the forward strand.
GGCCCTGTAGGAAGACACTGCTGATCCCTAGGGCCCGGCGGGTGACCCGGGCACCCAGGCCAGCTGTGCATCCAGCAGGTGTGGTCCCTACATAAACCCTGGGTGCCCGAGCAAGGCTGCAGCGGGCACTGGGCCTGGAGGCTGGGGGGCTGTCCAGGGAGGACGCCGACCTGGCCCCCCTGAAGGACACTCTGTGCCTCTGCAGAGACATGTTGGAGTTGGCCACCACTGCTCCAGCCTCTGCTGCAGAGCCCAGTGGACTGTGGACAGTCTGGTCCTGGGCCTCTTTGGGAACTGCCCTGCCTTCCCCCTCCCCGGGGCTGCTTTGTCTGCTGATTTCCACCAGCTTCCACCATTCAAGGGCTGAAAGAGAACAGAGCTGTGATCATAGTCACGCCCCTGCATTCCCCAAGGGTCATGTGCCTCTGTCCAGATTTTTCTGCTGCTGGGACTGGGGTCTGGGGGTGGGGGTGGGGGTTGGGGTGAGACTGGGGAAGTGGCTCATCTGGGTGTGTGGATTTCATGGCCTAAAAAAGGGCCCTGCAGGCACCTGGCAGCCCCATTTCACAGAAGAGTAATTGAAGCTGAAACCACAGATGGCAGGCAGACACAGTAAAGGCTGAACTCACAGACTCAATTCAGGTGTTCCATCCACTTGTGTGATGGCTTTCTCGCTCTGATATGAGTATCAGAGGGAAGACATGAACGGGAGCCAGTGTGTGTGGGGAGCCCCAGGGACTCCAAGGGACAAGGTGACTTCCTCCTTGGCTTGCTTCTTCCATCTTCCTCCAGAGCTGGCAGCTGGTGAGATGCCGTCCCCCACACCCTGCTTCTTTCTTCCTTCAAACACTAGCCAGTTGATTCTGATCAAGCCACCTCCCCTCTCTGGACTTGGCTCTCTGTGCTGAGTGGGCCCTCATCCTCTGAGCATCAGAGACCATAGCCAAATCCAGGGTCTCTCACATGTGGACCCTTGATGGGGCTCTGACTCTTCTTTATACCTGTCTCCTCACCTGCCAGGAGACTAATGAAAACAGGGAGATGGTTTCCAGCAAGTTATTACTATTATTATGTTTGTTCCTGTCACCGTCATTATTACTGGGAGTCTGAACCTGCATAGTCTCTCTACTCTTTTTTTCTTAATATTTTATTCTATTATTTATTTTTTAATATTTTATTTTAATGAGAGACACAGAGGGAAAAGATACATATAAACATACAGAAAGAGAAAGCAAGGGAAGAGAGAGAGAGAGAGAGAGAGAGAGAGAGAGAGAAACACCACGGTGCTGCTCCATCATTTGTGAAGCTTCCTGTGTGGGAACTCTCACATGGTGCCCAGGGACACAGAGCCTGTGTGCATGGCAGAGTGCTGGCTTTACCTGGTCACCCATCTCCCTTCTTCCAGTGAGTTTCATGAGGATGTCCCAAATTAGCATTCAGGGTCACCTCCTGGGGTTTTCTTTCTTTTTTTTTCTCTTATGTTTTCTTTTTTTTTTTTTTTCAAAATATTATTTAAGAAAGGAGACACCAACAAAACTGTAGGACAGGAGGGGTACAACTCCACACAATTCCCACCACCCAATCTCCATATCCCGTCCCCTCCCCTGATAGCTTTCCCATTCTCTGTCCCTCTGGGAGCATGGACCCAGGGTCCTTGTGGGTTGCAGAAGGTGGAAGGTCTGGCTTCTGTAATTGCTTCCCCGCTGAACACGGGTGTTGACTGGTCGGTCCATACTCCCAGTCTGCCTCTCTCTTTCCCTGGTAGCGTGGGTCTCTGGGGAAGAGGGGCTCCAGGACACATTGGTGGGATCATCTGTCCAGGAAAGTCTGGTTGGCATCATGCTGGTATCTGGAACCTAGTGGCTGAAAAAAGAGTCAACATACAAAGCCAAACAAATTGTTGAACAATCATGGACCTAAAGACTGGAATAGTGCAGATGAAGTGTTGGGGGGTACTCACTGCAAACTCTTGTGTACTTCTGCTTTCAGGTATATATTTTGCCCTGGTTCATGGACACATGTGAGAATATGCTCTATCTCAGGGGACCTGGTCTATATCTAGGTTTGGGGACTTTATTAGGAAGTGAACCACCTGGAATGGAATTAGAGAATATGATGAAAGGAAAGGTCTCACCTGAGTGATGAAGCTGAAGGGTTGTCATTCCACACCTGAAGTCTCTGGACACAGTCTGAAGTGCAGCATGCTGGGGTGGCACTCGTTGCGTTGATTAGGTTGTGATCGGTGGATGCAATATTATTTGATATGAATTGAGAGAAGCATGCAGGAAAGTGCACCCCACCCTAAGGTTCCAGGACTGGGGGAAATATAGGCTCTATAGTAGAAATGTGAGGTTCCTGCTGTCTTAGGGTTCAAGAAGACAATGGACAGTTATTGTTATCATCACATTATTTGGTAATTGGGTTAACTTTGAAAAGTCCCTTTGTTAAGGTTTGCTGTATAATACCCAGCATCTTGTATATAGCTGTGTCCTGGGGTTTTCAACCCTACACCCACCAAAGCATGTTGTCATCTCCAAACTCAGAAAGGGCCCTCCAGCCCCCTGGGATGGCAGAGCAGACGTAGAAACACCCTACACAGGTTCTACCACAAGAACCAAGGAGGCCAAACCCGAGTTGGAGCTTTACCCCAGATTCTGTCATGTGGGAGCATGCCTGTGAACCGGGGGAGGGGAGTCAATGCTAGGTGAGCACGGGGTCTGTCCCAGAGCTGTGAGGCTCCTCACACTTCACTTCTGGACTTAGTTCAGCCTCAGAGTAGACACTGCTTGTCATAGATTGCCCTTTGGGTGACAGAGGTACAGCCCAAGTTCAAGCAGTTCAGCCTGTGGGCTCATAACCCCTTCTGTGATGAGAACTCAAGAGCTGCATCCACTTACACATGGTCCCAGAAAAGTAGCAGAGTCAGGGTGAGAGACCTCTCAGACTCCTAGTTCCATAGCTTTTCAGGACATGCCCAGCCTCACCACCCAGAGGACAGGTGCATGGTGCTTAAAAACCCTGCTGTCTGATGACCTCAACCAATGTGTCCTGGAGCTTCACCTCTCCAGAGCCCTAGCCTGTTAGAGAAAGGTAGAAACAGGCTGGGAGGGGGTATGGATCCACCTGCCAACACCCATGTGCAGAGAAGCAATTACAGAAGCCAGAACTCCCACCTTCTGCACCCCAGCACAGATGGTTCATGGTCAAACAAAGGGCTCAAGATACTGAACAAGTTGTTGGCTAAGGTTAGCAGAGACTATAGGTGCTGTCATCCTCTACAAAATGGTGACGCTCTGTGGGTATCTTAGCTTCAGATTTCTCTGCCTGAAATATATTTTTATAGGGTTGGGGAGATAGCATAATGGTTATACAAAGACTCATGCCTAAGGCTCCAAAACCCTAGGTTCAATCCCTCACACTACCATAAGATAAAGATGAGCAGTGCTCTGGTAAAATAATAATAGTAGTAATAATAATATGAACATTAAAAAATTAAAAGGTAAGTTTGGAATATAACTAAAATAGGGCTACTAAATATTTACAAAACGGAGACCCCCCAACTCTTCATCTGCACTATTCCAGCCTTTAGGTTCATGATTAGTCAACAATTTGTTTGGCTTTATATGTTAACTCTTTTTTCAGCCACCAGGTTCCAGATGCTAACATGATGCCAACCGGACTTCCTTGGGCAGACGACCCCACCAATGTGTCCTGGAGCTCCAATTTCCCAGAACCCACCCCACTAAGGAAAGAGAGAAGCAGGCTGGGAGTACGGAATGACCTGTCAATGTCCACGTTCAGTGGGGAAGCGATTACAGAAGCCAGACCCCATAACGACCTTGGGTCCATACACCCAAAGGGATAAAGAATAGGAAAGCTATCAGGGGAGGGGATGGGATACAGAGATCTGGTGGTGGGAACTGTGTGGAGTTGTATCCCTCTTATGGTTTTTTTTCAGTGTTTCCTTTTTAGAAATGAAAAATAAAAAAAAAAGTAAGTCATGAGCTCTGGGGATGGGGAAGGAGAAGATGATAGTGTCCTAACACCCATATCACCAAAAGACCTCGAGAGAGAAATCTTTTGGCAGAATCACAAACACGTTATTCAAGATTTTTTTCAATCAGGGCTGGGGAGATGGCATAATGGTTCTGGAAAAAATTTTTTATGCCTGAGGTTCCAAAGCCCTAGGTTCAATCCCCAGCACCACCATCAGCCAGAGCTAAGCAGTGCTGTGGTTTCTCTGTATCATTTTCTCTGCATTTCTCTTATTAAAATAAATAAATAAGTAAATTTTATTGAGGGGGGTTTCAATGTGTAGTTATAAACACATGGGTACAATTACTTATCTCTTTGTGCATCATACAACAGGACCTAAAATTTCCCTCTACTTCCTCCTTCCTAAATTATTTTGAAGAGGCTTGTTTGTTCTTCAAAAAAAAAGATTGTTATAAAGTGATAAGCTGTTAATCCTAATGAGCTCACCATATTCATAAGCCTGCTGTTAGAATAGATGGGAAAAAAGCCCAACTGAACACAGGGTGGTGGTAACACTGAAGAAAGGCGAAAATCATTTTAAAAATGAAAAGAATGCAAAATGGATGAGGAGCTTGATCCTCTGGCTAATAAAATAAGTTTATTTATATATACATGGTAGCTGAATTCTGTGGATAAGGAAAAATAAATCATACTTCCACATATGTATATATATAACATATGTATCTTTGCTTACATATATTATATATACATTTAACTTTACAAACAGTTTTCTTTCAATATACAGACACATTGACATTAAGGGCAGCAGTTAATAGAAAGGTTATGAGACGATCCAAAGGTCAGGCAGCAGCACATGGAAGATGGATCTCACAACAACATGGAATCTGCTTCTTTATGAGCTGAAGAGTCTTTGAACAGAGACAACCACTGAATGTGTGGGAAGCTAGTCCATAAAACACAGAGAACTTGTATTATTGAAGGCCATCTTTTTTTTTTTTTTTTCCTTTTTAAAAGAGAATGGCAGAAGAAAGGAAAAAGTCATGATTCAAAGACCACAGCCAACAACACACAACATAGAAACCAACATTCAAGTTCAGTTCCCAGTCTGACTATAAGAACATCTATATTCAAAATATACTATCAAACTATTTTTGTTTTAGAGAAAGAAAGTGTCAAAGCAGGTTATCTTCTCTCCTGGTCACTATGTATTGGGGGGGGGGGGAAGCAGGGAGAAGCAGCCCTATCTGAAGCCTCTCTTGGGTCTCTGAGGGTCTAAACCCTGGTGGACACAGCCTGGGCTGGGAAGATGAGGGTGCAGGGGAGGAGCTGGGAGCTGACAGCTGAATGTCAAGTTCGCCTGTTGACCCACCCTGCAGGGCTGCAACGCTCAGAGGTGGGGGTGGTGGATATCAGACTGACTTCTTCCCCTGCATCCCTGCTTTGGTGATCTCCTTGTCTTTAGACAGTAGGGGGAAGGATCTGAAAACACAGTTTGGCACCTCCAGCCCTCCTAAGCATTTTCCTAGGGGGATCTTGGAGTTGGGGGCAGGGGCAATGCAATACTTTTGAGAAGACAAAGCTGAACTCCAGTGAACATTTACTCCTTGAAGGAGGATAAACGTTCTGAGGGGCCCTCTCCAGAGAAAGGCACAGTGTTTAATGCAGATGTGGGGGCTGGAGAGGATGCATGGGTGGGTGGAACGGGGAGCCTCATTCACTGGGAGCATCGATCCTGGAGCCAGCACAATAGAGGCTCTGTGGTAGATGGTGTTGGGGGCCATGGCCTAAGGATGCTCAGTGTCCCGCTCACAGGCTTCTGCCTGTGCCTGCCTCCATAACTGGGTGGCCAGTCCTGCTGGCCTTGAGTAGGATTGGGGGCACTCATCCACTGGGTGATGAACTGCCCCTTTCCTCCAACTCCTGTACCTCCAGGTGACCCAGTCCCCTTGATGCTATGCAGATGGCAGAGGAGGAGAGAGGAACCCAGGCTCTAGGTAGCACTTAGTCATTTTCACAACACTCTTCCAGTCACTCTCTTCCTTCCTCTGGGGCTGTGGGATTGCCAAGAGTTCAGGAACAGTATTGAGAGAAGCAATCAATACCACTGCTTTGCTTAGAAATACCTTTATTACTTTTTTTTTTATAAACCATGGGTTTTTCTGTAAAGGACTTATTTATTTTTTTCTTTTTAAACCACACTTGTAAAAAAGATGTTGACGATTTCTTAGGGAAAAAAAAGCCAAAAACATTCTCGGTTGAGTAAGGATTACACCAAGATTATAGTTAGGAGATATATTTGTGTTGGTTATGGTTCCGAGACAGAGAGGAGGGGCTGGCCAGATGAGGTCTGCTGCTGTCAGATCTCAGACACCTGGTCACTCCCCATGAACAGTGTTTCCTGGCAGAAGGGGTTCACCAGGACCATCCCTGTGTCACTGTATGTGCCATTGGCTGGGGAGCGTGGCTCTGACAGCTGGTCCTGAAAGAGAGTGGAGGACACATATGACTTAGGTGGTTGTGGGAGGTGGGCCTTTTCAGTTAATTTAGTTATTGTGAGAGAGACCAGAGCACTGCTCAGCTCTGGCCTAAGGTGGTGCTGGGGATTGAACCTGGGACCTCAGAGCCTCAAGCCTGCAACTGGTGCTCCACCAGGCTGAGCTCTCTTCCCCCTCCTGAGGGGAGAGAGTTTTTAAAGAAATCTATATACAGATCTATCTGGGTGAGTATTTCCACCATGCTCACTAGCCAAGGTGAGATGCAGAAGTCCCATCAGCTCTTCTCATTTCTACAGCAGCTTCTAAAACAGATGACCTGAGGGGCCGGGAGGTGTCACATCTGGTTGATCTCACATGTTACCATGGGCAAGGGCCTGGGTTCAAGCCCCTGAACCCCACCCACAGGGGAAGCTTCATGAAAAGTGGGGCAGTACTACAAGTTCCTTCCTGTCTCTTTCTTCTTCTGTTTCTAATTATCTGTCTCTGTAAAAAACTAAACAAACAAGGCCACTGGGAGCAGTGGATTCATCACACAGCCACTGAGCTCCAGTGGTAACCCTGGTGACAATAAAAAAGAAAGAGAAAAAAAGAGAGAGTGGGAGAGAAAGCAGATGTCCTGCTTCCTGGTTGCTAGAGATGGTGTTTCTCTCCTTGTCAGAGTCGGAGTATAATAAATAGGGTTCATTTTGACACAACAGAGCCTTGCTCACTGCCATAGGGAGCATACCTGGTCCACTGGGGCCCCTGACGCTTTCTCTGGGAGAACTAACTGCTTTTCCTCCCCAAACACACACTACACTTGCCCACCTCTTACTTATCACCCATGGAACCTCCAAGGGCTGATTCCTCCCCACTGAGTCTTCCCAGTGCCTCATTCTCTGTAGCAGTGGTACTAAGTGAAACATTCGCTGTCTACATAGGCCCAGGCAGGGAAGAGGCTACAAACCCACAGTGAGGTCACATCAGTGGCTCAGGCCTCAGCCACATGGGCCAGTCTGTGGCTGTGCTCGTACATGGACCTGGGCATGAAGCAGCCTCCCGGGTGCTGCTGCTAGGTCCTGGGCCACATCACGAGGAGTGAGGTAGTGAGGACAGAGTAGCTGGTCTGGGGCTCTGGGGAGCCTGTGCTTCCCTCAGGTGGTGGGTCAGCACTCAGAAAGGGCCGGAGATGGGGGGCTCAGTACCTCAGAGGTCTCCAGGGACTGGATCTCCCTGGGCAGCTCCACCGCGTGCCTGTTGAAGTAGTCCATGGTGATGGCATTGTTCCAGTAGCTCAGGTTGTTCTCTGGGTTGGCCGTCTTCTTCTTCCTCCGCAGGCAGCATACCGTCAGCAAGACAGCTAGAGCCCCGGGCAGAGAGGGGTGAGAGCGCTGAGCATGGAGCCAGCATCACCTGGTGGCAGAAGCTGTTTTCCAGGTGTGGCTGTGATGGTCACACATTCAGCCACTTACCTCACCCATCACCCATCTACTCATTCATCATCCATCTATCCATCCATCCATCCATCCATCCATCCACCATCAGTCTACCATTCATTTATCCAACCATCCATCCATCTACCCACCCATTCATCTAATAATCCATCCATTATCCATTTACCATTCATCTATCCATCTATCCATCCACCCATCCATATGTCATCCATCCATCCATATACCATCCATCCATCCATCCATCCATCATCCAACCATCCATCCATCCAATCACCCACCCATTCATCTAATAATCCATCCATTATCCATTTATTTACCATTCATCTATCCATCCATCCATCCATCCATCCATCCATCCATCCATCCATCCATCCAATATCTACATGTGTTCTTCATGTCAAGTGGTGGGGAGACAGAGTGAATTAAAAAAATATAGCTGAGATTGGAGAGATAGCACAGTGGTTATGAAACACAGACTTTCATGCCTGAGACATCAGAGGTCCCAGGTTCAACCTCCAGCAACACTACAAGCCAGAGCTGAGCAGTGCTCTGTTAAAAACAAACAAACCAACTAGCCCAAAGCTTCTCTACTTTCAGGAGCTACTCTTCTAGTATGTGTGAGGATAGGTACAGGCAAGCTCTAACTAGTGAACAAAATTAATAATGAAGTAACATCTATTCAAAGAAAATGAAACAGGTAGCTCAGGAGGTAACATAGTGGCCAGAGCCCTGAACTTGAAAGCATGAGGTGCCAAGTTCCATCCCTAGCATCACTTATGTCAGGTGCTGCTCTCCCACTCTCTATTTCTAAATGTTACTAAATAAGTAAATATTTAAAAAGAGAAAAGTAAATAAACCCAGGTGGGGGCCAGGCGATGATGCACCTGATTGAGTGCACATATTACAATGCGCAAGGACCCCGGTTCAAGCCCCTGGTCCCAATCTGCAGGGGAGAAGCTTCATGAGTGGTGAAGCAGGGCTGCAGATGTCTCCCTGTCTCTCTCCCTCTCTATGACCCCTTCCTCTTTTTATTTCTGGCTGTCTATCCAATAAATAAAAAGAAAATCCAAAAAAATCCAGGTGAATGAGAGAGACAATGAGGGAGTCAGGACGAGATTGCTTTAGGCTCATCCTGAAAGGTGTTCTTGTGGCAACCCTCTCATTGAGATTAGAATGCGGGGCAGGCATACTTGTTGATATTCTCTCTGATTCCTTACACCACCAGACCACCTATGTTGACCTCAACCAAATCGCTACTAGTGCCGCCATCCCACCTTATGCCATTACTGAATACTTATGGTGGACTGCAGCCAGAGATACGGAGCCTGAGATGTCAATCTCACAAATCTTCAAACCTGGTGAGAGCTTTCCTAATACATGGGAGTACCTACATCCACATTAGATGACACATCACCTAAAGATCTCCTTGTCTTCTGCTGCATCATGCATGGAACCGGAGGGGATCGTGCTAAGAGAAATGACTCAGAAGGAGGACAGACTCTGGATGATCTCACTTCTGGGTGAGATAGAGAGATAAAGCAAGACCTAGCCCACCAGGGAAAGATAGGGACATGCTGAGGGTATGGAGCAACCTGCCAACACCCATGTCCAGCAGGGAAGCAACTAGAACTTCCACTTTCTGCACCCCAAAAAGAATTTTGGTCCACACTCCCAGGTGGGTAAATGACAAGGGAAGTAAACCAGAAGGCCTTGTACCCGCACTCCACCAGGACCCGAAGCCTCTGCCACCAGGAATCTTGTTTTTATACCATCAATGAAAGGGAAACAAATCTGGAAAACACCAGAGGAGGCCAGGCACAGTTTCACCTATCTGAGAGAGAAGAGGAAAAAAGGAGGAACACTTGGAAAGAATATTTTTAAAGGTGAGGTGATCTAGAGAGGATGTGAAGGCAGGACTGTTGAAAAAATGGGGGAAAATATACTTATATACATAGATAATAGATAGACAGTTATAGAATCAACCTCTATTGGTGACCCTGGGGAAACTACTGCAGTTTCCAGTGGAGGGGTGGGACACAGAACTCTGGTGGTAGGAACTATATGGAACCATACCTTTACTACCTTACAGTTTTATAAATCAATATTAAATCTCTAATAAAAAATAAAGTAATTTAAAAAGAGAGAGACAAAGCAAGTGGAAGAACCAAGTCAAGTGGAAGCAAACCCCTGGACTCTTACTGCAGAGCTGAGGTCTATACTAAAGGGGGAGAGTGGAAGGGTCCAAGAGATTTTGGAGGAGATACATGAGGTTAGACTCCTAAAACATGGTCTGGTAAGCCATTAAGAAGTGGTTAATGCTTAATAATAGCTACTATGGGAGTCAGGCGGTAGTGCACTGGGTTAAGTGCACATGGCGCAAAGCGCAAAGACCGGTATAAGAATACCAGTTCGAGCCCCCGGCTCCCCACCTGCAGGGGCTGCAGGTGTCTATCTTTCTCTCCCCCTCTCTGTCTTCCCCTCTTCTCTCCATTTCTCTCTGTCCTATCCATCAACACCATCAATAACAACAACAATAATAACTACAACAATAAAAAAACCCAAGGGCAACAAAAAGGGAATAAATAAATATTTAAAAAAACAGCTACTATAAAGAGAGGGGAAAAAAGAAAAAAAGCAAAGATTACTGAATGTCTCATGATAAAAGGAATTTCAGGATAGCTGGTATAAATCTTTTCAAATTCTGGAAGTCTCCTCCCTTCCTTCCAAAGAATTCATTCTTTAATCAAGTTACTTTTTCATTCAGATAGAAACCACAGCACCAGAGTTTTTCCCAATGTCAGAATGGCATTCCAATGCGGTAATGGGGCTTGAGCCTTGACGGCATACATGATTCCACCGTGGTACCTACCTTCTTAAAAATCAAAACTAAAGGTGCTAGGTGGTAAAACACCAGGTAGAGTGCACATATTACCATGTATAAGGGCCCAGTTTCTTTAAAAAAAATATATATATATAAAGATAACACTGACAAAAACAATAGGATAAGAGGGGTACAACTCCACACAATTCCCACCACCAGAACTCCCTATCCTATCCTCCCCATAGGTTTCCGTTTTTATTTTTTTATCCCTCTAGGAGCATGGACCAAGGGATATTATGGGGTGCTGAAGGTGAAAGGTCTGGCTTCTGTAGTTTCTTCCCCATTGAACATGGACATTGACAGGTTGATCCATACTCCCAGCCTGTCTCTCTCTTTCACTGGTGGAGCGGGGCTCCAGGACACATTGGTGGGGTTGTCTGCCCAGGGAAGTCCGGTTGGCATCACGGTAGCATCTGGAACTTGGTGGCTGAAAGGAGAGTTAACATATAAAGCCAAACAAATTGTTGACTAATCATGAACCTAAAGGCTGGATTAATGCAGACAAAGATTTTTTTTGGGGGGTCTCCGTTTTGTAGATAGTTAGTAGGTCTATTTTAGTTATATTCCAGAGGGCCCATGGCTATATTACTTTTTTTTTCCCTGAGCCTGACATCTGATATGCAGGTGGAACTAAGTTAATGTCTGGGGAGATGGTGGAAAAAGGACCAGAAAGCTGGATCAGGGAAGAGACTAGCTAGAAATATGGGAAAGGTGTATAAATATTGTTGACTGTAAACCCCATCAATTTGATGTGATCTGGGGCCCATATTCAGCTTAGGAGCCTATGTGACCTCTGTGTCCCTGTAGATCTGAGCTCACATTCTGTGGTCATGAGTAAGGGCCCAGTTTCAGGCTCCCACTCCTCACCTGCAAGGGGGGAAGCCTCACACTCACAAGAGTTGAAGCAGTGCTGCTAGCATTTCTTTCTATCTATCTATCTATCTATCTATCTATCTATCTATCTATCTCTTCCTCTCCCTCTCCTTCTCCTTTCCTTCTCCCTTTCAATTTCTGTTTATCAAAAGAAAAAAAAAATCTCCTAACACAGTGGACATTAGCCCTATTTTCAAAGGTGAGAAAACATTGGGCCAGTGATTCAGTAGTCCAAGTTCCCCGGATGATGGGGGAAAGCTGGCACCATATCAGGGCTTGTTCAGTCCCAACAGGCTCCTCCTCTGTGTGCTCTGTAACCCATGCAGGGTTTAAGTCAGAGAAATGAGAAGGGAGAGGAACTCTAGCATTCAGTTCAGCACCTTTGTTTTGTAGTTGAGAGTTGGAGCCCTGAGGGGAGGGAAGTTGTATCATCTTGGGTGCGGGGGTGGGTAATCCCAGATTGTGGGAAAGAATTTCCTTTCTTTGGCAGTTGGCAGGAGGGTGCCAAAAAGGGCTCAAGGTATGGACCTGGGGCCACAGGTCTGGGAAAGCCAGGTTGGGGGGGCTTCCTGTTGGGCTTTCCAACTGGGCACTTGAGAATATGCCTGCAGAAGCTTGAGGGAGGTGCCAGCAGGAGTCACTGGTGGGAAGGCAGGGAACAGAGCTGTAAGAGCACGTGGGTAGCACAGGTCACTGAGCTGACACCTGTGGACAGCCCTGCCCTACCGTGAGGCTGCTTCTTCACTGCCTCCTTCAATGGGCTCATAGGCCCCAAGGAGACAAATCTGAACACATTTTCTTCATGTCTCAGTCTTTCTTCTTTGTGAAGTCAGAGACTTACACATGCTACTGGCTAACTTTTATTCATTCAGACAGAAATCACACACACACACACACACACACAGAGAGAGAGAGAGAGAGAGATATCACAGCTTTGGAGTTTCCCCCATTGCCATGGCACTCCTCTGTGGTACTGGGACTGGAATCTGGGTCACATACATGTGCTCAGCCTAATGGGTTGTCACTCTTCCTTCTCTCCCTTTCTTTCTTTCATGGACATTTTTGTTCTTTTTAAAAGTGTGTGTGTGTGTGTGTGTGTGTGTGTGTGTATATATAAATGAATGAGACAGAGAAAAAGGGACCAGAGCACTGCTCTGCCTTCTAGAGTGTTCTGTTTGTTTTTGTCTCCATTATTTGTCTGCAGTGCTGACTCAAACCCAGGGCTTTGTGTTTGCAAGGATAGTGCTCTGATATGGAGTATCTCTCTAGCCCTCAATCTTTTTCACTCTTTTTAGTGGAAAGTGTTTCTGACTCAGCTTTCCTAATACAATAGGCACAGAGTCACCTGGGGTGTGGCAGTCAAAGAAGTGTCTGTCAGTGAGCCTAGACACTGATTAGCTCCCTCTCTCCATTATCACTGGTCATCTCCTCAGGAACAATATAATGGACGCCTTTGGGGCCCCCTATGGGACCTTTTCCTTAATGTGGATCAACAATGGTAGGGAATGTTCCATCCTCTGAAGGGGGGTTGGATAACATACTCTATCTACCACTTGAAGAACATGGGTCCTGACATTGGTGCAACTTGGAATGTTCCTACTCATGACCACAGAATGCGAGCTCAGACCTACAGGGATACAGAGGCTACATAGGCTCCTATGATGAATATGGGCCCCAGATCAAATCAATGGGGTTTATAGTCAACAGTATTTACACACTTTTCCCATATTGGGAGCTACTCTCTTCCCTGATCCAGCTTTACAGCCCTTTTTCCAGCCATGACATCATCTCCCCAGACAATAACTTGGATCCACCTGCATATCAGACTTTAGGCTCAGGCAAAAACTAATAAAGTCATGGGACCTTTGGAATATACCTAAAATAGACCTATTAGCTATTTCCAAAATGGAGACCCCAGATCTTCATCTGCACTATTCCAGCCTTTAGGTTCATGATTAGCCAACAATTTGTATGGCTCTATATCTTAACTCTTTTCTGCCACCAAGTTCCAGACGCTACCACAATGCCAACCGAATTTCCCTGGACAGATGACCCCACCTATGTGTCCTGGAGCTCCACTTCCTCAGAGCCCTGCCCCATTAGGGAAAGAGAGAGACAAGCTGGGAGTATGGATCAACCTGTCAATGCCCATGTTCAGTGGGGAAGCAATTACAGAAGCCAGATCTTCCACCTTCTGCACCCCATAATGACCCTGGGTCCATGCTCCCAGAGGGTTACAGAATAGGAAAGCTATCAGGGGAGGGGGTGGAATATGGAGTTCTGGTGGTGGGAATTGTTTCCCTCTTATCCTATGGTCTTGTCTTGTGTTTCCATTTTATAAAAAAAAAAGGGTGGTGGTGGTAGTGATGTCTGTATGCAGCAGATATAACCAACAGCCACAGAACAAGGAGCTCAACTAAGCCCTGTGTTGGCCAGAGGACTTGCCGACTCCCTGAACAGTGGTCACTCTGTGGCCTTTTCTGGGTGTCTGAAGGATTCCAGAGAGTGCTGTGGGACTGGGTACACATGGACCTTCTCAAGTTCAGGGGCAGCTCTGGCTGGGCTCAGTGCAGCTGGGCCTGTTTCCTCTCCTTCAGGGAGTCTGGGGAAGTTTGTTTTGAGAATGGAGGTGTCCTGTACAGCATAAGCCAGGATTGCAGCTGAAGGCCCAGCGTTCTGGCAGAGAGGAGGGGCTGAGCTGGGGTTAGGGCTGTGTGTGTCCAGATGGGGGCAGCAGAGACCAGTCCAGGAGTCCAGGACAGTCCTGTTCCAGCTTTACAAGGCAAGACCCAGTGGACACTGGTGCTGCACATTTCTTTTTCTTTTTTTTCCAAATATTTATTTATTCCCTTTTGTTGCCCTTGTTATTTTATTGTTGTAGTTATTATTGTTGTTGTTACTGATGTTGTAGTTGTTGGATAGGACAGAGAGAAACGGAGAAAGGAGGGGAAGACAGAGAGGGGGAGAGAAAGATACTTGCAGACATGCTTCACCGCCTGTGAAGCGACTCCCCTGCAGGTGGGGAGCCGGGGGCTTGAACTGGGATCCTTATGCCGGTCCTTGAGCGTAGCGCCGCCTGCGCTTAACCCGCTGCACTACCGCCCGACTCCCTCCAGCTTTACAGGGCAAGACCCAGTGGAAATTGTGCTGCACATTTCTAACGATGCCTTTCTGTCTGGGCACAGCTTCTGAGAAGAGCCCTTCTCCATCCTGGTACACGATTCCAGCACACTGCACCAGAGGCCTTCTGGTGGGTGCAGAGAAGCAGCACCAGCCGGAAGAACTGGACAGCCACATGTAGAAAAATTAAACTAGACCTCCAATTAACACCATATACCAAAATTAGCTCAAAATGGGTCATATATATATATATATATATATATATATATATATATATATATAATATACATAGAAGAACACATAGGTGAAACACGTCATGACATTAACATTTGGAGACTACACCCCATAGGCAAGGGAAACAAAAACAAGATTGAACAAATGGGACTATATCAAATTTAAAACCTTCTATACATAAAAAGAAACCTCCATAAAGATAAACAGGAAACCTAGCAACTGGGAGAACATATTTGCACACCATACTTCAGACAAGCAGTTGATAGCAAACATCTATAAAGAACTCATACAGCTCAACAAAAAGAAAAAGAACAACCCAATAAAGAAGTAGGCAGAAAATATGAATAGCCAGTTCTTTAAAAAAGAGATAGGCATGGCCAAAAGACATATGCGGAAATGCTCCAAGTCACTCATCACCAGAGAAACGCAAATGAAAACCACATTGAGTTTCCACCTCACACCTGTGAGAATGGCCTTCATCAAGGAAACAGGAGAGGATAAGTGTTGGAGAGGATGTGGAGAGTTCAGCAGTTAAGCTCCCCTCCCCTCTCATTTCTTTTACACAGTTGGTGGGAATGCAAACTGGTGCAACCACTATGGAGAACAGTATGGAGAATCCTTAAACAAATACAAATGGCAATTCTACTCCTAGGCATTTATCCAAA
Organism: Erinaceus europaeus; assembly: GCF_950295315.1. NCBI lineage: Eukaryota > Metazoa > Chordata > Mammalia > Eulipotyphla > Erinaceidae > Erinaceus > Erinaceus europaeus. Next base: position 149,801,094 of record NC_080162.1, read on the forward strand.
AGAGATGATAACACTAATTTGAAGGGATATATGTACTGGGCTGACTCCTGGCTTCTGTCTTGAGAGACACCATCATGTGGGGTTTAGGTAGCCCATGGGTTTTTTGGTTGTGCAGTAAGGTTTGCTCTAACTTCAGGCTCATATGTAGTAACAGGACCAGGAAAGTCTTTGTAGAATTGCCAGATCCAGGAAGGTGTGGAGCCGGCTCTACATACTGCCTGTCCCAAGGTGAAAGGGTTCTAGGAGCTGAGAGGAAGGCCATGTCTCACAGTTCTGACTCCTCAGGGCTGGGCACAGTGCCTGGCACACAATGGGCATTTAGGAAACATAATTCCAAGTGAGAGAAATCCATACTGCAGATGAGTGTGTGTGTGTGTGTATGTGTGTGTGTGTGTGTGTGTGTGTGTGTGTGTGTGTGTCTGGACAAGTCATTTTCTGCTTTAAAGGTAGCATGATAAAAATGATAGGGGAATGACAGGATAGCCCACATGGTTAGTGCCCCTGCTTTATCATGAATATGCTCTAGGTTCAAGCCCTGCCTGATCATACTGGAGGAAGCTTTGGTGCTGTGGTCTTGATGTCTCTGCCTGTCTGTCTCTTATTATCTCCCTCCCTCTCTCTCTTCGAAAAAATTAGCCTGTAGTTGTGAAGCTCCAGCAACAAAAAGAAAATGAGGAATAAAGGGAAAAAAAAGAAAGAAAGGAAGAGAGGAAGGAAGGAAGGGAGAGGAAACAAAAGAAAAAAGGTACTTACTCATATTGTAAATTAGAGCTTCTAGACACATATTAAGGCTGGAAAACTGAAAGCTATCTCTAATGGACTTACTTCTCCAATATGGCCATTATAAACAGAGTATTGGCCAACAGTACTTTTTCACCACCAGTCTGTTTCAGAATGGGGAAACCACAGTTTTCAGGATGTACGTATGTCCCTGTGAGAGGTGATCAGGCAGCCTGATGAGAGGATGGAAAGCATGGCCTGCACACTACTCTTCAATCAGGTCCTTGAGAACATGCAGGTCATCTGGCCTGACATGGAAGGTTTGCTTTGCTCCCCGCCCAGGAGGAGAAGAAAGAGGAGGGAGAAAAAGAGCAAGAGGAAGAGGAGGAGGAGAAGGAAAAAGATGGGAGAAGTGGTTTCTGGAAAGGATCCAGGCATCAACTGTAAACCAGCCTTGTTGGACCACAGTGCAGAGCAGAAGCTGCATTCAGGTCGGGACCAGTGACAAGGGCTCAAGAGCCTCCTCCATGGGAACTTTCCAGGGTTTAATTTCTCCTAAAAACAAAGTGTGTGATCAGGGGCACTAACCAAGTTAGCTATCTTGTTGCTCCCATTATTATTATTATTATATTTCTTTTTATTTGATAGAAAAGAGAGGAAGTGGTGGGGGGGATATAAAGAGGGAGAGAGACGACTGCAGCACTGCTTCACTGCTCATCAAGTTCCCCCCTGCAGGTGGAGACTGGGGGCTTTGAACTTGGGTCCTGTGCGTGGTAATGTGCGCACTCAACCAGGTGTACCGCCCTCCTCATTCTTTTTTTTTTCTTTTTTTTGCTTCCAGGGTTATCGCTGGGGCTTGGTGGCTTGGTGCTGGTGCCTGCACTACGAATCCACTGCTCCTGGAGGCTATTTTCCTCCTTTTGTTGCCCTTATTGTTTATTTTTTTATTGTTATTATTACTGTTGTTGTTGTCAATAATAATAAAGATAGAATAAAATAGACAGACACCTGAAGACCTCCTTCACTGCCTATGAAGTGACTCACCCGCAGGTGAGGAGCCAGGGGCTCAAAGCAAGATCCTTACATTGGTCCTGGCACTTTAAGCCAAGTGAGCTTAACCCACTGCGCTACCACCCACCCCCCTCCTCATTCTTTTATCATGCGATCTTTAAAATGTTCTAGTTCTATCAGCAGGATGGGTATCTCTCTGTGCAGTATTTCTCAGGTGCCCAACATGTAGTGATGTGAGTCCATACAGCAGTGCCAGCTGCCTGCATGTGACCACAGTGTCCAGAACTAGAAGTGGCCACCTGCTCTTTTCTGCTGTGATGGGCATGTGTGTGAAGTTGTGCTCCCCTCTGGAGTAGTGTCCCTACCCCCACCTGAGGGATGTAAGGCAGGGGCAGGGGCGTGGGGCAGGGCAGTACAGCCTTGTGGTATGGAAAGACTTGGGCATGTGTGGGCAGTTTGGGAGAAAAGACTATCCTTGAGAGCCATTCCAAACATTTCAGTGGGTGGCAGATGGACAGGCCTTGCATAGTCTGGAGGGAGAAAACATCTTGTGGTCACAAGGTAGGGATTACAGGTCCCCAGGAGAGTCAGAAAGCAAGTAGAAAGGTCCAAGGAGAGTGGACTGCCCAGTGAGGGGGGAGGCACAGAGGAAACTTCATGTGGAAGAAGCCCTATGGTCCGATTAGCTCAAGCTCTGTAAGGAGACAGCAGGGAGAAAGGAGTGACAAACAGTGGCCAGGAGGAGCTGGTGGCCCTCCCACCCATGCCAGTGGAAGCAAAAAGGAGGCAGCCTGCACCATCCAGGGGTCATCAGCTAGGACAGAAGAATGGGGACCAGGGGGTCTGATGTGGTAGAGGGAGGAGGGGCAGTGAGGTACTCACAGCAGAAGGAGATGGGCACGCTGATGGCTAGAATCACCCAGGCGATGTCCATCTTGCTCAGGCAGATGGTAGCTCTGTGCTGGGGCTTGTCCCCTTCGGCCACATGGGAGACATTCCCTGCCAGCCCAGGCTTCCAGGTGCCTGCTGGGACCAGGCGGTTAAGGAAGTTCCCAGTGGCTGTAGATGGTGCTGTGGAGAACACGCTGGGTGCTCTGTCGGTCTCAGAAGGGGTGGACGAAGCAATGGTATTTTCTGGGGCCCCAGGGGACTTGGCCGAGGCCTGGGGGGTGGACAGTGAGGTTCCCTGAGGAATGCCCTTGGAAGGGGCTGAGACGCTGGTGGCAGAGGCAGCCTGGGATGGCACTGGGGTAGATGGGGGTCCCCCAGAGCTGGTGGCAGAAGGTCTGCTGGTGGCCAGGAAGCCAGTCATCCCAGAGTCAATGTGGCTGTCGCTGTTGCTGTCGTTTGGGTCACCACGGGGGTGCAGAGAAGGCACTGGGGCAGGCTGGGGGCTGGCCGGTGCACCTGAGGCTGCTGGAGCATCGGGCCACCCTCCTTGGCCAGGGAAGGTGGGGGGCGCCCCCTGGTCTACCCGGTCTGGGCCTGGCTGCGGGTCCATAGGCACCAGGGGGCGGGTGGGGCGGCCCCATGAGGTCCTGCTGGGCACTGTGGTGGTGCCCACTGTCTGGGGTTGTGGGGAGGAAGACACAGCCCAGAGTGGGGTCCTAGGTGTGAGAGTGGAGGGGTTAGGCTCCAGGGATCCCGTGAAGTTGCCTTTGTAGATCTGAAAGATCTTCCCCAGGGGCCGCTTCTGGCCAGGACTCGGGGTGCCCTGGTGCCGTCCCCACAGGCCTTCCTTCCTTGCCGAGTGACCACTGGGAGCAGGTGTCCCAGGGCGCGGTGAGCCCCCTGCACCCCTCCGAGAAGAGCCAGGGGGCCGGGGCCTGCGTGTGGTGGGCCTGAGGGGTGCTGAGGTGGGGCGGCCGGTGGCCCCCTTTGGCTCAGTAGGCAGGAGGGTGGACACAGTTTCCCCGGGAGGCCAAGGCTCAGAGTGGGGCAGCAGGTTTGCTGTGGCAGCCAGGAGGGGAGCTGCAGAGTGAGGGGTAGCTGCCACTGAAGGGGGTCCAGCTGGATGAGGGGCTGCTGCCTGTGAGTGGGGTCTGTCCGGCTGAGGGGTCAGTGCGGAGGTAGGGGTAGCCGCCTGCAAGGAGTTTCTGGGGTGGCTGAGGGGCACGGTCACCATGGTGCCGGGGGTGCTGGCTGACGGGGGGACCTGAAGAGGAGACAGGTCCTGGGTGGCAAGTCTCAGAGCTTCTGTCAGCGCCATGAGCAGGAGGAAGCCTGGAGAAGGAGACAGAGAGCTGAGTGAGAACCAGGGGAGGGCTGGGGTGAGCGGGACTGGGGCACATCTGAGGTTTCCTGCCCCGACTCCTTCATCAAACACCTGAGCAGGTAGGGTTTGGCAGGTCTGTGAGGGAGAGGACACCCAAGCTTATGCGGTGAGAAAACCCCATCAGGAGCCAGATTCTGCCAAAGCAGCCAGGCCCATCATCCCAGAAGGCCCAAGGCTGCTGCTTCTTAGTTTCTCTCTCCCTCCTCCCTCTCTCCCTCCCTTTCATCACTGGCATTTTACAAGGACATGTAGTCTGTGAAACTCCAGTGCTCCCAGCAGATATTTCTCCCCCCTTTCGGCCACAGACAGAAACAGAGGGAGTGAGAGAGACACAGAGAGAGGAGTAACAGCATAGCAGTGTTCCACTGTTAGTGAAGTGTCCCCTTGTCCACTGTGCTCCTATGTGGTGCCAGAGGTGTGAACCTGGGTCCTCCAGCATTGTAAAGTGTGCACTGTACTGGGTGAGCTACCTCTTGGCCCTCAAGGGCAACTCCTTAAAACAAGGTTGGTGGGGTTGAAGAGAGCCTACTGGGCAGGGCATGTGTCTTGCCATATCCTTGGCCCAAGGGCTAGCCCAGCACCATGGGTAGGGTGGGGTGGGTGCTACAGCACTGGGGGGAAGCTCTAGAGCTGTGGTGTCTGTCCTCCCCATTGTCTTTCTAAATGAAAGAGTCCAGGAATGGTGAAAGCCTGGCCCTGAAACAGAAACAAACAAACAAAATCCCAGAAAAACAAGGTTGGAGCTGAATGTGCATAGAAGATTATTGGCCTCTGAGTGTCTGGTGCTCTGCTGTCTGCTGAGGACCTGCCTCACCAGCAGCTCTGTGAGCCAGCCTGAGCCTTATAAAAAAAGACTTCGCTAGGCAGAGCTGACCAGCTTCAGCAGCCTCTCTGATATTTCATTTATGAATTAGACACGGTACAATTCTGCTCACCCAAGCACACATACCAAACAATTGAGGGTCCCCTTTCCCCTCTACCTGGGAGCTCACTAAAGTGAACAGGATGGATGGTCCCTGGCCATGGGTGAGTTCACGGAGAGTCACCCAGGCAGAAATGTCTCAGTGCCATGCCACTGGAGAGTGACAGGCAGCAGGGGACAGGCAACAGAGGAGGGCAGTAGATTCTGTGCTCCTGAAGCCCCAGGCATATAGCCTGGAGGAGAAGACGCAATCCAGAGAGGCCAGCAGGTAGATGTCAGGGTCATCCTCAGTGTCAGCTGCCTTCCCCAGGCACTTGAGAGGATGGACTCCCTGGAAAATCAATGGGGAAGCAGAGGCCTTTGGAGGAGGAGGAGTCCTCTTCAGCACTGAAAGAAGTTCCTGGGTTTTAGGCTTTTAGTTTGCTGAGAAAATGCACAAGATAGAAGCTCCACACAAGACTAGACCTGTGTAGCTGGGGCTGGGGTGGCAGCACACCTGTTACCATGCACAAGGAGCTGGGTTCAAGCCCCTGGTCCCAGCATGCAGGGGGAATTTTTTTTTCCTTAAGGAGTTGAGATTTTAATAAGATAAAGGAATCAATAGAGCTATAGCTGCAAATGATAAGGACTGGCAAAATAGTTCACTTTAGTAGCAGACCTGCTTTGCTGTATATTCAGTTCAGGTTTGAGCTAGCCACCATGTGTGCCCTCTGGGACCAACAGTCTACCTCAAGCAAGCTGTCTTTCCTAAATGTTCCCTTGTGATGGAGACCAGGCATCATTTCAGACTCAATTTAATCCTGAGAACTGTTCACTGAGCACCTGCCCAGTCTCTCAAGCTTGAGTTAACCTTCATAAGCACCCCAAGGAACAGGGAACTGAGGCTCGGGGAGAGTAAGAAACATGTTTAAAGTCCCTCAGTAACAGAAGTTTGTGAAACATGGCCTGCTTCCAGCACCCTGACTTGACCTTCTACTTTCTGCCTTTCACCTTTTGACCCAGAGGTCCCTGAAGAAGGGGAGGCAGAGACTGAGGCTTGTGTGGAGGAAGCCTCTCATGGGGAGTGGCTTAATGGGGTTCTGATGGGGAAACAATCAATTCCAGGGCAGGTAACAAGCCTATCAAGGTGCCAACTCCACTTTGCTGGGTGCACCCCTACTGGTGCTCAGTTCATTGTACTATGTGCTCATCATGCAGGAGGTCCATGGGGCTGGAGAAGTGGAAGGGCTTTCAGGTTACATCTGCACCCACCAGGTCCCCCCTGTCCAATGATGGCATTTCTGCTTACTCAAAAGACCCTATAAAATGTACATCAGCAGGGAGTGTCCGATTAACCTCCATAGTGGGTGCTGTGCTGGCCAGCCAGGTGCCTATTTTATTTTATTTTAATTTTATTCTTCAGCTACCTCTTTTAGTGACTATTCCTTGACTTCCTGCCTCACTCTAACAGATTTTCTCTTTTCCACTTTTGTGGTAGATTCTTCTCACTAACCAGCACTATCACTGTCCAAATTTACATGAGTAAATTTTCTAGTATATATGAAATCACAAGGAAATTTTCCTTGTGGTTCAAGTATTTTCTTTGATATCTCTCCTCCCCACCTCTCATTAAATTAGGTTTCTAAGACCATATATTTTATCTGCTCATCTAAACTGGGATGAGGAATGTTGGGCTCATGGGCTGTATATAAGACCCTACCAAGGCTACCACAGGTGGGACTCAAAATTCAATAAACCCAGGAGCTTTTTTTCACTACAACATAAAATGCTGATTTCTAAGTTGGTAATTTTGTATGGCCCACAAATGATTGTCGTGACCCCAGCAGGAGTTTGGGACTATTAGCATACAAATGAACTCACTCTGAGGAGTTGCTTCAGAGAATGGAAGGTATAAAGCACAGACTTTGAGCAGGTCCCTCTCTTTAGCTTCTGCTTCTTCTCCTGGTCAGAAGCATCTCAACAGAGGTGCACCAGGTTTTGCCATGGCTACTGCTTCTCCTGGGAACTGAACACGTGTGACTCTGCTAGCCGGTAAAAACTTTTAGACACCTCTACATCCATGAGCAACCTTTACCAGAGCTGATAATTGTTTATCTTATGGGACTAAACTTTTGATAACTATACTCAGACTTTATGGACCTAGTGTACTCTTAACCCTTGATGATAATTGCTTATTTTGTCTTTTACCTGTTTCACCCTAATAAATCTTGTATTGTTTAAACCAGTTCCCAGCCCCCGCTGTGAATCCTTTTATGCGCTATAGCAGCCCCCAATCTCCCAAAACCTTTTTTAAGTTAAATTACAACAAATGGCACCACTCCGCCATCTATGAAGTTCCCTTGGTGCTGCCCATGGAGTTCCCATGTGGTGCTGAGATTCAACTGTAAGGCAGGTACCTACTGTATCCTCCCCCAGCCCCAGCCCCAGCAACAGGCTGGTTTTGATTTGGGTCACCAGACTGCCATCCCTCCTGCCTAGCCTTAAGGAAAGAGAAACATCCCAATTCTGGGTTCTTTAAAAATTTTTTTTAATAATATATTTATAAAGTGGAAATACTCACAAGACCATAGGATAAGGGGGGTATAATTCCACACAATGCCTACCACTAGAACTCCATATCCAATCCCCTCCCTTTATTGTGATCTTTCTGGTCTATAACTATAAATTCTGTCAATGGAAGCAAGGAGCAGGTAGATGCATAGTTGATGTACCATGAAGCTTTTTAGTTCCCATGTACACTGTGGATTTGTGGGGGCATGGAATAAACCTAGAGGTTGGCATGTAGTTGGTGCCCACAAATAAGACAAGGTCATATTCCTCAAGGCACTAATGTTCTAGAAGGGTAGAAGATCAGCTATGCCAGACTTACGGTAACAGACTTTGTTCAAACAAAAACAAGAGGCAGAAGTATATGGATGAAAAGGTCAACTCAGACTTTAATAAAATAAAAGGATCATTAATATTCAGGGAGCATCTCACTGACATCATAAAAAGAACACAGATACACTATATCTGATGGCCTGAGTTCTCCCAAGCTAAAAGGAAAAGGCTCACAAGCATAGTCTATGCTTTACAGTTCAGATCCCAACAAATGCCACCTATGTCAGCTGATGAAGGTCTACAGTAGCAACAGCAACAGCAATACAGTCATAGGGATTTGTTCGATGAACTCGACTTGGAAAATGGCATGATACCACTGTAGTTTTCCTTCCTCAAACCCCATCCTAAGAAAAACATATGAAAGATGTCCACTGAAGGGCATGCTACAAAATATCCAGTTAGTATGGTTCAAAATTGCTAAGGTCATCACAAGTAAGAAAATTTGGAGAAATGATTACCACTGAAAGGTGCCTAAATGGCACTATTAAATGACTATTAAATGTAATGTTTAATGTTTTATGTTTAATGGCTGGGATCCTGGAATAGACAAAGGAGATTCAGGGAAAATGAAGGGAATCTGACACAAGCATGGGTGTCAGTTAATGATAATGTGTCAATTTTGGTTCATGTAATGGTGACAGTATACTATAGTAGAAAATAATAGATATGTAAGTAGAAATGAATGAAGTGAGGCAGGCGGTGGTGCACAAGTTCAAGCCCCCAGTTCCCACCTGCAGGGGGCGGGGGATGCTTCCAGAGCAATGAGCAGCGCTTCAAGTGTCTCTCTTCTCTCTTCTCTCCCTATCTCTTCCTTCATTCTCAAGTTCCCTGTCTTTATCCAATAACTAACTAAACAAAAAATAAAATACTTTAAAACATTTTTAAAAAGAAATGTATAAATAATAAAGATACTGATAACAGAAAATTGGATACAGATTCTATAGAAACTGCTGCAGTTTGAGTGTGTAGATTCTGATCTAACCTACCTACTGACACATTTTGGAGAAATTGAAAGGGAAAAAAGTAATATGATTCTTGCTGCGTCTACCTGTTTTCCTATGGATTCTAACCTTTGAAAACTTTTATTCAGGGTCACAGGATGATGTTTGGAGGTGAAATAGGAAGATGAACAGACCAAATATGTTAATTTTTTGGCCTGTTCAAATTTCAGTTGAGAGGAAGGGGGTAACCTCTCTTATTTAATATAAACAACTCCAATTCTTTTGACCAGAGAAGCAGGCTGCATGTCAATGAAATCTTATTTATCATGAAACATGGGAACCATGTAAAGTGTCAGACATAAATATCCACATCCTTATTCATAAATTTTGCCCATACTTTTTCTGCAACTATCTGTCTATATTTGTATATATTTGCCCTCCCCCACCCATGGTCCCATCTTCTCTTCCTTTCCAAGTCACACATACACCTATTATTACATTCAAATGTCCCTCCCTTTTTCCTCTTCTCACTTTGGGTCCTGATGGAGTTAGTGTTCAGAGCCTTCTGATCATCTTCCTCCTATCATTTCTCCCCTGCACCCTGAGAGTATGGACCAAAATTCTTTTTGGGATGCAGAAGGTGGGAGTTCTGGCTTCTGTAATTGCTTCTCCACTGGACATGGGCTGAGCAAAATTTTTTATTGAATGTTTTTCTTTCTTCCCCTTTCTTCTCTTTCTATTCCTTCCTTCCTTCCTTCCTTCCTTCCTTCCTTCCTTCCTTCCTTCCTTCCTTCCTTCCTTCCTTCCTTCCTTCGCCACCAGGGTTATTGCTGGGCTCAGTGCCAGCACTACAAATCCACTGCTACTGGGGGCCAATTTCCCCCTTTTTTCATTCTATTATTATTTGATAGGACACAGGGAAATTGAGAGGGGAGGGAGAGGTAGAGAAGAACAGAGAAAGACAGACCCTTGTAGACCTGCTTCACCACTTGCGAAGAGGTCCCCTTGCAGGCGGAGAGTAGAGGCTTGAACCCAGGTCTTCTCACATGGTAACATATACGCTCAACTGGATGCATCACTGTCTGGTTCCTGAATGGCTTCGTTTCTTTTAAATTCTTTTTATCTTTTGATCTTTTTTTTTTTTTTTTTGCATTCAGGGTTAACACTGGGGCTCGGTGCCAGCACTATGAATCCACTGGTCCTGGTGCACATTTTTTTCATTTTATTGGATAGGTCAGAGAGAAACTGAGAGGGAGGGGGAGGGAGAGAGAAAGACACCTGCAGACCTGCTTCAATGCTTGTGAAGTAACCATTCTGCAGGTGGGAAGCCAAGGGCTCAAACCAGAATCAGTGTGCTGGTCCTTGCACTTCAACTATGTGTGCTTAACCTGGTATACCACCGCCTGGCTACCCTTTTCATCTCTTTTTTTATTAGTGATTTAATATTGATTTATAAAATTATGAGATGACAGGGGTATAATTCCATACCTTTCCCACCACCAGAGTTCTGTGTTCCCATCCCTTCCATTGGAAACTGTAGTAGTTCTCCCAAGGTCACAGATATGGATTGACTTATTTCTCTGTCTCTCTCTTTCTATATATTTGCCTATTTTTTCCTATGGTCCTGCCTTTTATTCCTTTTAAGTCACACCTATACCTATTGCTACTTTTGAACCTTTCCTTTTTTCCCTCTCTCTGGGTCTTAATAGTACAGGAGTTCATAAAGGAATGCCACTGACTTTTGTATGTTAATTTTGTACCTTGACACCTTACTATATTGCCTGATAATTTCCAAAAGCTTCCTCCTGTATTCTTTAGGATACTATCATATCATCTGCAAATAGGAGGAGTTTGACTTCTTCTCTTCCAATCTGTATCCCTTTAATTCCTTGCTCCTAAACTGATTGCTATGGCAAGAACTTCCAACACTATGTTGAATAGTAATGGTGACAGTGGGCAGCCCTGTTAGTACCTGATCTGAGGGGAAATGCTTCCAGTTTTTCACCATTGAGTATGATGTTGGCTGTAGGTTTGCTATATATAGACTCCACTACCTTAAGGGATTTTCCATCTATTCCCTTTTTTTTTTTTGTAGCATTTTGATCATAAAGGGATGCTGGATTTTGTCAAAGGCTTTCTCTGCATCTATTGATATAACCATGTGGTTTTTGATCTTGCATTTATTGAAGTAGTGGATCATGTTGATTGATTTATGTATATTAAACCTTGCATGCCTGGGATAAACCCCACTTGGTCATGATGAACAATCTTTTGAATATACTGCTGTATCCTGTTGGCTAGAATTTTGTTCAATATTTTCGCATCTATGTTCATCAGAGATATAGGTTTATAGTTTTCTTTTTGAAAATCTGTACATACCATACATCAGACAAAAGGCTAATAACCAAAATATATAAAGAGCTTACCAAACTCAACAAGAAGAAAACAAATGACCTCATACAAAAATGAGGAGAGGACATGAACAGAATATTCACCATAGAAGAGATCCAAAAGGCCAACAAACATATGAAAAAAGTGCTCCAAGTCATTCATTGCTTGTCAGAGAAATGCAAAGAAAGACAACAATGAGATACCACTTCACTCCTGTGAGAATGTCATACATCAGAAAAGGTAGCAGCAACAAATGCTGGAGAGGGTGTGGGGACAAAGGAACTCTCCTACACTGCTGGTGGGAATGTAAATTGGTCCAACCCCTGTGAAGAACAGTCTGGAGAACTCTCAAAAGGCTAGACCTTTTTCCAGCCATAACATCATCTCCCCAGACAATAACTAGGATCCACGGGCATATCAGATTTCAGGCTCAGGGGAAAAAAAACTAGTATATCCACAGACCCTTTGGAATATAACTAAAATATGCCTAAGCTATCTACAGAATGAAGACCACCCCCTACCCCCAACTCTTCATCTGCACTATTCCAGACTTTAGGTTCATGATTAGCAAACAACTTGTTTGGCTTTATATGTTAACTCTCTTTTCAGTCACCAGGTTCCAGATGCTACTAGCATGATGCCAACTGGACTTCCCTGAGCGGATGAACCCCCCGCCACCACCAATGTGTCCTGGCGCTCTGATTCCCCAGAACCCCACCCCACTAAGGAAAGAGAGAGGCAGGCTGGGAGTATGGATCGACCTGTCAGTACCCATGTTCAGCAGGGAAGCGATTACAGAAGCAGGACCTTCTGCATCCCACAATGACCTTGGGTCCATACTCCCAGAGGGTTAAAGAATAGGAAAATTATCAGGGAGGGGATGGGATACAGAGTTCTGGTGGTGGGAATTGTGTGGAGCTGTACCCCTCTTATCCTACGGTTTTGTCAGTGTTTCCTTTTTATAAATAATAATAATAAAGGCTATAAATGGACCTATCCTATGATCCTGTAATCCTTCTCCTGGGGATATATCCTAAGGAACCCAATACACCCATCCAAAAAGATTTGTGTATACCTATGTTTATAGCAGCACAATTTGTAATAGCCAAAACCTGGAAGCAACCCAGGTGTCCAACATATAGTTGTGGTCTATATACACAACTGATTACTACTCAGCTATTAAAAATGGTGATTTCACCATTTTAAGCACAGCTTGGATGGAGTTTGAAGCAATCATGTTAAGTGAAATAAGTCAGAAACAGAAGGATGAATATGGGATGATCTCACTCACAGGCAGAAGCTGAAAAACAAGATCAGAGAAGAAAACACTAAGCAGAACTTGGACTGGAGTTGGTGTATCATACCAAAGTAAAAGACTCTAGGGTGGGTGGTGGGGGAAGGGTTCAGGTCCTGGAACATAATGGCAGAGGACCTAGTGGGGGTTGTATTGTTATGTGGAAAACTGGAAAATGTTATGCATGTAAAACCTATTGTATTTACTGTTGACTATAAAACATTAATCCTCCAATAAAGAAAAAAAAAAAAGGAGTTCCGAGCCCTCTGGTCATCTTTCCCTAATACTTCTACCCTTCTGGGGGTATGGACCAAAATTCTTTCTGGAGTGTAGAAGGTGGGAGTCCTGGTTTCTGCAACTGATTCTCTGCTGGACATGGGCATTGATAGGTTGATCCATACCCCTAGCCTGTTTTTCTCTTTTCCTAGTTGGGTAGGGCTCTGCAGAGGTGAGGTTCTGGGGGTATGGTGAGGACATCTATCTGCCCAGGGAAGTCAGGATGGAATCTCCAACTTGGTGGCTGAAAGGTGATAAGATATAAAGCAGGGCAAAACAATAAAATTAAATAATAAACAGGAACCAAAATATAGGAGTAGAGTAAATGAGAATAGAAATCTTAGGGTGGAGAGAAGCTAGGAAGTCTATTTTAGGTATGTTTCTAGGGGCCTATGACTTTAATAATTTTTGTTTGAGCTTGATAGCTAATATGGATGTGGACTAAAAATATTATCTGGGGAAATGGTGTCAGAGTTGAGAATAGAACTAGCAAGCTGGATTAGGGCAGAGAGTAGCTCTCAAACTTGAAGAAAGTATATAAATACAATGAACTGTTTACCCCATCAATCTGACCCAGGACCCATATATATTCACATTTAGCATAGGAGCCCGTGCAACCTTCATGTCCTTGTCAATCTGAGATCACAATCCATGATCACAGGTTTATTTTCTTCATGTTGACTTTTAAGAATACATTAACTACTCTGAATGTATGTTCTTTATTACATTTGTTTTGCAAATATATTTCTAATCCCTTGTCTTTTTTCTTTCTTCTTTTTTAATTTTTACTTATAAAAAGGAAACACTAACAAAACCATAGGATAAGAGGGGTACAACTCCACACAGTTCCCACCACCAGAACATCCCCTCCCCTGATAGCTTTCCTATTCTTTTTTAAATATATATTTTAATATTTATTTATTTATTCCCTTTTGTTGCCCTAGTTGTTTGTGTTTTATTGTTGTAGTTATTGTTGTTGTAATTGATGTTGTTGTTAGACAGGACAGTGAGAAATGGAGAGAGGAAGGGAAGACAGAGGGGGGAGAGAAAGGCACCTGTAGACCTGCTTCACCACCTGTGAAGCGACTCCTCTGCAGCTGGGGAGCTAGGGGCTCGAACCGGGTTTCTTAGGTCGGTCCTTGTGCCATGCGCCACCTGCGCTTAACCTGCTGTACTATCGCCAGACTTCCACTTTACTATTCTTTAACCATCTGGGAGTATGGACCCAGGGTCATTATGAGGTACAGAAGGTGGAAGGTCTGGTTTCTATAATTGCTTCCCTGCTGAACATGGGCCTTGGCAGGTCGATCCATACTCCCAGCCTGCCTCTCTCTTTCTCTAGTGGGGCGGGGCTCTGAGCAAGTGGGGCTCCAGGACACATTGGTGGGGTCGTCTGCCCAATTCCCTTGTCTTTTATCTTCCTTTTCTGAGTAGTTTCTGACAAACTAGCAATTTTCCATGAAGTTCAGTTTCCATTTTTAAAAAATATTTATTTATTCCCTTTTGTTGCCCTAGTTGTTTTTTATTGTTGTAGTTATTATTATTGTTGCTATTGATGTTGTTGTTGGATAGGACAGAGAGAAATCGAGAGAGAAGGGGAAGACAGAGAGGGGGAGAGAAAGATAGACACCTGCAGACCTGCTTCACCACTTGTGAAGTGAATCTCCTGCATGTGGAGAGCCGGGGGCTCAAACCAGGATCTTTACGCCAGTCCTTATGCTTTGTGCCACCTGTGCTTAACCCGCTGTGCTACCACCTGACTCCCCAGTTTCCATTTTTAAAAGTATTTTATTTTAATGATAGAGAGACAGAGACAAAGAGATCAGAGCACTGCTCAGATCTGGTGTGACTGGGGATTGAACCTGGGACCTCAGAGCCTAAGGCATGAAAGTCTTTTGCATATCCCTTATGATACATCCCCAATTAATCCTGTTTTATTGACTGTACATATAATACCTTTTTTTTTGACACAGAGAAAGACACCACAGTACTGTAGTTTCCTGTAATATGGTGGGGGCCAGCTTCAAAACTAGGTTGTGCACAAGACAAAGCAAGCACAGTACCATACCATCTGTCAGACTCAGAACAGAATGAGTTGGGCTCAGGGCACTGTATCACTCAGCCTGTCTCCAGAGGAACTCTGCAAGGAAGTTCACTTACTACAATAAGGTGTGCAAGACAGAAATATTAGGGCTTTGCTGGATCCTGGCAGCACATTTATGTAGCAGCAGAAGGTGGGAAGAAGAGGTGTTTGGGATTAGACAGAGCTGCGTCTGATCCTCAGGAAGCAGGATCCATGAGCAGAAGACCCCTGTTGGGAGCATGATGCTTCCTCCCTCACCATCCTGCACCTGCACCTCAGAAGGTCCCCCTACCTCTCCCTCAAACAAACTGCCACACATGGCTCAGAGAAGACTTTGGGGAGCCAAGCAGCCTCCTCCTCCACTGCAGCCTCCAGTTTGTCAGCTCTCACTTGAAATGTCAGATAACCACTTTTTATGGATAGAAATTTCTAATTTTGCTTTTTTCCCTTTACACATCCCTTTGGCATATGTACTCCACACATGCTACACAAGCTTGCTTTCCTTCCTTTAAAATGATCAGCGTTTCACACCCATGCATGATTCATTATGGAGACCGGAAGATCCTTTTTGAGCCTACGAGGAGCATAGGCATGAAGATACAGTTTTGTTGGGGCATTGTCAAGTCAGCCCCTGTGAAACTTCCTAGCTATGCCTACTGCCATCCAGGTGGCTTTCAGTGCATAGATATTTAGAGAAAGTATCTGAAGAGCTATCAAAACGCAACATTTGGAAATGGTGATGAAAAAGAAAAGTGTGGGGTTGGGTGATGGCACACCAGGTAGAACACACATATCACCATGTGCAAAGACCTGGGTTCAAAACCCCTGTTCCCTATCTGCAGGGGAAAAACTTCAGGAGCAGTGAAGCAGTGCTGCGTGTGTCTTTCTCTCTCCTCCCTCTTATTTTCTCTGTCTCTACCAAAAAGGAAGACGGGGAAATATGGCCACCAGAAGCAGTGGATTTTTCAGATAGACACCAAATCCTAGCAATAAGCCTGGTGGCAAAACTAGCAAAGGAAGAAAAAAGAAAAAAGAAAGACCGAAGTACAACTACAGACTGCTTCAAGACAGCTGGGTCTCCTTTAGCTTACTTACTAAAGTATGACATTATATCTTCTGTAAGCACACATCTTCATAAAAGTTTATAATGGGGGCCAGACGGTGGCGCACCTGGTTGAGCGCACATATTATAGTGCAAAAGGACCCAGGTTCGAGTCCCTGGTCCCCACCTGCAGGGGGAAAGCTTCATGAGTGGTGAAGCAGGGCTGAGGTGTTTCTCTTTCTCTCTCCCTCTCTATCTTACCCTCCCCTCTCAATTTCTGGCTATCTCTATTCAATAAATAAATAAAGCTAATATAAAAAAAATTTTAAAAAGTTTATAATGTTAGAAAAAAGTGTTCATTTAAATATTTTATTTATTTATTTGATAGGAAGAGGGAGCTGGTGAAGAAGAGAGAGGGGCTGGGTGGTGGTACACCTCGTTAAGCACACATTAGTTACAATGTGCAAGGACTATGGTTCAAGTCCCCAGTCCCCACCTGCAGGGGAAAAGCTTCAGAAATGGTGAAGCAGTACTGCAGGTGTCTCTCTGTCTCTCTTCCTTGTTATCTTCCCCATCCCTTTCAATTTATCTCTGTCTCTATCCAAATAAATAAATAAATAAATAAATAATCTAAAAAAAGAGGAGAAGGGGACTTCCGGAGGCGGGGCTAAGAGCAGCAGCAGATCTCTTTCTCTCCTCTCCTCTCCTCTCCTCTCCTGGATCAACTAGGAATACCAAAGGAGACCACCTGGGACCAAAACAAGACAGGGCTAGAACGACTACAGGAACCCACCAAATCACTGGTAAGTGCTAACACGTGTGGCTGGTGAAAGAGAGACTAGGGAGAGATTTAGTGGCTGGTAACAGTCAAGCAGTTCAATAGTTGAGACACCACGTCCAGTCTGTTCTACCAACAAGGGGACAGCTGAAGGGAGGAGAGGACTCCCCAGGGACTCACCAAGTGCAACTCTGAGTCTCCATTGCTACTACCCTCAGAATCTGGAGCAGTGGCAGGGAGGGACACTGGGGGACAGAGATCTAATAAGGAAACTCAGGAGAAGACCCATACCTCAGTGGCATAGCTGTGGAGCTGTGAAAGTCTCTTTGCATAACCACTGGATTATCTCTGCCCCACCCTGCTTTATCACTTGGCCAGGAGAGAAGGATTAAGCTAAGAAGACTATTTATAGTTTAAAAGCCCCCAGGCTCCCATAACCTACAGGGAAGAAAAAGAACAAAAGAGGCTTTTAAATTACTGAGCTCTAACTCAGAGATTAAAATACTATTGAAACAACTGTCAATTTCTACAACAGTGAACCCTTTAATTCCCTTACTTAGACACAAGTCAATCCAGGCAAGAGTTATCACTAATATGAAAAGCACTGAGAGAGGGACCTCATAACATACTATATAGAATGGTTAAGCCAACAAGAAGAAATCGGAGAAATGAACCAGGACAAGAGTCCAGCTAAAAGCCCCCCAAAGAGTGAAGCACAAAATAATGAGGTCAACATCCAAACACTAGCTAAGGAAACAATCACAGGAGTGAGTAAAGAGTTTGAAAAATTGTAATCAGAAATACAGGAACAACAAATGAGAATTTGGAAGAAAACACTAATTATCTCAGGTTTATTAGAGAGCTAAAAGCTGAAACTAGCTGAGCTAAGATCACAACTAGCTGAACAAGCTAAATAAGTATCAGGGTAACAAAACAGATGAACTCCAGAAAACAGTAGAGGGAAAAGAGAATAGTATCAAAGAGGCTGAAGACAGAATTAGCAGGATCGAGGACGAATTAGAGACAACTGAAAAAGAAGTAAGAGATCTCAAAAAGAGTTTAAGAGATGCTGAAAACAACAACAGAGTCCTATGGGATGACTTCAAAAGAAACAATATATGCATTACTGGCTTACCAGAGGAAGAAAGAGAGGGAGGGGAAGAAAGCATTCTTCAGGCCATAATAGCTGAAAACTTCTCTAGTCTAGACAACATCAAAGACATAAAGATTCAAAAGCTCAGCGGGTCCCAAAGAGAATTAACCCAGACTTAAAGACACCAAGACACATCATACTTAGAATGAAAAGGAATAAGGAAAAAGAAAGGATCCTGAAGGCTGCAAGAGAAAAACAAAGAGTCACCTACAGAGGAAAACCCATAAGGTTAGCAACAGACTTCTCCACACAAACACTACAGGCCAGAAGAGAATGACAAGATATCTATCCAGTTCTCAATGAGAAAGGCTTTCAACCAAGAATACTGTATCCTGCTAGACTGCCATTCAGACTAGATGGAGGCATCAAAACCTTCTCAGATAAACAACAGTTGAAGGAATCAACTATCACCAAGCCTGCCCTGAAAGAAGTTCTGAAAGCTCTTCTATAAATAGTCAGACCATCATAAATAGGACATATTTCAGAACACTCTAAAACTCTACAAGAATGGCGTTAAAATATCTTCAATCTTTGATATCAATAAATGTCAATGGCCTGAATTCACCTATTAAAAGACACAGAGTAGGAAGATGGATCAGAAAACACAACCCAACAACATGCTGTCTACAGGAAACCTACCTAACTCAACAAGGCAAACACAGACTTAAAGTGAAAGGATAGAAAACTATCATACATGCCAATGGCCCACAAAAAAGGGCAGGAACAGCTATTCTCATATCTGACAGGATAGACTTTAAAACAGATAAGATGAAAAAAGATAGGAATGAACACTACTTAATGCTCAGAGGATCAGTCAATCAAGAGGACTTAACAATTATTAACATCTATGCACCCAATGAGAAGCCATCTAAATACATCAAACTTCTACTGAAAGAGCTACAGCAATATATTAACAGCAACACAGTCACAGTAGGGGACTTCAACACCCCACTCTCTCAACTTGACAGATCATCCAGGCAGAAAATCAATAAAGACATAAGGGAGCTAAATGAAGAGATAGATAAACTAGAACTATTGGACATTTTCAGAGTCATTCATCCCAAGAAACTGGAATATACATTTTACTCAAATCCACATGGGTCATTCTCAAGGACAGACCATATGTTAGTCCACAAAGACAGCATCAGCAAATTCAAGAGCACTGAAATCATCCCAAGCATCTTCTCAGACCACAGTGGAATTAAACTAACACTTAACAATCAACAAAAGATTAGTAATAGCCCCCAAATGTGGAAGCTCAATAGTACACTTCTTAACAACTTCTGGGTCAAAGAGGAAATCAAGGAAGAAATCAAAATGTTTCAAGAGTTCAATGAAAATGAAGACAAGCTATCAAAATATTTGGCTAAGGCAGTACTGAGAGGGAAGTTCATAGCTATACAAGCACACATTAGGAAACAAGAAAAAGCACAAATAAACAGCATGATTGCACATCTTAAAGACCTAGAAGAAGAAGAACAAAGGAACCCTAAAGCAACCAGAAGGACAGAAATCACTAAAGTTAGGGCAGAAATAAATAACATTGAGAATAGGAAAACCATACAAAAGATCAATGAAAGTAAATGTTGGTTCTTCAAAAGAGTAAACAAAATCGACAAACCTTTACCAGACTCAAAAAACAAAAAAAAAAAAACAAAAAAAAAAGAAAAGAAAAAGAGAAGACCCAAATAAACCAGATAGTAAATGAAAGAGGAGATATCACAACAGACACCACAGAAATTCAACATATCATGCGAGGCTTCTATGCACAACTATATGCCACCAAGCTAGAGAACCTGGAAGAAATGGACGATTTCCTAGATACCTACCAACTTCCAAAACTAAGTAAAGAGGAAGTAGATAACATGAACAGGCCCATCACAGCTAATGAAATTGAAACAGTTATCAAAAATCTTCCCAAAAATAAAAGTCCTGGGCCAGATGGCTTTACAAATGAATTCTACAAAACATTCAAAGAAGAACTAATACCTCGATTTTTAAAAGTCTTCCAGAAGATTGAAGGCACTGGAATACTCCCTGCCAGCTTCTATGAAGCCAACATCACTTTGATACCAAAAACAGACAGAGACACAACCAAAAAAGAAAACTACAGACCAGTATCTCTGATGAACATAGATTCTAGCCAACCGGATACAGCAGTATATTCAAGCCAAATTCTAGCCAACTGGATACAACAGTATATTCAAAAGATTGTTCATCATGATCGAGTGCGGTTTTCCCAGGCATGCAAGGTTGGTTTAATATATGTAAATAAATCAATGTGATCCACCACATCAACAAAAGCAAGACCAAAAACCACATGGTCATATCAACAGATGCAGAGAAAGCCTTTGACAAAATCCAATATTCCTTTATGATCAAAAGACTACAAAAAATGGGAATAGATGGAAAATTCCTGAAGATAGTGGAGTCTATATATAGCAAACCTACAGCCAACATCATACTCAATGGTGAAAAACTGGAAGCATTTCCCCTCAGATCAGGTACTAGACAGGGATGCCCACTATCACCATTATTATTCAACATAGTGTTGGAAGTTCTTGCCATAGCAATCAGTCAGGAGCAAGGAATTAAAGGCATACAGATTGGAAGAGAAGAAGTCAAACTCTCCCTATTTGCAGATGACAAGACAGTATACACAGAAAAACCTAAGGAATCCAGCAAGAAGCTTTTGGAAATCATCAGGCAATACAGTAAGGTGTCAGGCTACAAAATTAACATTCAAAAGTCAGTGGCATTCCTGTAGAGAAAAAAGTCAGTGGCATTACACACACACACACACACACACACACACACACACACACACACACACACTCACACACTTCACACACACTTACACTCACACTCACAAACACTAAGTTAGAAGAAATTGAAATCCAGAAATCAATTCCTTTTACTATAGCAACAAAAACTATAAAATATCTAGGAATAAACCTAACCAAAGAAGTGAAAGACTTGTATACTGATAATTATGAGTCACTACTCAGGGAAATTGAAAAAGACACAAAGAAGTGGAAAGATATTCCATGTTCATGGCTTGCAAGAATTAACATCATCAAAATGAATATACTACCCAGAGCCATATACAAACTTAATGCTATCCCTATCAAGATCCCAAGCACATTTTTTTGGAGAATAGAAGAAATGCTACAAATGTTTATCTGGAACCAGAAAAGACCTAGAATTGCCAAAAACAATCTTGAGAAGAAAGAACAGAACTGAAGGCATCACACTCCCAGATCTCAAATTGTATTATAGAGCCATTGTCATCAAAACTGCTTGGTAATGGAACATGAACAGACATATTGACCAGTGGAATAGAACTGAGAGCCCAGAAGTGAGCCCCCACACCTATGGACATCTAATCTTTGACAAAGGTGCCCAGACAACTAAATGGGGACAGCAGAATCTCTTCAACTAGTGGTGTTGGAAAAAAATGGGTTGAAACATGCAGAAGAATGAAACTAAACCATAGTATTTTATTTATAAATACAAAAGTAAATTCCAAGTAGATCAAGGACTTGGATGTTAGACCACAAACTATCAGATACTTAGAGGAAAATATTGGCAGAACTCTTTTCCACATCAATTTTAAAGACATCTTCAATGAAATGAATCCAATTACAAAGAAGACTAAGGCAAGTATATACCTATGGGACTACATCAAATTAAAAAGCTTCTTCACAGCAAAAGAAACCACTACTCAAACCAAGAGACCCCTCACAGAATGGGAGAAGATCTTTACATGCCATACATCAGACAAGAGTTTAATAACCAACATATATAAAGAGCTTGACAAAATCAACAACAAGACAACAAATATCTCCATCCAAAAATGGGGGAAGGACATGGACAGAATATTCACCACAGAAGAGATCCAAAAGGCTGAGAAACACATGAAAAAATGCTCCAAGTCTTTGATTGTCAGAGAAATGCAAATAAAGACAACAATGAGATACCACTTCACTCCTGTGAGAATGTCATACATCAGAAAAGGTAACATCAGCAAATACTGGAAAGGTTGTGGGGTCAAAGGAACCCTCCTGTACTGCTGGTGGGAATGTCAATTGTTCCAACCTCTGTGGAGAATAGTCTGGAGAACTCCCAGAAGGCTAGAAATGGACCTACCCTATGATCCTGCAATTCCTCTCCTTGGGACATATCCTAAGGATCCCAACACACCCATCCAAAAAGATCTGTGTACACATATGTTCTTAGTAGCACAATTTGTAATAGCCAACACCTGGAAGCAACCCAGGTGTCCAACAACAGATGAGTGGCTGAGCAAGTTGTGGTCTATATACACAATGGAATACTACTCAGCTGTAAAAAATGGTGACTTCACCATTTTCTGCCGATCTTGGATGGACCTTGAAAAATTCATGTTAAGTGAAATAAGTCAGAAACAGAAGGATGAATATGGGATGATCTCACTCTCAGGCAGAAGTTGAAAAACAAGATCAGAAGAGAAAACACGGATGAATATGGGATGATCTCACTCTCAGGTAGAAGTTTAGAAAAGAAAACAGAAATAGAACCTGAAATGGAATTGGTGTATCGCACCAAAGTAAAAGACTCTGGGGTGGGTGGCTGGGGAGAATACAGGTCCAAGAAGGATTCAGAGGACCTAGTGGGGGTTGTATTGTTATATGGGAAACTGGGGAATGTTATGCATGTACAAACTATTGTACTTACTGTTGAATGTAAAACATTCATTCCCCAATAAAAAATTAGAAAAAATAAAGAAGAGAAAACAGAAGTAGAACCTGAACTGGAATTGGCGTATCGCACCAAAGTAAAAGACTCTGGGGTGGGTGGGTAGGGAGAATACAGGTCCAAGAAGGATGACAGAGGATCTAGTGGGGGTTGTATTGTTATATAGGAAACTGGGGAATGTTATGCGTGTACAAACTATTGTACTTACTGTTGAATGTAAAACATTAATTCCCCAATAAAAAATAAAATAAAATAAAAGAGGAGAAAGACAGAGAGATACTTGCAACCCTGCTTCACAGCTCATGACACGTCGCCCATCCTGGTGGGGACCAGGGCCTTGAACCCAGGTCCGAGTACACTATTATGTGTGTGTTTAACCAGCTACACTTCCACTTGACTCCTAATTTTTCATGTTAACACCTCTAAGAATAAGATAAGTTCTGTGACTGCTATTATCACTGACCATGCACAGGCAAATGACACTTGTAGTCTTTATCTTATCATCCCTCCATTGGAAGCAAATATTAATACATCCTTGGAACTATATACAAAGTAGATTTGCTGCTTTATAGACTTGCTGCTAGATACAAAGTCTTGAATTTGACTCAGCATTGGAAACAAAACATTGTGTATGCAGAGAACACTGGAACAGAACACTGGATATTTGTGGAATAAATGCACATCACTGTAAGAATAATTTCCTCTCCATATTCCAAAGCACCCTCTAAAGCTTTCAGGGGGACCAAAGAGTGGAAGACTCTCACAAAGCAGTTGAAATTAAGTTGTGGGGCCAAGTTGTGGTGCACTTAGTTGATATATATTGCAATGCATAAAGACCTGGGTTTAAGTCCCCCATACCCACCTGCAAGGGGGGAAGCTTTGTATAAAAGGGAAACACAGGAATTGAGTAGTAGGACATTGGGCTCAACGCATGTAGTGTGAAGCACAGGGTCCTGCACAAGAATCTGGGTTCGAGTCCCTGGCTCCCCACCTACAGGGGGTTGTTTTGCAATCAGTGAATCAGGCCTGCAGGTGTCTATCCTTCTCTCTCCCTCTCTGTCTTTCCCTCCTCTCTCAATATCTCTCTGTCCTATCCAACAACAACAACAACAATGGAAAAAAAGATGGCCTCCAGGAGCAGTGGTTTCATAGTGCAGGCATTGAGCCCCAGTGGTAACCCTAGAGGCAAAAAAGAAAGAAAGGGAAACACAAAGCAGAACTTGGCCTGTGTTTGGTGTATTACACCAAAGTAAAGGATTCTGGGGTTGGGGAGGAGGCTTTCAGGTCGTGGTGCATGATGGTAAAGACCTAGGCTGAGGGTGAGAGTGCTTTCCAGGAAACTGAGAAATTTTACACATGTATCGACAATTGTATTTACTGTAAATCATTAATCTCCCCGATAAAAAAAATAAATAAAGCAAGTATATCCAACCTAAAAAGGAATTCATTGGGTGTCTGGCGGTAGCACAGTGGGTTAACCGCATGTGGCGCAAAGCTCAAAGACTGGTTTAAGGATCCAGGTTCAAGACCCAGCTCCCCACCTGCAGGGGTGTCGCTTCACAGGTGGTGAAATAGGTCTGCAGGTATCTATCTTTCTCTCCCCCTCTCTGTCTTCCCCTCCTCTCTCCATTTCTCTCTGTCCTATCCAACAACAATAACATCAATACAACAACAATAACAACTACAACAATAAAAAAACAAGGGCAGCAAAAGGAAATAAATAAATATTTTAAAAGACAATATTTAAAAAATAAAAGAATTCATTGCCAATCTACTTTCTTTCAACCTTTACATATTCTGAGTTTTTTAAAAATATTTTTTTTTGCTTTTTTCCTCTCCCTTTTGTTGCCCCCTTTTTATTGTTGTTGTATTTATTATTGTTGTTGTTGTTGATGTCATTGTTGGCTAGGACAGAGAGAAATAGAGAAAGGAGAGGGTAGAGAACGACTCCTCTGCAGGTGGGGAGCCGGGGGCTCAAACCAGGATCCTGACTGCAGTCCTTGTGCTTCATGCCACGTGTGCTTATCCTGCTGCGCTATGCCCAACCCTTCCATATTTTGACTGTTTCTATAAAGTAATATATTTAATCACCTTCTAGTTACATGCTTTAATGTAGGTTTAAAAAAATTTTTTTTATTGGACAGACTAATGGTTTACAGTAAATACAGTTGTTGGTACATGTGTAAAATTTCTGTTTTTCTGAAGAGGGAACCTCTGATCTTTCCCTGCCTAGGTCCTCCTCTACCATCATGCACCAGGACCTGTAACCCCTCTCCCTGCCATGTCCTTTACTTTGGTGTAATACACCAAACCCAGTCCAAGCTCTAATTTGTCTTTCCCCTTTCTGTTAATGTGTAGTTTTTATATCACTGTTATTTTCTACATAATCTACATTTGAACTTTTCATTTTCTTTTATATTTAATATTAATTTAGGATAAGTTTCCTTTAACAGTTGTGAGATTCACATTTTTAAATTTTCTTTAACCTTTTAAAAATTATTATCCTTATTTATTTATTGGATGGAGACAGCCAGAAATTGAGAGAGAAGGAGGAGATAGACATAGAGACAGAGAGACACCTACAGCTCTGCTTCACCAATTGTGAAGCTTTCCTTCTACAGGTGGGGGTTAGAGGCTTGAACCTGGGTCCTTGTGCATTGTAATATGTGTGCTCAACCAGGTGCACCACCACCCAGTCCTTAAAAGTCCTTTTAAAAAATTTCTAACCCTCTGAGTTGTGTATGTATGTGTGTGTGTATGAATGAATGAAACTATCTATACCTCCCAAATTTTAATGTGTACATCAATGTTAAATCACTAATAATAAAAATCACAAAAAATTTCTAACTCTACTTTTATTACACAAGAAGAAAATTAACTTTCAAAAACTTACTGAGCTTTTAAAAATTTGTTTCAGAGTAGAATATTTATAAATGATTTATGAATATTTTAAAAGATTAAATCATATGTAGAATACAAAGTTGGTACAGCTATCAAATTAACACTGTGAAGCACTTTAAATCCTATTTATTTTTGACTCTGTGATTTACTGAAGATTAAATATGACATGCTAAGTTTTCCACAATTGTATTTCTTTTAGCATTTCTGTCATTGTGGATCACTCTATTTATAAAACATTCTTCTTAATTCAAAAGTTTTCCCCTTGAAAAATAAAATCAGAAGAGAAAACTCAAGTAGAACCTGAACTGGAGTTGGTGTATTGCACCAAAGTAAAAGACTCTGGGATGGGGGTGGTGGTAGGGAGAGTACAGGTCCTGGAAAAAGATGACAGAGGACCTAATGGGGGTTGTACTGTTATGTGGAAAACTGAGAAATGTTATGCATATACAAACTATTGTATTTACTGTTGACTGTAAAACATCAATCCCCCAATAAAGAAATTTAAAAAAACTTTACCTTGAGTTTTATTAAAGCAGAATTAATATTGCCACTTTGTCTCTTTTTCTTTAAACTATACTTATACTTTGTCCTTACTCAACTTTTCTCTATCTCTATATGTGTAAATCTATCGAATCATAGTACTTTAAGTGAATAGAAACTATACAGCTGCATTTTGCTTTAGATGAAAGCCCATGCCATCTAATAAAAGACTATCTACTTATACTTACTACGTAAGTGCGGTTAGGTCTTGTTTCTTTCAGCGTGCTTTATTATTTCCATTCTATCATTGACTGTTTTTGATGCTTCCTTATGTAAGAGTACCTGCAATGTTCTGCCATAACGATATTGCTCTAGTTATTCATGCCAAACATGCAAGTTTGAATCTCTCCCTTTCCTTTCCACTAGGCCCACTTAAAATAGAAAGTACATCCAGCTGAATGGGTTTCATTCATTTCAGCATTTAAATAGTTGTACAGTATTATTTAGCAGTAAGTTCCAAAGAACGGCCAACAAAAAAGTCAACTGTTCATTATTCTACTAATTATATTTCCTTTTCTTCCTTTTTAAATAAAGAGATAGTGAGACTGAATGGGAAAGAGAGGAAGACAGAAAGATAGAGGAGAGACACTTGAAGAACTGAGTCAGTGCTTGTGAAGCTTCCTCCCTTCAGGACATGACCAGGGGCTTGAACCTGGGATCCTGTGCATGGCAACATGTGAGCTCAACTGGGTGCACCACCACTTGATCCAACCAACTGTATTTCCAACTTGCCCTGGTATCAGGGACATGGTATATTAGTTAAGCTCAAATGTCACATAATAATAAGACTGCTTGGGTCAGTGAGACAGGTCAGCTGGGAGAGCACCTGCTTTGTCATGCTTCTGACTCAAGTTGCAGCCCAGGTTCCCACAGCATTGCAGGCAGCTTGATGCTGTGGTGTTTCTTCCACTGTTTCTGATTCTTTCTTATGAAAAAGTGATCCTAGAGCATGAAGCTCTGGTGGAAAAAACCTCTTGAGAATCAGCCTTAGCTTCACAAGTGGTGAAGCAGGTTTGCAGATGTCTCTCTGTCTCTCTCCCTCTCTATCACCCCCTTACCTCTCAATTTATGTCTGTTACTATCCAGTAAATAAAGATAATAAAAATTAAAAATAAAAAGAGAGTCAGCCTCAAGTTAACAGATTTAACTTTTTGTTTAATTACCACAAGAGATATTTTCTTTCTTTCTTTTTCTTTTTTTAAAGATAAAGACAGAAAGGCAGAGAGAGAGAGAGAGAGAGAGAGACAGAGAGAGAGACAGACACCACAGCAGGGTGGGGGCAGGGTTGGAACCTGGGTCATGCACATGACAAAGAAGCGAGGTAATCCAAGTGAGCTATTTCATCTGAACTTAACTTTCTTTATTATTGGTAATTTAATAGTGGTTTATAAAACTACAGGTTTTTTTTTCCCACCAGGTTCATCACGGGGGCTCTGGGCCTGCATGACTCCACTGCTCCTGGTGGCATATATATATATATATATATATATATATATATTCTTTTTGACAGAAGATGAGAGGTAGATAGTTAGATAGAAAGAGACAGAGGACAGAGATGTATTCCAGCAAAGTAAAAGACTTGGGTCGGGGGAAGGATTCAGATCCTACAACATAAAAGCAGAGGAGGACCTAGTGGGGATTGAACTGCTATGTGGAAAACAGGACTGTTATGCATGTACAAACTATTCTATTTTACTGTCAATTGTATTAGTTTCCAATAAAGAAATTAAAAAAAAAAAGAAGAAGGAAAAGAAGAAAGAGACAGAATGAGTGAAGGTGAGAGAGGGAACGACATTGCAGCACTGCTCCACCACTCATCAAGTTTCCTTGCTGCAGGAGCTCCTATGGGGTGGCTGAAGGCTTGAACCTAGGACCCTGCACCGGGTAATATGTACACTCTACTGAGTGAGCCATACAGAATGTGTTCTTGCAGTGCTCCCTTGTGTTTTGGGGAAGAGCCTGAGTAGGATGGGTGTTAGTTCTTTGAGAGTCTCAATGAATTCCTTAGTAACGGCCTGAATTTGGAGCCTGTGCTAGAGTGAGCTGATGTGTGGTGCAGAGCCATGTTATGCATTTTCCACAGTAACTGCAATGCTCTGAGCCTGTGCTGTTGTTTGTGGTCGACACCAGCCATGTGTGCCTTCACAGTACTTGAGATGGAGCCCGTACAGCAGGGGAGCTAGCTTTTCATCAATTAAAATAAATCTCATAGCCATGTGGGGTCCATCCATCAAGGAGAGGGGCTACACCTGTGGCCCGAGATTCAAACCCTGCTCAGAGACGGACTAGTCAGGGGCTGAAGGAGTCTGATCCTCCCACGAATGTCTAGGGACCCAATACTTGCAGTACTACAGGGACGGCACTTCCTTTTCTTTCTTTCTTGAATTCATCTTCCTGAAATAGTTCTCAAAGTGACACTAATGGTCACCCACTTTCCTAATGGTTCCTTGGTTACAGGAACCTGTTGTGCAGTGAGACTAAGCAGCTTAAAGGACAGTAAGAAAACTGAACCTGAGTGACTGAGAGTGGTTGAAATAGAAGGGTTTTAAGGTGTACTATTAATATTATTATTGCTATCATTATTATTTTCACATTTAGAGTCTTGAGACAGCATCTTTCTACTTGCTTGATAAGATGCTGCCCAATTTACTAATTGTTTAATAAAGATCTCTAAAACAATCAAGTAAACTCCTTCCATGAACCCCCCCCAAAACACACACACACACACACACACACACACACACACACACACACACACACACACACACACCAATATATATTGAATATACCAGAACCTGATTCTAGATTTGTTCAAGGCTATGCACACTTTTAAATAATGCTGATAAACCTAAAAGGATGTTATTCTCATGTGGTTCCATCTACTTAAGAGCAAGTGCCCTGAGATAGAAATTTCTGGTTTCTATGCTTCACTGTTGCCTTCTGCTGCCTCGTAGTCCAACTGTTTATATTTAGTGAGCATGCCCACCATCCTTTAGAGCTGGTGA
Organism: Erinaceus europaeus; assembly: GCF_950295315.1. Lineage (NCBI taxonomy): Eukaryota > Metazoa > Chordata > Mammalia > Eulipotyphla > Erinaceidae > Erinaceus > Erinaceus europaeus. The sequence goes on from NC_080162.1 coordinate 149,830,043, forward strand.
GAATGGGTGTTTCATTTATGCTGAGTGCCTGGGTTCTAAGAACCTCTCTCTCTCCCTCTCTCACTTACTCACTCACTCACTCACCAGAGCAGAGCATTGCTTGTGTCTGGCTTGTGGTGGTACGAGGAATTGAAACTGGGACTTTGGGGCCTCAGGCATAAGAGTTTCTTTGCATACCCATTATGCTATCTACCCTCTTTCAATTTGTGCCATGGTAACAAGATCCATCTACTTCCTTCTCCCCAGATATTCAACATTCCCCTTCAACAGAATTATTCTTGTTAGAATCTCCAGCCTAGACGAAATCAATAGCACCTGATAATCTCTGGGAGACTATATGACTTAGTGGAGAAAACCACTTTCTCCTACTAGGAGTGGCTATTCCAGTGGCAAATTCAGGCAAAGAACCTTAGCTCCTTGTAAAAGTCCTGACTTTCCCAGCCAGGAAGTGAATCAAAGTCCCTTGCTGGAAAATTCAATCCAAAATTTCAGAATGGCTCCCGGTCTTGTCTCTTGGTTCCTGATAACTTCCATCACTATAACCCACCCCCTGACAAATTATTAATATAACTGCTTTCTCTGATTCTTGAGATTTAATTAGGTTTTCCCTCAGAGAGGTATGTGTATCACAGAATATAGAGATGATACCTCTGGAGATACCAGAAGAGAGAGAAATGGTAATCAGTGAGTCCCGGGGGCCCTGGTGGACACATAGCTTGCAGACTACAAAGCACTAATAGGTCGCTAAGGGCGAATTCCATATACTTTGTGCTCCCTGCAGAGTTTTGACAGAGAAAGGCAAGCACTGGCTCTTTTATCCACACCACAGTTTCCATTCAGTGCTTGTTGTTGGTTTTAGGAAATGGAATCATTTGTCTAGTTACTCTGACTCTCTTAGAATTTTCCATCACAGGAAAGTTTCATTAAAATGGTAAATTGCTCCCTAAAATAACCAGTAGTGGTAGAGACCTGGATACAAGAGTCTGGATCCAATACACAATCAGGAGTTTCTTTTTCTTTTTTAAATTTTTTAAATATTTATTTATTTATTTTCCCTTTTGTTGCCCTTGTTATTTTTTATTGTTGTTGTAGTTACTATTATCATTGTTATTGATGTCTTCATTGTTGGATAGGACAGAGAGGTGGGGAGTCGGGGGCTTGAACTGGGATCTTACGCTGGTCCTTGCGCTTTGCACCACATGCGCTTAACCTGCTGCGTTACCACCTGACTCCCTAGGAGTTTCTTTATTCCATCTTTTTTTTTCCATTACCAATGAGATAGTTGATGTCGAACACCCACCAAGAGGAGCACCCTCACACCAACTGTCAATACCTCCATTTAATTTGTCTCACCTACATCTCTATTGATTTCAGATATCCTGAGATTTCTTCCATATCTAAGGGCCATGGGAAACTATTTCTTTTACCTTTGTATTATTACAAATGTGAACCTATGCCATACAGAATCTTCCAGGTACAGATAGTGGTCAGCTCTTGCTTCATCTAAATCCACACCTCCCTCTCCCATATGGCTTTGAGGTAACTCCTAGATATATATTTTAACCTATTATACAAATACATATGTTATACATATACTTACACTTAACTTTTCAGGGGTGCCTCTTAACCCCTTTGCCTAATACATTATGCTGTCTTTTTCTAACTTCTAATATTTTGTTTTTGAAATGAGTACCAAACACCATACTTTTAAAGAATACCTTTCTTCCTCCAGTCTGCTATAAACACTTGTAAAGTTAGCTCTTCATTAATTTTAACAGAATTGAACACATTAAAGTAACCGGTGAGACCAGGTTCACAGGTAAAGCATTAGCTAAAATCCATTAAGGCCAACAAATCAAGATACATTATCTCAAAAGCACTGAATATAGTTGGAAGACACAGATTTTTTTTTTTTCTGATTTTACAAGAGCAACAAAACAGAGCAAAGAGGTCACTGCCAGCAACAACAACAAAATAGGTTAAAAAGAAAACCATCAGATTTATCTGATCAGACACTTTCCTACAAAACCAGATGATTTAATTGTCCAAGATTTTCTTCTGTGACACTCTGGAAAGATAACTGTAACTACCTTGCAAATAAAACATTCACTGTTTCTCTCTGTTTTTCTGGCTTTCTCTCTGTGTGTCTTATAAACACAGCCTGATATCCCCCCCCACCCCACCCCACCCTGCCTTCAAGATCCTTGGTGGAGAGATTTTCAATTCAGAGGAGAGCTTCCTCTATACCTCCACCATGAAGCCCCCTGGCCAGAGTTCTCTCCATAGCAACAGAGATCTCTCTCACGTCAAATGGTCCCTGCACAGCAGACAAATGGTAAAGAAAAAGATGACTTACTTAATTTTTAAAAGTTGTATTTTTTCCCTTTATTTTATAGGACAGAGAGAAATTGAGAACGGAGAAATTGAGAAATGGTAAAGAAAAAGCTAGATAAAGATGACTTACTTAATTTTTAAAAGTTGTATTTTTTCCCCTTTTATTTTATAGGACAGAGAGAAATTGAGAAGGGAGGGGAGACAGAAAAAGAGACACCTGCAGCACTGCTTAACTGCTTATGAAGCTTCCCTCTGGAAGGTGGGGACTGGGGACTTGAACCCAGACCCTTACACATGGGTAAAAGTTTTCTTTCAAGGACTTGTGTGTATTAGACCATTTTAGGGTAGAGGAACAGCTGGAGGTATTTGTGGAATTTTAATGTTAATATATATACATATTAGTGCCACCAGGGTTATTGTAGGGGCTTGAGGCCTGCATGACAAATCCATAAATCCACTGTTCCTGGTGGCCATTTTTTTCATTTCTTTCTTTCTTTCTTTTTTTTTTTTTTTGTTAGAGACAAAGAGGAAGTCAGAAAGAAGGGAAGATAGAGGGAGACTTCCAGAGGCAGGGCTACGAGCAGCAGCAGATCTTTTTCTCTCCCCTCCTCTCCCGAATCAACTAGGAATATCAAAGGAAACCACCAGGGACCGAAACAAGACAGGACTAGAACAACTTCAGGAACCCACCAAATCACCAGTGGGTGCAAACACGTGTGGCTCATGGATAGGGAGGAGCCTAGGGAGAGATTAAGTGGCTGGTAACAGTCTGGCAGCTTATCAGTTGAGACACCACCTTGTTGGTCTGTTCCACCAACAAGGGGACAGCTGAAGGGAGGAGATAACTCCCCTGAGACTTACCAAGTACAACTATGAGTCTCCAGTGCTACTGCCCTCAGAATCTGGAGCAGCAACTGAGAGGCCCTGTGCTGACATCAGGGGACAGAGAACTAACCAGGAAACTCAGGAGAAGACCTATACCTTGGTGGCCTAGCAGTGGGGCTGTGAAAGTCTCTTTGCATAACTACTGGATTATCTCTGCCACACCCTGTTTGTCTCTTGGTCAGGAGTCAGTGATTAAGCTAAGAAGCCTACTTATAGTTTAAAAGGTCTCAGGCTCCCATAGCCTACAGGGAAGAAAAAGCACAAAAGAGAATTTTAAGCCACTGAACTCCAAATCAGGGATTAAAATACTATTGAAACAACTGCTAACTTTCACCATTGTGAAAACACCAGCTATCAAAATATTTGGGACACAGCTAAGGCAGTACTGAGAGGGAAGTTCATAGCATACAAGCACACATTAGGAAACAAGAAAAAGCACAAATAAACAGCCTGATTGCACATCTTAAAAACCTAAAAGAAGAAGAACAAAGGAACCCTAAAGCAACCAGAAGGACAGAAATCACTAAAGTTAGGGTAGCAATCAATAACACTGAAAATAAGAAAACCATACAAAAGATCAACAAAAGTAAAATGTTGGCTCTTTGAAAGAGTGAATAAAATCAACAAACCTTTAGCCAGACTCACAAAACAAAAACAAAAAAGAGAAGACCGAAATAAGTCAGATAGTAAATGAAAGAGGAGATATCACAACAGACACCACAGAAATTCAACATATCATACAAGACTTCTATGAACAACTATCTGCCACCAAGCTAGAGAACCTGGAAGAAATGGGACGATTTCCTAGATACCTACCAACTTCCAAAACTAAGTAAAGAGGAAGTAGATAACATGAACAGGACCATCACAGCTAATGAAATTGAAACAGTTATCAAAATCCTTCCCAAAAATAAAAGTCCTGGACCAGATGGTTTTACAAATGAATTTTACAAAACATTCAAAGAAGAACTAATACCTCTACTTTTAAAAGTCTTCCAGAAGATTGAAGACTCCCTTCCAGATTCTATGAAGCCAACATCACTTTGATACCAAAAGCAGACAGGGACACAACCAAAAAAGAAAACTACAGACCAATATCTATGATGAACATAGATGCGAAAATATTGAACAAAATTCTAGCCAACTGGATACAGCAGTATATTAAAAAGTTTGTTCTTACTGACCAACTGGGGTTTATCCCAGGGATGCAAGGCTGGTTTAATATATGTAAATCAATCAATGTGACCCACCACATCAACAAAACCAAGACCAAAAACCACATGGTCATATCAATAAATGCAGAGAAAACCTTTGACAAAATACAACATCCCTTTATGATCAAAAGACTACAAAAAATGGGGATAGACTGAAAATTCCTGAATAGAGTTGAGTCTATATATAGCAAACCTACAGCCAACATCATACTCAATGGTGAAAAACTGGAAGCATTTCCACTCAGATCAGGTACTAGACAGGGATGACCACTATCACCATTATTATTCAACATGGTGTTGGAAGTTCTTGCCATAGCAATCAGGCAGGAGGAAGGAATTAAAGGGATACAGATTGGAAGAGAAGAAGTCAAACTCCTCCTATTTGCAGATGACAAGGTAGTATACACAGAAAAACCTAAGGATCCAGCAAGAAGCTTTTGGAAAATCATCAGGCAATATAGTAAGGTGTCAGGCTACAAAATTTACATTCAAAAGTCAGTGGCATTCCTCTATGCAAACACTAAGTTAGAAAAATTTGAAATCCAGAAATCAATTCCTTTTTTTTAAACCTTTTTTTAAAAAAATATTTATTTTATTTATTTATTCCCTTTTGCTGCCCTTGTTGTTTTATTGTTGTAGTTATTATTGTGGTTGTCATTGTTGGATAGGACAGAGAGAAATGGAGAGAGGAGGGGAAGACAGAGAGGAGGAGAGAAAGATAGACACCTGCAGACCTGCTTCACCACCTGAGAAGTGACTTCCCTGCAGGTGGGGAGCCGGGGTTCGAACCGGGATCCTTATGCCGGTCCTTGTGCTTTGCGCCACCTGCGCTTAACCCGCTGCGCTACAGCCCTACTCCCAAATCAATTCCTTTTACTATAGCAACTAAAACGACAAAATATCTAGGAATAAACCTAACCAAAGAAGTGAAAGACTTGTATACTGATAATTATGAGTCACTACTCAAGGAAACTGAAAAAGACACAAAGAAGTGGAAAGATACTCCATCTTCATGGGTTGCAAGAATTAACATCATCAAAATGAATATACTACCCAGAGCCATATACAAATTCAATGCTATCCCCATCAAGAACCCAACCTCATTTTTAGGAGAATAGAAGAAATGCTACAAATGTTTATCTGGAACCAGAAAAGACCTAGAATTGCCAAAACAATCTTGAGAAGAAAGAACAGAACTGAAGGCATCACACTCCCAGATCTCAAATTGTATTATAGGGCCATTGTCATCAAAACTGCTTGGTAATGGAACATGAATAGACATATTGACCAGAGAAATAGAATTGAGAGCCCAAAAGTGAGTCCCCACACTTATGGACATCTAATCTTTGACAAAGGTGCCCAGACTATTAAATGGGGAAAGCAGAGTCTCTTCAACAAGTGATGTCAGAAAAAATGGGTTGAAACATGCAGAAGATTGAAACTGAACCACTATATTTCACCAAATACAAAAGTAAATTCCAAGTGGATCAAGGACTTGGATGTAAGACCACAAACTATCAGATACTTAGAGGAAAGAACTCTTTTCCACACCAATTTTAAAGACATCTTCAATGAAATGAATCCAATTACAAAGAAGACTTAGGCAAGCATAAACCTATGGGACTACATCAAATTATAAAGCTTCTGCACAGCTAAAGAAACTACTACCCAAACCAAGAGACCCCTCACAGAATGGGAGAAGATCTTTACATGCCTTACATCAGACAAGAGGCTAATAACCGGAATATATACAGAACTTACAAATCTCAACAAGACAACAAATAACCCAATCCAAAAATGGGGGAAGGACATGGACAGAATATTCACCACAGAAGAGATCCAAAAGGCTGAGAAACACATGAAAAAATGCTCCAAGTCTCTGATTGTCAGAGAAATGCAAATAAAGACAACAATGAGATACCACTTCACTCCTGTGAGAATGTCATACATCAGAAAAGGTAACATCAGCAAATACTGGAAAGGTTGTGGGGTCAAAGGAACCCTCCTCTACTGCTGGTGGGAATGTCAATTGTTCCAACCTCTGTGGAGAACAGTCTGGAGAACTCTCAGAAGGCTAGAAATGGACCTACCCTATGATCCTGCAATTCCTCTCCTTGGGATACATCCTAAGGATCCCAACACACCCATCCAAAAAGATCTGTGTACATATATGTTCTTAGTAGCACAATTTGTAATAGCCAAACCCTGGAAGCAACCCAGGTGTCCAACAACAGATGAGTGGCTGAGCAAGTTGTGTTATATATACACAATGGAATACTACTCAGCTGTAAAAAATGGTGACTTCACCATTTTCTGCCGATCTTGGATGGACCTTGAAAAATTCATGTTAAGTGAAATAAGTCAGAAACAGAAGGATGAATATGGGATGATCTCACTCTCAGACAGAAGTTGAAAAACAAGATCAGAAAAGAAAACACAAGTAGAACCTGAACTGGAATTGGCATATTGCAGCAAAGTAAAAGACTCTGGGGTGGGTGGGTGGAGAGAATATAAATCCAGGAAGAATGACAGAGGACCTAGTGGGAGTTCTGTTGTTATATGGAAAACTGGGAAATGTTATGCATGTACAAACTATTTTATTTACTGTTGAATGTAAAACATTAATTCCCCAATAAAGAAATTCAAAAGGAAAGAAGGGGAGATAGAAAAGAAGAGAGATACCTCCAACACTGCTTCGCCACTTGTGATATTTCCCCGTTATAGGTGTTAATTGGGGTCCTTGAGCATGTTGACATGTATGCCCTTTCATGTGCACTAACGCCCCCTTGTGGCATTTTATTTTATTCTTTTACTTTATTCATCCTTCACATATATTATCATGATAGGTTTCTTTTTCTTCCCTTCCCTTCCCTTCCCTTCCCTTCCCTTCCCTTCCCTTCCCTTCCCTTCCCTTCCCTTCCCTTCCCTTCCCTTCCCTTCCCTTCCCTTCCCTTCCCTTCCCTTCCCTTCCCTTCCCTTCCCTTCCCTTCCCTTCCCTTCCCTTCCCTTCCCTTTCCTTTTCTTTTTCCCCTTTGCTCCCCTCCCCTCCCCTCCCCTTTTCTCCTCTCCTGTCCCCTCCCCTCTCTTCCTCTCCTCTCCTCTCTATGCAAATTTCTTTCTCCCTGCTTACTTGCTTGTTTTTGCATCTTTTGTATCATAGTGCTCAATGCCAGCACTATGAATCCAGCACTGCCAGCAACCCTTTTTCTGGTTTTGTTTTTAGTTTGTTTTTCTCTTTCTTTCTCTTCCTGTCCTGGTTTACTGGACAGTACATAGACAAATTGAAAAGGGAGAGGAGAGCAAGATAACTATCTGCACACCTGCTTTACCATCCCCCCTGCAGGTGGGGAACGGGGGCTAGGAACCTAGTCCAAGCACAAGGTAAATACATGAGCTTATCCAGGCATGCCACCACTCAACTCAGCCCCCTTAATTTTTAAGTATTTAATGCATATTTATTAACCATAGGGATTGTGAAGTATACTAAAACTCTAGGAATTATTTATTTTCCATAACTAAAGGACTACCTTATGAATAATACTTCCATTTTATGAATAATACTTCCTTCTTTCTTCCTCCCAGGTCTTGCCAACAATCATTCTTCACTGCCCTTCTTTTATCTTGAAGCTGTATATATTCATTTTTTCCTGCATATATTATTGAGGGGCTAATGATATACAATTCAGTACTTGAAAAATAGGTACAACCCCTTGTCTCCATACGATAGGTGTCTAGGTGTATGGGAAAGTCCCTGGTCAGAAGGTAGGTCCATTTCTAGTGTTCTGATGAATTTTCAGTCTGTTTTCCATAGGAGTTGGACAAATTTACATTTCCACCAGAGATACTAGAGTCCCTTTTCCCCTATCACCTCTTCAGCAGCAGATGTTTCTATCTTTTCTAATGTATGACATTCTCAAGGATGTAAAGTGGTGTCACACTGTTGTTTTTATTTGCATTTCCCAAGTCAACAGTAATTTTGAGATTTTTTTCTTATATATATGCTGGCCCATTGAATATCTTCTTTCAAAAAGATTCTGCCTGTCCTCCCCCATCTCCATTTTCCATGGGGTAGTTTGTCTTTTTATTGTTGAGTTTGGTGAGTTCTTTGTGCATTTTGGTTATTATCAGTCTATTCAATGTATGCCACAAAAGTTTACTCCCACTCTGTGATGTGTCTGTTTCTGTGGTGATTCCTTTTGCTGTACAGAAGCTTTTCAGTTTGATGTAGTCTCATTAGCTTAGTTTTCTTTTTGTTTCCCTTACAACTGGATTTGAACCCTTAAAATTGTTTTTTAAATATACATCAAAGAGAGTTATGTCAAAGTTTTCCTCTAAGTATTTGGTGGTTGCTGGCTGAACACTCAAATATTTGATCCATTTGTAGTTTCTGTTTATTTCATTTATTTATTTATTGTTTGTTTGTGCCATCAGGGTTTTATCTGGGGCTAATTGCTGGCACTATGAATCCACCACTCCCAGCAGTCTCTCTCTCTTTTTAAATATTTATTTATTTATTTTTATATTATAGAATTACATGTTCACAGTGGTTTGAATCCTCACATGTTGACAGGGGTTTGGTCTTTGTGTAGATATGGCATGGAAAGGGAAGAAAGAGGGCAAGAGTGAGATGGAGAAGAGAAAACACCCGAAAGGTGTGATTGGAAGCAGGAAGTGGGGCGTTGCAGGTTTTCATGATTATAGATAGAGGCTAAGATTACTAGAAACCACCCCCTGGCATGTCTGACGTCTGTGGTCGAGAGGTTAAGTTGTTGGATGTGAAGCTAGAAGCCTGGAGTCTGAAGTCTCTACTGGAAGGGAGGGGAGAGGGAGGGGGAAGAGACTCCACTAACACTGCTTCACCACTCCCAAAGCTTGTCCCCCTGGGACTGGGGGCTCGAACCTGGGTTCTTATACATCATAACATGTGCGTGTGCACTGAACCAGGTCCCTAAGTCCCCAAGGTTTTCCACAAGCCAATTACCCAGACTTTCAGCCCCACAATGCTGGCCCAAGTGGCACACCCATCTGAGAACTCCCCAGAGGATTCTAAAGGGTAGCTAAGGGAGGTGCTATCCCAGAAAGCATTTTATCCAGAGAGCATTTTATGAGTTACGGAGGATTTTTCAGTCTAACAAAAAATAAGGCAGTTCTATGAAATCAGAGAGGAGGCCAAGCAGTGGTGATATGTGCTCTACTGGGTGTGCTACTGCCCAGGCCCCTGCCATTCAGACCATTTGACTCCAAACAGGACAGGGGGGTTCTGACCCCACTTATGGAAGAGTAAACTGAGGCTCATCTCTGTCAACAGTACTACAAAGTCACATGGTTAGCACAGGCAGTTCAAGTGCACTTGAGAATGAGGTTTTATTTTTTATTTATTTTTTGCCTGTAGATGACTCTCCTCTCTCCTCTCCTCTCCTTTCTTCTTCCTCTCCTCTCCTCTCCTCTCCTCTCCTCTCCTCTCCTCTCCTCTCCTCTCCTCTCCTCTCCTCTCCTCTCCTCTCCTCTCTTCTCCTCTCCTCTCTTCTTTTCTTCCCAGAAACAAAAAGCCAGATTCAAAGGCTGGCAAAACAGAGACAGGGTCTGGGTAGTGGTGCACCTGGCCCCCACCTTGCTCCTATCCTTCAACACATCAGTTCTACTTTTCAGCTTTGGAATTCTGCATTGCATGTAGCCCCCATCAAACACACCTTAGACTGTGTTTACTTCTTCCTAGTCATTAACCTTTCTGATATAGACTGCCAGCCTCACAAGGGTGGGGGCTTGGTCTGTTTTGTTTGCATTGTGACCCAAGCACTACGATGGTATCTGGCAAGCAGGAGGCACTCAATTCCATTTGCCAGATTGAATGACGTGAGAAACAGCCATTTAGGTTGTTGTTTGGGGGGCACTTGCACCACATAACATCTCTAGCCAAGATGACACCAGGGCCATAAGCAATTACTATTTGCTAATGCTCTTCAGATTTCTATTCTGCTTATTTTCAAAATTTGGTTCGGTGTTTATGTTCCTGATTACAATTTATGTTCTGTTTCCAATCTATTATTCACTAAGCCATCTGGTCAATCTGAAAATACAATTCTCATAATTTGGAGAATGACATTTATGATAAAAATTATATTATTGATTTCTGCCAAGATAGGATTTGAAAAAAAAAACAAACTTCTTTTTCTTCCATTCAGATAATGTTTACTGCTTCCTCAACAAAAACAGCTGCCACTCAGCATTTTCACTGCATGCTTGTCAAGTGCCTTGCATCAAGAGAATGGTATATGTTTTTAAAAAATTCATCACAGGTATCTGGTACCAATAATGCATGTGCTCTTGGTGGCTATGAATCCCTGTTGTCAGACTTCAATGAGCAATAATCAGGTTAGAGAAAGAGAGAATGCTCATTAGCCTAGGAGCCTGGTATTCCTTTCAACCACTCACCCTGGCTACTTTCTCTGGCTTGGTGTATAAAATTTCCCTGCTCTGTCCATGCCAACTCACTTGGCTAACCTCCTTCCTGGCTGCCAGGCTAGCATGGGGGTGCCTCTTCCCCGGGCGTACACTCTCTGGGTTGGAGAGAAGTTGACTGGACTGGGTTGCTACTCACTCAGCGACCATGCGGGAGATGACTCAGGAACTTGTGGCAGTGTGGTAATGCAAAAAGGATCTATTGATCAGAGAGTCAATGCGTTTATAGAATAACATTGGAAATGGCAAGTCAGAAATGGAAATGGCTAGGAAAAGGGGTGGAGAAAGGCAAAAGCACGCTGGGAAGGTAGAAGCTTCCTTAGCAACTGTTGTGAGGTTTTAACGGGTGGGATTAATGTTATCCTGCAGGCAGAGCAGGTCTCGAGGTAGAAAGAAGATAGATCAATGGGATGGGTGGGGATCTTTCAGGCAAAACAATGATTATGTAAATAGGCCATAGTATCAGCTATGCAGGGTGGAGCAGGGGGACCTGACTTAATGCCAGACACCTGGCAATTTGAATGGCATCTCAAGGAGGACTTGGTTTTCAAAATGGCCCATTGGCCTCATAAACTGAGGCTCAAGTATGTATACTTGGTTCTGACTCAGGTCCTGAGGGATCTTACCCTGAGTGGGTAATAAGAGGAATCTGACACTTACTTTGTCAATTTCAAAACATTCCAGAGGCATCTGTCAGGTAGAGAGTTTGGTCTCTATCCCCAAAGAACAGATGCGCACATTTCTTTTTATTTCCCTACACTCTCACCTTGTGGTGGCAAGGTTCTAAGTTTCTTTTTTCTTTTTTAAATTTTTTAAAATATTTATTTATTTTCCCTTTTGTTGCCTTTTTTTTTTTGTTATTGATGTCGTCATTGTTAGGACAGAAAGAAATGGAGAGGAGGAGAAGACAGAGAGGAGGAGAGGAAGATAGACACCTGCAGACCTGCTTCACTGCCTGCTCCACTCCCCTGCAGGTGGGTTGCCGGGGGCTCAAACTGGGATCCTTACGCTGGTCCTTGTGCTTAGCCACACGTGTGCTTAACCTGCTGCGCTACCGCCCGACTCCTGGTCCTCAGTTTATAAGGTTCGGTTCTCCTTAGTGGAAAACCAGGCACAGTGATAGAGATTTGATAGCCCAGCATTCTCTCATCAGGATAGAAAGACTAGTTACTACCCAGTTCCCTAAGTAATGATGTTCAGATTGTAGGCTCTACAGCATCTGGCTTCTCAGTCAGTGCCCAGTGGTTCCTTGATTTTTTTGATGAGATTAAAAATATGCTTATCCTCATTTCCCATTGTGAAAAACATCCTTGATATTTGGGGGCTACATTAGGTCACTGATATATTGTTGTATATTAGGAAATTGACAGGTCTACTAGGTACTTAATACTATTAAAAAAAATTTTTTTTAATAATTTGTGTATTTCACTATGTGAGTATAAAATACTTTTTATAACATACTTATTAAATGTATATCTTTTTGCCCTGGTATGTGCTACATTTCAATATGGCTGTCTACTTTTAATATTGCTTGTATATTTTGAGTAAAAATTATTCATAAGGCAGATGTTAGATAAATATTTCCCAATTCATGCTGGCCTTCTCAGAATAAGACATTATACAAAATACAGTCTGTTACAAAATTTCCATCAAGCAGACAAGTAAATGCAGTAAAAATTAAGGTTAACTTAGACCCCACTAAAATCCTAGAGGTATTTCTTGCACATCTTGAAGCCAGATCCCATAAACTTAATACTGCTTTGGATACAATAAATGACACTCAACTCTTTAACAAATAGGAGAAAGTCTAAACTCATTAAATAAAGGACTGCGAAAGCTGGAATAGGGCAAGAGATTAGCTCATTTAATGATGGCCCTTTTGTTCAATATCAGACCACTCCATTATCTGGAGGCCTAGTCACAGAATCTTAAGATTACTACATAGAAATGATGGATCGAGACCTCTAATAGATCCCTCTCTCCACCATCACCAGTCACTTTCATCAGGAGTGTCAGCATAAGCCCTCTTGTGGGCCTATCCAAGACCTGGCCCTCATTATAAAGTAGCAATGGCAGGACGTCTTTCTGTTTTGGTAACAGTTCCTTTTTTACACATTAAAAATTTTTTTTCCCTTTATTGGGGGATTAACGTTTTACATTCGACAGTAAATACAATAGTTTGTACATGCATAACATTTCTGTTTTCCACATAACAATACAACCCCCACTAGGTCTTTTGTCATCCTTTTCTAGGACAGCTCCTTTTGTTGTGCAGCAGATTTTCATTTTAAAAAAAATGCTAAAATTGTATGTCTTCTTTGGATATGCATCTTCAAATTTTATAGCCATTTCATTGTATTGTTAGTATTTTTGTTGTTCTTAAGTTGCATGAATCCTTTCTAAAAATACATTTAAACATTAAAAATTCATTATTGGGTAGAGACAGAGAGAAATTTAGAGAGGAGGGGGAGATAGAGAGGTAGAGAGACAGAGGGACACCTGCAGCACAGCTTTGCCACTCATGAAGCTTTTACCCTGCAGGTGGGGAGCAGGGGCTTAAACCTGAGTCCTCCCACCTTCAGGGGGAAAGCTTCATGAGTGGCAAAGCAGGGCTACAGGTGTTTCTCTGTCTCTCTCCCTTATCTACCCATTCCTCTCAATTTCTGGCTGTCTTTATCTAATAAAAATAAAGAAAATTAAAAAAACGGAGTCCTTGCACACTGTAATGTGTGCACTTAACTAGATGTGCCATCTCCTGGCCCCTATATCCCTGATATTAAATCTTTAGTGATGGGATTTGGGCAGTAGCGCAGTGGGTTAAGTGCATGTGGCACCAAGCACAAGGACCGGCATAAGGATCCCGGTTCAAGTCCCTGGCTCCCCACCTGCAGGGGAGTCACTTCATAGGTGGTGAAGCAGGTTTGCAGGTGTCTATCTTTATCTCCCCCTCTCTGTCTTCCCCTCCTCTCTCCATTTCTTTCTGTCCTATCTAACAACAATGGCATTAATAACAACAATAATTACAACAACAAAAAACAAGGGCAACAAAAGGGAAAATGAATAAATAAATAAATAAATAAACAAATAATTTAAAAAAATCTTTAGTGACAAAAAAGTCTGAACTCTGGTGAGTGTGGTGATTGGGGTAAGGGGCTGAATCTTTCTTTGGGGACACAGGTGGTCTCAATCTGGCTCCATATTCGAATGTGGCCTACAAGGTTTTATATGCTTCAAAATAATTGGTTTATACACTTTTTCATCTTGAAATTTGTTTTCACAGGTAACTTTTTTCTTTGCCATGCGGGTTATCACAAGGGTTTGATGCCTATACTGTTCCACTGTTTGTGGCACCCATTCCCCTGCCCCCCGTTTTAAAATTTTTTATCTTTATTTATTATTGAAGAGAGACAGAAAGAAATTGAGAGGGGAGGGGGAGATAGAGAGGAATAGAGACAGAGAGACACCAGCAGCCCTATTTCATCATTTGTGAAGATTCATACCTGCAGGTGGGAAGCAGGGGCTTGAACCTGGGTCTCTGCACACTGTAATGTATGCACTTAACCAGGTGTGCCACTGCCTGGTCTCTCCCTCCCCCTCATTATTTTGATAGAAGTAAGAGGTATAGAAAGACAGAGAGACACCTGCAGCACTGTTCTACCTCTCATGAAGCTTCCCCCATGCAGGTGGGAACTGGGAGCTTGAATCTGAGTCTTTATGCACGGTATTATGCGTACTTCACTGGGTGACTGCCACCCAGTCAGGAGGTAGCAATGGTTTACAAGACTGTGTTTTAAGGATATAATTTCACATTTCTTCAAAATGTGTTTTGCTACCATAACCTCCACTACCACCACCAATATGTTAGTATCATCCCTCCTCCCTCCAGTTCCTTGGGCCTCCTCCATCCTTTCAATCCATTTCCTCGTTCTATCAATAGTAGCATTAGTTGTGAGGTCAGAGGCTAAGGACTTGTTTCTTTGCTTCCTTGCTTTAAAAGCCATTTAATATAATGACAGTGCTCAACAAACTGAAGGGAGTAGGGACTTTCTCTAGGGATTCAAAAATCCCAGAGTGGCTTCTCTGTCTTAGCTCTCCCATCAAGCACTGTGTGAGCTGCTAGCTTGTCTCGGCACACGTATTAAACAAGAATTTGAATCCATGCCTTTATCTTCTCCAGTGGGGTGATCATGATAGTCACTTGCATTAAGTGCTTTCTGTATGTCATGCATTGTTCTGAGAATGTGGTCAATATTGATGCACTGAGTTGCCATAACCAGCTATGAGCAGGGAATCACTATTATTTCCAGATTACAAATGAGGGCATTGAAACACAGAAAGATTTAATAGCTTTAAAACTGCTTAGCCATTATATGGTGGGCAGTGCAATTCCAGGCTACCGTCATAATAATTTTCTTTTCTCTTAAGGACATGCATTGATTGTAATGAGCTTTTGGAGTTGGGCTGAGCCATTTTTTTAAAAAAATTAATTATCTTTATTTATTTATTGGCTAGAGGCAGCCAGAAATCGAGAGGGAAGGGAATGATAAAGAGGGAGAGAAATACCTGCAGCACCGCTTTACCACTTGCAAAGCATTCCCCCTGCAGGTGGGGACTGGGGGGGCTCGAACCTGGGTCATTGCACACTGTAACATGTGTGCTCAACCAGGTGAGCCACCACTGGTCCCAGGCTGAGCTATTTCAATCCAAATCTTTAATGGATACTACCAGTCCTTACCATACAGACTTTCAGATGAAGTCTAATTAATCCAAAATCACCAGGACAGAGTTCATGCTACAAAGCACCAGCAGAACCCTAGAAGTCTTGGGACTGTGGGACTTGGTGGAGAAATGGCTATAGTGTAGAGGATATGGCTCTTTGGTAAACTTGACTTCAAGATACAATGAGTGCTTATAAGTTTGATGGAAAAGTGACTTTAAGGGTGGGAGAGATAGCATAATGGTTATGCAAATAGACTGTTATGTCTGAAGCTCCAAGGTCCCAGGTTCAATCCCCAATACCACCATAAGCCAGAGCTGAAAAGTGTTCTGGTAAAAAAAAAAAAAAAAAAGACTTCACTTCAAGTATGAGGGTGGAGGGCCAGGTGATGGTGCATCTGACAGAATGTACATGTTACTCACTGGTCATCTCCATTAGGAACAATATAATGGACACCTTTGGGGGTCCCTACAGAACCAGGCCCTAAATTTGGATCAACAATTGTAGGGACTGCCCCATTCTCTGAAGGGAGATTGGGCCAACATACTCTACTACTCGAGGAAGATGGGTCTGGCACTGGGTGCAGCCTAGAACGTTCCTAACTATGATCACAGAATGCCAACTCAGACCTACAGGGATGCAGAGATTACACAGGCTCCTGCACTGAACTTTAGCCCAGATCAAATCGATGGGGTTTACAGTTAACAATATTTATATACTTTTCCCATATTTGGGAGCTACGCTTTTCCCTGACCCAGCTTTCTAGTCTTATTTCCAACTATGCCACCATCTCGCCAGACAATACCTTTGGTCCACCTACATGTCAGCTGTCAGGCTCAGACAAAGTTTAGTAAAGACATGGCCCCCTTGGAATATACCTACTAGCTTTTTCCAAAATGGAGACCCCAAAATCTCATATGCTATATTCTAGCCTTTAGATTCCTGATTTTTGAATAATTTGTTCTGCTTTATATCTTAATGCTTTTTCAGCCACTAAGTTGCAGATGCTACTATGAACGCCAACCTGACTTCCCTGGGCACACAACCTAACCAATGTGTTCTGGAGCCCCACCACCCCAGAACCCTGCCCCACTAGGAAAAAATAAGACAGGCTGGGAGTATGGATCAACCGGCCAATGCCCATGTTCATTGGAGAAGCAATTACACATACCAGACCTCCCACCTTCTGCACCCCATGATGACTCTGGGTCCATACTCCCAGAGGAATAAAGAATAGGAGAAAGCTTTCAAGGGAGGAGGAGGTGGGATACAGAACTCTGGTAGTGGGAACTGTAACCCTCTTATCCTATGGTTGTGTTGATATTTTTTATTTTGTAAATAAATTTTAAAAAAAGAATGTACATGTTTCTATGTGTAATAATCCAGATCAAGGTTCAGTTCTCACCTGTGTGGGGGAGGGGACTTCACATCTCTTTCCCTCTCAATTTCTCTCTGTCTTAGCAAATAAAAAAAACTTTAGTGGTCCGGGAGGTGGCACAGTGGATAAAGCACTGGGTTCTCAAGCATGAGGTCCCGAGTTTAATCCCGGCAGCACATGTACCAGAGTGATGTCTGGTTCTTTCTCTCTCTTCTCCTATCTTTCTCATTAATAAATAAATAAAATCTTAAAAAATATATTTAAAAAAACTTTAAAAATTAATAATGTAGGTTGTTCATGAAAACCAACTCTGATACCAATGCCCCTTGTGTTCCCAGAAGAAGCATCTGTCTCAGCATTGGAAATGGGTCTTATAAATTCCATTCTATTACTGAAATCACAGCTAATAATCTGAAAGCGCCTTTGAAGGCAACTGATCCTCCCATTTGGTTGTGCCTTCAATTTTCATCTACATGATTTAATAATAAAGCTGTCACCCTCTCCTATTAATAAAATGCCAAATACTGATGAGAGGTGGCACAGGCTTTGGGTTTGTCATCTTCCTTTTGATTTTCTCTCAGCTATTAAAAGCATTTTTTTCTCCAAGTATTACTCATTCCAAAAAAAACTTGAGCCATTTCTTTCTTTTTTTTCTTTCTTGAGCTACTTCAATTTGATAAGTGGAAGAAAAAAAGAAAAAAGAAAAAAGGAAGAAAAGAAAAAAAATCCTTAAACTTCCTACAGGAAAAGAACTCCATCCATTTATTCATGAACAAGCATGGCAGGGATCAAATCAAGAGAGTCTTTGACTGGAGCTATTAATAGAACAGCGGAAAGGAGTTAATCTTCTATTAGATTACAGTGGATAAGAAAACTAGCATCCAGTTGGTAGCAGCTTTCTCTGAGTCTAATCATCCATGCATTAGGGAAAAGCCTTAAGTACACATTTAAAAGGTCTTCAGGCTATAATGCCATTATCAATTACTTTACAGGGGGTAGCAATTACTTGTAGTGTTGCAAATGGAGTAGTTCCTCCTAGACAGGGATACTGAGAAAAATCTAAAACGCTGTCCTCCCCTCTGAAGTCAGAAGACTTCTTAAACACAGAGGGGGTGGAAGGGAGGCAGATGGTAATTACACAGGGGAGAAACTGGGCATCACCTGGATAGGGTAAGGGAAATTAACAGCCACATGTGCTTCCAGATGTGCAGCTCAGCCACATTCTGAGATGGGAAGCACAGCATGAGTGGGATCTGGAAGGAACATCAGACAAAGAAAAAGCAAAGCAATGAGGACCCAGTGCATGATGGTGGAGGACTTCAGTTGGTGGTGGGAGATAAGAGTTACACCCATGTGACAACTATTTTATACATTATTATTTCCCTAGTAAAATTTAAAACACAATCTATCTCAAATTGCATTCTAAAATAATTTTCAAAACTATAAATGCATACATCTTCTGAGGTTTGAAATACATTTTTAAACACTGTAGATGCTATAAAAGGCAAAGAAAGGCTGAAGCAGTGTCTCAGATTGAAGACATTTCAACTAAATGAATAATATGATTCTAGATTAGGTTCTGCTCAAGACCAGGAGGAAAATATGCTACAAGACACATTCTTAGAGAGGTGAAACTGGATGTTGATAATGGGTTAGAAGAAAGGGCTGTAACAGTGTCAAATCTAGAAATTGGTAGCTCTACCATAGTAAGAGAAAGTCACTCTCAGAAAATACACATTGAAGTATTTAGGCGTTGCAGGCCATGAAGCAGGACTGCAGATGTCTCTTTGTTACACTCCTTCTCTCTCTCTCTCTCTCTCTCAGAATTTCTTTCTTCCCTATAAAAACAAAGAGTAAAAACAACAAAAGATGCTAGGGACATTGGATTCAGTGTGCAGGTATCAAGCCCCAGCAATAATGCTGGTAGCAAAAATAAATAAATAAATAAACAAGTATAAAGAAAAAAAAAGCTGTTAAAAGCCAGCACAGTCAAATTCAAAAAGATGATGTAAGGGATTGGGTAGTGGTGCACCCCACTGAGTACATATGCTACAATGTGCAGGGACCCCAGTTCAAGCACCCAGTCCCTATCTGCAGACAAGAAGCTTTGAAAGTGGTGAAGCAGTACTGCAGATATTTCTCTTTTTCTCTACCTATCTCTCTTTATCATCTCAATTTCTCTTTGTCTCTATCCAACTAATAAATCAAAAATTTAAAAGAAGGAAGATGTAATATATCAGGTTTCTATTTAATGAGACTATTCTTGTGTGATCAATTATAGCTGAATCATGACGCCCAGAATTGTTTTGATGTAAGATGACTGTGATTCTTTCATAGCACATGCAGGATGAGGTAAAGACCTAATCAGACAGTATGGATCAGGAATTACATTAGTCTTTTCTTCTTCTTTTTTTTTTTTGTCATTTTATTTTACCTAGTCATCACGATGATCAGCAATGCTGACAGTTATTCCTATTTTAGAGCTATGTGCTCAGTTCTTAGAATGGGGGATCAGGCAGTAACATAGTGGGTTAGGCGCAGGTGGCGCAAAGCGCAAAGACCAGCCTAAGGATCCTGGTTCGAGCCCCCGGCTCCCCACCTGCAGGGGGTTTGCTTCACAGGCAGTGAAGCAGGTCTGCAGGTGTCTATCTTTCTCTCCCCCTCTCTGCCTTCCCCTTCTCTCTCCATTTCTCTCTGTCCTGTCCAACAACAAACGACATCAACAACAACAATAATAACCACAACAAGGCTACAACAGCAAGGGCAACAAAAGGAGGAAAAAATGGCCTCCAGGAGCAGTGGATTCATGGTGCAGACACTGAGCCCAGCAATCACCCTGGAGGCAAAAAAAAAAAAAAAGAAGTTGTTAGAATGGAAAAGTCAGGTAAGTATGGTTTAATAAAGCTGAACTTAAATACCACAATACTTATTGGGAAATAATAGCTAACACATGGCTACAGAGGCTTAAGTATTCATAGGAAAAATAAAATCCTCAATCATGGGAAAAATAAAGTCCTCAATTCATGGGAAAAATAAAGTCCTCAATCAGCAATAGTGACAAAATCAGTAATTACATTAATGTAAAAAGACTTAAACTGCCTGCTTAGGCAGAAAGAAAATAGCAACACTCCATCCTTCCAACAGATTTTTTAAAAGCTACAACAAATTACAATAATTACAAATATTACAAATACAAAATTACAAATTACAACAACAATTACAATAGATTTTTGATATTTAATTAGGATAGCAATAAAATATTTCAAAGTGAGCTGTGAAATGACTTGTGACTTGATCTTCATAAATAAGCCTTGGGATAGTACATTAATAGTTTTCATTTTAAGGATATATATATATATATGCAATGCTCAGCTCTGGTTTATGGTGGTGCTGGGGACCTAACCTGGGACCTTTGGTGCCTCAGAATATATGTTTTTTAAATGTTAAGGTAGGCATTTGAATTTCAATATAATTGCATAACAAATAAATAAATAATGACCTCTAGTGATTGACAGTGTTCCTGATTTTAGGAGAAGGATATTAGGAAGTTATTTTCAGAAGCACACTGACTTAGCAACTTATTAAATTATACTAACCTTCTACACATAGTAAGATAAAGTTTAGGAAGGCACCAGAAAAAGTTGTTTTTGGCAACCTTTGGAAAATTCACTGCCCATGAGATTTGTCATGGCTATGAAACATTTCTTTTGACAAGGCCAGAAATTGCCACCATCCTCCTGTGTGAGTCATCTGTGGCCTGTGGTGCTCCTGACAGACATGGTTAATGTAAGATAGAGTACACAGCATAAATATCTGTTAAGAGTTATTTATTTATTTATTTATTTTTGATAGGACAGAGAAATTGAGAGGGGAGGGTAGGTAGACAGAGAAAGAGCTACACCTACAGCATTATTTCATGACTTTTAAAGCTTACCCCAATGAAGGTGGGCATTGGGGGCTTGAATCTGGGTCCTTGTGTATTGCAACATCTTCACTCTACCAGGTGTGCCACTCTCTGACCACTAGCATAAACACCTTCTAAATATAATGGTTAAACAATGGCTACTTTACTCAAAGCAGTTATTAGGATCAATGTAATTCCTATCAAAACCTCAAAGGCATTTTTCAAGAAAAAAACAACTGTAAAATTTGTAAAAACTGGGGAAGCAATTACAGAAGCCAGACCTTCCACTTTCTGCATCTCACAATGACCTTGGTTCCATACTCCCAGAGGAAAGCTATCAGGGGAGGGGATGGGATACAGAGATCTGGTGGTGGGAATTGTGTGGAGTTGTACCCCTCTTATCCTATGGTTTTGGTAATGTCTCCTTTTTTAAATAAATTTAAAAAATTAAAAAATTCTGTAGAAACCAAACCAACCAAACAAACAAACACAAAACCATAAATAAGCAGAGTAATTCTGAGAGAAAAACAGAAAAATAGAGGCAACACATTCCTGACTTCAAACTATATTAACATAGTCCTTGTAATTAAAACAGTGTGCTATTGGAATAAAAACAGATGCTGAGACCAATAAAATATAATATAATAGAGTCCAGAAATAAGCCTACCCACACACATGTGGGCATTTAATCTATGACAAAGAAAACACACACATACAATAGAAAAAAACAAAGTCTCTTCATATGACAGCCAAATGTAAAAAAAAAAAAGGGAAGAAAGAAAAAAAAGACACTAGACTATCACTTAACACCATGTACCCAAATTAGCTCAAAATAGATTAAAGACTTGACTCCACTCTAACTATAAAGTGCATAAAGGAAAATAGGTGATACATTCCAGAATCTTACAATCAGAGGTGTATTTGGAGACTTAATCCTACTGGCAAAGGAAACTAAAGCAAAAATATACAAAAGGGACCTATATCAAATTTAAAAGTTTTTACACACTGAAATAAAGTATCACAAAAATAAAATGGCAAACAAGAAACTGGGAAAAGATATTTGAAAACCATATATATGGCATTAAATTGAATTTGAATTAAATTTGAATTGACATTCAAAATATATATAGAAATCATACACTCACAATAAAAAAAAACATCAGCCTTCTCTCCTGGGTCAACAAGGAATACCAAAGGTGATCATCTGGGACCACAACAAGACAGGACTAGAACGACTTCAGAAACCCACCAAACCACCGGTGAGTGCAAATATGTGTGGCTCATGGACAGAGAGGAGCTTAGGGAGAGATTAAATGGCTGGTAACAATCCAACAGTTTACCTGTTGAGATACCACCTCCAGTCTCTTTCACCAACAAAAAGACAGCTGAAGGGAGGAGAGGACTCCCCTAAGACTAACCAAATGCAACAGTGAGTCTCCATTGATACTGCCCTCAGAGGATAGAGCAGCAGGGGGGAGGTCCTGTGCTGACACCAGGGGACAGAGAACTAACAAGGAAACTCAGGAGAAGCTCTATACCTCCGAGGCCTAGCAGTGGGGCTGTGAGAGTCTTTCTGCATAACCACTGGATTATCTCTGCCCCACCCTGCTTTATCACTTGGCCAGGAGAGAAGGATTAAGCTAAGAAGACTATTTATAGTTTAAAAGCCCCCAGGCTCCCATAACCTACAGGGAAGAAAAAGAACAAAAGAGGCTTTTAAACTACTGAGCTCTAACTCAGAGATTAAAATACTATTGAAACAACTGTCAATTTCTACAACAGTGAACCCTTTAATTCCCTTACTTAGACACAAGTCAATCCAGGCAAGAGTGATCACTAATTTGAAAAGCACTGAGAGAGGGACCTCATAACATACTATATAGAATGGTTAAGCAAACAAGAAGAAATCGGAGAAATGAACCAGGACAAGAGTCCAGCTAAAAGCCCCCCAAAGGGTGAAGAACAAAATAATGAGGTCAACATCCAAACACTAGCTAAGGAAATAATCACAGGAGTGAGTAAAGAGTTTGAAAGAATTGTCGTCAGAAATGCAGAAACAACAAATGAGACTCTGGAAGAAAACACTAATTATCCCAAGGTTATTAGAGAGCTGAAAGCTGAAATAGCTGATCTAAGAACACAATTAGCTGAACAAGCTAAAACAGTATCACAACAGGGTAACAAAATAGATGAACTCCAGAAAAAGGTAGAGAGCAGAGAGAATACAATCAATGAGGCTGAAGACAGAATTAGCAAGATTGAGGAAAGATAAGAGACAACTAAAAAAGAAGTAAGAGATCTCAAAAAGAGACTAAGAGATGCTGAAAACAACAATAGAGACCTATGGGATGACTTTAAAAGAAATAATATATGCATTACTGGCTTACCAGAGGAAGAAAGAGAGGGAGGGGAAGAAAGCATTCTTCAGGACATAATTTCTGAAAATTTATCTAGTCTAGACAACATCAAAGACATAAAGATTCAAGAAGCTCAGAGGGTCCTAAACAGAATCAACCTAGACTTAAAGACACCAAGACACATCATGTTTAGAATGGAAAGGAATAAGGATAAAGAAAGGATCCTGAAGGCTGCAAGAGAAAAACAAAGAGTCACCTACAGAGGGAAACCCATAAGGTTAGCAGCAGACTTCTCCACACAAACACTACAGGCCAGAATACAATGACAAGATATCTATCGAGTGCTCAATGAGAAAGGCTTTCAACCAAGAATACAATATCCTGCTAGACTGTCATTCAGACTAGATGGAGGCATCAAAACCTTCTCAGACAAGCAACAGTTGAAGGAATCAACTATCAACAAGCCTGCCCTGAAGGAAGTTCTGAAAGGTTTCCTATAAACAGTCAGACCATCATAAATAGGACATATATCTGAACACTCTAAAAATCTACAAGAATGGCATTAAAATATCTTAAGTCATTGTTATCAATAAATGTCAATGGCCTCAATTCACCTATTAAAAGGAACAGAGTAGAAAGATGGATCAGAAGACACAACAAAACAATATGCTATCTACAGGAAACCCACCTAACTCAACAAGACAAACATAGACTCAAAGTGAAAGGATGTAAAACTATCATACAAGCCAATGGCCCACAAAAAAAGGGCAGGAACAGCTATTCTCATATCTGACACGATAGACGTTAAAATACATAAAATTTAAAAATATTGAAATGGACACAACTTAATGCTCAGAGGATCTGTCAATCAAGAGAAGCCATCTAAATACATCAAACATCTACTGAAAGAGCTACACCAATATATTAACAGCAACACAGTCATAGTAGGGGACTTCAACACCCCACTCTCTCAACTTGACAGATCATCCAGGCATAAAAATCAATAAAGACATGAGGGACCTAATGAGGAGATAGATAAACTAGAACTATTGGACATTTTCAGAGTCATTCATCCCAAGAAACTGGAATACACATTTTACTCAAATCCACATGGGTCATTCTCAAGGATAGACCATATGTTAGGCCACAAAGACAGCATCAGCCAATTCAAGAGCATTGAAATCATCCCAAGCATCTTCTCAGACCACAGTGGAATTAAACTAACAACAATCAACAAAAGATTAGTAATATCCCCCCAAATGTGGAAGCTCAACAGTACACTACTTAACAACTACTGGGTCAAAGAGGAAATCAAGGAAGAAATCAAAATGTTTTGAGACTTCAACGAAAATGAAAACAAAAGCTATCAAAACATTTGGGACACAGTTAAGGCAGTACTGAGAGGGAAGTTCATAGCATAAAAGCACACATTAAGAAACAAGAAAAAGCACAAATAAACAGCCTGATTGCACATCTTAAAGACCTAGAAGAAGAACAACAAAGGAACCCTAAAGCAACCAGAAGGACAGAAATCACTAAAGTTAGGGCAGAAATCAATAACATTGAGAATAAGAAAACCATACAAAAGATCAACAAAAGTAAATGTTGGTTCTTCGAAAGAGTGAACAAAATTGACAAACCTTTAGCCAGACTAACAAAACAAAAAAGGGAGAAGACCCAAATAAATTGGATACTAATGAAAGAGGAGATATCACAACAGACACCACAGAAATTCAACATATCATGCGAGGCTTCTATGAACAACTATATGCCACCAAGCTAGAGAACCTGGAAGAAATGGACGATTTCCTAGATACCTACCAACTTCCAAAACTAAGTCAAGAGGAAGTGGATAACATGAACAGGCCCATCACAGCTAATGAAATTGAAACAGTTATCAAAAACCTTCCCCAAAATAAAAGTCTTGGACTAGATGGTTTTTCAAACGAATTCTACAAAACATTCAAAGAAGAACTAATACCTCTACTTTTAAAAGTCTTCCAGAAGATTGAAGACACTGGTATACTCCCTTCCAGCTTCTATGAAGCCAACATCACTCTGATGCCAAAAACAGATAGGGACACAACCAGAAAAGAAAACTACAGACCAATATCTCCGATGAACATAGATGCGAAAATATTGAACAAAATTCTAGCCAACCGGATACAGCAGTATATTAAAAAGATTGTTCATCATGACCAAGTGGGGTTTATCCCAGGCATGCAAGGTTGGTTTAATATACGTAAATCAATCAATGTGATCCACCACATCAACAAAAGCAAGGCCAAAAACCACATGGTCTTATCAATAGATGCAGAGAAAGCCTTTGACAAAATACAACATTCCTTTATAAATGATCAAAACACTACAAAAAATGGGAATAGATGGAAAATTCCTGAAGATAGTGGAGTCTATATATAGCAAACCTACAGCCCATATCATTACTGAATGGTGAAAAACTGGAAGCATTTCCACTCAGATCAGGTACTAGACAGGGATGCCCACTATCACCATTACTATTCAACATAGTGTTGGAAGTTCTTGCCACAGCAATCAGTCAGGAGCAAGGAATTAAAGGAATACAGATTGGAAGAGAAGAAGTCAAACTTTCCCTATTTGCAGATGACATGATAGTATACACAGAAAAACCTAAGGAATCCAGCAAGAAGCTTTTGGAAATCATCAGGCAATACAGTAAGGTGTCAGGCTATAAAATTAACATTCAAAAGTCAGTGGCATTCTTCTATGCAAACACTAAGTTAGAAGAAATTGAAATGCAGAAATCAATTCCTTTTACTATAGCAACTAAAACAATAAAATATCTAGGAGTAAACCCAACCAAAGAAGTGAAAGACTTGTGTACTGAAAATTATGAATCACTACTCAAAGAAATTGAAAAAGACACAAAGAAGTGGAAAGATATTCCATGTTCATGGGTTGGAAGAATTAACATAATCAAATGAATATACTACCCAGAGCCATCTACAAATTTAATGCTATCCCCATCAAGATCCCAAGCACATTTTTTAGGAGAATAGAACAAATGCTACAAATGTTTATCTGGAACCAGAAAAGACCTAGAATTGCCAAAAACTATCTTGAGAAAAAAGAACAGAACCGGAGGCATCACACTCCCAGATCTCAAACTGTATTATAGGGCCATTGTCATCAAAACTGCTTGGTCCTGGAACATGAATACACACACTGACCAGTGGAATAAAACTGAGAGCCCAGAAGTGAGCCCCCACACCTATGGTCATCTAATCTTTGACAAAGGGGCCCAGACTATTAAATGGGGAAAGCAGAGTCTCTTCAACAAATGGTGTTGGAAACAATGGGTTGAAACATGCTGAAGAATGAAACTGAAGCACTATGTTTCACCAAATACAAATATAAATTCCAAGTGAATCAAGGACTTGGATGTTAGACCACAAACTATCAGATACTTAGAAGAAAATATTGGCAGAACTCTTTTCCGCATCAATTTTAAAGACATCTTCAATGAAACGAATCCAATTACAAAGAAGACTAAGGCAAGTATAAACCTATGAGACAACAACAAATTAAAAAGCTTCTTAACAGCAAAAGAAACCACTACCCAAACCAAGAGACCCCTCACAGAATGGGAGAAGATCTTTACATGCCATACATCAGACAAGAGTTTGCCATAACAACATAAAGAGCTTGCCAAACTCAACAATAAGACAACAAATAACCCCATCCAAAAATGGGGGGAGGATATGGACAGAATATTCACCACGGAAGAGATCCAGAAGGCTGAGAAACACATAAAAAAATGTTCCAAGTCTCTGATTGTCAGAGAAATGCAAATAAAGACAACAATGAGATACCACTTCACTCCTGTAAGAATGTCATACATCAGAAAAGGTAGTGGTCCAGGAGGTGGCGCAGTGGATAGAGCACTTGACTCTCAAGTGTAAGGTCCTGAGTTCAAGCCCTGGCAGCACATATACCAGAATGATGTCTGGTTCCTTCTCTCTCTCCTCCTATCTTTCTCATCAATAAATAAATAAATAAAATCTTTTTAAACAAAAGGTAATAGCAGGAAATGCTGGAGAGTGTGTGGAGTCAAAGGAACCCTCATACATTGCTGGTGGGAAAGTCAATTGTTCCAACTTCTGTGGAGAACAGTCTGGAGAACTTTCAGAAGGCTAGAAATGGACCTACCCTATGATCCTGCAATTCCTTTCCTGGGGATATATCTAATGCTGTTGCCCCACAGAGGTTGGAACAGCAGCAGGGAGACCCTATATTGACATCAGGGACACTGACCCAGCCTAGTGATTCAGTATAAAAATCTCCCCTCCTCCCTCAAGATGCATAAACAGAGAAGTGGAACACCTTAGCCACAGCACCTCCTGCTGGCACAACATCAAAAGCCATGTTAAATGTGGAAACAGAAATACACAAGCAGCAATGACAGAAACCCCAAATGACCAGAGTAGCACAGGTCTAGAAAAAATGAAGAAGATAGAGTTTAGAAAATTCACTATGAAATCACTTCAAGAAACTAAAGTCAAGAATTACAAAGTACCCGGGAAAAAAGCTCTCCAAACAGAACTGCAGGGCATAATGGAGACTTTGGATGCAGTTCAAGTTGAGGTAAGAGGCCTCTGAAGTAAACTTAATCAGGTGAAGGAGAGAATATCAGCATCAGGAGACACAATTGCCACACTCTGTAAGTTTAAAACTGTTGGAGGGGAAAGGTTTAGGAAAAATGAAGCACCTCTCAATAAAATAGCAAACTCCATGGGAGGTGGGAGGGTAAAGATATGGAACTTTGGTGGTGGGTGTGCTGTGCTCTGGTTAAAAAAACAAGGGTGGGGGTCGGGCAGTAGCACAGCGGGTTAAGTGCATATGGCATGAAGCGCAAGGACCGGCACAAGGACCAGCATAAGGATCCCAGTTCGAGCCCCCAGCTGCCCACATGCAGGGGTGTCACTTCACAAGCGGTGAAACAGGTCTCCAGGTGTCTGTCTTTCTCTCTCCCTCTCTATCTTCCCCTCCTCACTCCATTTTGCTCTGTCCTATCTGGCAACAACGACATCAACAATAATAATCACAACAATAAAAAAACAAGTACAACGAAAAGGAAAAATAAATAAAATATTTAAAAAAAACAAGGGGGGAGGATAAACTATGGGATATATACTCAATGAAATACTACTCTGCCATAAAAAATGATACCTGACCAAAAAAAATGATACCTGGCATTTTCAGTAGAACAATGCACTTGAAGTGACTATGTTGAGTGAAATAAGAAAAATGAAAAATTTGTGAGATATAAATTTATATATTTTTGTTCTGTTTTATTGCCACTAGAGTTATGGCTGGGAATCAGTACCAGCACTACAAATCCACCGCTCTTGGTGACCATGTTTTCCTTCTTTTTTTTTTTTTCTTTTTCCTTTCTTGTTTTATTTGATAGGATAGCAAGAAATTGAGATGGGAGGGGAGATACAGAGGGAGAAAGGGGAGTGGGGGCTTGAACCCAGTTTCTTCTGCATGACAGTATATACACTTAACTGGGTGCACCACCACCCAGCCCCAGGATATAATTTTAAGAAATGAACTTGAAGAAAAAAACCCAAACTGACTCTTAGAGTCTGTGAAGGTAGGAACAAGGGATTTGAACCTGAATCCTCACATATGGTGACCCAATGATAACTACTATAGTCTCACAAAGTCTTAAAGACAGTATGTTTATTTATTTATTTATTTTTAGTTTGTTTATTTTTAAAATTCCTGTTTCAATCCTCTAGATTCCACATGAGTGAAATCATCTGATAGTTATCGTTACCCTCTTTAGATCTCCAGTTCCATCCATTTTATCCCAAAGGACACAACATCATCTTTTTTGACCGTAGAGTACTATTCAATGGAGTGTATACCACATGACTTCTTTACCTAGTCACCTGCCAATGAATATTTAAGCTAAAAATTTATTACTAGTCAAACCAGAGCACTATTCAGTTCTGGCTTATGGTGGTGCTGGGAACTGCACTGAGAACTTCAAGGCTGAGGCCTGAAAGTCTTGCATCAGCATGCTGCTGCATTCCCAGCAAAAACATAACACTAGATATGGACTAGAATAGAAAATTCAGGAGGCTTATGAAATCTCACATTCTGACTGGCTAACGTTGGGATATGTCTCTAGTCCACTAAGGGGATGGTTCCTTGGCAGGTGAAGTGTGATAAGCAGTGTGCTTGTATGCATGCACTCCTGAAGTGCGTGTGATGTGGTAGTACCACCTCTACTGAGATAATGAACAGAGAGTTGTGTGAAAACACACAGTTCAGATAATCAAAGTGGTAAGATCATGGATTCAGTGGCTGCTGAAGCTCAGACCTTACAGATTCCCTGTTTCCTCTGCACCCCCTTTATAAATCATTTGACAAAATACCAAGACACAAGATGTGTCAAAGTTCTCAGGATCAAGGGTAAGGAGCCAGGTGTCCTGGGAGCAAATCAAGAAGCCAAAGGGAAATGAGGCAGAGTGGATGTGTAAGGCTTTACACGTGGGTTTAATCAGTGTTGTATGTAGTTTGTGCTGACATTCAACCATCAGGAATGTAGAACCAAATGCAAAGAAAAAGCTGGTTAGTAACTACAGGCTTGCAGAGACTATGGGCTGACAATGACTGTTAGTTGTGCTTCTATTATTTGTGTTAGCGAGCATAAATCAAACCACCATCCACTGCAAGGAAGTAAAGATGTTTATTGACGAATTGCAATCCGGGCCGAGATGGAGACTGGCAGCAGTCTACCAAGCTCGACCCTGAACAGGGCTCAAACCATACAATTTATAGAAATCCAGCACACTCAAGGAGGGGACACACTCCATTTTAACAATCTATACCCAATTATATGTCATAGAAAACGTGGAATCCAATCATTTCAAACCTAGCAAAAAGCGGGACCCATTCAAAGCAAAGCGCGGGCTAATTTCAAACATTGCAAGATCACACAACCAATAAGACTTAACCAGGTATTAGGCCCTTTCATCCCCCTTCCATCTCACCAGGCCATCTGGCGACCAGTATACTACTGGGGCTATGCAGAGGTCTTGATAAAACCAGTCTCTAGGCAGGGCCTCCAGCCCTCCTACAGAACTTCTGCGAAACACCTGATGGCCTTCACTAATTAGTTCTGTTTCTCAAGGAGAGAGAGCAAGGGGCTCTCCACTTCACTCAGCAAAACAGCTCAACTCTAAAGAAAAAAAAAGGAACTTAACACTAAAACCTAAAAAGAAACTTAACCAAGAAATATATTAATAAATCATTAATATTGAAGAGGGGGTTCCAATGTAACAGCATGTTATTGCCTGTCACAGATTCCACATATAAGTGAAACCATCTGGTAATTGTCTTTTATCTCTTATTTCACCAAGCACAATCACCTCCAGTTCCTATATAAATCTCTTAGAAGCGTAACTTCATACTTCTTCAAAATATGTTACTATACCACACTCACTGCCAAGGTACCAATACCCCTCCTGATGATCAAAGTTCATTGGGTCCCCTCCCCCTTGCCATCTAACACCCCTTCTTCCAAATCCCCTGTGGTAACTGCAACTCCATAGCCCAAGTTCAAGATTTGTCTTCATTTGATTTTGCCTGTTGCCCTTGCAACTAGGAGCCACCCAACATGAAATGCTTCAAATGCACTCATCTGAAATCTGTTTCTCCCTCTACCCACAACTTCCCCTGAAAACCACAGGCAAGCTTCTTGCTTCCATTTTCTGCCTTTGCTTCTCCCTAACCCTAGTGCTTCCTTCCCTGAGTGGCTGGATGAGCCTCTTGGGACCTGTGATTGGTATCAACTTTTTCCTACATGAAAGTCACTTCCTTGTTCATAAATCTGACTAGTGACTTACAAGAGTCTAAGATAGTATGGGGTATAGTGTCACACCACTCACCCCCACCACCACCACAGTTCTGTGCTGTCACGTCCCCCAAGGACAAGCACCAGAGTTCTCCCAAGGTCTTAGAAATAGTGCACACACACACACACACACACACACACACACTATATTTTATATATATATTTGCAAGTTCCTGTGTTTCAACTCCCTATATTCCCATATTCCACATGAGTGAAACCATCTGGTAGTTCTTTCAGCCCCTTACTTATTTCACTAAACATAATCTCCTTTAGCTCCATTCATTTGGTTCCAGAGGACACAGTATAGTCTTTTTTTAATTACTTAGTAGTACTCCATTGAGTATATGTCCCATAACTTCTTCAGCCAGTCATTTGTCAGTGGGCATTTAGTTTGCTTCCATATTTTTGTTATTGTGAATAATGCATCTGTGAACTCCTTATTTGTATATCTTAAATTAAATGAAAATTAATCCTGGGCAGGCTTTTAAACAGAATTCCTTGCCCAGTTGAACTCTACAGTCTGCATACAGGGCTAGAATGGTACATTTACTCTTCAGAACACACCTCAGTCTCTCTCTGCCTGCAACTCTACTGCTCCAAGACTGGACACAGATGGGTTGTCAGGCAATGCCACCAGGCAGGCAGCAGCAGTCCCTGGATGGGAGTCATTCTCTTTCAAGTCTTGCTTACATAGGTGCTTCTGTTTTTAAAGTGTGGTTAGGGCCAACCTCCCACCTCTTTATGGGAAAGCATTCTTTATCCTATGAAGATTTTGAGTCTTTAGGTGGCTTCATAAATGACCCAGTGAGCTCTGTAGTGAGGACAAGCACAGGACTCTTAACTCTGCTGTTCACATACTGTACTCCGACCTAGCTGGCTCACTGCAATTTACATGAAACTTGGGATTAAAAACATCAGCTATTATCATTTTCTTCTCATTCTGATATCTCAACTTTCTCAAAATTTCTGGCTTTCAAGTTGATTACTTCTGCATGATAGAACGTGTGATTTAATAAGATGGGACATGATAATTAGAGGTATAACTGGGGAGAAGGGGGGAACAGATGTCTGACTGTTAACACTGGGGTGGTTTGGGGGAGAGAGCATGTGTATGTTAGGGAGAAGATGCCTTTGGCCTGGGGTGGGGGTGGGGACTGCTATTATGTTATCATCTTAGGCAGTGAAGCATGGACAGTGTCAGAGATAATAAAAATCACTAAGATCTGGGAAGTCTTTAACGCAATGTCATCCAGGGTCCTTAAGGATGATGTGACTGACCCAGGGACAGGTCAAGGGGTATAATTTCCATGAGCTCTTCTCCAAACCATTTCCTAAACAAATATACAGCAGAAGGGAAAAGCAATGCTTATGATGCAAATGGAGATTCAAGACAAGCTCTCCTCTTAGCAGCTTCCAAAAACTGGATCGCCACCCCAGCTTATACTGAAATTCTGGAGAAAAAGGCTTATCCTCTGAATCAACTTCTGTCTATAGGATGCCAAACACTCAGCCTAGAGACAGACCAAACTCACTAACTGGTTGCTTAATCTATTTGCCACTGGAGAGTTATTCTATTTTCATTCCCTCCAATGAGATAAAGAAAGAAAATTTGTGTTCTCTTGTCTAAAGAGTGGTTTCCTGGCAACCAGGTCAACTAGAAAGCACTTAGCAAGCCTTCCCTGAATTGTGAGTTTAAGGTTTGCCTTCCTTATTCAGAGATTACACTTGTCATAAATTAACCACTATCAGCCTCGTGAGAAGTGTCCTTCCTCCACAGTTTACCCAATAGGAATCCTCTGTCCATCCACTCAAGAGGAAGTGGGGTAGGTGGTGCTTCTGGAAGTCTGTGCAAAACAAATAATTCAAAAGGATAAAAAAAAAAAACAAGCTATATGTTCTTTGCAGTTATTCATACTTCTAAAAATCTATTACTAACCTGGATGTTAAAACAGTAGGCAGGTAGGGAGACAACAATGCAAAAGACTGAGGCTCTGAGGTCCCAGACACCACCAATCCCTGTCACCACCATGAGCTAGAGCAGCCAGAGCTGATTAGTGCTCTGGTAAAACAAAAAAAAAATCCAGTAGAAAGGTAAGTTACATAAAATGTCAGCCTGCGCGATGATTTCAAGTGCAGGCCAGCATGTACCTGTCTCTTCACTGTGTAATCTTTGGCAAGTTACCTAACTTTTCTGAGCTTGGATTCTTTCTTCTGTGAACTGAGCATAATAAGGCTGTTATGAATGTGAATTTCACACTTTAAGATAAAATGAGTGAATATTTGCTATATTTATATAACTAGTACACAAGAAGCATTATGCAAATATTTGCTAAACAAAGCTGAACTTTTATTCTAAATTAAGAATGCTGAAACTTTTACAAAATCATTATCAAGACTATCATTGTCACTTTTTTATAGTCACTATCAAGACTACACTGCCATAAGGAAAAACGGTTCTAATAGAAGAGGTGTATGAAAATCACAAGAGCTCACCCAGGTTCAAGCCCCCCACTCCCCACCTGCAGGGGGAACGCTTCACAGCTGGTAAAGTCGGTCTGCAGGTGTCTACCTTTCTCTCTTCCTCTCCTCTATCAATTTCTCTCAATGTCCTATCTAATAAAGAAAAAAATCACAAGAGTTCTGTGTGAAACATATATGAAAATTCATCAAGTGACTATGTGAAATGAAAGCAGTTGCATTGGGGTTGAGGAGAGCTTTTGTTTTCTAGATGTTCTCCATGCTTTTTTGTAAACTCTAAGAATGTGTTGACAAGGTTTGGTAAGGGGAGAGGGGTGAGAGGGAACAAATATTCTAGGCTTCTGGTTAGAACAATTGATCTGTTCCTTCTGACAGAACTGGGCAAGTTGTCTGCTCACCCAGAGTTAATAGGAGCCTACTCATAGGAATAGCCTCCAAAAGAGAGATGAGTGAGGAGAGGTTTCAGAGGT
The DNA here is from genome assembly GCF_950295315.1 of Erinaceus europaeus. Lineage (NCBI taxonomy): Eukaryota > Metazoa > Chordata > Mammalia > Eulipotyphla > Erinaceidae > Erinaceus > Erinaceus europaeus. The sequence goes on from NC_080162.1 coordinate 149,864,145, forward strand.
CAGGACTAGGGAAGGGGGATGGGAGAGCAGGGGTCAGCACCTCTGTCTATGGACTTTCTCCCCTGGCTAGTTTTAGCTCACCATGTAGTTTAGCAGGGGGAGGGGGATTCAGACTGTCTTAGGAAGATAAACATTAAAATACTTGAGATTTAAGAGGTAAAGATAAAATATCAGCGTTTGCGCAAATTTAGCAAAACAAAGAAAAGAGATGACAGCAGCAAGGCCAAATACTACTTCCCCTTTTCCCTGGAAATGCTGTCTTCTGAGCCTTTACTGGAAGGGCAACTTCAAAGCAACAGGGCCAGAGCAGTCCTGGCCTCTGTGTTCACATGGTCTCTCTGCCCTCATCTCCCTATATTTTTCTTTTTTTTTTTAAGTATTTATTTTATTTATTTATTCCCTTTTGTTGCCCTTGTTGTTTTATTGTTGTAGTTATTATTATTGTTGTTGTTGTTGGATAGGACAGAGAGAAATGGAGAGAGGAGGGGAAGACAGAGAGGGGGAGAGAAAGATAGACACCTGCAGACCTGCTTCACCGCCTGTGAAGCGACTCCCCTGCAGGTGGGGAGCCGGGGTTCGAACCGGGATCCTTATGCCGGTCCTTGTGCATTGCGCCACCTGCGCTTAACCCGCTGCGCTACAGCCCGACTCCCTCTATATTTTTCTTTTAAGGATTTATTTATTTAGTCAATTAGTCAGCCAGTGAGGAGAGAGAGAGACAGAGAGAGAGAGAGACAGAGAGAGAGAAGAGAGAACTAGAACATTACTCTGGTACATGCAATCACAGGGGTCATCTCAGAATCTCATGCTTATAATTCTAGCACTTGAGCTACCATCTCCCAGGCTGCCCTCCTATTTTTTATTCCTCCTCATAAGTCAAGATTTCTTTCTTCTCTTTTCTTTTTGTATTTATTTCATTTACATTTTTATTAGTGATTTAATATTGGTTTACAAAATTATAAGATAACAAGAGTACAATTCCATACCATTCCCACCACTAGAGTTCTATATCACCATTCCCTCCACTGAAAACTGCAGTACTTCTCCCAAGGTCAGAGGTATGGGTTGACTGACTTATCTATCTGAATTTACATGTATTTGCCCATTTTTCTATGGTCCTGCCTTCTCTTCCTTTCTAAGTCACACCTACTGCTTCTGTGTGTCCTTCCTTTCTTTCTTTTCTCTCTCTCTCTCTTTATTTTTTTTCTCTTTTCTCTGGGTCCTGATGGAACTGGGTTTCAGAGCCCTCTGGTCATTGTCATCTTTCCCTAACATTTACCCCTCTAGAAGTATAAACCAAAATTCTTTTTGGGGTACACAGAGTGGGAGTTCTATAATTTCTTCTTTGCTGGACATAGGCATTGGCAGGTTGATCCATATCCCAACCTTTTCTTTTCTTTTCTTTTTTTTTTCTTTTTTATTTAAGAAAGGATTAATTAACAAAACCATAGGGTAGGAGGGGTACAATTCCACACAATTCCCACCACCCAATCTCCATATCCCACCCCCTCCCCTGATAGCTTTCCCATTCTCCATGCCTCTGGGAGCATGGACCCAGAGTCATTGTGGGTTGCAGAAGGTAGAAGGTCTGGCTTCAGTAATTGCTTCCTCGCTGAACATGGGCATTGACTGGTCGGTCCATACTCCCAGTCTGCCTCTCTCTTTCCCTAGTAGGATGGGTCTCTGGAGAAGCGGAGCTCCAGGACACATTGGTGGAGTCTTCAATCCAGGGAAGCCTGGCTGGCATCCTGATGACATCTGGAACCTGGTGACTGAAAAGAGAGTTAACATACGAAGCCAAACAAATTGTTGAGCAATCATGGACCCAAAGCTTGGAATAGTGGAGAGGAAGTGTTAGGGGGGTACTCACTGCAAACTCTAGTGTACTTCTGCTTTCAGGTATATATTTTGCACTAGTTTACGGATACGTGTGAACATATGCTCTCTCTCACAGAAACTGGTGTATATCTAGGTTTTGGGACTTTGTTAGAAAGTGAACCACCTGAAATGGAATTAGACTATACCATGAAAGGAAAGGTCTCACCCGAGTAATGAAGCTGAAGGGTTGTCATTCCACACGTGAAGTCTCTGGACACAGTCTGAAGTGAAGCATGTTGAGGTGGCAATCGTTGTGTTGGTTAGGTTGTGATCAGCAGATGCAATATTATTTGGTTTGGATTGGGAGAGGCATACGGGAAAGTGGGCCCTATAAAATGGTTCTAGGACTGGGGGAAGTAGAGGCTCTATAGTGGAGATGTGAGGTTCCTGCTGTCTTAGGGTTCAAAAAGACAATGGATAGTTAATGTTATCATTACATTATTTGGTAATTGGGTTAACTTTGAAACGTCCTTTTGTTAGGGTTTGTTGTACAGTACCCAGTATCTTGTATATGGCTGTGCTGTTGGTTGCTTCTGATCTACTTGGTCTAGGCTTTTGAGAGAGTCTGCATATCAATTACACAGCCTATATATTAAAAAGATTCAGTTTGTGTTTTGAAAAACTTCGAGACATACAATTAATTTTCCCCCTCTCGTATTAATTAACTAGTGATTTATATGACTACATTTTACTAGCAGTGTACATAAACACCATTCCCACCACCAAAAGACTGTGACCCATCCCTCCCACCCACTCCCACCCCCCACTGGCCCAGGAAGCTGCATGTCTACCCCTCACCACAGGGTTTTTACTTTGGTGCCCTACTTACAATTTGGTCAGGTCCTGCTTTTAGTTTCCCTTTCAGATCTTCTTCCTCAACTTCTGTTGATGAGTGGGATCATCCCATACTCATCTTTATCTTTCTGACTTACCTCACTTAACATAATTCATTCTAGCTCTGTCCAAGATGGGTCAGAGAGGGTGGGTTCATTGTTCTTGATAGCTGCATAGTATTCCATTGTGTATATATACCACAGCTTTCTCAGCCACTCATCTGTTGCTGGGCACCGGGGTTGCTTCCAGGTTTTATCTATTATGAATTGTGCTGCTATGAACATAGGAGTACACACCTCTTTTTGGTTGGGTGTTATGGAGTCCTTGGGGTATAACCCCAGGAGAGGAATTACTGGATCATATGGAAGGTCCATGTCTAGCCTTGTGAGAGTTTTCCAGACTGCTCTCCTCAGAGGCTGTACCAATTTACATTCCCACCAGCAATGTAAAAGGGTTCCTCTGTCCCCACAACCTCTCCAGCATTTGTTGCTGCTGTCCTTTTTGATGTATGCCATTCTTACAGGAGTGAGGTGGTATCTTAGTGTTGTTTAAATTTGCATTTCTCTGACAATCAGTGACCTAGAGCAGTTTTTCATATGTTTGTTAGCCTTTTGGATCTCCTATGAGGTGAATGTTTTGTTCATATCCTCAGCCCATTTTTGGATGGGGTCATTTGCTTTTTTGGTGCTAAGTTTGCTGAGCTCTTTATATATTTTGGTGATTAGTTTCTTGTCTGATGTATGGCATGTGAAGATCTTCTCCCATTCTGTGAGGGGTCTCTTTGTTTGTTTAATAGTTTCTCTGGCTGTGCAGAAGCTTTTCAATTTGATGTAGTCCCATTGGTTTGCTTCTGCTTTAGTCTTCCTTGCAATTGGGTTTGATTCATCAAACATGTCCTTGAGGTGTAGGTGGGAAACTGTTTTACCAATGTTTTCCTCTAAGTATTTGATTGTTTCTGGTCTGACATCCAGGTCTTTGATCCATTTGGAGTTGATTTTTGTTTCTGGTGAGATAAAGTGGTTCAATTTCTTTCTTCTGCATGGTACAACCCAGTTTTCCAGCACCATTTATTGAAGAGAGCCTCCTTTTTCCATTTAATCCTTTGGGCCCCCTTATCAAAGATTAGATGTCCATAGGTGTGGGGATTTATTTCTGGGCTTTCAATTCTGTTCCACTGGTCTGTGTGCCTATTTTTGTTCCAGTACCATGCTGTTTTGATGATGATAGCTTTATAATATAGTTTAAGGTCTGGGAGTGTTATGCCTCCATTTCTGTTTCTTTTCCTTAAGATGGTTTTGGCAATTCTAGGTGTTTTCAGGTTCCATATAAATGATTGTAGTGTTTGTTCTATTCTCTTAAAGAAGCATGGTAGAACTTTGATGGGTATTGCATTAAATTTGTATATGGCTCTGGGGAGAATATTCATTTTGATGATATTTATTCTTCCAATCCACGAGCATGGGATATCTTTCCATTTCTTGGTATCAGTTTCTATTTCCTTGAGTAGCGACTCATAGTTTTCAGTATATAAGTCTTTCACTTCTTTGGTCAACTTTATTCCTAGGTATTTGATTGATTTTGCTGAATCAGTAAATGGGAGTGATTTCTGGATGTCTTCTTCAGATTTAGTGTTTGCATAAAGAAATGCCACTGATTTATGTACATTGATTTTGTAGCCTGATACCTTGCTATATTGCCTAATAACTTCCAGTAGTTTTCTGCTGGATTCTTTAGGTTTTTCTATGTATACTATCATATCATCTGCAAATAGTGAGAGCTTGACTTCTTCTCTTCCAATCTGTATTCCTTTGATTTCTTTCTCTTGCCTGATTGCTATGGCAAGAACTTCCAATACTATGTTGAAGAGTAACGGTGACAGTGGACAGCCCTGTCTAGTCCCCGATCTGAGGGGGAATGCTTTCAGCTTCTGTCCATTGAATATGATGTTGGCTATAGGTTTGCTATATATAGACTCCACTATCTTGAGGAATTTCCCATCTATTCCCATTTTTTGTAGAGTTTTGAGCATGAATGGGTGTTGGATTTTGTCAAAGGCTTTCTCTGCGTCTATTGAGATAATCGTATGGTTTTTGGCTTTGCTTTTATTGATGTGGTGAATGACATTGATTGACTTATGGATGTTGAACCAGCCTTGCATTCCTGGGATGAATCCCACTTGGTTGTGATGAACAATCTTTTTGATATGTTGCTGTATCTGGTTGGCCAAGATCTTGTTTAATATTTTGGCATCTATATTCATCAGAGATATTGGTCTTTTGTTTTCCTTTTTTGTTCTGTCCCTATCAGTTTTTGGTATCAGGGTGATGTTGGCTTCATAGAAGGTGGAAGGGAGTATTCCTTTTTCTTCAGTCTTATGGAAAAGCTTAAGAAGTATGGCTACTAACTGTTTCCTGAAAGTTTTGTAGAATTCATTTGTGAAGCCATCTGGTCCAAGACTTTTGTTGTTGGGGAGGTTCTTAATAACGGTTTCAATTTCTTTGTCTGTGATTGGTGCATTTAGATTTTGTAGTTCTTCTTGGTTCAGTTTTGGAAGGGCATATGCTTCTAGGAATTGTTCTATTTCTTCCAGATTCTCTAGCTTGATGGCGTATAGTTCTTTATAGAAGTTTCGCAGGATTCTCTGGATTTCTGTGGTGTCAGTTGTGATATCTCCTCCATCGTTTACAATTCTATTAATTTGAGTCTTCTCTCTTTTTTGTTTGGTGAATCTGGCTAGGGGTTTGTCAATTTTGTTTAATCTTTCAAAGAACCAACATTTGGCTTCATTGATCTTTTGTATGGTTCTTTTATTTTCAATGTTGTTTATTTCTGCTCTAACTTTAGTGATTTCTGTCTTTCTGTTTGCTTTAGGGTTCCTTTGTTCCTCTTCCTCTAAGTCCTTGAGGTGTGCAGTAAGGTCGTTCATTTGAGCTTCTTCTTGGTGTTTAATATGTGATTGTATGGCTATAAGTTTTCCTCTCAGTACTGCTATAGCTGTGTCCCAAGTATTTTGAAAGGTTGTGTCTTCATTTTCATTAGTTTCCAGGAACATTTGAATTTCCTGCTTGAGTGATTCTCTGACCCAGTGGTTCTTAAGGAGTATGTTGTTTAGTTTCCAAATTCTGTGACTTTTAATAATTTTCTGTTTGTTGTTAAATGTTAGTTTTACTCCACTGTGGTCTGAGAAGATACTTGGGATGATTTCAATGTTCTTGAATTTATTGATGCTGTCTTTGTGGCCTAACATGTGGTTTATCCTTGAGTATGTGTTATGTGGATTTGAAAAGAAGGTGTATTCCAGTTTTTTGGGGTGAAGGACTCTGAAAATGTCCAAGAGATCTAGTCTGTCAATCTCTTCATTTAATTCTCTTGTATCTTTGTTGGTTCTCTGCTTTGTTGATCTGTCTAAGTGTGAGAGTGGGGTATTGAAGTCTCACACTATTATTGTATTACTATTGATGTATTTTTGAAATTCTTTCAGTAAGTGCTTGACGTATTTAGATGGCCCCTCATTTGGGTGCATAGATGTTAATAATTGTTAAGTCTTCTTGGATGATTGATCCTCTAATCATTATGTAATGTCCTTGCCTATCTTTTATTACTTTATTTAATTTAAAATCTATTGTGTCTGAGATGAGAATAGCTGTTCCTGCCCTTTTTTGTGGACTGTTAGCCTGTATGATAGTTTTCCATCCTTTCACTTTAAGTCTGTGTTTATCTTGTTGTGACAGACGGGATTCTTGCAAGCAGCATATGGTTGGATTATGTTTTCTGATCCATCCCCCCATCCTGTGCCTTTTGATGGGTGAGTTTAAGCCATTGACATTTATTGATATTATGGATTTAATGTATTGTAGTGCCATTGTTCAAAAAAAAATTTCTTTTGTTTGCTCTGATATATTGCCAGTATTATAGTGATGTTCTTGTTGTAAGAGGTCTTTTAGAACCTCTTTCAGGGACGGCTTGGTGATGGTTGCCTCCTTAACTTGTTTGTCTAGGAAGGTTTTGATCCCTCCATCTAGTTTGAATGAAAGTCTAGCAGGATATATTATCCTTGGTTGAAACCCCTTTTCATTCAGGGCTCCATAGATATCTTGCCATTCTCTTCTGGCTTTTAGAGTTTAAAGTGGAGAAGTCTGCAGATAATCTTATGGGTTTTCCCTTGTATGTGACTTTTTGTTTCTCTCTTGCAGCCTTTAGGATCCTTTCTTTATCCTTACTTCTTCTCATTGTGACTATGATGTGTCTTGGTGTCTTCAGGTCTGGGTTGATTCTGTTTGCTACTCTCTGGGCCTCTTGAATCTTGATGTCCTTTCTGTTATTCAGGTCTGGGAAGTTTTCTTCTATTATTTTCTCTAGAATGTTTGCTTCCCCCTCCTCTTTTTCTTCCTCTGGCAGGCCAATTATGCGAATGTTACTTCTTTTGAGATCATCCCATATGTCTCTGTTGTTGTTTTCAGTGTCTCTCAATCTCTTTTTAAACTCTTTCACCTCTTTCTTAGTTTTCTCTAACTCATCCTCTGTCTGACTAATTCTGTTTTCTGCTTCTGTTAGTATGCTTTCCCTTGCCTCAGCTTCTTTCTTCATTACAGCTATTTCAGCTTTCAGTTCCCTAATTGCCTCAAGATAATCAGTATTTTCTTTGGGGGTCTCAACTGCTGTTTCCCTAATACTGCCATTCCTTTCCTCCAATGTTGTTTTCATTTCTGTGATTAATAAGTTTATTATTGCTTGCATACTTTTCTTATCAATGGTTACTTCTGGCTGATTTGTAGTTTCTTCTGGGCTATTATCTTCATTCATTGAAGTAGCAGTTTTATTTGTTTTTGATCTACCCATTTTTTTGATTTATGTGTTCCTTTTTTATGCTCTGTTGTTCCTCAGTTGTTGTGTTTGACTACAAGCAACACTGTACTAAATACCTTTATGACAATTGCACTCACCAACCTCAGGAATTACAGTAGCAACTGAAGCAAGTATTGAAGCAGTTTAATCACTACCAGTTAGCCAAACAATTTCTCCAGTCCGTGAAAAAACAGTAACCAAATCCCAGTGAAGAAGAAAGAGAAAAAAAAAGAAGGGATAGCAAGAATAGACAGTTATGTGAATCTACTATCCACTGTATATTCTAGGGGTAACAAGAGGGGAAAGGGAACTAGAGCAGAGATACACACATAGAGAGTCCACTCTGAGTCAGATTTCTTCCCCAAAATAATTCACAAATTCAGAAAGGCAAAGAAGAAGGAAGGAAGAAGCGTATGACAAGATAAAAAAAAGAAGAAAAAAAAGAAGAAAGAGACAAGAGAGAGAGAAAAGAGAAAAGATAAGAAAAAGAGCTGTAATTAAAGAGCAGTGAAAGGAAAGTTTTTTTATTACTTTATTTTTAATATAATTTAATTTAATTTTTTTAATTAGCTAGGAGAAGGAGGGAGGGGAGATTTTGTAGAGGAGGTAGGAGTAACAAGACAAGTTCCTCCCAGAATAGATAAGATGCCCACTACCCTAGCAATGAAAGATACCCTAAGAGTTAATTCTGATCAACCTAAAGGGGGGGAGATATATGCCTTTATATAATATTAATAATATAATAGAGCAGGGTAAAAAAAAAAAAACCCTGTCCCAGATTACCTCAAATCTCGTGATCAGAGGCAGCTGATTGTTAAGAAAGAGAAGAAAACAAACAAACAAACAAAAAAACCCTCAGGACTAGACAAGGATAGCTGAAATAGACAATTATGTAGATCTACTATCCACTGTATATTCTAGGGGTAGCTAAAGGAGGAAGGGATGTTGAGCAGAGATACTCTCAGTGAGAGTCCAACTCTGAGTCAGAATTCTTCCCCAAAATAATTCCCAAATGTGTATCAGTGAATTCAAAAAAGCACACTGTTTGGTGGTTTGGGGGATGGGGCCTGTGGCTTTGGAAGCAGTAGGATTAAGGAAGAAAGGATGGCAAGAATGAGAAAAAGAAAAAAAAAGAAAGAGAGAAAAAAGAAAAAGATAAGAAAAAGAACAGTCATAAAAAAGCGGTGACAGGAAAGAGTTTTTATTATTATTTATTTATTTTTAATTATTTAATTAGCTATGTGGGGTGAGGTGGGGGGGGTTGGCTACCTAGAAAGAAAAAAGTCCAGAGGTTTCAGAAGGGTATAGACTTAGAATGAATGATGCTTCCTGGTGGGACAGGAATTTTGGTAAAGAAAGGGGCTCAGCAGGGGAGCCTGCTAGGAGCTGGTCCCCAGGGACTGGTTATGGGGGGGGAAGGGGGAGGAGGTGTGCTTAATAATTTAAAAGAAAGAAAAAAATTTTTTCCCCTTTTTTCCTACTCTATATTTTAACCCAAATTAAATTATAGTCACCTCTTTGGTGTCACCACTAGGACCCTTTATTGACTGGCCTACTAAAGGCAGAAAATCCTACCATTTCCAGAAGATGTGGTCAGAGCTCAAGCCACTAGCAGCTTCTCAGTCTGCCATCTTCCGGGAACCCCCCCCAACCTTTTCTTTTCGAATCTTATCTTTTCACTCCTCTCTTCTCTCCCCCTTCCTACCCCCTTACCCCCACCCCTAGCTAGGGCCTCACTAGTGTGTGATTTCATCAATGTGGACCTTTATTTCCCCCTATGCAGTTAGACATACAGGAACAGAGAGAGAAAGAGAGAATACAGTGTCATAGCACCACGCTGGCTGCACCAAGCACGGCAAGGCACATGCACTATCGTGGGCTATCTCTCTGGTGGCCTGTGCCTAGATCCTTAAGTCTAGAAAGGTAAATCAGAGGCTGATGTAGCTTTTAGCCTGTTCCTGAACTTGTAAAATATGCAGAAGCTTAAAAGAGATGGGCCTTAAGAAGTAACAGTGCTGGGGTAGATCCAGGACTCTGTATTTTTAATCTCTCCCTGTGTCCCCAAGGTGAATCCCAGTTATGTGCGAGGAGGAAACACTGCCACCCAGATTACCTCAGTGAGAAGAAATGGCAGGCTCACAGCTTTCTGTTCTACCTCTCAGTTGCTTTCTCTTTTCTTCTCTACCTTCATCCTGCTTCTTCACTCTTCTACTTCCCTCAAAATCTTTATTGGGGGCTGGGTGGCAGCTCAAGCAGTAGAGTGTGCACATTGATATGTGCAAGGACCCTGACTCAAGCCCCTAGTCTCCACCATCAGTGAGAAAACTTCATGAGCAGTAAGGCAGTGCTGCAGATGTCTCCTTTTCTCTCTCTGTCCCTTTCTACCTTATAGAAGTCTCTTCGCCTCTATAAGAAAGGCTTTCGCTAATGGTGGAGTTATGCAAGTACTGAGCCCCAGCAATAACCCTGATGACAAAACAAACAAACAAAAAAGCTTTCTCACTTTTTCTGAGGTGGGACTGGCATGTTAAATACAAAATAGGGGTGGGGACCAGGCAGTGGTGCAGTTGGTTAAACGCACATAGCTCTATGTACAAGGATCTGTGCAAGGACCCAGGTTGGAGCCCCCACTCCCCACCTGCAGCAGAGTCGCTTCACAAGTGTTGAAGCATGTCTGCAAGTGTCTATCTTTCTTTCTGCCTCTTTATCTCCTCTCCCCTCTCAATTTTTCTCTGTCCTATTAAATACAATGAAAAAAAGAAAAGAAAAGAAAAGAAAAGAAAAGAAAGGAAAAGAAAAAGTGGCCACCAGGAGTAGTGGGTTTGTAGTACTTACACCGAGCCCCAGAAATAGTCCTGGAGGTAGAAAAAAACCATAACTGGGCCCACACAGTGCCACACCAAGTAGAGTACACATGCTACCATGCATAAGGACCTGTGTTCAAGTCCCTGGTCCCCAACTACGGGGGATAAGGGGAAGCTTCACAGGTGATAGAGCAGGGCTGCAGGTCTATCCTCACCCCTCTCTCCCCCTGCCCCCTCTTTACTCTTCTTCCCTCTCATTTTATCTCTGTTCTATCAAATAAATACTTTTTAAAAATTTTAAAAAGAAAAAAAGTTGCTGGGTTAAAAAAAAAAAAAACTAAAAATTCCAGTTGGGGAAAGGGAGGCTGACAGCCCACTGGGACTCATAAACACACTGGCACTGTTCTTGCAAGGCCTGTTAGCTTGGCACCTTTCACAGACAGAGAAGGAAGACTGAGCCAGGAGCACCTGTCTAGCAGGGACACAGTGGAATATGCCAGGTCACACCTGAGTGAGCTCAGTGCCTAACGAGGGCCACCAGCATATCTGCATGCATTTCAGCAAAGCAAATGAGCCCAGTGTTCTTCCCACTGCACCCCCCTCAGACTCCATGAGAATCTGAGCCTGGCAGTTCAGACCTGAGTATTGTTCTGCTGTGAGAAAATATCTGAGCTTCTTTTCCCCCTCTTTTCTCTCATTTGGAAGTAGCAATAGGTAGTGTGACTTAGAAAGGAAGAGAAGGTAGGTCATAGAAAAAATGGGCGAGTATATACAAATATAAATAGTTGTAGAAATAATAGTCAACCCGTATCTGTGACCTTGGGAGAACCACTGCAGTTTCCAATGGAGCAAATGGGGACACAGAGCTCTGGTGGTGGGAAACGTGTGGAATTAGATCCCTGTTATTTTATAATTTTGAAAATCAACATTAAGTCATTAATAAAAAGAAAAAGAAAAACTTCTGAGCATTAGTGCCACCCTCTCAAAGTGGGGACAGCTGACATTCCCTCCAAGGTGGCTCCTAACCTTGCTGATGTTTCACTCTCCACCAAAGCCTGCACTACACTCTTCCTGGCCCCCTGTGTCCTCCAACCCCAGCCCTTGTCCTCCAGTGGCCTCTCTTAGGCAGGTCCCTCCTTTAATTTGTCTCTTTTCACCAAGGACAAGACAGAGATATGGACAGACACAGGACTCAACAAAAATTGTGGTGATTGCTTTTTATTAGTTTGTGTGCATGTGTAACCTAGCAACCTGGCATTTCTATGTAATGCACATGTCTTGATTAGTGAGGCTACTTGATATTTTGAGTTCTGGAAATAAGCAGAAATGTGATTCTTTTCTGGTGCATCACATTGTTCATGCGCTTGAGGGTAAACATAGATCCCCGTGGGACTTCTAAGTACCCCAGTGTGTAGTTCCTGCTCTAAGGATTTAATGGCTATTTTACACTTAATGAACTAAAAAAAAAAAAAAATCAAGATCTGGTGGGGGAGGGGCAGTTTTAAATCCCACCTTTACTGCTTTAACAGTTCCAATGTTTCTTTTATTACTTGGGCTTCATCCTCCCCACCGTTTAATATTTAGCAAAATTATTTTATCTTTATTGTTTTATTATTTATTTTTAACAAGACATTGCTTATTTGTGGGTTTCAAGATTCTAAGGTTACAGAGTATAGATCACAGTACATGCCAGGAATGAGAGGCATGGAAATCAGACAAAGGAGAATTTCAATATTTGTGAGTTTGAATAGGAGGTCTTTCATTGAAGTACCAGTCTTGTTCTTTCATGCTATTATTTATTTTAGTTGTTTCTAGGGCTTCACTGCACTGGTCCACCTTTTGCAGACAGATTGAGACAGACAGATGTGGTGGAGGTGATGGGGATGACGGTGGTTGTCTGAAGTTTCCTCTAGTGGGTCACAGGCATGACAAAGCAGAACTATCCAAGTGAGATATTTTACTAGTCTTATTCTTTCATTGTAGTAGGAGACCTTTTCTTGTAGAGTACTATTGCCATTTATTGGATCTATACAGATTTAGAAATTTATATATACTTATAAATATATATTTCTCTTGGGGGGGTGTCCTGTTGAATAGTATACTCTGTAGCATGTGATTTTCCACCCTGTAGTGGGCTAAGTGGCAATGCTGGTGTTGCTTATCTAATCTCCTTACCTCTGGCCTATGGTCACCCCTCTGCAATGGGGTATGTGATACATGTACCATTTACCCAGCAGCCAGAGGAGGGGCTTTCACTGTGCTCTGTCTTCCTCCTGGATGTCTCAGTGTCCCCTAGGAGAAGGAAGAATTGCTTCTAGTCCTGGTTTTGCCAATGAACACTCATTGCATGTCTGGGAAAACCACAGAAATTATAACCAACCCCAACACTGGGCTTCACAGTTTGCCTAGTGCTGTTAGGATACTTCATGCCACTCTTACAGCATCTGTGTTATTCCCATTTACAATCACAGATCAGAAAACTAAGTGAGTTGACCAGGGGGTCGCCCACTTGGTTAAGCACATACACTACCACCACTGAGTGAGCTGAGGACTCATGGATAAACAGTGATGTGCAGGGATGGTGTCAGAGACCTAAGGGCTCCACTGCTCCCAGTTCTATGTCCCTTCTTCTAGAGGGGTTGCTTTCAAAAGGTACCTTCCAGATCGCAAAGGCTATGATTCTTAGGATTCTGGACAAACTGTTTAGCTTTTTTTCATCCTTTTTTTTTTTCCTATCAGTCATACATGTGTGATTTCACTGCCGCTGGGCTAACTTATTCAATGAGAGACAGATGGAGAGAGAAGGAGAGGGAGACGGGGAGGGGAAACGGAGGAGGAACTCAGCTGGGGGTGAGAAAGTTTTGCAGAAAACTGAGACATATTACATATGTACCAACTAGTGTATTTATTGTAGACAATTAGTCACCCAATTAAAAACAGAATCTACCACTGTCAACTTTTGGTGGAATATCAAAGAAGAATAACCATGATTATCTGAAATTATTATTTATTCACACACTTCTTCATTTTCCAATTATATATTTATATAAGATAAGATTCTGTATTACAGTTCTCTCACTTACTCCAAAGCTAACCTTAGCAAAGCAAGGATTGTAAAAACTGAATAAGCGCAAGAGACTGGCATACTTTAATGATGACTCTTTAGTCACTATCAGGCCACCCCATCATCTGGGGCCCTAATTGGGGAGTCCCGAGATTCCACACAGACATGATGGGTCTAGACCTCAAATAAATCCCTCTCTCCATTGGTACCAGTCATTTCTATCAGGAACAACACAAAAGACCCTTTTGTTTGCCCCCACAGGACCTTGCCCTCAACTTGGATCAACAATGGTAGAGCACGTTCCATCCTCCGAAGAGAGGATGGACAACATACTCTATGCTACACCTGAGGAAGATGGGTTGATATTGGGGCAGCTTGGAATGTTCCTACTCATGACCATAGAATGTGAGCTCAGATCTAGAGGGATGAAGAGGTCACATAGGCTCCTAAGCTGAATATGGGCCCCAGATCACATCAAATCGATGGGGTTTATAGTCAACAATATTTAAACCCCTTCCCCATATTAGGGAGCTACTCTCTTCCCTGATCCAGCTTTCTGGTCCTTTTTATAGCCATGACATCCATCTCCCCAGACAATAACTTGGATCCACCTGCATATCAGACAGATTTCAGGCTCAGGGGAAAAAAAAAACTGGTATAGCCACAGGCCCTTTGGAATATAACTAAAATATGCCTACTAGCTTTCTACAAAATGGAGGGTTTCCCCCCCCAATTCTTCATCTGCACTATTCTAGCCTTTAGGTTCATGATTGGTCAACAATTTGTTTGGCTTTGTATGTTAACTCTCTTTTCAGCCACCAGGTTCCAGATGCTAGCATGATGCCAACCAGACTTCCCTGGACAGACAACCCCACCAATATGTCCTGGAGCTCTGCTCCCCCAGAGCCCTTCCCTACTATGGAAAGAGAGAGACAGGCTGGGAGTATGGATTAACCTGTCAATGCCCATGTTCAGTGGGGAAGCAATTACAGAAGCCAGACCTTCCACCTTCCACATCCTACAATGACCTTGGGTCCATACTCCCAGAAGGATAAAGAATAGGAAAGCTGTCAGGGAAGGGTATGGGATACAGAGTTCTGGTAGTGGGAATTATGTGGAGTTGTACCCCTTTATCCTATGGTTTAGTCAATGTTTCCTTTTTATAAATAAAAAATTAAAAAAAATTAAAAGATCAGATTTTCTGTATGTACTTTAACCAAAGAACATATCATAACAGAATTTTTTATTATCTTTATTTATTGGGTAGTGAGCCAGAAATCAAGAGGGAAGGGGTGATAGAGAGGGAGAGAGACAGAGAGACACCTGCAGCCCTGCTTCACCACTCATGAAGCTTTCCCACTACAGGTGGGAACCGGGGGCTCAAACCCGGGTCCTTGTGCATTGTAATATGTGCACTCAACCAGGTGCACCACCACCCGGCCCCCATAACAGATTTAATACAGAAGAATATATAAGAATCCAGTAATCTTTTGTTCACTTCTCTTTATGAAAAAATTTTCAAATTTGTGCTATTATTCTCACTGTTCTTATTTTGTTTTGGTAAACATAATTTTCAATAAACCTTTATGTTGACATGTATTTGATTTTTATTTTACTTTTATTTTTATTATTTTAATATTATTTATTTATTGGATAGACACAGAGAGCAATCAAGAGAAAAGGGGATGATAGCAAGGGAGGGATGGAGACATGCATCTCTGCTTCACCACTTGGGAAGCTTTCCCCCTGCAGATGGGGACTGGGGGCTTGAACTCAGGTCCTTGCACACTGTAATATGTGCACTCACTCAGCTAGGTGTGCTACCACCTACCTGTCCCCTCACTTTTATTTTTTAATAAATCAATACTTTAAAATGTCAAAAAATGTGGTTTCACTTAATTTTTTTTTACTATATTTATTGAGAGGAAGTGGGGAGACAGAGAGAGAGAGAGAGAATGGACATGAGTACTCATGCTGGCTGAGTTACCCAGCAAAGTCACTCAATGTTCTTCTCTGGAAGGAACTAAAAATAAAGTGCCTTGATTTGTTAGACGCTTGCAAGCTGGCTCTGGCTAAAGGTAGGAAGTTGGCAGGATGAATCCTGAAGATCCATTCCAATGTAGGGATATGATATGTATTGTGCTAACCTTTGGCCTTAACTGCATCTAATCCAGTGTTGAATGGTGTCCAAGCTCATTCACTTAATAGGCAGCATTTGTCAAGTGTTTACCATGTGCCAGGTCCTATTAAGTTTGAAAACAGACATAAAGGTTTCTGCCTTCAGTGTGTGATAAAGGCTTTAACGGAGGGAAGTGATAAATTCAATGGGAATCCAAAGGAAGATACATCTGTCTTCATCTTCAGATTTAGCGTTGAAAAATATATGGGGATCAGATCCTTTGATGAACTGCAGATGGTTAAGATATAAGCTCTGTCAGTGAGAGTGAACATTGTCTGAAAGGTACTTATTGGTGAGTTGAATTTTTTTGTGTCTAAGAAAAAATGAACTTGTCTTGAAACACACCACTACTGTGTTGAGCTACAGAAGGTTCTGTTTTCTACTGCTCTTAAGAAACAGTATCACATCTGTGGCATTTATCCCTTTTTTCAAAGCTTCATTCACATAATCTCTCAGGTACTTTTTTTCTTTTTCTTTTTTTGTTTTATAAAAAAGAAACACTGACAAAACCATTGGATAAGAGGGGTACAATTCCACACCATTCCCACCACCAGAACTCTGTATCCCATCCCCTCCCCTGATAGCTTTCCTATTCTTTATCCCTCTGGGAGAATGGACCCAAGGTCATTATGGGATGCAGAAGGTGGAAGGTCTGGCTTCTGTAATTTGCTTGCCTGCTGAACATGGGCATTGACAGGTTGATCCATACTCCCAGCCTGTCTCTCTTTCCCTAATGGGGAAGGCCTCTGGGGAAGCAGGACTCCAGGACACATTGGTGGGATTGTCTGTCTAGGGAAGTCTGGTTGGCATCATGCTAGCATCTGGAACCTGGTGGCTGAAAAGAGTTAACATATAAAGCCAAATTGTTGACTAATCGTGAACCTAAAGGCTGGAATAGTGCAGATGAAGAGTTGAGGAATCTCCATTTTGTAGATAGCTAGTAGGCCTATTTTAGTTATATTCCAAAGGGCCCATGACTGTACTAGCTTTTTTTTCCCTCTGAGCCTGAAACTTGATATGCAGATGGATCCAAGTTACAACAGAAAGTAAAGCAAACACATAGGGAAGCTATGGCCTAGAGGATATCTCATTTGGCCAAGTCATTTGACTTAGTTAGATAAAGTAGTAAATGAAATAGAAAGCCTAGTGGAAGTTCTGCAGTGGAAGCCTAGTGTCACCTATCTCAAGCTCTGAGCTCTCCACAAAGTTTCATTTTGATCAAACTAATAATAAATTCAGAATTCTACAACAGGGGAATTGTGGTTAGGACACCTCACTAACTGAACAGAGGAGAAGAAGATTGTGGTGCTTGAGAGTATGGGTACGAGACTTGGACAAAAACTCAATAATGAAAATTTCCAGGTTTCAGAGCAGGCAGGCCAAAATCCACACAAACTCACTGTCACAGCAGATCATGTGGGGTGAGCTACTCTTGCCTGAGACACTTTGGAAGCAGCAGACTCTAAGTTGTAGCCATGCTATCAATATCTCAATATCGATAGCAGTCAGTGCTCAAGTAAAACATGCAAGAGGTAGCCAGTATAGGATCAGTGGAAAGCTCGAGACCCACTCAGATCCTGGAGGTGGGTCTGCTGAGGACTGAGCAAGAAACCTACTACTCTGTAAGGCTGAAACAACATGAGTGGAGGAGAGCTTAAAAATAAGATCTTTTATTGTTATTTATTTATTTTTATTTTATTTATTTTTTACTTTATGGGGAGGGGAGCTTGATGGATTATAGTACAGTTGTTGACACATGGGAATAATTTCTCATCTCCCTGTGGTAGTTGTCTGCCAAATATCCTTACCCCATATCTTAAGTACTGGTCTACCGTCATGCATCAGGACCTCAAAGCCTCACCCACCCCTATTTCCCGAGTCCTTTGCTTTGGTGCAACATACCAAAAGTTTTACTTCACATTTTCCCTTTCTGTCCTTGTTTCCTAAGTTCCACCTATGAGTGAGATCATCTGATATTTGTCCTCCTCATTTCAGTTTATATCACATAGCATGATTATGAGGGGAAATCTTATTATGAGGGGAAATCCTAGTATTTATAAAACAGCATCCACTCCACACAAGCACTTTCTCATCCATACAAGTACACAGGACATTTTATATCCAAGTGTGAAGGATTTCTCTTCTTCCCTTTGCCATTATGATGAACTTCTATGCATCCTTCTAGGTTCCTATGGAGTAAGGTTTTTGTTTGTTTGTTTGTTTGTTTTAACAGAAAGGGGGCACTTGTTGAATGTACAAAATCATGAGCCTTATCCCAAATGTATTATATCCAGATTTATGTTTTTATTTAGTTCCTGGGGGAAGGGCGAAAGGGAGTGAGTGTCAGATGTATAGTTAGGAGTGGGAAACACTGCAGAATTTATATTTCAAGAGAGCTTTAATAAAAACTGATTTGCAGTGGGATTAGCCTCATATTTCCTGAGGAGAGGAGGAGGTGACAGATAATCAAGGTCCATACCTTGCCAAGAGTTCAACACCAAGAAAGGTCAAGAAAGGAAGAACAGGAGCTGAAATAGCTCTAGATCCCATCAGGAATCTAGTCTTCAGAGCCTGAAGGCTTTTTTACTAACACAGAAGACAAAATATTAACAATCCGAGGGGTGCACAACACCCAGGTGGAATGCAATCCTAGCATATTACAATTTCTTTTGGGAAAGGCTGAAAGAAATTCCTATCTCTATGAAGCTGGCAGCTCTCCTACAACCCACTCAGCTCCTCTGATATTCCCATTTACAAGATGTTTTAAAGAGTACCAGGAAAAAAAAAAAAGCAAGCAAACAAACAAAAAACAAGTGCTTATTTTGACTGGTGCTTCTAAGAGCTATTAGTTATCTCTGTATACTATATGCCACCAAATTATCCTCATGGCCCACTACTCCCATCTCCACAAAATATCAACATACAAAAGCAAAGATTGTGAACTTGTTCTTATATGACCATCTGGTGCTAATGCAGCATGGATTCCATTTACAATATCTAAGCATTTTCAATGCCACTTAGGATCTCATATCATGATAACAGGACTTCCAAATTGCATAAAATTCCCACCCTTCTTCACTTCTCACTAAAATTGAGGTACAGAACTGAGCTGGTGTGAACTATTTAATACTTTAGTTCCCTGATTTAAAAAAAAAAAAGAAAGTGTAGTGAGATGATTACTCTCTGATGCAGTCTAACTTTTCATCAAATTGCTACATGTTAGGCCACTGAATTCCAGAGCCCTGTTTCTGAACTGGGTTGATGCATTTGTTAAGTTAACTTAAGTGGCATATAGTTCTCTTGCCTCTTTCAGCTCGTTACCAAATGACCAATTTAGGAAGGCCCTTTCCAGCCACCCTGTCTAAAATTTCACCTTCTCCCTGCCTCACCACACTTCCATCTCCTTGGTCTGTTTCTGTTCAGTCCTTAGCAGTCATCAAAATTTAATATAATGTATACTTGCTGCTAATTCTGATCACTGTCTGCTGCCCCACTGGCACCCAGTCCTTTAGAGCAGGGGTTTTTGTCTGTCTTGTTCACTGTTGTATATCCCTTGTCTCGTATGGTGCTCCACACATAATAGTGTTTAATTAGTATTGACTGAATATATAAGTAAATGAACCTGTCTTGCTCTTAATGTAGTTGAAGAGGCATTCAAAAGGTCCATGTTAATATTTGAATTTTAGCCAGTATAATATATATATATATATATATATATATATATATATATATATATATATATGGTTCAGGTATTCTCATAGCACATTTAGCACAAAAGCAAAAAAAGGAAAATATCAAGGAGCTTTTTCTGTCATAACAAGCTATAGTAATATATAAAAGAACACATATGTTGAAAGAAAATATCTCAATTTTGATTTTTTAATGCCATATTCATTTACTAATGAGATATAATGAGATGTGTGTGCCTCTGAAGCACTGCTTCAGAATCAGATTGGGCATTGTTACTTCGGTTCTTGTTTCACATTGACTTGTCACAGCTACTTGCCTTTCTCCCACTTTTTCTTCCAAATCATTTTACTTAGGAGTTACTATTTTACAATACAGCTGACACATGGGTACAATTTATCATCACCCTGTGATAGGTGTTACCTCCAAATTAGGTCCTTTTCTACCATCACGTACCAGCACTCCAATTTTTACTACAATAGACAATGAAAAGCACCACAGAGAGCTGATGCCATTAAAAGGAAGTGGAGTTGGATCTAATCTACAAACTGAATCACAGGTAGTGATTCAGGTAGCATCTGAGCAGCAACCGGCACTGCTGTAAACCCCCCCCCCCCACAGTTAACATGTCTGGCAGCACCCCACTTAGTTCACTGTATACCCTAAGGAGGCTTGGTGCACACTCAGAACCCTGGGGGTAGAGTGGGTAGAGGCACACCCTTTGGAGCTGTGTGAAGTTGGGCCAGTTTCTCCATCTCTGTCAAAGAGAAAGTAATAGTGTTTACCTCATTGTTTTTGCTTTGCTTTTGACTATGGAAAAATTCAAGCCTTCATCAAAGCACACTGAATAAAATGATGAGCCCCATAGGCCATCACCAAGTCTCAGGAACCAATCAACTACAGCCAAGTTCACTCTACTTACACCATGTGTATAGTGTTTCTCACAACTGGGTTGTACAGTTCATATTTCACCTGTAAAAATTTCAATATGTCAGCACCTCATATGTGTGTGTGTGTATGTGTGTACATACACAAAATATTTAACAGAGTTCTGAGCATTCTGAAGTATAAGACATTGTTATTACTGCTATCTCAACACCAGCATTTCTACTTGATGGGAGCACTCTGTGCGTCCCTTCCAGAAGTGGGCCATCATACAGGGAAAGCATGGGTGTTTCATGTGCCTTTCCCCAACACAAAAGGATGGCCACGGCCACCAGAAAGAAGGGTTCTTGCATTAACCACCACTAGATTTCAGCAAATATTCTTTTGACAAAAGAATTCTATTCCAATTATTAAATCACTAATAAAAAAGGAAAAAAAAAAGCATTTCTATTTGTCCACTTTGGAGAACACATGGCATTATCAGTGACATCAGGTGCTTTTTATAAACAACCAAGTCACATCAAGTTAAGTCTGATGTCTTGGTCCTGGGTAAAGGTGCTCTCTGGGTAGGGGTGAAGTTTGGGTTCTGACAGCCTGGTATGTTAGATGCAGTGAGGTTTTGCAAACTAGGAATATCAGAGCAGTGCTAATGTATATGAACATGTACAGTTCTGGAATGACTAGGAAGAATCAGTTTAGGGAGGGAGGAGTAACTTTCATATAATTGCCTGGCAATCACCTTTGATTGTGAGATACACAACTGTGAACATATCCAGCTGTTTAGTCATGAGATGTACAGATAGTTATCAGGGCAGGGAACAATTGCTATTTTCTAACAACACTTTCATATAGTTCTCCATTCTCTTCTGGGGCCTGATTTCAGAGTGAAAAAAATCTGTTCCTATCTCAGAGTTTTGCTCTTAAGAGGTGATGGCAGGAGTAGTAAACACTACTAAAACTTTTAAGCTATTAAACTCTCCATTAACTTATTTTGTGTGTGTGTGTGTGTCCTCCAGGGTTATCACGAGGGCTCAGTGTTGGTACTATGAATCCACTGCTCCTGGAGGCCATTTTTTTCCATTTTTTATTGGATAGGATAGAGAGAAATTGAGAGGGGAGGGTAAGACAGAGAGGGAGAGAGAAAGATAGACACCTGCAGATCTGCTTCACCACTTGTGAAGTGACGCCCCTTCAGGTGGAGAGTCTGGGGCTTGAACTGGGATCCTTGAGCTGGTCCTTGCACTTTACACTATGTGTACTTAGCCCAGTGCACTACCGCCCAGCCCCTCTCCCATTAACTTTTATTCTCCATTTAGTCTCCCAATTTTTTTTTTTTTTTGCTGTGGAACCTGACTGATAATATCTGCATATGACAAAGCTGAACAAATTATTACTACTATTCTTTTTAAATTAATTTTGCCACCAGGGTTGTCACTGGGGCTTGGTGCCTGCATGATAACTCCAATACTCCTTGGCCATTTTTCCATTATGATACAGAGGGAGACAGAGCAGAAAGATACCTCAAATACTGCACCACAGCATGTGAAGCTTTCGCTTTGCAGGTGGGGATCAGGAACTTGAACCTTGATATTCATGCATGACATGTGTGCACTACCAGGTGTGTCATGGTACAGACTCTGAACAAATTAATCTGTGCATTTTGATTTATAATGTTTATCTAATTTGAGAGAAGCCCTAACTAAAACTCCTGAGGATCCATTTAGCCCAAGGGCAAATTTCTTTTTGGGGATACATTCTTTTTTTATTTTTTATTTTATTTATAAAAAGGAAACACTGAAAAAAAAAACCATAGGAAAAGAAGGGTACAACTCCACACAATTCCCACCACAAGAACTCTGTATCCCATCCCCTCCCCTGATAGCTTCCTATTCTTTAACCCTCTGGGAGTATGGACCCAGGATCATTGTGGGTTGCAGAAGGTGGAAGGTCTGGCTTCTGTAATTGTTTCCCTGCTGAACATGGGCGTTGACAGGTCAATCCATACTCCCAGCCGGCCAAGGGCAAATTTTACAATATCCAGTATTTATTACCTCTTCCCCTTCCTCCTTCCCCTCTCCTTCTCCTTTTTTCATCCTTCTCCTTCTGCTTCTCCTTCTCCTTCTCCTTTCCTTACCAGAGCACTGCTCAGCGCTGGCTTGTGGTGGTGTAGAGATTGAACCTGGGACCTTGGAGTCTCTTTGCACAACCATATACTATCTCCCCAAAACCAAGCCAGTATCTATTTCTTTTAGGCAAGAAATATATTTTACACTGGGATGTTGTTGTAAAATCTTGTCAACATATCCTTTTTCACATATTATCCATTTTTTTATCATATTTTCTATGAACATAATGTCATACTTTCAATCTAGCTCCTTCCAAAGACCAGAATTCTGCTATAAGGAGAAAATACAGGTAGTCCTCAGTTAGTGACCTGGTTCTGTTCTGGAAATGCATCTGTCAATAAACCAGCAGCCACCTCTTACTGGTATATCAGGAATAATTGATTGGATTGGGAATGGGCTTATCAAACATCTCTAGATTGTTTATGTCACTCTTTGCATCATTTGTAACATTTAAAATGTATGGGGTCAGGTGGTGGTGCACTTGGTTAAGCACATTGGTTACAATATGCAAGTACCCGAGTTCAAGCCTCCAGTCCCGACCTATAGTGGGAGGGAGGAGCTTCACAAAAGCAGGTCTGCAGGTGTTTATCTTTCTTTCTCCCTCTTTATCTCCCCTTCCCCTCTCAATTTCTATCTTATCAAGTATAAGAAAAATAAAATAAGCATTTTAAAGTAAATGAACTCATTTAAAATGTATTTTAAGTTTATTAAAACATTTAAAATGTGTCTTTAAATGTTTATTCAACAGTATACTGGATACTACAGGTGCACAATAAAGCTCAGATATATAGATGGGGAACCGCTACTACAGTATACAATGACCAACTGGGAGAGAGAGAGACTGAAACCAAGAGAGGAGATGTGAGATGAGATGCTTAAGTTGAGCTGCTGTGCTGCCATTTCCCATACCACAGTTCTCGTCTATCTTCACAGTACTGACTCAGCAGAGAGCTGGTCTGAACTCCCAGAGAGAAATGAAGTAGGTCACTGAGTGAGGACTGACTGTAAAGACTAAATCTGGCAAGCAGAGTAAATTGGCTGGAAGTAACTCTATAAACCTCTGTACAACTTAAAGAGGGTAGGAGCTCAGTGAAATCACATCTGTCAGTAGTTTGTTCACGGAGCAAATGCAAGTGAGATGTTGTACTATATACTTGAATACTATTTGTTACTTTATTTAAGCAGTTTCAACTAGGTTAATTGAATCACTTGAGCTGAGGTCACTTATACACATAGAAATCTCCACCTTGATCCCTTTCTATAAAGGTTTTATATACAAGATTTTTTGGAGGAGTTTAATCTACATTCCTATCAGTGACCTAGTCATTAAATCCCAAATTTCACTATATAAAACTGTCTGGAGTAGATGAATTATTAAAAATACCTAGAACCTCCTAGCCAGCTATAGTCTGACTTCCAATAGCACCAAGGCAAATCTTTGCAGGATCTGAGCCTCTTGTCCAGACTCCTAATCTGATTTTATGCAAAAGGGATGGGGAGACAGTGCCATCAGTACCATAATAGATTTCCTGCCCGAGGCACTGGAGGTCCCAGGTTCAATCCCCGGCATCATCATAAGAGAGAGCTGAGCAGTGCAATTTTTTTTTTCAATTTCTTTACTGGGGAATTAATATTTCACATTTGATAGTAAATACAATAGTTTGTACATACATAACATTTCCCAGTTTTCCATATAACAATACAACCCCCACTAGGTCCTCTGTCATCCTTTTTGGACCTGTATTCTCCCACCCACCCACTCCAGAGTCTTTTACTTTGGGGCAATACGACAATTCCAGTTCAGGTTCTACTGGTGTTTTCTTTTCTGATCTTGTTTTTCAACTTCGGCCTGAGAGTGAGATCATTCCATATTCATCCTTCTGTTTCTGACTTATTTCACTTAACATGAAGTTTTCAAGGTCCATCCAAGATCAACTGAAAACGGTGAAGTCACCATTTTTTACAGCTGAGTAGTATTCCATTGTGTATATAGACCACAACTTGCTCAGCCACTCATCTGTTGTTGGACACCTGGGTTGCTTCCAGGTGTTGGCTATTACAAATTGTGCTGCCAAGAACATATGTGTACACAGATCTTTTTGGATGGTTATGTTGGGTTCCTTAGGATATATCCCTGGAAAGGGATTGCAGGATCATAGGGTAGGTCCATTTCTAGCCTTCTGAGAGTTCTCCAGACTGTTCTCCACAGAGGTTGGACCAATTGACATTCCCACCAGCAGTACAGGAGGGTTCCTTTGACCCCCACAACCTCTCCAGCATTTGCTGCTGTTACCTTTTCTGATGTATGACATTCTCACAGGAGTGAAGTGGTATCTCATTGTTGTCTTTATTTGCATTTCTCTGACAATCAGAGACTTGGAGCACTTTTTCATGTGTTTCTTGGCCTTTTGGATCTCTTCTGTGGTGAATATTCTGTCCATGTCTTCTCCCCATTTTTGGATGGGGTTATTTGTTGTCTTGTTGTTGAGTTTGGCAAGTTCTTTATATATTTTGGTTATTAGCCTCTTGTCTGATGTATGGCATGTAAAGATCTTCTCCCATTCTGTGAGGGGTCTCTTGGTTTGGGTAGTAGTTTCTTTTGCTGTGCAGAAGCTTTTTAATGTGATGTAGTCCCATAGGTTCATGCTTGCCTTAGTCTTCTTTGTAATTGGATTCGTTTCATTGAGATGTCTTTAAAATTGATGCAGAAAAGAGTTCTGCCAATATTTTCCTCTAAGTCTCTGATAGTTTGTGATCTAACATCCAAGTCCTTGATCCACTTGGAATTTACTTTTTTATTTGGTGAAATATAGTGGTTCAGTTTCAGTCTTCTGCATGTTTCAACCCATTTTTCCAAAACCATTTGTTGAAGAGACTTTGCTTTCCCCATTTAGTTGTCTGGGCACCTTTGTCAAAGATTAGATGTCCATAGGTGTGGGGGCTTACTTCTGGGCTCTCAATTCTATTCCACTGGCCAGTGTGTCTGTTCATGTTCCATTACCAAGCAGTTTTGATGACAATGGCCCTCTAATACAATTTGAGATCTGGGAGTGTGATGCCTCCAGAGCAGTACAATTTTAATACAAGGAGGAATACAGGATTCAGTGCTGAAACTGAGAAAATGGAGAATGTGCAAATGTAGGTATTAACTAGGACCATATAAGAAAAAAAAGAAACTCTTGTCATGGTGTCTTCCCCTCTCTATTGCCTCTCTCTGTTGCTCTACCTGAATGAAAAGCACCACCCATAGCAGTAAGGTCATGCACACTCAAGGCTTTAGCTCCACAAAACAAACAAAATGAAAGGTAATAGAATTTCTGTTTTAATCCCCATTACTTAGATTTTTTAGCATTGAGAATAAATATAGTATCTATTTGTAGAATAAATAATTTTTTTTTCTTTTGATGCTATATAGTGCCAGAACTCCAACCTAGGCAGAACATCAGATGACAAGGCATACACTCTTCCCAATGCATTCTTTCTACAGACTCCAAATTATCTCTCTCCTTGTTTAAAGGAGAGACACTATAGCACTCAAGTTTCCCCCAGTGCTGAGTGCATGGCAAGGTAGGTGCCCTACCAGTAAGCTATCTCACCAGCCCCCCAATCCACATTAAACTGGGTTTCCTTCTCATTTACATCTATACTGTTGTCTTCCAAAAAGTCACCAATATCTATTCCTTTATTTTTTCCAAGACATTCCATCTTGTTTACACTAGCTACACCTACCTTGAAATAAGCAGTTCAAGTTAACAAGCCACCTTTTAATGTTAAGTTCATGTGATCTGTTTTTAAAGTTAAGTTAGTCTGTTTTTTTCACAGATCCATATCTTCTAAAAATGTTCCACATTAACAACATGGAACCTGGTTCCTTTTAACCAGTGCACTCTACTCCTTTAAATCAATGACCTATGTTATTAAACCATCCCTCCCTGCATGGTCATCCTGGTTTGTCCTAGTTTCCATTATTGCAAAATAATACTGCAATGAATGTCACTATTAGTAAAAGATTAGAGACAGGACAGTCAACATTTTTTTACTTTCACAGCCCTAGAGAAACAGATGAAACAATGAAGGACAAACAGAAAGTCTCAGCAGTGAGAGAGAGAACGAGAGAGATGTTGTGGCTGAGCTGGTGTCAGCAACAGGAGGAGACCCTGCTCTGGTACCAGTACCATCTGAAGACCTCTGGGTGTTCCACTCCATCGGTTTTTTAAGCAGGTCAGAAGTGAAGAGTACAAGCAAGGATGTCAATGGCAAGATGACTTGCGCTAGGAAGAGCAGATCTGCTGGGAGTGGGGTGGGGGGGGCACTAATGGGGCCATGGTCTTGACTGGATTCCAGTAGGGAGCCCCATGCAGCCTACATTATCACTGGAAAGCTTAGGAGACTTTTTAGATCTCAGTGGAGTCCCTTCTGATGCTTACCTGCACAATTACTTTCTGTTTCTTTTTTTTATTATTTTATTTTATTTATAAAAAGGAAACACTACTCCTATGGACATCTAATCTTTGACAAAGCTGCCCAGACTATTAAATGGTATTGGAAAAAAATGGGTTAAACATGCAGAAGAATGAAACTGAATCACTATATTTCACCAAATACAAAAGTAAATTCCAAGTAGATCAAGGACTTGGATATTATACCACAAACTATCAGAGACTTAGAGGAAAATATTGGCAGAACTCTTTTCTGCATCAATTTTAAAGACATCTCAATAAAACGAATCCAATTACAAAGAAGACTAAGGCAAACATAAACCTATGGGACTACATCAAATCAAAAAGTTTTTGCACAGCAAACGAAACTACTACCCAAACCAAGAGATCCCTAACAGAATGGGAGAAGATCTTTACATGCCATACATCAGACAAGAGGCTAATAACCAAAATATATAAAGAACTTGCCAAACTCAACAACAAGACAACAAATAACCCATTCAAAAATATGGACAGAATATTCACCACAAAAAAAGATCCAAAAGGCCAAGAAACACATGAAAAAATGCTCCAAGTCTCTGATTGTCAGAGAAATGCAAATAAAGACAACAATGAGATACCACTTCACTCCTGTGAGAATGTCATACATCAGAAAAGGTAACAGCAGCAAATGCTGGAGAGGTTGTGGGGGTCAAAGGAACCCTCCTGCACTGCTAATGGGAATGTCAATTGGTCCAACCTCTGTGGAGAACAGTCTGGAGAACTCTCAGAAGGCTAGAAATGGACCTACCCTATGATCCTGAAATCCCTTTCCTGGGATATATCCTAAGGAACCCAACATAACCATCCAAAAAGATCTGTGTACACATATGTTCTTGGCAGCACAATTTGTAATAGCCAACACCTGGAAGCAACCCAGGTGTCCAACAACAGATGAGTGGCTGAGCAAGTTGTGGTCTATATACACAATGGAATACTACTCAGCTGTAAAAAATGGTGACTTCACCGTTTTCAGTTGATCTTGGATGGACCTTGAAAACTTCATGTTAAGTGAAATAAGTCAGAAACAGAAGGATGAATATGGAATGATCTCACTCTCAGGCAGAAGTTGAAAAACAAGATCAGAAAAGAAAACACCAGTAGAACCTGAACTGGAATTGTCGTATTGCCCCAAAGTAAAAGATTCTGGGGTGGGTAGGTGGGAGAATACAGGTCCAAAAAGGATGACAGAGGACCTAGTGGGGGTTGTATTGTTATATGGAAAACTGGGAAATGTTATGTATGTACAAACTATTGTATTTACTGTTGAATGTAAACCATTAATTCGCCAATAAAGAAATTTAAAAAAAAGGAAACACTGACAAAACCATAGGATAAGAGGGGTACAGCTCCACACAATTCCCACGACCAGAATTCCCTATCCGATTCCCTTTCTTGATAGTTTTCTTATTCTTTAACCCTCTGGGAGTATGGACCCAAGGTCTTTGTGGGATGCAGAAGGTTGAAGGTCTGGCTTCTGTAACTGCTTCCCTGCTGAACCATGGCATTGACAGGTCGGTCCATACTCCAAGCCTGCCTCTCTTTTTCCCTAGTGGTGTTGGTATGCATGAGACCCCTTCTGTTTCATTTGGTTTAAATCTCCCCTGCTTAACACTATTCTATTTACATAACCACTTCATTCTATTTACATAACCACTGTTAACAAGTTCCACCCTCCCTCCAGGGCATTTGTGGTTCAGTGATAGGATTCTCGCCTGCTCTGCCCCCTCTTTGTCACACTCTGATTTTCACCAGTCACTTTTCTCTCCACCCTCTCTATGTCACATCCTGTTTCCACCTTACTTGGCAAGTATATATAAAGACAGCATTGTGAGTTTTACTATACTTTGAGTTTAACTTAGCTCGTCTTAGATTGTGCTGCGTCCTGCATGAATAAAGAGATACTGCCTACAGCTCAACCATGAGTCCCTGGTCGTCTGTTACCCGCCCGTGAAACTAGCCTGGCGAAAACAACATAACCTGTCGAAAACAACATAGTGGGGTGGGGTTCTGGAGAACTGGAGCTCCAGGACACATTGGTGGGGTTGTCTGCTCAGGGAAGTTCAGTTGGCATCATGCTAGCATCTGGAATCTGGTGGCTGAAAAGGAGAGTTAACATATAAAGCCAAACAAGTTGTGATTAATCATGAACCTAAAGGCTGGAGTAGTGCAGATGAAGAGTTGGGGGGGGAAATCTCCATTTTGTAGATAGCTAGTAGGCATATTTTAGTTATATTTCAAAGGGCCTGTGGCTATACTAGTTTTTTTTTTTTCCCTGAGCCTGAAGTCTGATATGCAGGTGGATCCAAGTTATTGTCTGGGGAGATGATGTCATGGCTAGAAAAAGGACCGGAAAGCTGGATCAGGGAAGAGAGTAGCTCCCAAATATGGGAAAGGGATATAAATATTGTTAACTGTAAACCCCATCGATTTGATGTGATCTGGGGCCCATATTCAGCTTAGGAGCCAATGTGACCTCTGCATCCCTGTAGATCCGAGCTCACGTTCTATGGTCATAAGTAGGAACGTTCTAAGCTGCACCAATATTAGGACCTATCTTCCTCAGGTGTAGCACAGAGTATGTTGTCCATCCTCCCTTCAAAGGATGGAATATTCTCTATCATTGTTCATCCAAGTTGAGGGCAAGGTCCTATGGGGGTCTATTTTGTTGTTCCTGATAGAGATGAACAGTGACAATGGAGAGAAGGATTTATTTGAGGTCTAGGCCCATCATGTCTGTTTGGGAATATCAGGACTCCCCAAATAGGGCTCTAGCTGATGGGGTGCCCTGATAGTGACTAAAGAGTCACTGTTAAAGTATTCCAGTCTCTTGCCCTTATTCAGCTTTTGCAGTCCTTGCTTTGATAAGGATAACTTGGGAGTGAGTGAGGGAAGTATAATAGGAAAAGGTGAGGAGGGTATCTAAGCCTAAGTAGACACTATTATGAACTTTATACTGACTCACTGAAGACTGTTGTGTATACTTTTGCTTTCTGGTATGTATTTTGCCCTAATTTATGGATACATGTGAACCTATGCTCTATCTCATGGGACCTGGTCTATATCTAGGTTTCGGGACTTTGTTAGGAAGTGAACCACCTGGAATGGAATTAGAGAATACTATGAAAGGAAAGGTCTCACCCGAGTAATGAGGCTGAAGGGTTGACACTCCATGCGTGATGTCTCTGCACTATTACTTTCTTACCTCAAGGAAAAGAGACCAACTTAGGTTTGATCAGGGGGTTCAGTGGTTAGGGAAACTTAGCTAGAGCATAAGATTAAAATAGTCTACATATCATTCTCTTGTATAACTTTTGGATACACCATTCTGTGTGAAAACATGTGGACCAGTAATCCTATCCCTACTATTGTAATGAATCCTAGAGATATCAAAATCCAGTCTCCTAATTGGCAGAGAAGATAACCAAAGGGCAGAGAGGGATGAAGACTTGCACAACGTCATAGAGCTGGTTAGTGGCAAAGCCAGTGCCAGGATCAGAATTATCCATAACCAAAGCAGCTCTCAATTACTTGCTGTGTTACCCCTTTCAATCACCACACAGTATGCAAAACACTCTTGTTTTCTGTCTCTCTACTTTGTCTCTCTTCCCTTCCCCTCCCCTTCCTTTCCCTTCCTATTCCTTTCTCTCTTCCTCTCCCTCTCCCTCTCCCTCTCCCTCTCCCTCTCCCTCTTCCACTCCATTCCATCCCATCCCATCCCATCCCATCCCATCCCATCCCATCCCATCCCATCCCATCCCATCCCATCCCATCCCATCCCATCCCATCCCATCCCATCCCATCCCATCCCATCTCATCCCCATTCCGTTTCCATTCTACTTCCTTTCCATTCCGTTCGACTTCTCATTCCCACCCCCTTTCCCCATTCCATTTCCATTTCCACTTCCATTTCCATTCCATTTCCTTTCCACTCTCACTCCCATTCCATTTTTACCAGAGCACTACACAGATTTTGTTTATGATGATGCTGGGGGCCAAACCTGGGTCCTCTAAGTCCTTGTGTATGAAAGTCTGTTGCATAAACCTCTGCGTTGTCTCTCTGGCCCTGATCCCCACTTTCTTAGTCCCGTGACAGTATTTTTTTTTTCATTTAAGCTAAATCTCTCTGCCTTGAAATACAATACCCAGAGAAGGATGTAGAGTAAGTGATAGTTGTTCACTACAAGGCTAATTTTAATAAGATGTTTTGCTTCTACATACACCTGCAGTATAGACATTCTCTAAATACTACTCAACTGTCAGAAATGATGAACTCGTCTTCTTTGGCTCATATTGGATGGAACGTGAAGAAATGTTAAATGAGATAAAACAAAAAAGAGAAGGGCATATACCTAATGATCTCACTTATAGGTAGAGCTTAAGAAAGAAAGGCAAAAGAGAAAACACAAAGTAAACTTGGACTGGGGTATTGCACCAAAGCAAAGGACTCTGGGGAGGGAGGGTGGAGAGGACCCTAGGGTCCTGGTGCACAGTGGAGGGAAAAAACCAAAAGCTGGGGGTGAGAGTGTTTTGCAGATACTTACCACAGGGAAATGAAAAATTGTGTTGACCATTGTTTTGTACACCACTAACCCCCAATAAATGACAAAAATTATCAGAACAAAAAAATTAGAAAACACAATGTGGCCATGTATTTCCCCATCTACACTAACTTTGCAAATTGGTAGGATGACTAGGCACTGGCTCATCTCCCTGCACTCCCCCCCACTATTTACTGTTTGTTTCTTTTTGCTCCAGATCACTGATTGAGAATCTGCAGTTTACTTCCCACTCCCCTCATCTGGGCTGATTGTAGAAGTTGTGTTGACTGACAGATGGTGGTGGCAGTGACATTGCACTGCTCTGAGGGTAGACTTTAAGACATCTTGTGTAGTTCTGTTTGCTCTCTTGGACAGCTGCTCAGCATCCATATGTTCAGCCCGAGATGGGCTGCAGGTGCTCATGAGACCTCAGGGAGCCCTCCCACTCGCTGAGCAGTGGGACACCAAGGCACGGGTGAGGCCAGCCCAAACTGGGTGCCCAGTCTACGTAGTGGATCCATAGAGCTAGGAGCTAAATAAACTAAATGTGGTTGTTTTAAACCACCAAGGTTTTTTGCATGTCCGTCTATTTTGTGGGGAGTTGTGCAGTAGAAGCTAACTTTAGATTTCTTTATTCCTGCCTGTAGGAATCTTTATTAAAGTGGGCCTCTCTGAGCAGAGAGCTGATGCTCCCTACTCAGCCTCAGACATTACTTAGTTGAGTAACTTAATGGAAATGAAGAATAAAAATCACTTTTTTTCAGAGACACACCTTACTAGGGAAAGAGAGAGGCAGACTGGGAGTATGGACCGACCAGTCAACGCCCATGTTCAGCGGGGAAGCAATTACAGAAGCCAGACCTTCTACCTTCTGCAACCCTCAACGACCCTGGGTCCATGCTCCCAGAGGGCTAGAGAATGGGAAAGCTACCATGGGAGGGGGTGGGTTATGGGGATTGGGTGGTGGGAATTGTGTGGAGTTGTACCCCTCCTACCTTATGTTTTTGTTCACTAATCCTTTCTTAAATAAAAAATTAAAAAAAAAAAAAAAGAACAGGAAAGCCATCAGGGGAGGGGATGGGATATGGAGATTGGGTGGTGGGAATTGTGTGGAGTTTTACCCCTCCTATCCTACGGTTTTGTAAATGTCTCCTTTTTAAAATAAATAAATAAAGAAGGAAGGAAAAAAGAAAAAAAATCATTTTCTTGAGGAGAACTGAGAAATAACTGATGAAAACTTGATTCCCACTTTTCTCTTATATTTGGCCCATCCCTATAGCTACAGCCTGTGATTAAGGAGATAAATAGAAATCCCTGGGAAGCAGAGCATGCCATTAATCAAGGCAGTAAGACGAGGAGCAGAAAATTCTCTCCCTTAAGAAAGACTGTAGAAAATACAGCAGGAAAATTATCTAGGCACGAGGTGAATACCCTGTAATTTTTCAAGCATTTTGGCTTCCTTGACTTTGCTGTGCCATTTCTTTGCCACTGTCATGGGTCTTGCCTTTGAGCCTGTCTCTGTTCCTTTAGGAAGATAGTGGCTATAGAGCAGGGGAGGGTGGTGAAGGAAAAGAAGGAGCTCTCCACCACCTGACTGCTGCTACCAGGGTTGATTAAGTTCTTCTAAGCCCTTGTCACTAACTTTTGAAGGCTACCTTCATGTCACATATGACATGCCAAAATGTGGCTATATCTCACAACTGAAAGTAATTTATGAATCACTTTAAGGGTCAAGCTGTACCTGAATGGCTGCCATAATGTTAATGTTTGTTTGACAGTATTTCTTTGGGTCATTAAGTTTGTTGTTGCTCTATAGGACTGAAACCTATTTCTTTTTCTATTGGGATTCACCCTGGGGCTCAGTGCCTGCACAACTCCACCGTTCCTGGCACCCTTAAAGGGTGAGAGACCGAGAGAAGGAGAGATACCATAGCACCACTCCACCACCTATGAAGCTTTCCCCACAAGGTGGGCGGGCATGAACTTGGGTCCATACACATGGCAACATGTGCCCTCTACTGAGTGAGCTACCATCTGGCCTGGGTCTGACACATTTTTATAGGCCCTTGAAAGACCCAAGGATTCTAAGCTTTGTGTCTGTAGGTGACTAATGGGACAGCTAAGCACCCAGACTAGTTAATCATTCATCATGTGTTTATGGAACACGTATCTAAAAAGCACTGTGCTAAGATCTTTAGCAAAGTCATTCACTAGGCAGCCATCTACTAAGCCCAGGTGCTGAGCTCCATGCTAAAAACTAGGATGAAGATCCCATAAACTGGGGGACAGGTGGTGGTGCACCCAGTTAAGTGTACACATTATTATATGTGAAGAGTTGGGTTCGAGTCCCCTCTCCTCCTCACCTGCAGGGGCAAAGCTTCACAGGTATTCAAGCAGGTCTGCAGGTCTCCCATCCTCCATCCTTCCCTCTCCCTCTCCTATCTCCCCCTTCCCTCTCAATTTACAACTGTCCTACAAAATTAAAAAAAAAAAAAAAAAAAAGAAAGAAAGAGGAAAAAGTGGCTGCCAGGAGCAGTAGATTTGTTATGCAGGCACCAAATCCCAATGATAACTCTAGAAGCAATAAAATAAAATAAATAAAAGGATCCCACAGAGTTCCTGCTCTTGATCAAAGGGTCTGAGATAACTAAGCCTTGGTTCAGAGTAAAGCAGATGAAGAGAATTATGGAGTTAGAATCTGCCTCTGGGACCTTCCGCTTTGATTTTGCAGAAAGTGCAGAAGTCAACTGTGGCTGTCACCTCCTTCTACTTTTGGCAGCAACAGGAGACAAGGCAGAGAAGCCTAATTCCTACTTGCAGATAAGATTTCTATTGGGTTAAGTCCTTCCTTAGCAAAGGCAGCATGGTTTAATGATGGACATGGTGGCCTTGAGACCAAACACCTGGTGTGGGAGGAATAAGTAAGCCAAAATCCATAGATGACACTTACAAGGGTGGTGATGAGGGCTTAGACTTTCTGTGCCATGGAAAAAGCTGTTCAAGTGTTCACTAGCAAATCTGGTTTTCCAGACCCCTGTACAAGACATCCTTTGTAACCTCAGTAGCAAAATGCTGAATTTAGGTGTCTTTTGTGGGTGAAGCAAGCTTGTGATTCTTCAGAAAGTCTGTTTTAAAGTCTCTTGAATGGTAATCCCCCTTTTAAATTGTTTAAGCACTTTTATTAAAATTAAAATTAAGTACCAAGATGACCAAATTACCTAGAGGAGTTGGAATCATCTCAACAATAACTATTATATTAGATAAAGCAAATAATAATAATTGTTCTTTTTTTCTTTTTTAAAGATGTATTTGTTAATGAGGGGAGTGGAGAGAGAACCAGAGCATTTCTCTAGTACACAGGATGCCAAGTTTTGAGTTCAGAACCTCATGCTTGAGATCCCAAGGCTTTATCTACAGACAAGGCATTCCCTTTAGACCAGCTCAAAGGTGGTATATCACTCAACTCCCAAACATTCCCATGCACGGGAATGACTTGGGGATGCTGTGAAATAGGAATTAAGACTCCTTAGTTCTGGGGTGGGGTCTAGGAATCTGTATTTCTGTCTCCTCACTCCATCAATACTCAACTACATTTTGGAGAAGCCAGGATTTAGGTTATTACAACCCTTTACAGCCTGCCAAGGGTCTCTCATACTATCTCATCTCACCCATATACCAATTAAGTGAATCACGGTCACATTTCTACCTGCAGACAAAGCAAAGAGATATGAATGGCTTGCTGGAAAGCCACCAGCTAACAAGGAACATGGCAGCTATTTCAGCCAAACTTCTTGATGGCCAGCTGGGCACTACTGCCAGTCACTCACAGCCCTGGATGCTTTTCTTCAAACGTTCTCTCCTGTGTCTGATGAAGTCACTGGTCTCAAGGTTAAAGTCCAGAGTTAATTTCCTCCTTTTTCAAGCCTCTGAGCTGATAATCTGAGCTCCTGCCTCATGCTGCGTAGAGCAGCTGGGAGAGAAAAGATTTTCCAAAGGGTTCCAGAAAGGGCTTGTGGTGGTTTTGTCTGAAGTGATTATGCTGACTAGAAACCAATCATGGTCTGAAGCACTGCTCAGAACAGTTAATAAAGAGCCTTTCCACTAGGGGTTGCAATTAGAAGGTTTTCAGTGGGGCAGAGCCCCAGTCTATACACCACAGGCTTGAGGACATGATGCTTGTGCTCTCTGTCTTTGGAGGGGCAGTAAGTCATCATCTTGCTTTAAAAGAAAAGGGAAGAAAAGAAAAGGAAAAGAAAAGAAGAGAAAAGAAAAGAATTGAGACAGAGAGAGACAGAGTGACAGAGCACTGGTTAGCTCTGGCACACATAGTGCCAGGGCTTGAATCTAGCTCTTCAGATATTCCAGCCCAGCATTCTGCACACTGAGCTAACCCTAACCCCTGGCTCTAAGTGATGGTCTTCCTATAGAGACAAGACAGATTTAGTTTGTGATCAGTATCTATGATGTGTCAAGTGCTTTGTAAACATTGCCCCCAACCCTAACAGCAAGGCTATGAAGAAAGTACCCCATCCTAGTTTACAGATGAGGAAGCTGAGGCCTGGCAAAGTTAAATGGCTAGGATACTGCAGTGGCCAGCTGAACACCAGGACTGATGCATGGGTGCTTGCCTTTCTACAGTACTGCCTCCGAAACAGACAGTCTGAGGTCAAGGGGCAGAGACATAGCTGAAACTACTTTAGTTTGGCAGCTTCTGGTCCAGAGCAGTAAGGACCATCATATGCTTATGACTTTGGAATATGTGACATTGGATTGTCAGACTGCCATCTTTTTCATATTTTTACTTTAAAAAATACTAGAAATTCACAATAACACAATGAACTTCTTTTTAAAATTACTTATTACTTTATAAGACAGAGAGAAATTGGGAGGGGAAAGGGAGAAAAAGGAGAGAGACACCTGCAGACCTGCTTTGCCGCTTCCCCATAGCAAGTGGGGACTGGGGAGTTTGAACCTGGGTCTTTGTGCATGGTAGCACAGGTGCTCAACTTGGTGTGCTAATGCCTAGCCCTCACAGTGTACTTCTGTGTCCTTTACACAGATTTACCAATATTGAACCTTTGCCACATTTCTGCGTTTATGTGTATGAGAGTGCCTTTTGTTTTTGAACCTGGGTCTTTGTGCATGGTAGCACAGGTGCTCAACTTGGTGTGCTAATGCCTAGCCCTCACAGTGTACTTCTGTGTCCTTTACACAGATTTACCAATATTGAACCTTTGCCACATTTCTGCGTTTATGTGTATGAGAGTGCCTTTTGTTTTCCCAGAGTCACTGGAAACCACATAAGTACTCTCTGCCTCTTATACAACCACAGTATAGTGGAAGGAGGCATCTAAATGATGACCAAGCTTCTGTCTGGTAAATGCCTTACATTCACATTTTGCCAGTTGTCTCAATGTCCTAGAACATCTCCTCTCTGCTTCAGATTCAATCTAGGCCTATGTACTGCATTCAGTTCTCACATTCCTCTAGTCTTTAATCTAGAAGTGCATTTAGGCCATTGTTGCTGATCCAGAATCCTCACAAATCACTGGAAAAGAATGACACAGAAGTTTCTGGAGGCCTGAGTTCACCTTCAAGATGAGTGGCTATCATGCTGTCTTCTCATCAGTCTGCCAAATGTGCCACCTGCTTCTACCAATTCTTTCAGGGAGACAAAAAGCCCCCTGTAATTGTGTTCAGAACACAACTGGAGTTCACTTTGGATGCAATGTCCCATGTCCCCATTCCTGCAATGGGACAAGTCAGATGGTTCTTAAAGCAGAACATCTTGGCCCTTCTTAATTGCTGAGGTTTTTACAAGGGAGTTAGTCTCTCAAACAAATGTCCCTCCACACACCTACACACACTCCCTGGCCCTCATTAAAAAAAAAAAGCAGAGATTACTCCTAATTCACCCATCTTAGTTTCCTTTCTGGAACCCTCAGGGAGTATTAAGAAAACCCCAAACCAGGAACTTCATTATTGGTTTGTATTGACATATAACCTGACAGGGTTCTTAAGAGATCTCTCCTCTCCTCTCCTCTCCTCTCCTCTCCTCTCCTCTCCTCTCCTCTCCTCTCCTCTCCTCTCCTCTCCTCTCCTCTTTTCCTCTCCTCTCCTCTCCTCTCCTCTCCTCTCCTCTCCTCTTTTCCTCTCCTCTCCTCTCCTCTCTTCTCCTCTCCTCTCCTCTCCTCTCCTCTCCTCTCCTCTCCTCTCCTCTCCTCTCCTCTCCCCTCCCCTCCCCTCCCCTCCCCTTCCTTCCATCCATTCATCCAATGGCACTGCTAAACACCAGTTTATGTTAGTACTGGGGATTTAACCTGGGACCTCAGGCAGTCCTTTTGCATAACCACTATGCTTTCTACCCCCTTAAGGGGTTTTGGACAACCATTAATCCTTGCCTGTCCAAAGCAAGAAGATAGCTCATCTGATAGTGCTCACGTCTTACCATGCACAAGACCTGGAGTTCTAGGCCCAGCACCACACAGGAACACCACAGAAGCCATAGAGGAAGCTCCATGGATTGTGGAATGGTGTTGTGATGTCTCTCTTCCTCTCTCTGCTATATCTACTCTCTTATTTCTTCCTCTAGAATAAAATGAGGAAATTGGTCCGTGGAAGGCTATTGAGCAGTAGTGTTCTGCATGCACAAGGCCCCAGGGCTACGTTTAAAAGGAGGAGAATGTCTGTCAGATTATATTTTTGGCCATCAAAGTTTGCTGTGAGGACTGCAAACACCACACTTGTAATTACAGTCTTTGCCATTCTTTTTAAAAAAAAATTGTATTCAGCAATTGAAACACCCAGATTTCTAGTCTCTGTATCTATCCAGGCTGCCACAGGGCTTATGGATGTAAATGTAATATAAAATGTAAAACTCAGTCTTCCCTTACATGCTTTAGCTGGTCATCAAGTGGTTTTCTGTTTTGGAAAGAGCTTTTTTTCAAAATTTTATTAATTACATGTAGAAAATTTCAGTTTTCTTTTCCTTTCCTTTCCTTTCCTTTCCTTTTCTTTTCTTTTCTTTTCTTTTCTTTTCTTTTCTTTTCTTTTCTTTTCTTTTCTTTTCTTTTCTTTATGAAGAGGAGAGAGAAAGAACCAGACATCACTCTGACACATGTGCTGCTGGGGATCGAACTCAGGACTTCATGCTTAAGAGTCTAAAGCTTTATCACTGCACCACCTCCTGGACCACAATTTCTTAGTTTTCTGCAAAACAAAATCATCCTCAAGGCCAGGTCCTCCTCTACTATCATGCATCAGGGCCTGAAAGCCCCCCCCCACCCCCCTACCACCCAGAGTCCTTTACTTTGGTGAAATATACTAAACCTGGTCCAAGTTCTGCTTTGTATTTCCCTTTCCATTCTTATTTCTCAACTTTTGCCCGTAAGTGAGATCATCCCATAATTATCCTTCTCTTTCTGGCTTATCTCACTTAATATGATTTCTTAAAGCTCTGTCCAAGATGAGGTAAAGATGGTGAATTCATTGGGTCCAGGTCAGATTGATGGGGTAAACAGTTAGTTGTATTTATAGTTTTTCTTTGAGTCTGGGAGCTACTCTCTGTCCTAATCCAGCTTTCTATCACTGTTCTCAACTCAGACACCATCTTCTCAGACAGTATTTTAAATTCATCTGCATGTTAGTTATCAAGCTCAAGCAAAAATTACTTAAGTCATGGGCCCCAGGAGCACGCCTAAAGCATACTGCCTAGCTTCTTCCCACGCTAACACTACTCTCAATTACTCTATATCTGCCTTTTGATTCTTGTTTATTAAATATTTTGTCCTGCTTTATATCTTACCACCTTTTAGCTACCAAGTTGCAGATGCTACTGTAATTCCATCCTGACTTCCCTGGGCAGAATGACCTCACCAAAGTGTCCCAGAAACCTCTCCAGAACCCTACCCTACTAGGTAAAGACAGAAATAGACTGGGGGTATGGAGCCATACATGCCCAGTAGAGAAGCAATTACAGAAGCCAGAACTCCTGCCTTCTGCACCCAATAAAGACATTTTCGTCCATAATCCCAGAGGGTTTGAAATGTTAGGGGAAGATAACCATAGGGCTCTGAACTCCAATTCCATCAGGACCTGGAGAGACATGAGGGAAAAAGGAAGGACACTTAGAAATAGTAAAAGGTATAGGTGTGACTTAGAAAGGAAGACAGGAACATAGAAAAAAGGACAGATATGTATAAATATAGATAGTTGTAGAAATAATAGTCAACCCATGTCTGTGACCTTGAGAGAACTACTGCAGTTTCCAGTGGAGGGAATGGGGACACAGAGCTCTGGGAATGGTGGGAATGGTGCAGAATTATACCCCTTTTACCTCATAATTTTGTAAATCAATATTAAATCATGAATGATTTTTTTTAAATAGGTGAATTCATTATTCTCAATAGATGAGTAGTAACCCCATTGTATTCCACAACTTTCTCAGCCACTCACAGAACATCTAGGTTGCTTCCAGGTTTTGGCTATTATAAATTTTGGTGTTATGAACATAGGTATACACAGATCTTACTGGATGTGTGTGTAGGGCTCCTTAGGATTTATTCCCAGGAGAAACACTGTAGTCCATTTCCAGACTTCTGAGAGTTCCCCACAATATAATTTACATTCCCATCAGCAGGGCAGGAGGGTTCCCTTGCCCCATAACCTCTCCAGCATTTGTTGTTACTATCATTTCTGATGTGCAACATTCTCAAAGGAGTGAGATAGTATCTCATTGTTGTCTTTATTTGCATTTTCTTGGGCAATCAATGACTTGGAGATTTTTTTTCATATGTATATTTTTTCAAATGTCCATACAATTCCCACCACTGGAGTTCTTTTTTAAAATTTTTATTAGTAATTTAATAATAATTGACAAAATTGTAGGATAAGAGGGTGTACAATTCCATACAATTCCCACCTTTTGGAAATGGAGAAAGGAGAGTTTCTTCAACAAATGGTGTTGGGAACATTTGTTGAAACTTGCAGAAGAATGAAGCTGAACCACTATATTTCGCCACACACAAAAATAAACTCCAAATGGATTAAGGAGTTGGATGTTAGACCATAAACTATCAAATACTTAGAAGAAAATATTGGTAGAACCCTTTCCATCTAAATTTTCTAGATATCTTCAAGGATACAAATACAATTGCAAGAAAGACAAAACCAAAAATAAACCAATGGGACTACATCACATTGAAAAACTTCTGCACAGCAAGAGAACCCATTACCCAAACAAAGAGACCCCTCCCAAAATGGGAGAAGAACTTTACATCAGACAAGAGACTAATAACCAAAATATATAAAGAGCTCACCAAAGTCAGCAGCAAAAAGACAAATGACCCCATCCCAAAGTAGGAAGAGTATATGACTGAAAGAGCTTTTAGTGTGCTAAAATTTAGTGCATA
The DNA here is from genome assembly GCF_950295315.1 of Erinaceus europaeus. NCBI lineage: Eukaryota > Metazoa > Chordata > Mammalia > Eulipotyphla > Erinaceidae > Erinaceus > Erinaceus europaeus. The sequence goes on from NC_080162.1 coordinate 149,904,876, forward strand.
AACACAGGATTCCCCAGCTAAACCTGAACTTTGGACACAGTTTATCCAAAATTCAAAAAGTAAGATATACTTTTACTAAAAATTAATTTATTGCTGAAATTCACATTTCACTGAGTATCCTATATTTTATCTGTATCCTAAGACTGATCCCTCATGAATCACCTTGTAAGCTCATTGGATACAGCTGCTACTGCTGAGAGCTTAAACTCTCCTGGCCTAGTACTCTTTCCATTTCGTCTTTTTTTATTTTTAATTTTTATTAGTGATTTAATATTGAGTGACAAGATTTTAAGATAATAGGGGTATAATTTCATACAATTCCCACCACCAGAGTTCTTTTAAAAACATTTTTATTAGTAATTTAATAATGACTGACAAAATTGTAGAATAAGAGGGGTACAATTCTATACAATTCTCACCTCAGAGTTCCATATCCTCTCTCCCCCATAGAAACTTCCCTATTCTTTATCCCTCTGGGAATATGGACCAACCACCAGAGTTTATGTCCCATCTTTTCCATTGGAAAGTTCCTTATTGTTTACCCCTCTGGGAGTATGGGCCAAAATTCTTTTTGGGGTGCAGAAGGTGGGAGTTCTGGCTTCTGTAATTGCTTCTCCACTGGACATGGGCATTGGCAGATCGATCCATACTCCAGTTATAGGAGGTACTCTCCAAAGAAAGGTCCAAAGTTAAAAGAAAGAAGAAGGCTGAAAGATAGTTCACTGGGTGGGGTGTCTGCATTGCCATATGTGGTCGATGTTTGACCCCTGGCACCACATGGGAGGTGCTATAGCAAGAGGAAGTTACAGTGCTGTGGCCTGCCCCCACCCCCCATGAAAAAGTTACCCAGAGTGAGGCTCCTGTTAAAAACAAAAGGAAAGGAAGCCCATGAAAAGATGTATCATAGTATCCCATATGGTCACAGACTATCATGCAAAGTAAATGAAAGCCATGTTCCCAGCAAACTGAAATGACCTAGAGCAACTTGGGAAGGATCTTACAGCTGGGGACGCTCTGTAATTGAAACTCTAGGCTTGTCTGTGGTTCATATGATTTTTGGCTATTTGAAAGTCATATTTGCTCATTCATATAAACTTGCTGTGCTTCTGGGAAGCACTGAGGTAGATAGAATTATCCTTAAGAGTCACAGAGGTCAGGATTTTAAATTTTGACTTGACCATGGAAAGAATTCATTTGGTTGCTGAACCATAGTTTCCTCAGTAGGAAAAATATATGAGAAAACCATGGCTCAGATGCCAAATTAATTGTGGGCAAAGCTCTGAAAAGCTAACTATTTTCAGTCCTTTTGGCTCTAATCTGACAGCTGGCACTAAGCTTACTCATGGAGTGGTAGCAAGCTATCCATCTTTCCTCTCCAAACAGCACTGAGGCTAGGCAATCCACTACCCATTGCAAATGGAAGATCCTGAGCATCTTGAAATGGGGATGTTGTGCCATTTAACTGATTTAATGAGTCAGAAATTTCCCCATAGCAAATTCTCTCCACAGTCTATGATTTACAATTTGAGAAGTCTCTCCTGCAGTAGTGTGTATCCTGGCTGAGTGTTACAAGAACCACAGATTTTTAAACACTACTTCATTTTCTTAACCTATGGAGGGGACTTGGTCATGTGTGTTTCCATTTGTGCTTGTCACAATGACATACTGAAATGAAGGAGACAGTCCTACCCTGTGAGGACTCACTCTAGGACAGCACAGATGTCAACAGCAGACACCTTGAGAACCATAGCAGTAAAGTGAGTTTACTTAAAGCAAAACAGACCTAGTAAGAGCTAAGAAGGGATTAGGGCTTTGTGGTTGTTTACAAAGCAGTAATCCATTGCTGTGTGCATACCTGAAGGTAGGTTACTACCTCCCGCCTGCCCCTGAGAATTCATTTTAAAGACTCACTTACGTGGAAATATTTGCATATACACAAACTGCACTTGATTTCTATGCCCCTATGAGCTCTTTTTAGCTGATCCAGGAGACCCAGATTAATAACTCTAGTCTTAAAAGAGATGTGAGAGTGGGGATAGGTAGCATAATGGTTATGCAAAGAGATTGTCACATCTGAGGCTCCAAAGCCCCAGGTTCAGTACCCGCAACACCATAAACCAGAGCTGAGTAGTACTTGGGTAAAAAAAAAAAAAAGTGTGTGTGTGTGTGTGTGTGTGTGTGTGTGTGTGTGTGTGTGTGAAAAAAATTAAATTTTCTTATGGACAAGAGTGTGTGCCAAAAGGAATGAATAATGAATGTGTTTTCTTCCCCCCTATCTAGTGGGCACTGTGCTATCCATACCATTGGGCTGCATATTATTCATTCATCAGAGCCCTGAATCTTATCCAGCACTTTGAAGGTTATAGCTAATATCTCCTTGTAAACATCAGGTCAACACCAAATTTGCTTCTGATACCTTCCTTCCCTTTCTTACCCCCCACATTAAGAGGTACAAGGAGTGGGGAGCCAGGTGATAGTGCACCCAGTAGAGCACACACATTACCATGTGCAAGGACCTGGGTTCAATTCTCGATTCCTTACCTACAAGGGGAAAGCTTCATGAGTAGCGAAGCAATGCTGCAGAGATGTCTCTCTACCTCTCACCCCTTTTTCTCCCTTCTTCCATGTCAATTTCTCTCTGTCCTGTCAAATAAAGGAAGAAAAAAGGAAATGGCCTCTGGTTGTAGTGGATTCATTGTGTAGGCACTGAACCCCATCAGTAACCCTGGTGGTGTTAAAATAATGATGGGTGGGGGTGGGGGTGGTGCACCTGGTTGAATTAACATATTGCAGTGTGCAAGGGCCTGGGTTCAAGCCCTCTTTCCCCACCTGCAGGGGGAAAACTTCACCAGTGGTGAAGCAGAGCTGTAGGTGTCTCTATCTCTTTCCCTTCCCATCCCTCCCAATTTCTCTGTGTCTCTATCCAATAAAAAAATAAAAACCAAAAATATGTTCTAAAATAATGTGATGATAATGACAATGATGTTAATAATAATAGCAACAACAATAATGAAGAAAAAGAAGCAAGCTGGAGGTGGGAGCTCCTTGAAGTCTCACATAGTACACGCTCTGTGAGTGTATTGATTGCTTCTATGCTGACAGATGTGCAGTCAGGTGCAGGGCTCTGAGCAGCCCCTTAACCTCCCTAAACCTTAATGTTCACCAGCTGGAAGTGAAGTATATTGAATTCATCTGGATGGGCAGTTCAGTTCTAATTCTGGATGTTTCTATGCAATAATGAGAATAGAGTCTATGAGAGGTCCCAAACCTCAAGGAACTTCCCACAAGTCAACTTTCTGATGTTATAACAGTCCCTATATCCTTTTGCATAAAAAAATAAATATGTAAAGCTGGGTGGTGGTGCACCTGGTTGAGTGCACACATTAACATGCATGAGGACCTGGGTTGGAGCCACTGCTTCTTACCTGCAGGGTTCCCCTGCTTCATTGTGGGAATATGGCAGGTCAAGCAGGGCTGACACCCCGATCATCTCTCTGAGACCGGTAGGAGTTCACCCAAAAAGCCTCCCTGCCCCTCCTCCCTCTCCCCAGTCAGCCTGGTTGCCAGCATTCTGCACCTGACCCAGCCTGTTCCTGATAAGACTGCAACTTTACTGTTCCCAGCTAGTTCCTGCTTCATGATATTGACCTTTACAATGACTGATCCGACCATACCTCCTTTTTTCTGCCTGTTTGTTGGAGTATAAGAATACCTTCGTGTAACCCAATAAATACACTATCCCCTGCCAGAGTGTTCAGAGTGGTCACTCTGCACGCTAACCCCCACCGTGGCCTGCTCTCCTCCTCCCCTACGACACCTCTCTGGTGACCAACAGACTGGTGGGCATGGGGTGGTCAAGACAGGCCACCCAGAGCTTTCCCTGCACTTCATGAATGGTGGAGCAGGTCTGCCGATATCTTTCTCTCTCCATCTCTATCTCCCCTACCCCTCTCAATTTTTCTCTGTCTAATCAAATAAAATAGAAAGAGGGAAAAAAAAAAGGAAAAAGTGGTCATTAGGAGTAGTGAATTCATAGTGTAGGCACTGAACCCCAGCAATAGTCCTTATGGCAATAAAAGAAAAAAAGGGAGGGAGAGAGGGAAGGAGAGAGGGAAGAAGGAAGGAGAGAAAGGAGCACGAGAGTGAGAAAGATAGATGTGTATGGTTCCCTTCAAGGTTGGGTCAGAGACAAAGGGCCCAGAAAAGCACCTTCAATGTCCTAAGTCTTAGAAATAAAAATCAGATACCTAGTACAGAAAAAGAAAATAGAAAAAGTTCCGAGGTTGAGGGATAGGTGGAGTGGGATTGGGAATATCCAGTTGGGTTGACTGATGAGAATGTAGGAATATGAACAGCCTTAATGGGAACTGTGAGGCACCAGTCCAAGCTACTGTTGACTCCTCGAGAAGGCCTGCATTAGCTCCTAGCAAAGTTAAAGGTTCAGAAACTAATGTCAATGTCATTGTATTATGAAGTTTCAATTTTTCCAATAAAGCTATTGATTATTTTCTCATTTACTTACATTTTACCAAGCATCTGAGTTCTAAGAAGATAAAGATCCCTGCCTCCTTGTGCATACCTAGCACACAGTCAGACACCCAGTAGGGACTCAGATGAGTTAATGAAAGGAGTCACTCTAGGGGCTGCAGAGGGGTTGGATGATAGAAAGAAGCTCATGATAGTCTGTAATGTATATGTCTCCTCTTAATTCTCAGGAGAGACAGAAGAGTTAATCACTCTCTCCCTGCTAAGAAGTTCACTTCCTGAACTCACACTAGTAGGGCTGTCCTGTGAAGCCAATTGAATCGTACTGTTAATTCCTGTGTCTCCTTCTCTCCTAAAGGTCAGGAAAGCTCTGTATATTTTTCTTGAGAGATTTAGCACCATGTAAGAAATTATTACCAATCACTTATGAACTACTGAACTGAAGGATTCCTATTGAAAATAACAGTCTGTAACAGGGAATTTGTGAGCCAGGTGAGAAAGCCTTTGAACTTATGTATACAGTGCTCTTACAAGGAGTTATCAGACCCAGAAAAGCCCCTTCAATGCCCTCAGAATTAGAACACACAAATAATGTGTCTGATTAGGGAAAAGAAAAAAAAAAAAGGCAGAAAATGCCCTTGGGGAAGGAATAAACATTAGAGAATTAAAAAAATAATAACATTTCCTAGTAACAATAGCCTGTATATAAAATTTAACCCTAGATAATTGTACTCTGCAGGGTTGTCCAGCCCTGCCCATTTCCCTATTTCTTAGTTTTTTACATTTTATAGTAGAATTCAAGATTACTTCCCTTAAGTGGCAGGCCCTTGCCTGTTTTCTAGGATTCTCCTTTTTAGCTCTCTGGGGGTAGTGAGGGTGATATGAAGAAGGTAAAAGGTCATGTCAAAATTGACCAGACATTGCAATAGAGTTTTGGGGTTTACAGTCAAAGGCATAATGCTAAATTTTAGGTTGGTGAAGATGTTTCTATGGAGAATCAAGTAATAAGTTATGTAGCTCACTTGTTATCTGCTTTGATAACAGAATTATAGAAGTCAGAAGAGAAGACAGAATGAATATTCTATCCATTTTCAAAGATCATGTCCAGACTTTTTGTAGAAGCTTTATGGTTGCCAGCTCTCCACTTAGTTCCTTACTAGGCTGTCTAAACTTGGGATGTCATTGCAACACAATTGCGTTTTCTAGGGCTGGAAGAAAGTGACAGAAAACTTGTTAGTATAGAATAAACACTGGTTCACAAAGGTTTCCAAATGCAAGGCTCAGAGTCACTGCGGTTGAGCCTTAGCAAATGATACAAGGGGAGGATACTTAACTCTGCAAATGTTAGCACTGCACTGGAGTGCATGCACAGTGATCCCACTCAACTCACTACATGAGTTTTACCAACAGGTTTGGAGCTCAAGAATAACTTTCCAAATGAAGCCTTTCAAAAACGTCAAGGTAGGACATCAAACCTCAAAGCTGTACAGAATGTTGGAGACAGGATTAAAAAAAAAAGAAGAAGAAGAAACCATCTGTATGGAGTAATTTTAAAAAGAGAATAGATAAGCAAAGTTTCCTGAGTTGTCCATGTCTACAATGATTCTATGTCTATGATGATTCTTAGTAGAGTTATACTGCATTAGGTCACCCACCCTCTGACAAAAAGTCAAATGGTCAATAAGGGAGCAAAGAGCTACCATGCATGTTGAGCAGCTTTCTTAATGGACAGTATACTCCTGGATGGTCAGAATCAAGATGTTTCTCTGGAACTGGTAATTGGCACCTTCTCAAGAGGGGTGGCCCCAAGCAAAGTTGCAGGCCTCATGAGAAATCTGGTCAACAGTCTTAGCCAAATTGACAATACTTCCCAAGCCAGTAGTGGCAATTGTAAATGTTGGGAGAGAGAAAACCCTCAGTGGTTCTGGGTCTCTAGGTGCCATTCAAAAAATCAATTTGGGGGCCTGGTGGTGGTGCACCTAGTTAAGCGCATATGTTACAATGTACAAGGACCTGGGTTCCAGCCCCCAGTCCCCACCTGCAGGGGGAAAGCTTTGTGAGTGGTGAAGCAGTGTTGTAGGTGTCTCTCCCTCTCCCTCTCTATCACCCCTCCCCTCTCGATTTCTGGCTGTCTCTATCCAATAAATAAATAAAGATAATATTTTTTTTAAAAAGCCAAAAAATCATTTTGTCAGGTCTGGGAGTCAGCATAATGGTTATACAAAAGACTGTCATGCCTGAGGCTCTGAAGCCCCAGATTTAATCCCCGACATCACCACAAGTCAGAGCTGTGCAGCCCTCTGATAGAAAAAAAAGATCAATTTGTCAAAACAGATCTTAAAAAAAAAAAAAAAAATGAGGGTTTGGATAGTAGGGTTAAAAGTACGACCTTACTTTTAAGAGGTTGAAGAGCTTAGAGTCATGTTTCCCAGACTGCTGGTTTTACCACAGTTGTGGATGTGTGCTTCCTGCTTGTGGGACACATGGAGAGCAGGAGAAAGGGAGTGAGAGGTTGTCAGCCTGCATCTATAGCTGTTGGTAGGCTAGGTCCTGCTCAGAATGAGAAGCAGCAAGGCAACCATATTCAGTCTCAGGTTCCTCTTCAGAGGACTAGCTGGTGCTTAGAGAAGATTGGTGTTTGCCTGCTACAATAATTTCTGGCATCTGTCAGGAGCAATTTCTAATCTCTGTATTCCTGCTACAGTGGTGTGTCCTTGGACCTAACAGCTCCTAACTTCTGCTGTCCTGACTTTTCTAAAGGTTGTGTAAGCACTTAATTCCTTATTGGCACTCCCTCTGTGCTTGAGCTACTTAGAGTGATGTCTACTTTGTGTGCTGTTGTCCTGACTGGCACACCTGAATTACTTCATTCAGGTCCCCCAGAGACCTTCTTAGGGAGGCAATTTTAAAAGAACCATAAAGTCCAGTTAAGTCCTTTCTACCAGGCTCTCAGCTTTTCTTTAAACAAATCTAGACCTATGTCACAAGCTATTTCCAAACCCAGGCTATGTGGTTAGAACACCACTGCTTCTTCTTCTTCTTCTTTTTTTTTTTTTGTGATGAATTTGTGCATAAAACAGAAAGAAACTTGCAGAGGAGGAGATGTTGCTTTGTTATAAAATAGTGTCGTCTGGTGCTGTAGTCTGTGGACATAATTCTGTTCCCAAGGTAGCTGGCATCCTGCAGAGAAAGTTTCAGTTTCACTTTCATAGACAGTATCTTCACCATGAAGAAGCAGATACACACATGGACAATATGGGCAAGAGAATGTAGCTGACTGAAGTAGTCTATTATCAAATGGGAATACAACCTAAAGGACAGTCTGCTTTAGGCTAATCAATACTTTATCTCCATCTTCAGAGTAGAGCACATTAAACTCTAAACTGTTCACCACCAGAGTCCCAATACAGCCTAACTGATAGACCATCCTTGCTGTAGGAGGAGTTACTGAACACATCAAATAACTTCTCTGAAAAAGCTTATCTTGGGGTTGAGAGGAAGAGAAGAGTCACTCCTAAACTGGCTGTGCAAACCTCCTAGTACCTGCCCTCCAGTCTGGAGAAGGACTGTATGACAGACTGATCTTTACACTTTGCCCAAATGCTGCTACAAATTCTAGTTCAAGAGTTTGGGGATGATCAGGGGCTGGGCAATGGCATTCCTGCTTGAGTGCACACATTAACATGCACAAGGACCCAGGTTCAAGCCCCTGCTCCCACCCTGCAAAGGGGAAACTTCATGAGTGGTGAAGCAGTACCACAGATGCCCTGCCGCCCCCCCCCCCCCAACCTCTTCTCCGCTCTCAATTTCTCTCTGTCCTATATAACAACAAAAAAAGATAGAAAGAAAAATAGGCCACCAGGAGTGGTGGGTTCATTGTGTAGGCACTGAGCCAGAGCAATAACCCTAGTAGGAAAAAAGAGAGGCAGAGAGATTATCTGTGTAGTTTCTACTCTTTACTTGCTAATTTTGAGCCACTTGAGTGTTTAAAGGTTCTTTTTTCTGCAGACGACCGTACCAATGTGTCCTGGAACCTCACATCTCTGGAGTCTTGCCCCATTAGGAAAAGACAGAAACAAGCTCAGGGGGTGGATCCACCTGCCAATACCCATGTCCAGCAGAGAAGCAATTACAGAAGCCAGAACTTCTACCTCCTACAACCCATAAACAATATTGGTCCATAATTCCAGAGGGCTTGAAATGTTAAGGGAAGATGACCAGAGGGCTCTGAACTCCAATTCTGTCAAGACCTAGAGAGAGAAGAGGAAAAAAGGAAAGACATTCAGAAGTAGTAATAGGTGCGGTGTAGGTGTGACTTAGAAAGGAAGAGAAGGCAGGATCATAGAAAAAAAAAGGGCAAATGTATATAATTATAGACAGATAGTTATAGAAATAATAGTCAGCCCATATCTGTGACTGTTGGAGCTTCCAATGGAGGGAAGCTACAATAATACTGATTTACAGGGAGTCAGGCAGTAGTGCAGCGGGTTAAGCACACACAGCGTGAAGCGCAAAGACAGGTGTAAGGATCCAGTTCAAGCCCCAGCTCCCCACCTGCAGGGGAGTCGCTTCACAGGCGATGAAGCAGGTCTGCAGGTGTCTGTCTTTCTCTCACTCTGTCTTCCCCTCCTCTCTCCATTTCTCTCTCTCCTATCCAACAACGACGAAATCAATATCAATAACAACTACAACAACAGTAAAAAACAACAAGGGCAACAAAAGGGAATAAATAAAAAAATTGATTTACAAATAGTGAAATAACAGGGATATAATTCCACACCGTTCCTACCACAAGAGTTTTGTGTCCCCCTTTCCTCTATTGAAAACTGCAGTAGGTCTCCCAAGGTCACAGATGACTATTATTTCTATAACTATCTATCTCTCTCTCTATATATATATATATATGTATTTGTCTATTTTTTTCCTGTGGTCCTGACTTCCCTTCCTTTCTAAGTCACACCTACACCTATTACTACTTCCTAATGCCCTTCTGTTTTTCCTCTTCTCTTTTCAGGTCCTGATGGAATTGGAACTCAAAGGTATCTAATGATCTTCCCCTAACATTTCTCCCCCTCTGGGAGTATAGGTGGGAGTTCTGGCTTCTGTAACTTCTTCATCGTTGGACATGGGTGTTGGTAGGTGGATCCATACCTCCAGCTTGTTTCTATCTCTACCTAGTGGGGTAGGGCTCTTCATGGCTGAAAGGTGGTAAGATATCAGGCAGGACAAAATGATCAATAAACAGGAGACAAAAACTAGGAATATAACAGGTGAGAATAGGGGTCATGGGGTAGAAAGAAACTAGGAGGTCTATTTTAGGTATGTTTCTAGGGGCCCATGACTTTAGTAGTTTTTGCTTGAATTTGATACTAACATGGAGGTAGACTAAAAATATTTTCTGGAAAGATCATGTCAGAGTTGAGAATAGGACTAGAAATCTGGATTCAGAAAGAGAGTAGCTCCCAAACTTGAAGAGAAAAGGTAGAATTTTAAGACTTTCTAACACCCTAGTTTTACTTGGTTTTTTTCTTAAGGAGCATGTTGTTTAGTTTCCAAATTCTGTATCTTTTAATAATTTTCTGTTTGTTGTTAAATGTTAGTTTTACTCCACTGTGGTCTGAGAAGATACTTGGGATGATTTCAATGCTCTTGAATTTATTGATGCTGTCTTTGTGGCCTAACATGTGGTCTATCCTTGAGTATGTGTTACGTGGATTTGAAAAGAAGGTGTATTCCAGTTTTTTGGGGTGGAGGAGTCTGAAAATGTCCAAGAGGTCTAGTCTGTCGATCTCTTCATTCAATTCTCTTGTATCTTTATTGGTTCTCTGCTTTGTTGATCTGTCTAAGTGTGAGAGTGGGGTATTGAAGTCTCACACTATTATTGTATTACTATTGATGTATTTTTGAAATTCTTTCAGTAGATGCTTAATGTATTTAGATGGTCCCTCGTTGGGTGCATAGATGTTAATAATTGTTAAGTCTTCTTGGCTGATTGATCCTCTAATCATTATGTAATGTCCTTGCCTATCTTTTATTACTTTATTTAATTTAAAATCTATCGTGTCTGAGATGAGAATGGCTGTTCCTGCCCTTTTTTGTGGTCCGTTAGCCTGTATGATAGTTTTCCATCCTTTCACTTTAAGTCTGTGTTTATCTTGTTGTGACAGATGGGATTCTTGCAAGCAGCATATGGTTGGATTATGTTTTCTGATCCATCCCCCCACCCTGTGCCTTTTGATGGGTGAGTTTAAGCCATTGACATTTATTGATATTATGGATTTAATGTATTGTAGTGCCATTGTTCAAAAAAAATTTTCTTTTGTTTGCTCTGATATATTGCCAGTATTATAGTGATGTTCTTGTTTATAAGAGGTCTTTTAGAACCTCTTTCAGGGCCGGCTTGGTGATGGTTGCCTCCTTTAACTGTTGTTTATCTAAGAAGGTTTTGATCCCTCCATCTAGTTTGAATGAAAGTCCAGCAGGATATATTATCCTTGGTTGAAACCCTTTTTCATTCAGGGCTCGATAGATATCTTGCCACTCCCTTCTGGCTTTTAGAGTTTGAGTGGAGAAGTCTGCAGATAATCTTATGGGTTTTCCCTTGTATGTGACATTTGTTTCCCTCTTGCAGCCTTTAGGATCCTTTCTTTATCCTTACTTCTTCTCATTGTGACTATGATGTGTCTTGGTGTCTTCAGGTCTGGGTTGATTCTGTTTGCTACTTTCTGGGCCTCTTGAATCTTGATGTCCTTTCTGTTATTCAGGTCTGGGAAGTTTTCTTCTATTATTTCCTCTAGAATGTTTGCTTCCCCTTCCTCTCTTTCTTCCTCTGGCAGGCCAATTATGCGAATGTTACTTCTTTTGAGATCATCCCATATGTCTCTGTTGTTGTTTTCAGTGTCTCTCAATCTCTTTTTAAGCTCTTTCACCTCTTTCTTCATTTTCTCTAACTCATCCTCTGTCTGACTAATTCTGTTTTCTGCTTCTGTTAGTCTGCTTTCCCTTGCCTCAGCTTCTTTCTTCATTACAGCTATTTCAGCTTTCAGTTCTCTAATTGCCTCAAGATAATCAGTATTTTCCTTGGGGGTCTCAACTGTTGTTTCCCTAATACTGCCATTCCTTTCCTCCAATGTTGTTTTCATTTCTGTGATTAATAAGTTTATTATTGCTTGCATACTTTTCTTATCGATGGTTACTTCTGGCTGATTTGTAGTTTCTTCTGGGCTCTTGTCTTCATTCATTGGAGTAGCAGTTTTATTTGTTTTTGATCTACCCATTTTTTTTTATTTATGTGTTTCTTTTTTTTTTTAATGCTCTGTTGTTCCTCAGTTGTTGTGTCTTGAGTACAAGTAACACTGTACTAAATACCTTTATGACAATTGCACTCACCAACCTCAGGAATTACAGTAGCAACTGAAGTAAGTATTGAAGTAGTTTAATCCTTACCAGTTAGCCAAACAATTTCTCCAGTCCGTGAAAAAATAGTAACCAAATCCCAGTGAGGAAAGAGAAAAGAAAGAAAGGATAGCAAGAATAGACAGTTATGCAAATCTACTATCTGCTGTATATTCTAGGGGTAACAAGAGGGGAAAGGGAACTAGAGCAGAGATACACACATAAAGAGTCCAATCTGAGTCAGATTTCTTCCCCAAAATAGTTCACAAATTAAGAAAGGCAAAGAAGAAGGAAGAAGTGTATGACAAGATTAAAAAAAAAAGAGAGAGAGAGAGACAAGAGAGAGAAAAGGTAGAAGATAAGAAAAAGAGTTGTAATTAAAGAGCAGTGAAAGGAAATTCCCAAATGTGTATCAGTGAATTCAAAAAAGCACCCTGTTTGGTGGTGTGGGGGATCCTGCTAGGAGCTGGTCCCCAGGGACTACTTGGGGGGGGGGGCGGGAAGGAGGTATGCTTGAAAATTAAAAGGAAGAAAAAAAAGTTTTTTTTTTCCCCTTTTTTCCCTACTCTAATTCTTAACCCAAATTAAGTTATAGTCACCTCCTTGGTGTCACCGCTAGGACCCCTTATTGGCTGGCCTGCTAAAGGCAGAAAATCCTACCGTTTCCAGGAGATGTGGTCGGAGCTCAGCTGCTAGCAGCTTCTCAGTCCGCTATCTTCCGGGAACCCCCCCCCCAGACTTTTTAAAAGGATTTCTCAAAAATGAAAACTAGCTCCAAGTCCTTTGATCCAATGAGAGCTGTATTCAAGGATGTCCTCGGATCTGCCCTCAGGGTCGCGGTGGTCCCCGGAGACTCCCAAGAGCTACAGTGCTCCCTCCCAGTCCTCTGCCGGTCCCAGCAGCGCTCTGCAACTGGCGGAGGAGCCGCCTTCCTGGGCGGAGGACAGTGCCCAGTGCACCCGCCTTGCCTGCCGCCGCCTGGGAAGTCTGGAGCAGCTGCCCGCTAGTCCGTGCCACCTTTACTCTAATTCTTAACCCAAATTAAGTTATAGTCACCTCCTTGGTGTCACCGCTAGGACCCCTTATTGGCTGGCCTGCTAAAGGCAGAAAATCCTACTGTTTCCAGGAGATGTGGTCGGAGGTCAGCCGCTAGCAGCTTCTCAGTCCACCATCTTCCTGCAGTCCCCTACTTGGTTTTTTTCAATGCAAAAATACTACATAGTTTTCGAATACTATGTAGTTATTTAAAATGAAAATGAAAGAAACTATTACACAGAAAATCTTTGAAGTTAACAAACATAAACCATATACTTAAATCAACTATTTGTTATTTCTATCAGTGAATATATATCTTAATGTTTATCTTTTAATAAATCAAAAGTGTCATGAGTCCAGATATGAGTCAGGACTCTCAGCTCCATGAGGAAATGCTGCAGGTCCAGGTAGTGGCACACCTGGTAAAGCGTACACATTACAGTGCGCAAAGACCCAGGTTCAAGCCCCTGGTCTCCACTTGCAGAGGGAAAGCTTCACAACTAGTGAAGTAGGACTGCAGGTGCCTCTCTGTCTCTCTCCCTCTCTATCTGTCCATCCCTTCTCAGTTTCTCTCGCTCTCTATCCAATAATAAATAAAATATTAAAATAAAGAAATGCTACTGTTACAAGTCAGATTTTTAAAATCACTGAATGATTCACTTTACTCTGACTGTAATAAGGACAAAATAGTAATGGAGTAAACAGTGCTACATACAGCAAATCAAAAGAACAGACAGAGTTGTAAAGACAGCACACACTGAATCAAGAACTTTGCTTTAGATGACACAAATATTTTTGTCCCTTATTTACTAATGCAAAAAAATATATCAGTTAAATTTTCACTTTTCATAAGTAAAATATTATTGTTGCACTTGCATTAAAATCCAGCTACTATGATTTCATCCTGACTTCCCTGGGCAGACGACCACACTAGTGTGTCTCCAAGTATCATCTCCCCAGAGCCCTACCCCACTAGGGAAAGATAGAAACAGGATGGGGGTATGGATCCACCTACCAATGCCCATGTGCAGCAGAGAAGCAATTACAGAGAAGCCAGAACTCCTACCTTCTGTACCCCATAGAATTTTTTGGTCCATACTCCCAGAGGGATAAAGTATGGGGAAGTTTCCAATGGAGGGGAGGGGATAAAACAAAATTTTCACTTCTCACTCTAATTCATATCCTCTATTTCACCACCATAATACTTTAAGGAATTTTCTCGAAAAGGTTGTATTTTCAGTTGACACATCTGGAATTCTGTAAATCTGGGCTCTCCATGGTCCCTGGGGTAGCTTCAGCAGGTGAGGATCTTTGGCAACAGTTGGCTTGCAAAGTTCTATAAACCTACCACCCATGATAGTGGAGAATTCCCTAAAACATTAAAAAAAAACAACCTTTGTTTCAGTACTTCTAAGGGAGGTTCTCATGTTTATTACATTAGCAGGGCATTAAGGACAAAAGTTTGTTTATAGTCATATACCAAAGGTCTGTTCTCAAGAATCTACAAAAAAAAAGTTTCTATTTGGAATTTTTGAAGAGTTTCTCTTCAAACAAAATTTTAATCTGGAAGGGGTAGAGTATAAGTGCTTTGAAAGCAGCAATCATATCTTTTCCTGCTTGTATCCTCAGCAACCATCAGGGCTTCGCACACAGGGCTGTTTACTAAATACCTTAATGAACTGACTACACAGGATCCGTAAGTATTAAAAGACTCTCCTTTCCAGTGGTAGGCAATAGTGGTGGTGTAGGGGCCCTGCTGTCTCTGTCTTCTTTGGCAAGCTCATAGAAACTTATTACAGTAAAGATGAAAGCTCAGTGCTATCTATTACTCCCATTTTTGTTTCAGCAATCTTCCTAAGTAACTATGGTAACGCCTGGTACCAGAATGCTCTGTAAATGACAGTGGGAAGGAGGAAGAGACCATGAGTGATGCTGTTCATAGAAAAATCTGCCTAGAGGGCAAACTCTTTGGCAATCTGAAAAGCTTGTGCACATTCTATTTTATAATAAATGAATTTAAATAATGCATGACACTATATAGAACAGTTACAATATGTTGAGACAGACATTCACTGGGCTCAGGAAAACTGCATTAAGTATGAGATTATAAGTAAATATTTCAAGACATTTGGAAAAATACCAGAGGGAATTTAGTTCATCGATAAGACACTTTCTCATTCTAACACAGAAAGGTAATAGCTGCAGGATTGTGAAGATACAGACAAGAATCTCTGTTGTGTGGAGGCTGAGTATTAGCCAGATATGAATGGTGAGTACTTTGGTTACTACACTTACAAAGGGCAGGGATAAGCTAATGAAACATAGACATATGTTAGTGTTACTTACCCTCTGATGTGAATGATCTGTAGGCCAGTTATGACCAAAGCCAGAATCTGACAAGGTCAGACAAAAGGGCACACAATAGATGATAGTTGAACTACAAAGTCAAGCGTCTCCACACCATTTTTGCACTGCACTTATGGTAGTCTATTAAATCCAAACTGGGAATGCTTCTGCCTGCCTGAAGCAGGTGCTATAACGCTGTGGGGGAACCTTCTGTCCTACAGAAAATCTTCTGGGAGGGTATTTGAAAAAAAAAGCCAATACCACCTCTCGATTTGTGATTTCATTAAGATGTTTGGGCTTTACACCCCCATCAACATTTATTGGAATTAACAGCTCCTTAACATGGAAATATTCAATGATGAATTAAAGCAGCTTGCATCTTGCATGAGAGAAAAAATAGAGCACTCCAGGCATCCTTTACATTCATCTGGAAGGAGGGCAATACTTCTGACCACTATGTATGTATAGACTAGAAGTTGTTAAGTGAGAGCAGCAGAAAGTAGACAATCAGTGGCTTCTTAGACAGGAAGAACAGACACACCCATATTCTTTTTTTAAAATGCATTAAGGGAAAGTTCTAAAGTGTTCCTGCTGTAGAAAAAGCATGGTCATGTCAGCAATCAAAATGCTGCAGTTTCTATTATAGACATTAACTGAGTTGGTGTCCATAGTGACAGCCCAAAGATGATTTTTTTTTTTTTTTGGTGTGTGTGAGGGGAGTTTTCTGAGAATCTTTCAAGGACATCAGAGTGCAGGTTTCTACATAGCCTGAACTCATCTTTTTATAATCCCATTACTTAGTGACAGCTAGCAGATAGTAAATGCTTTCTGAATGAATGGGAATAGCTACCACTTCCAAAGAGAGCTCCACTGACTTTCCCTGTGGTTTCTGACTATCCACTCCTAGGATCTTGAGACAGTGCAGTTATTGACATAATGTGCAAACTTAGCAAAGGTACATTTACCCCTTTTTTAGAATCTCAAATGTGGAAAAGCAGGTCATATCATTATTGGAAAAACATGGACCTACTCCTACTTTCCCCCTACAATAAGTTCTTCATGAAGCAGCCGGCAATATTTCAGATGTAAAGCATGTCAAGTTGCTATTCTGCATAGAATTCTCCAGCAGCTTCCCCATCACAGTGGAAACAGAACTTAGATTTCATGCTCATGTTCATTCCCCTCACAGATCTGCTCACTTACTACAACCTACTCACAGCTGTCCTGGTTGTTCAGTGATCCTTAACATGTCTCTACCTCAAGGCCTTTTCCACTTTGGACTTCCTACTTGGAATATTCTTTTTTTTTTTTCTTTAACCAGAGCACTGCTCTGGCTGGTGGTGGTACAGGGGGGTTGAACCTGGGACTTTGGAGCCTCAGACATGAAAGTCTCTTTGCATAACCATTATGCTATCTACCCCTGCTCAGAATGTTCTTTTTCACTCATCTTGGTATAATAGGACACTCTTTGACCATTTATCGTTCACCCTCATGTCACCTATTCTGAGATGCCTTGCTTCCCCACTGGAACTAACTCCCTAGCCACACACTATCACACTAACTTTGTCAGCTCTCTGTAGAGAAAGGTTCTCTTTCTGATACCTCTTTGAATTTCCTTATTGCCTGGGTTCCCCAAGTAGATTGTAAACTCCAGAAGAATCAAGATCTTATTTATCTTATTCACTACCAAGTCCATGCCCAGCATATAGGAGATGCTTACTGTTTTTAGTGAAAAATAAAGACCAGCTCTAAAATGGTTGCAAGATAATAGCTTTGCCAGTACAAAAATATTTTATGGAATGCAGGTTCTCAAGTTGAGCTAGGTGGTAAGTAAAGCCACTCAACATCTGGCATAAGGTATGCATGGGTGAGTGACTGGTACTTCCCCTCCTTCCTCCTCCCCTTTTATATCTGGTGAGAGTCTAACTCACCCAAAAGCCAATTATAGTTTCCTTAGGTCTGCGCTCAGTCTCCGCAAAGCACTAGACCCTGGAGACTGCTTTGGGCAATTCAGGAACTACTTCCTTAACTGTCTGGCCCATTTTTTTCTAAATCAGTCCGGTGCCCTCTGTGCTAGACTGCCCTCACTATGGCACTGTAACTAAAATCAACGATTTCAACCTCCTACGGCAAAACTCAGATTTCCATTTTGGTAACCCACGTGTGTTCCTAATGACACTGTGGAATATCTGACAGAACACTGGACTTGAAGTCAGAATCCAGAGATTAAAATCCCAGTTAGTCTATTCTCATGTAGCCCATTTAACCATGAGCACCAGGTTTTGCCATGCACATAAGGAATGATACTACTTATGGCTTAAGTAGCCATGTGAAAGC
This sequence comes from Erinaceus europaeus, assembly GCF_950295315.1. NCBI lineage: Eukaryota > Metazoa > Chordata > Mammalia > Eulipotyphla > Erinaceidae > Erinaceus > Erinaceus europaeus. Next base: position 149,922,474 of record NC_080162.1, read on the forward strand.
ACTGGGACTCTACACTGCAGGCAATATACATGTGATTCAGGGAGGGTGGCAAGGTCAGACCTCATGGACTTGAGTACTTCTCAGAGGCCTTCACTGGAAGTTCCTCATGTATCCACAGTAAAAGAAAGAGAGAGTCTCCAGAAGCCTACACAGAGTTTCAGAGATGCAGATTCTTCTTTGTTCACCCAAATGCCATTATCATAAAAGAAAGAATGTCATATCACCAGAGGCTGTAGAAGCAACAGAAGCAAAGGGAGCTAGTCAGATCAAGTTATGAAAGTCTAAGTTAGAGAAGTAACATCACTAGGTGGTGCTGTATGACTCTGACTGAGAACCAGTAAGGTGTAATGCACCAAGAAGGTCTCACTGTTGAATGACAGCAGTGTAAGTGGACCCACTGTATTATATTAAAAGCTTAAATAATAGCCTGAGACCATGAAGAGTAAACCAAGGGGAAATACAATAATAACTACACAAGAAAGGCTAAAATAACAAAGTAATCACCCTAGAATCATTAACAAGTACCTCCTCAGTGTTATTTGAGCACATTTTTATATCTAAATGTTTTTGTATTTTGTTAAGAAATAATAAACCACTGGCAGAGATCAACCCAATGTTCCCTATGTAGTCACTTTAAGTAAATTTTTTTCTTTTGGAAAACTTCCTTTGGCTATGGAAAGGGGTCACCAGGGCCTCTGTAGAGCATCGAGCTCTGTGATCAGTAGAGCTCTTGGCTCCAGAGTTTCTTAGTAAACATTCCTGGCAACATGACAGAGCTACGCCAAAATCACAGATGTTACTATATAACACTGGATTCCTGAACACCTCCCCACCCAGTCCCCAATATCAAAGAGGAGACAGAGGTATAGGGTGAATGAGAACAAGAAGTTTGGGCACCAGGGACTGCACCTGTTACTACTGCCTTTGTCACTACACTGCCTTTCTAGACCTCAAAGGAGGTAATAAGACTGCTTCTCACTTAATAAGTAAAGCGGCAATTCAAAGCTGGTAAACTGCAGAGTCATGAGTAGAACCTTCATGCCCTTTGCCTGTATCCTCTGGATTCAAGGGGTTCATATTTTGAAACATTTCCAGTCCAATTTATTAGACATAGAGTCCTAAGAGGAAAAAAATGGGGGAGGAGGTATGGGAGGGGGGCTTAGTACTCAGTACTCAATGGCAGCTCTGGACCTTACAGGCTGCTGTCTGGACACAGATCACCAGGGTATCACCTGGATTGCTGCCTGAATGAGAACTAGGTTTTGCTTTTCTTCAGTGTGTTGTATCCAATCTTAAAATTCCTACCAGAGAGCTATGTGAACAACCAATCATTTCTACTATTTACTTGATATCCTCTAGGCAGCAGGTATTATGCTTGGAGCTTGCAATAAGTAGCTTCATTTAATCCTCAAAACTCTGCATGACAGGTTATATAATTTCCACCTAGACAGATGAGGAAATGGAGGTGACTAATAAGCAGCAGAAACTATGCATAGAGTCTAGTGAGGTGTCTGACAATGAACTCAAGGTAGCTCACACTTGTTCCTGACCCATTTTTTTAAAAAAGTTTACACAGGGGCAGAGGGAAGCCAAGGATTTAATCTCAAGCATGCACTATTCTGGCCTTGAAGAAAAAATACTTGAATCCAAGTGTGTCAACACTTAAATGGGGGTGGGGGGGATGTTAGGAAATAGCTCACCAAGTAGGGCATATATTTTACCATGGGTGAGCCCCCAGCACGGCATGGGAGTACCATGCCCTTTACCAGGGAAAGCTTCATGAGAGGTAGAGCAGTGTTATGGTCTCTCTCTTTCTCCCTCCCCCCTTCTCTGAAATTGAAAGAAAAAAGGAGCCTCCTGGGGGTGGTGAAATTATGCAGGTATGAAACCCTGGTGCAAACAGACAAACCTTAGATGATATATTCTTCTTACTATCTCATACAGCTCACAGAGTTTATACTAAGCAAAGATAAAATTGACATCTTGGGTATTTGTAAATAAAACATGAAGAGCAGTATTAAAGGTCAAATTAATTTAGACTAAATATTTGAGTTTGAGTTTGCTGCTCACCTCCTCTTGCCATGCTAAACATAGGTGCTGACACCAGTCTTGGGGAAATGCAGAGCCTCACCCTCATGACAACTGCAGGTCTGTAAAGCAACATTCTCTCAATAGGAGGGCACTGAGGGTGGATACAAAGAAACACAGGCAATAGGTAAATGCACAGAATGATGACTCTGTCAGAAACATTTCAACACACTTCTCTGAAAAATGCCACTGCTTCGAGCCCCCGGCTCCCCACCTGCAGGGGAGTCGCTTCACAAGTGGTGAAGCAGGTCTGTAGGTGTCTGTCTTTCTCTCCTCCTCTGTCTTCCCCTCCTCTCTCCATTTCTCTCTCTCCTATCCAACATCAACGACAACAACAATAACTACAACAATAAAACAAGGGCAACAAAAGGGAATAAAGAAAAGAAAAGAAAAGAAAAGAAAAGAAAAGAAAAGAAAAGAAAAGAAAAGAAAAATGCCACTGCTGTTCCTAACCATCATCATCTGTGGCAGGGAAACAGGAAAAATGGGTGTCACATTTACTTGTAAACTGAAGACAACAGAAAAGGTGAAACAGCTGTTTCAGGCATGCTCACAGGTCTGTTGATGCAGGAAAGATCTGTCTTAGTGCTTTCTCAGGTGCATCAACAGCTAGCTAAACCTGAAGCTGCTCATCATCCTCCAAATTTAGTCCATGGGCTTAAATGACACACTACCTTTAAAACTGAGAAGTCACTCCAAGACAAAAAAGAGTTTTCCTACCCCCCCCCCCAAACAACCCTATACAATACTTGGCCTGGGTCCATAATGAGATATTTTACAAGCCTGCTCTCTCCAAATCTTTTCCTTCACTGGCCCTAGCCCATGTTTCTCCCCACACTAGATGAGGAGGTCATTCTACTTCTAAAGTCTTGAAGATGGCAAGTGGCAGAGGGGAGACGTGATGAAGGGTGCAGAAAAGCCATACAAAGCAGAGGCAATTCTGAGCGATAAGCTCAGACCAATAGGGACTCAGAGGTTACACAGGCTCTGGTGCTAAATATTTAGCCCTATTTAACCACTTGTGAAGCTTTCCCCCCTGCAGGTGGAGGAGATGGGCTTGAACTGGGTCCTTGCAAACTATAATGTGTGTTCTTAACCAAGTACACCAGTGCCTGGTCCCTGCACACTTGATATAGATATAGATGATATAGATATAAATATAGATATAGATGATATAGATATATGGACCCTGGAGCAGGTGGATGGAGGTAGATAGTTAATTTTAGCCACAGGAATTTTTTTTTTCAAGAACAGGAGTTACTCCCTGCCTTAATCCTTTCTAGCCCTTTTTCTCTACTCCGACACCATTCTTTCAGACAATTTTTATCCAACCTCAGGCTAGCTACTAAACTCAAGCAAAACTACCATAGTTGTGTGCCCCCAGGAACATGCCTAAAATAGTTCTCCTAGCTTTCTTTTACCCTAAAATCCCTAATCTCATCTGCTCTGATCCTACTTTTTGGTTCCTGTTCATGAACCATCTTGTCTCAATTTAGGTCATTTAACCTTCCAGACACCAAGTTACAGATGCTACCATGACTCCATCCCAATTTTTTTTTGGCAGACAATGTCACCAATATGTCCTGGAGGCCTCGTATCTACAGAGCTCTGGTCCACTAGGACAAGATAGAAATAGGCTGGGTGTATGGATTGACCTGCCAAAGCCCATGTCCAGCAGAGAAGGAATTACAGAAGCCTGAACTCCTACCTTCTGCTCCCCATAAACAACCTTGATCCACACTCCCAGCAGGGGAGAAGAGATACGATGAAGATAAGAGGGCTCTGAACTCCAGCTCCATCAGCACCCAAAGAAAGAGAAAGAAAAGGAGAGGGACATATGGAGGTAGTTATAATGTCATGAGTGGCTTGTAGGGGAAGAGAGGATTGAATAAAAAAAGAGGGGGACAACTATGTATAAATGTGGACAGACAGTTGTAGAAATGGTGGCTGGCCCATGTCTATACAACCTTAGTGGGGAACTGTGCTGGCTTACAGTGGGGAGAGTGAAGATTCTGAGCTCTGGTGATGGGAATGGTGTGCATTCAAACCCCTGTCAACATGTAATTCTGTAAAGAAAAAAAAAGCAGAGGCAATGCTGGAGAGAACTGAGTTCTGATGGGAATGTCCTTCCTCCTCCTGAACTGCAGGGAAGGGAGCACCTCATATCTCAGCACCAGGAGACATCTACCACTCTGTGGTTCTTTCATTTTTTATGTAAAGGCCTGAACCCATCACCTTACCTTTCAAACCAGGTTCTGAAGTAAGCTTCTTGTCTTCACAGAACACCCTTCTTGTTGCTTGATGAGAACCCTGGTGGGGTCAATATGGCATTTTCACTATGGGACTCTAGAGCATCTGAATTCTGTCCAACCTTATCCTCAGAGGGAAACACACAAAATAACTCCTCCTAAAGCAGTTCATTAGGGAGATCCTTTCCTCTAGTAAAAATTGTCTGGGTCTCTAACTACTTACTTTCCAATAACTGTAGCTCAAGGCTAGGAACTCATAGAGCTCACCATTGTCCCAAGACATGTCCCTCTCATCAATGGAATCAGCCAAAGTTGATATGTCATGTAGAGGAACACAAATTATAGCCCTATGCAGGAACAAATAAATATCCAGACAGCATTCGCTCATGCTAATTCATATACAACCTTATCCTCTGATGGATTTTTATACCATTTCATCTGTCCTTTACTTAGAAACAGCTCTCACAGGAGAAGGAAGAGATAAAAATGCATGATTCTAACTTTAACCTAATTTGCCAGCTCAAGTTTTATGATGCCATTGAATAAATGACAGGTGGACCCACACTGAATCCAAGACATAAACATATTAATATTTCTTTAGGTCTTCCTCCCTCCCTACCAGGGTGTCAAGTTTTAAGAGCTCTGAGATATGGCATCAAGTTCCATTGTTGTGAATCTCTGGATATGAGCAATGTTTATGCTATACACCAATGTACTGCTTTTCTAAGGATTATTAATAATACATTTCTAACTACTCAGAGACTAGCTATAAACTTTCCAAGACAGAATGAGAATGTAATCTGTCCAAAGCAACGAAGAAAAATCACTTTGATAAATTCTTTATGATGGAGCCTCATCTCCTGAAACTCTTGGATTGGTTAAGAGTTTACAGTTAAACCTTCAATAACTTCCACAAGCACCTCATTAGTCATCAGGCTGTGACATCTTGGGTCATAAAAAAAGATGCAGTTATATAACACTGGCACTTGTAGCCACAGGTCATGAATATTAAGAGACAGCTTCAAGTGAATTGAGATCCATAAAGATCTCCTGCCAGCCTCTACTCAAGAAAAACCCTAATGGGCCATCTGAAACCAGGAGTGGTTGGTGCAGGCACCTGCCCTCTGCAGCGTTCATGACTGCCCTCTCTTTTGCCAAGCCATGCCATTACAACTATACCCACTGGTTAGAGGAACCTAGTAATGCTCATTTCCCATATCATCCTTTTCTGGGTTTTGCGTTAAGTTTAGAATAACCTCTTCAACTGAGCTACGAAGCACTTGACTGGTTAGATTGGTTCACTGATATTTACTCTGTCCACTGACATTTGTATTTATCTCTTTCTTGCTATAGTTATCTGACTTTGTCCATCTTTCCTCCCTTTATTGCCTTCCTTTGAATTTTATTTTATCTTTCCTTACTCAAATAGATATTTGCTCTACTTGCTTAGATATTTATTTTAGTAGTTCCTTTGAAAGTTTATTATGCTTTACTTTATTGGATAATGTCTGTGATAACTGATGAATTTTCCATTCTCTCACACACTATAAGAAGCTTAAGACTAGGGAGTCAGGTGGTAATGCAGTGGGTTAAGCACAGGTGACGCAAAATTCAAGGACCAGCGTAAGGATCCTGGTTCAAGCCCCTGGCTTCCCACCTGCAGGGGGTTCACTTCACAGGTGGTGAAGCAGTCTACAGGTGTCTTATCTTTCTCTCTCCCTCTCTTTCTTCCCCACCTCTCTCCACTTCTCTCTGTCCTATCCAACACGACAACAATAATAGCTACAACAATAATACAACAAGAGCAACAGAAGGGAATAAATAAATATTTTTTAAAAAAAGAAAAGAAGCTTAAGACTGACTCTGTTCAACTTCTCACTTCTCACTACTATCTACTCTACTACTACTATTATTTAATATTATTATTTCTATTTATTTACTGATTAAAATTTTTAATTATATTTATTTATTGGATAGAGATAGCCAGAAATCAAGAGAGTTGGGGAGACAGAGAGAGAGAGAGAGAGACCTGCAGCACAGCTTCACCACTCACAGTTTTCTCCCCTGCAGGTGGGGAGCTATCCATTTATTTACTCTACAAATTAAACATTATTATATTGCTTAAGTAAAGAAAGCTGTCGGGGGGTAGGTGGTAATGCAGCAGGTTAAGTGCACATGGCACGAAGTGCACAGACTGCATAAGGATCTCAATTCAAGTCCCCAGCTCCCCACCTGCAGGGGGGTCATTTCACAAGCGGTGAAGCAGGTCTGTAGGTGTCTCTCTTTCTCTCCCCCTCTCTGTCTTCCCCTCCACTCCTGGTTCTGTCTATCCTATCCAACAAATAATAACAATAACAAGGGCAACAAAAATGGGGGAAATGGCCTCCAGGAGCAGTGGGTTTGTAGTGCAGGCACCAAGCCCCAGTGATAACCCTGGAGGGAAAGAAAGAGAGAAAGAAAGAGAGAAAGAAAGAAAGAAAGAAAGGAAGGAAGGAAGGAAGAAAGGAAGAAAGAAAGAAAAAGGAAGGAAGGAAGGAAGGAAGGAAGGAAGGAAGGAAGGAAGGAAGAAAGAAAGGAAGAAAGAAAGGAAGAAAGAAAGGAAGGAAGGAAGGATGAAGTCAATTTCTTTGAAGATTATTCCTTCTAACATTTAGATGTTCCTTTTGAAATAAAGTTTCTTCTTGAAACATATCTGTCAGAAGTTCTCTAAAATGAGGGTCCATTGATGAGCTTCTCTATATTCTATACTGTATTTTGTTCACATCACTAAAGACAGCTTCATAAAATCCATAATTCTAAGTTCATAGGTATGAACTATGAGCATTTAAAAGAAATTACTATTTCCTAGATGCTGTAGTCTCTGCTGAGAAGTCAACTGCTGGTTTAAACAGTTGTTCAAGTAACCTTTCTTCTGACTGCATTTTTCAAAATTTTATTAGTGATTTACAAAATTATGAGATAATAGGGTACACTGTTTCCACCACCAGAGTTCTGTGTCCCAATTCCTTCCAGTGGAAACTGCAGTAGTTCTCCCAAGGTCACAGGTATGGGTTTACTTTTTTTTTTTTCTTCTTTCTTACCAGACCAGCTTTGGTTTATGGTGGTATGGGGGATTAAATCTGGCACTTCAGAGCCCCAAGCATGAGGGTCTATTTGCATAACCATTATGCTATCTACTCCCGCCCATGTTCACTATTATTATTTCTATATGGATACACACACACACACACACACACACACACACACTAATCCATTTTTTCTATGGCTCTGCCTTCTCTTCCTTTCTAAGTCATACCTATACCTAATACTACTTTTGAGTGCACTTCCTGTTTTCCTCTTCTCTGGGTCTTGATGGAATTGGAGTTCAGAGTCATCTTCCCCTAACATTTCTTCCCCTCTGGAGTATGGAGCAAAATCTTTTTTGGGGTGCAGAAGGTGGGAGTTCTGTCTTCTGTAATTGCTTCTCTGCTGGACATGGATGTTGACAGGTGGATCCATACCCCTAGCTTGTTTCTATTTTTCCCTAGTAGGGTAGGGCTCTGGAGAGGTATGGTCTGAATGCTTTTAAGACCATCTCTTTATCTGAACTTCCAGTATGTATTCAGAGTGAAGTTCCTTTTATTATTTCTTTTTAAAAATATTTATTTATTTCCTTTTCTTGCCCTTGTTGTTTTATTGTTGTTGTTGGTTAGAACAGAAAGAAATGGAGAGGAGGGGAAGACAGAGAGGGGGAGAGAAAGATAGACACCTGCAGACCCGACTCCCCTGCAGGTGGGGATCCAGGGGCTCGAACCGGGATCCTTATTCTGGTCCTTGCGCTTTGTGCCACCTGTGCTTAACCCACTGTGCTACTGCCCAACTCCCCCTTTTATTATTTCTTAAGAGTCACAATACTTCCAAATCTGAACAGTAATCTATTTCACACAACCTAGAAAATGTCCTGAACTATGATCATTTCATGATATGCTTCGCTGTATCTATTCTCACCTTTCAAACTCCAGTTATAGGTCATTCTGAATCATCTGGCATGATTCAGTCTTCCTTTCACTTTTTTAATTCTTACTTTTTCCATAATATACGCCTGAATATTTTTCCCCTCAGGCAACCTTTATAATTTCCTCAACAAAAAAAGTGATGTGGAAGGATGACCCTGAGCTTAGGTTAGAAAAAAATGATACAGTGGCTGACTGGCTCTGAGTTACACTGGGAATCAAGGGCCTTATTGTAAGGAAGTCTAGACCACATGAATAAGTATTTAGATGCCCTGGTTAGTAAATCCTTCTAAAATAATAACTGCGTTCAGCACTACCCACCAGAAATATAAGTAAGCAAAGTTCAGAGGGCTGTCTCTAGTTATTGAGTCATGCCAGCTTTCCAGTCATCCAGCTAGACACCCAGACAACATGGGGCAGATAAAAATCATTCCAATACCCAGAGTTCTTTGCTACAGATTCCATGAATATAATTAACTGATTTTTTTTGCTACTAAATTCTGGGGTATTTTCTTATTAGTATATTATGAATATTCATAAATTATGAATTAGTAGATTAATTATTAGTACATTATGTGGATACTAGTTAGTTCATTTCAGTATCAAATGATTCCAGTATCTAAAAGTTTTGTCACTTGAAACCAATCCCTTACCCTCTATTTGCCCATCCTATTTCTCTGGCTTCTGCTATAATAGATAATTTCCCTTATGTGTCTGGTAGCTTTTGATTGTGATTTCTGATTTGACTAAAATTGCTGTTGGGATCCAAAGGTTCCTTTGTTGAAGATACTTTTCTACCATTTGTTTTGGCTGACCCCATAAGATGCTATCAGTAGAGTTATTATTTATGTCATCTCTTTAACCTAACCACACTGCATATATCACATGAATTCAAAGTCTAAAATACAAGAAAACAGGTCTATGGTTAACAAATCTCAAGGGGAGTATTACTAATCCTATGTTTTTCTCCAGTAATAACCGCAGAGACTGAAATACTTGTTGCAGGGAGATTTTTTTCCTATGCACATCTACTCAACCTACATTTGTTTGTTGTATACAGCTTGTATTCCTCTAGGTGACATATGAAGGACCTCCAGGCTTAAATTACCTTTCCAATTAGCTAATTCTTCTTTTTTTTTTTTTTTTAGGTATACAAAGTTCAAACTTCTTTATTACAAAGATGTGAGGTGGAAATCATGCAGAAGTGACATTTAGGGTACAAAGACAGCTCAGAAAGTTCCCTCCAAGGGCCAGAAGAGAGAATGGCCCATGTACGTATGTGCATTCTATCTTTACTTAAACCCACAACTATACTACACCAGCTAGCTAATTCTTATAACTACTGAGTTACTGAAAATGCCACAATGCATTTTTGCATAGAAAAACATGAAAAAATATGTCATGACTTTTCTGACAACCCAGTATTAGAATTTTCCAGAAACTTAGTGGAATCAGACTTCTTCCCACTTAACTGAGATGTAATAAACAAAAATTTATAAAATATACATTTTAAGAAATGTATGTCTAAAGGCCAGTTTTGAAAGTGTATGCTTTAACATGAGACCCTGGGTTTTCTCCCTGACACTACATGGTAGCACTATAGTCAGAACCAAGGGAATACCATGGGACAGTGGAGCACTGCTGCAGTGTTTCTTGCTCTCAGTAAACAATAAAACTTAGGGCAGAAAACCATTCAGCTGTCATGCACATATGGGAGGTCTTGGAATTAGTCCCCAGTACTACATAAAATTATATATATTTAAATCATATAATTTGTATGTTTTAACATATGTATTTATTGTGGAATGATGACCACAATCAAGCTAACTAAATAAATCCATCACCTCACACAGTTTCAGTTTCCATAGTGTAGTGGTCATCACATTCACCTCACACCACACACAGTTTCATATTTTGGTTGCTGTTGGTGATGTGGTGAGAACATTTAAGATGTATCTAAGGAAAGTTATCTGCTGAGTCCAGTATAAAATTACAATTATTGTATTATAATCTGCATTTTAAGCAATGTTTCTTTTCTGGTTATTATATTACTAAATTTAATTCAGGTCCTCTATTGAATAGACACACAATCCCATTCTACAATGTGAATGATGTTCCTATAGTTGTGCAGTATGCAACTTAATTAACTTTATATGATGGCCTTGTTTTCATTCATCTACATGCCCAGACTTTTCAGCTCTTTAAATACTCATACAGCAAAACTCAACAGTCACATGTAGAAAAGTGAAACTAGACCACCACTTAACAGCTTACAGCAAAATCAGATCAAAATGGATTAAAGACTTGGATATTAGACCAGAAATTCTATAATACATAGAAAAAACATCAGTTAAACATTATAGATTCTTCACATCAGAGATTTATTTAGAGACTCAGCCTTATGTGTATGGGAAATGAAAACAAACATAAATGCACTAAGAAAGAGTAAGTAAACTAAAAAGCTTCTACACATTTAAAGTAAACTACACAAGGATAACTAGGCAACCCAGTAACTGGAAGAAGATATTTGCACATCACACATCCGACAAGTGACTGATATCAAACATCTATTGATACAAAAAACTGGTATAGCTCAACAAAAGAAATAAAAACCATTTAAAAAAAAAAGTGGGCCAGAGAACTGGACAGAAATTTTTCTAAAGAAGAGATACCTATTGTTGTTTTTGACGGGTTATGTTGTTTTCACCGGGCTGGCTTCACGGGCGGGTAACAGACGACCAGGGACTCATGGTTGAGCTGTAGGCAGTATCTCTTTATTCATGCAGGACGCAGCACAATCTAAGACGAGCTAAGTTAAACTCAAAGTACAGTACTGTAAAACTCACAATGCTGTCTTTATATATACTTGCCAAGTAAGGTGGAAACAGGATGTGACATAGAGAGGGTGGAGAGAAAAGTGACTGGTGAAAATCAGAGTGTGACAAAGAGGGGGCAGATTAGGCGAGAATCCTATCACTGAACCACAAATGCCCTGGAGGGAGGGTGGAACTTGTTAACAGTGGTTATGTAAATAGAATGAAGTGGTTATGTAAATAGAATAGTGTTAAGCAGGGGGGATTTAAACCAAATGAAACAGAAGGGGTCTCATGCATACCAACAACCTATGGCTCACAGACTTATGAAGGCATGTTTCACCTCACTTACCATGAAAGAAATGCAAATTAAAATTACACTGAGACTCCACTTCACACCTATGAGAATGGCCTACATCAACAAAACAGGAAATGACAGATGCTGGCAACTTTGAGGAGAAAAGAGGACTTTGTTACACTGCTGGTGGGAATGCAAACTCATATAACCCCTTTGGAAGACTATATAGAGTTCTTCAACAAATGAAAATGGAATTGCCTATGATCCAGCAATACCACTCTTAGGCATTTATCTAAAGGACACTCAAACACTAATTTGAAGGGACACATTCACCATGTTTTTCATAACTGCATTATACACAGTAACCAAAGCTTTTAAGCAGCCTAGATGCCCATCGACATATGATTGGATAAAGAAATTCTGGGACATACACTCCATAGAATACAACTCTGCAATAAAACAAAAACAACAACAACAAAAAACATTGCATCCTCTGAGGGAAAATGAATGAAACTGTAGGTGATTATGCTTAGAAAAATAAGTGAGATGAAAGACAATAACTGCATAGTTTCACTCATATGTGGAGTCTAGAGAGCTAATACACATGAATTTGTGAAGGAGAAGGAGAAGCAGCAAACAAACCATCTCCAAGACTTTGTGAGAATGATGGCAGTTGTCTTTGGAAGGGTGGGGACAAAGAACTTAGTTGGTGGATGCAGTGTGGAACTCTATACAAATCTTATAACCCACTATTAATCACAAATAAAAAATGGCAAAAAAAAATGCTCCTATAACAAAGAGATGAAATGAGTCATGCATTCCCTCCCCTTTCGTCCTTTTTAATCATTGAACAGCAATATTTATTCCCATGACTATCAAAACTTGAAATTAATGTGGTTTTGGTCACTCATTTATCTCAAGGGCACTTACAGCACAGATGTGGTTATGGTGGCAGTGATGAAAATATAACTCCAAATGAAAACTATTAGTGAAATAGTGTTGTAGGAGTTCTATAACAACAGTGATTAGAATAAGTTATTTTTTCCCTAGTGAGGTAGGGCTCTGGGGTAGAGGGGTTCCAGGGCACATTGGTGAGGTCATCTGCCCAGGGAATTCAGGTTGGCATCATGGTAGCATCTGCAACTTGGTGGCTAAAAAGCATCAAGATATAAAGTAGAACAAACTGTTTAATAATCAGGAACCTAAAGGTAAGAACAGAGCAGATGAGATTTGGGGTCTTCATGTTGGAAGAACCTAGGAAGTCTATTTTCGGTTTATTCCATTACTTAAATTTTTGCCTGAGCCTGACATCTAACATGCAGGTGGGCTGAAAGTATTCTCTGGGGAGATAGTATCAGAGTTGCTAATAGGACTAAAAAGCTGGATCAGGGAAGAGTAGCTCCCAAATATGGGAAAAGTATAAAAATACCACTAACTTTAAACCCCATATCTGACCTAGGATCCATGTCTATCCATATTTAGCACAGGAGTCTGTGCAACCTCTGCATCTCCACCAGTTTGAACACACATTCCATGGTCATAGCTAGGAACATTCTAGGCTGCACTCATTTCAGGACCAGTCTTCCTTGAGTGACAGAGTACGCTGACCCAGCCTCGCTTTGTAGAGTGAGATAGTCTCTACTATTGTTGTTCTACATTGAGGGCAAGTTCCTGTACAAGCCCACAAAAGGATCGATGATGCTGTTCCTTATACTGGTCCTTGCACTTTGCACCACCTGCGCTTTCCTAATGGAGATGACCAGTGATGGAGGGATCTGTTAGAGGCCTAGGAAATCTATGTGGAAATCCCAGGATTCCCTGACTAGAGCCCTGGGTGATGGGGTGGCCTGCTAGTGACCAAAAGAGCCATTATTTAAAGTGTGCTGGTCTCTTGCACTTATCAAGCTTCTGTAGTCCTTACTGATCTGGGTCCATACTCCCAGAGGGATAAAGAATAGTAAAGTTTCCACTGGAGGGAATGGGATATAGAACTGGTGGTGGGAACTGTGTTTCTGGAATTGTACCCCTTTTATCTTATGGTCTTGTCCATCATTATTAAATCACAACAACAACAACAAAGTTATTTTTTAAGGAATATGACTATTGCCTTTATTTTATTGTATACTTTATTTTATTGTATACAAAAAGAATTACATGTATGACAGATTATTTTATTTCATTAGTTATCCTTCCGCCTTAAATTTAAGCTCAGAGTTAAGAACAGAGGATACAGAGATGAGCAGTCAACTACCTAAATTAATGCTTCCCTCCCATAGTATAAACTGGTTTCTTGAAAACAAGTCCAGCCACTTTGACAATATTCAAAGTCCATTGGATTTAGATAGAGCCCTGTAACTAGACTGAGCTTAAGACTGAGAGCAAAAATTCATGTGTATTATTTTTAGAGGTAAGTTTTCAGTATTTCTCCTTTATAGATGAAGACTGAGGAATCATAATATGGAAGAAGCCTAGGTTCCTGATCACATCTTAGATGGATAACAGTCATTCAGCTAGAAAAATCTTGGAATTTTGTGAAAAACAAACCTTTGCTAAGTCATTGTGATCTTGGGGTTGTTAATCATAGAGGTAGCTTATACCCATGAAAATAAAATGCTTTTAAAACATTATCTTTCTCTGAGAGCTTGAGACTGACAAAAAAAAAATTTTTTTTAAGGGAGCTAATCAGGATCTAGCATAGTACCTGGAAGTAGTCAAATATTTGTTGAATGAATTAAGTTTATGTGCATCTGTGTCTTTTAATCTCATTTAGTGTCTTTGGGTTACAGAATGGCTAGCTATCAGCTAAGACTATAGGGAAGCTCACCAAGTGATCCCAATACTTCAGCAGGACTTTATAAATACTGGCAGAACTAAATAAATCATAGACCAGACTATTTTTTGTAATTTATTTTTTATTGCAGGATTAATGTTTTACATTCAACAGTAAATACAACAGTTTGTACATGCATAACATTTCTCACCTTTTCACATAACAATACAACCCCCACTAGGTCCTCTGTCATCCTTTTCCAGGACCTGTATTACCCCACCCACCCACCCCAGAGTCTTTTACTTTGGTTCAATACACCAACTCCAGTCCAGGGTTTGCTTAGTGTTTTCTGTTCTGGACAGACCAGACTTTAAACCAAGTAAAATGAACAAACTAACAAAATTCCAAAGATCCTTTTTGTGGCAATAAGTTATATGGCTTGTGGCAAGTGGATAAATGTAACAACAACAACAACAACAAAAACTGTCTTAGAGAGACAATAGGAAGAACACCAGAAACCAATTAAAGCTGAAAGGATGGAGATTTATTTTTAAAGGTTCCCCATTTCTATAGCTAGAGATTATTAAATCACTATGTTTGTTATTCAGTTCAGTATCCATAGTAAAATAAAAGCCCTTGTAAGCATTAAGTCTGAAAAATAATTGGCAGCTGGTGATGCACAAAGATCTTGCATGATTCTCTCAACTATTCTGGATGTCTCCATTAAATGCACAAATAGATGTGTTAGTAACAATCATTTAATGCATCAGAAGTCTATCACCTAGTATACAGTCTTGTCTAAAACTAAGCCAGAGATCTGTATTTCTAGATTGTTGGATGTGACTCTACCGACACCCTTAAGAAAGAATATTTTCATGCTGGGGAGACAGCATAATGGCTATGAAGACTCTCATGTCTGAGACTCTGAGGTTCCAGGTTTAATCCCTGACATCACCGCCTAAGTGAGAGCCGAATAGTGCTCTGGTCATTCTCCCTTTCTGTCTCTTCTTCCCATTAAAATAGTGCTCTCGTCTTTCTCTCTCTGTGTCTCTCCCTCTAATTAAAATAAAAAACTAAAACTACTTTAAAAGAATATTTGTTAATTAAAATACATACTTGAAATGCATAAAACCACTTTATTTTCATAAACTGATAATTCCTTTTATTATACATTTTTCTCTAGTATCCATAATAATTGCTTAAATTATAACTTTTCCAAAGAATTTAAAAGCTCTTCACTCCTTTAAGATAGGCATTTATTCATTACAAAGCTGAACTTCAGCCAATAGTGCTTTCTACGGCTGTGCTCCTAATCAACAGAGCACACTTTGAAATATCAGTCACAGGATAAAGGTGATCAGGATTGTTCTAGGAGCATTTAAGTAGCCATGACAACTTGACACCACTACCGGAGGAATCTCTGAAGAACTCAAAAATCTATTACTAAAGTCTGGTTGTTTCCTTGGTCTTGCTTTTTTCCAATTAAAATAACTTAGTTTAATGAGTATATCCTTTGCACTTTATGTTTTGGTTTGTACTTAGCAAATTTAACTAACTTTGACATTTAATCAGTAGTCTAACACTGATTTGATTCACTTACGCTTTTCTTTTTTCTCTTCCTTTTCTTCCTCTCCCATCTCTTAGGTCTTCTTTGGTTTTTGATACAGGAACTGCCTCAAACCCTTGCTGAAATCCAGCCCAATAGTCTACATATGCAGCTAGCACCAATAACCTTAATAGTTGAGCAGCACAGTTTTCTAAGATACCTGCAAATCCTTAGCTGACAAAGCATTGGGACTTTAAGACTACTAAAAGCTGGACTTTGGAGGACTTTTATGATTAATGGAAATTATACTGAACAATAAATCAACTGTAAAGACAGATAAATTGAGAGGGACAGGGCCAGGTGATGGCACACCTGGTTGGGTGAACATGTTACAGTGTGCAAGTACCTGGGTTTGAACCCCTGTCCACACCTGCAGAGGGAAAGTTTTGCAAGGGTCAAAGCAGTGCTGCAGGTATCTCTATGTCTCTCTCCCTCTCTATCACCCCCTTCCCTCAATTTCTTCCTGTCTCTATCCAATAAATAAAAAAAAGATAATAAAAGGAAAAGAGATATTGAATGGGAAGGAGAGAGAGACCTACAGCACTGCTTCAGCACTGTGAAGCTTCCCCCCTACAGATGGGGTCCAGGGGGCTCAAACCCAGGTCCTGTGCACAGTAAGTAATGTGTGCACTCAGCCAGATGCATCACCACCCCATCCCTCAATTTTAATTCTCTATCTCCCATTTTTCTTCCTCTTTCTTATCTTCTCCCCTGATTTTCTATTACCCTGGATCTTATTTCCTCATCTTTATAATAGCTCTGAACTCAGCTGCCATACTTTTTCCAATTCCTGTACTCCTCTATCTAAACTTCAAAATATTTTTTGCCATCTCCCTTATAAAGTACTTTATGGAACTATATTATTTTTTTCTCTTAAGAAACAAAATAAAAAGAAAAAAAAATCCCCCCAATGGCTCCACAACCAGACCTTGCATTGTTCTCTTGGAGCATATAAACTGTGAAAGGAAATGAGCTCTGACCTGTGGCAGTAGGCATAGTAGCCTTCAGCAATGAGCACAGGGGAAAAGCTAGAGGCTATGCTGGGAAGTCAAGCAGAAAACCTTATATTGGCCTTATTCTAAACAGTATTGAGAGCTCACTTCTAGCACTGAGGCAATCCTTAAAGACTCCAGACTAAGGTGACTTCTCTGTCACAGTTCTGACTAACTACTCTGTTTGGGGCAGGTCCTCAAAAGCAACCCTGAGATAGACCTGTGGGAGGATTCCAGTGTCCAAAAGAAACTGTTGTGCGAGGTGAAGTGTGAAACATGGGTGGAGGGTGTATAAATGCTCATATCTGGCAGAGGTGAGGGGGGACAGACAGCAGGTAAGGATCTCATACAGAGCAGTAGAGTATGAATGTGGGTAGCTGATAAATCCAAAAGGTCACACTAAAACATCGGCTAAATCCTTTGTGCTCAATATTTATTTATTTATTTATTTATTTATTTATTTATTTTTAATTTTATTTATTTATTTATTTATTTTCCCTTTTGTTGCCCTTGTTGTCTTTTTTTTTTATATTTATTTATTTTCCCTTTTTGTTGCCCTTATTGTTTAACATTGTTGTGGTTATTGATGTCATCATTGTTGTTGGCTAGGACAGAGAGAAATGGAGAGAGGAGGGGAAGACAAAGAGGGGGAGAGAAATATAGACACCTGCAGACCTGCTTCACCGCCTGTGAAGGGACTCCCTTGCAGGTGGGGAGCCGGGGGCTTGAACCGGGATCCTTAAGCCGGTCCTTGCGTTTTGCGCCACGTGCGCTTAACCCGCTGCGCTACCGCCCAACTCCCTATGCTCAATATTTATAATAAGCAAAATAGGGAAGCAACCTTAATGCTCAATGACAGGTGGCTGGATAAAGGGATTATGAGTTTCTAGTTAATGAAACATTGCGCTGCCATCAAACAAAGATGAGACTAGTCTACAATCACATTACCCTGAATACAGCCAATCTCATGAAAAAAAAAATGAAGTTGCATCATTTAGGACATAACGGATTGAACTGTAGGTAACTATACTAGGTAAAATAAGAGGTGATGAAATTAAAAAATAATAATAATAATAGGGAGTCGGGCTGTAGCACAGCGGGTTAAGCACAGGTGGGGCGCAAAGCACAAGGACCAGCATAAAGATCCCGGTTTGAACCCCGGCTCCCCACCTGCAGGGGAGTCGCTTCACAGGCGGTGAAGCAGGTCTGCAGGTGTCTGTCTTTCTCTCCCCCTCTCTGTCTTCCCCTCCTCTCTCCGTTTCTCTCTGTCCTATCCAACAACGATGACAACAACAATAATAACTACAACAATAAAACAACAAGGGCAACAAAAGGGAATGAACAAATAAAATAAATAAAAATAAATTTAAAAAATTAAAAAATAATAATAAGAGGTGATGGACAACACTGGATAGTTTCATTCATTTGCAGAATACAGAGAATTGAAACACATGAACTTGCAAACAAAATAGTCATGGAACTGTCTCGTAGGCTCTGTAAGAACTGTGGTGGTTATCAGGGGTGATGGGGACACAGAACTTTGCTAAAAAGTGTGGTGACACATAGGCTCCTTTACTGAATATGGGTCACAGACTAGACGAAATCAATGGGGTTTACAGTCAACAATATTTATACACCTTTCCCATATTTGGTGCTACTCTCTCCCCTGATACAGCTTTTTGGTTCTTTTTCCAGCCATGACATCATCTCCCCAGACAATAACTTGGGTCCACCAGATGTCAGGCTCAGAAAAAAAAAAAAACTACTATAGTCATGGGCCCTTTGGAATATAACTAAAATAGACCTACTAACTATCTATAAAACAGAGACCCCAGACTCTTCATCTGCACTATTCCAGCCTTTAGGTTCATGATTAGTCAACAATTTGTTTGGCTCTATATGTTAACTCTTTTCAGCCACCAGGTTCCAGATGTTACCATGATGCCAACCAGACTTCCCTGGGCAGACGACCCCACCAATGTGTCCCGGAGCTCCACTTCCCCAGAGCCCCGCTCCACCATGGAAAGAGAGACAGGCTGGGAGTATAGATGCCAATGCCCATGTTCAGCAGGGAAGCAATTACAGAAGCCAGACCTTCCACCTTCTGCACCCCATAATGACCCTGGGTCCATACTCCCAGAGGGATAAAGAATAGGAGGACTATCAGGGGATGGGATAGGATATGGAGTCTGGTTGTGGGAATTGTGTGGAGTTGTACCCACTTATCCTATTTTTTTTGTCAGTGTTTCCTTTTTATAAATAAAAATTTTTTAAAAAGTGTGGTGACTAACATACACCATGTATGGCTCTAAAATCAGACCCTGGGAATCTTATATTTTTGTAAATCTCTATTAAATCACTTATGAAAATGAAACAAAAAGACAGGAAGAAAAATAAGTACTCTGTGCTCAAAATATTCTCTAGATTTTCCCCTACAGCTCTCTTACTGCTTTTCTATAATTAAAGATAGTGTGAAAGAAACTGGGCTGGCCTTATCTACTCTTCATTGTTCTGATACAGCCCAATAGTTAACCTATCTATTTATTTCTTGTATTCCTTGTCATTCTCAGATACACAGTGAAGCTGTTCCACTACTTTTGCTTCCTCTCATCACAGTTTGAATGAGGATTAAGTGCCATGACTAGACTATTAGAATCAACACAAATTATGAATGTTTCACATGGCACTGTGAAGATGTCACAGTTGTCCATGCTTCCTGTCTGGTTTTTCTACTTCTGCTCTCTCCTGTCCAACTGGTACCCAGAATAGACCACTGCATGAGGAGAGAGACTACCACAACATCCTGCAACATTTCTCACCATCCCTGTTACATAAGGGCAGCAGCTGTCAATCAGTAGCAGGGGTGGGCACAGGGAGGGCTAGATGAAATCAAATTTGATTCAAGAAACAATGAAGTGGGATGTATACTGGGAGCCAAATTTCTTTTCCCACCCTTTCCCACAGTTGCTATAAGAATTGAAAACTTCTAAAAATATAAGGGTGGCATAAATAGAGCTTGCTAACTTAGAAATAATGAGACTGAATGAACTATAGATTTTTCAGCCCAACACCTCAAAGGGGCACTTTTCATTTTCCCAAACATTACCCAATCAATACCTGGTATGGGAAGCAGTGTCTCTATCCTGATTTTGTTTCTTTAAACAAGGTGGCGAGGGTAGTAGAATCAAAAAGATCAACCACAAAACCTGCTAGAACAAGATGAGACATATTGCCAGGGGAAAGCTGGAGGAGTTGACTGATTAGGGTTAATTATACCATAATATCAGATGGTTTAACTATCTTCAGTGGGATGTACAGTTTTTCTAGTACAAGGACTATCACTTAGGTAAAACATGGGATTCTGGAAAGTGCTCTGGACTTGGGTTAAGAAGACCTGGGTCCAATACTTCTTTGGGTTTCTATTAGAATCAGTGCCTATCAATAGGGTTATCAGGATGACTCACTGGCATATATGCCAGGGAAATGCTTTATCTGGCATAAAAATGCGGCTTTACCAGTCTCCTTTGGTTATAGTGCTGGTTATGAGGACTAATCAATGATTCAAATAAAACATACACAGAAGTCTCAGATGTTATATCAAAGCTACACTTGTATTACTAGCAAACTGAACTTAAGAACATGGACTCACCTATGCTTTCCTTTCTCCCTTTTTTCTTCTTTCCTTCTTTCTTTCTTTTTCTCTCTTTCTATTTTAGTTGATAAGACAGAGAGAAATTGAAAGATGAGGGAAAGAGAGAGAGGGTAAGGAAAAGATAGACACCTGCATACCTGCTTCACCACTGGCGAAGCAAACCCTTGCAGGTAGGGTCCTTGTGCATCGTAAGGTTTGTGCTTAACCAGGTGCTCCAGAGTTCGTTCCCTCACCTGTTTGCTTACTATATCCTACAACATAATGTCTTCTTTTTGAATTCTGTACCAGAATTTTTGGATATAAGTAGTGATAGGGAGCAGAGATTATATCTTATACCTTCTTATATCTCCAGAATTTTCCACAGATCTGTATCTGAGTGAAAAACTGTGCCTAATAAGGAATCATGATTAATGACATTTGTGCTCTAGTTCTCAATGCAAAGCCCCTAGTTTGACCCCCTTCCCACCTCTCTCATAGCCTGGAAAGTTCTGGAGGGAAGAGCTCATGTCTTTAATTCCTGTGTCAAGCATAAGGCCTGCCACATAGTATGTTCTCTATAAAAGCGAGTTAAAAGATAACGCCAACAAAAGAGTATCAAATGGTCTGGTAATACCAGGGGATTTTAAAGTTGAGATATCTCCTAAAGATTCCATTCTTGATTGTGTGTTCATGTGGGAAGAGCTCTACCTGCAAACCCTTTGTGTTTTAGAGATTTACCTAAGAAAGTCTCTCCTTGGGAAACGTGAGCTTTAGTCTTCAGGGACGTTGGCCATTTGGGTTTCTGCACCCTGACATTTCAATTAGCATGACCCTGCTTAATGTCCTTAGCAGAGAAGAACTGCCACTTGATAATTAATTTCGGGCCGTGGCAGAAGCCTGAGACATATGATGTTTCAGAATCTAACACTGATCTTGTTCTCCCACAGATGTGCAGCCTCAGGAAACAGATTTGTCTGGAGGCCCTCGTGGAGTCAGTTCACACACCTGTCACTCTGGCCTCCTGAGCAAGCTGCATGATGTGAGAAAGAACCTGCCTGCTCCCAGCATCAGTCAGCTCTCTGGCAGGGGAAGAGGAAACAGTATTG
The DNA here is from genome assembly GCF_950295315.1 of Erinaceus europaeus. NCBI lineage: Eukaryota > Metazoa > Chordata > Mammalia > Eulipotyphla > Erinaceidae > Erinaceus > Erinaceus europaeus. Next base: position 149,944,019 of record NC_080162.1, read on the forward strand.
CCAGACCAGGACTGAAGCTGAGGAATAAGATAGTACACACACAAAAGACTTCATGTATGATAACACATGTCCAATAACTCCATGGAGCTATAGGGGATCAGGGATGTTCTGGTGTTGGGCTCTCTGCTCTGTTTGAGTCTACCCCTGTGCTCTTTTATTTACTTTTGTTTTTTTTTCTTTTTCTTCCCCCTTTTAAAGAATGATGACTTTTATTAATCTTTACATTTTATTTGAGAGCTTGTTTGGAGGTCCCAGCAGGGGAACACAGCTACTCGTAAACCCTTGAACTGAAGACTGGTCCGTCTCTATTTGGGGAAGGCTGTCCTCTTCAACTAAGTGCGCAGCTTTAGGAGGGACGCACATGGAGCGGTGAGGGAGGAAGGGGACACCCGCCTAGTCAGCCAGATCAGCTGAATCAAACCTGGCGATCAATGGGGTGACAGATGTCGCAGCCAGATCGCCCTCACATCCTACATTTTATTTTGATAAAGGAGGAGACTAGGGGTTGAACCCAAGGTTCTTGCATATGGCAACATGTGCGTTCTACCGGGTGTGCCAACACCTGGCCCCTGTTTGTGTGTTCTAAGTTTGAAAGAAGTTTACATGTGTGAGCCATGTTTGGTTCAACTTTGTAGATACTGCAGATCCTCCTTCTTGCTTGTTAAGTCAAACATAGCTTAATTATATACTAAGCACTTGTGTTCACTGGCAAGGCCAGAAAACAGACTCTGTGCACCAAGTACCTCTGGGCACAGGATTTGTGGCTACAGCTGCTCTTGCCTCAGGGGCTCAATGCCAAAGAGCCTCTCATATCCTCTGAATCTCACAGCTCTGCTGCACTCAAATGCCGCAAGTCCCTCTGGAAGCCTACAGGTTAGCTCAAACTACTGCTTTTATAAAAAATTATTAGTTTTCTTATATTTATTTATTTATCATTAGATAGTGATAGAGAGAAATTGAGAGATAAGGAGGAGATAGAGAGGGAGAGACACCTGCATCCTTGTTTCACCACTCATGAAGCTTTCCCCCTGCATGTGGAGACTAGGGGCTTGAACCTGGATCCTTAAGCATTTTAATGTGAGCACTTAACCAGGTGTGCCACCAGCTGGCCTCCAAACTACTGCTTTTGAGAGACACTCAGCTTTCTTTTCTTTTATCTCTCTCTCTCTCTCTGTATCTATCTATCTATATGTATGTGTATATATATCATTTTTTAATGTTTTTTAAAATTTTTTTCATTTTGATTATTGGATAGAGACAAAGAGAAATTGAGAGGGGAGGGGTAGAGAGGAAAGAGACAGTAAGACCCCTTCAGCCCTGCTTCACCACTTGTGAAGCTTTCCTTCTGCAGGTGGGGACCAGGGGCTTGAACCTGGGTCCTTTTGCACAGTAATGTGTGTGCTTAACCAAGTGCACCACCACCTGGCCCCTGACACTCAGCTTTCTATCCACCAGTGATTATTGTGTTCTCTTGCCCTCACTTTATGAACACTGAGGGTAAAAACTTTTCCAAAAAGCTGTAGAAACTCACTGGCCCCATTCCCTCCACTCACTTATCAATACAGACTCACCACTCACTGATTAGCTTTGATTTGGGTTCTGTGCTCAGTGCCTGGTACATTTATATAAACAACTCTTTGGTCTCTAGCAGTGTCGTGCTATACTTGTATGAATGGTGGTCAAATATGCAACGATGTGCCACAAACCAAGAAACACTGAAGCATCACCAATAAGGAAGGCTTCTCCCCGCAGGGAGAAGGGGTTGGTCCTGCAGAAGCCTTGTTTTCAGATTTCTGACCCTTTGACTGTGTGTGTGTGTGTGTGTGTGTGTGTGTGTGTGTGTGTGTGTGTGTTGTTGCTGTTTCATGCCACCAAAAAGTTTGTGATAATTTGTACATCAGTCAGAGGGAGCTAATACACATTTGGCAAGCAGGGAAATTGAAGATGCTTAGAAAGAAAGGAGTAACAGGACTGCCCACAGCTCATAGAGAATAATATTCTGGTACAGTCAGGACAAAGGAAAGGAGTTCACTGTGAGGAGCTACTAGGACACCTGGGGAAAATAAAGAATGATTTATTCCCAGGAGAAGAAAGGCTTAAAAACTTTGGAGGAAGAATTAAGAGAAGAGAGAGGCTGGTGACAAAAGTCACCCCCCCCCCCGACTCCTCCCAAAAACAGAAGAAAGGGGAATGGGTGAGAAGGAGAGGGAGATATGAAAGAAGCCACCTCAAAGCAGTAGGTTTTAGGTTGGGGGAGCTTCCCAGATTCCAGCCTGAATGACAGCCAGTGTCTGTCACCTTTGTAAAGGTAATAATTGCATGTTCCCATGAGACTTTGACAAAATGCATGTGTTAAGACAAAAGCTCATTTCAGCATTTAAGACATCATGTACAGGGCTGGGGATACAGCATAATGATTATACAAAAATACTTTAGAGTCTGAAGCTCTGGTGTCCCAGGCTCAATTCCCAAAACCACAAGACAGAGTTAAGCAGTGTTGTGGTCAAAATAAATAATTTTTTAAAATTCCTGTGCTAAGGGGCCAACCATTGTCACACATGGTTGAGGGTTTACATTATCATACACAGAGACCAAGGGCCGAGCCCGGGTCCCCAGCTGCAAGGGGGGAGCTTCACAAACAGTGAAGCAGTGTTGCAGGTGTCTGTACCTCTCTCTCTCCCTCTCCCCCCGCTTATTTTTTTAATTTTACTTATTTATTTTTTAATTGAGCCTACATTACTTGGGTGAAACCTTTCCTTTCATAGTATACTCTAATTCCATCCCAGGTGGTTCACTTTCTAACAAAGTCCCAAAATCTAGATATACATCAGGTTCTGTGAGAGAGAGAGCTTATGTTCACACGTATCCATAAACTAGTGCAAAATATATACCTGAAAGCAGAAGTACACTAGAGTTTGCAGTGAGTATCCCCCTAACACTTCCTCTCCACTATTCCAAGCTTTGGGCCCATGGTTGCTCAACAATTTATTTGGCTTTGTATGTTAACTCTCTTTTCAATCACCAGGTTCCAGATGCCACCAGGATGCTGGCCAGGCTTCCCTGGATTGAAGACCCCACCAATGTGTCCTGGAGCTCTGCCTCCCCAGAGACCCACCCTACTAGGGAAAGAGAGAGGCAGACTGGGAGTATGGACCGACCAGTCAACGCCCATGTTCAGCGGGGAAGCAATTACAGAAGCCAGACCTTCCACCTTCTACAACCCACAAAGACCCTGGGTCCATGCTCCCTGAGGGATAGAGAATGGGAAAGCTATCAGGGGAGGGGGTGGGAAATGGAGATTGGGTGGTGGGAATTGTGTGGAATTGTATCCCTCCTACCCTATGGTTTTGTTAATTTATCCTTTCTTAAATAAAAAGAAAAAGAAAAAAGAAAAGAAGAAAGAAAAAGTTCTCTATTTCAGGAAGGAACGAACCAGGAAGAGGAACAATCTGAAGATTTTAGGCCAATGGCTTAGAAAGATCCAGGTCTTGAGAAGCTTACCTATTTAAACTGCTTTACTCAATACTGTTTAAAATGAAATGATGTCAAAATAGTATTTGCATTAAGATACAATTTAATTTGCAGATGAAGAATGCAATACCCCTGAGATTTACTAAATAGTTCCATAACTCTCTTAACTAACGAAGCACATCCTGACATTAATTAATTTAGTCAAATTGCTTTCCATCTTAAGGATGAGTTAGAGTTGAGTCAGCACCAATGACAGTTTGCTCACTTCAAGGGATTTCTAGGGCTCCTGCTCAGCTCCAGGCATCACACAAGAGACAGAGAATCCCTCTCAGAAATAAACTTCTCATTCAACCAGCTTATCTGTATGTCTGGAATAGCTGAGTGTTGGAACCAAACAAAAAAAGTTTGAGTTTCTTAGGAAGGATGTAGGTATAGGAGGCACTGTCCACACTCCTTTGCTGGAAGAACAGGAGGAAACATTGTGAAGAGAGATCAGGGCCCAAACTTCCAGCCCCACCTCCCAACTGGAAGATTTTAGAAACAGCCAACACAGAATCTTTTGTGGAAAGAACCCCATTCTCAGTATTGTGCAGTATCACAAAATAAAACTTTCCCCTTCATATTAAGGACTGAAGTGCAGAGTTTTGATTATTTCTCTGGCTTTGAGCAGGCAGGAAATTCTGGACTATTCCAGCAAGACGGATAATAACAGAATTAGCAGGTATGTGTGTACACAATTCAGGTATAAGATCCCAGGTAAAGTGGACAGAATAGGTGGTACTCTTTTCCTTCTAAATTCTACAAGTTAGGATGTTAAATCCTTATTGGGAAATATCCTCTGCTTCCTCCCCTTAAGTAAGATAGGGGCCTGTGTATTGTTCTCTAGGTCAAGCAAAGGGCTACCACGTGTGGTCAACACAGCATAGTACAGGAGAGAATGCAGTTATGAGTGAACATCCTGCTCATCCTTCAAAGGTTCCCTCTTTCATCAAGGCAGAATTCATCATTCCTTAATGGCACTATTTCTTTAATCTGTAACTTCTTTTCTCCAGCAAGTAAATTTATCATTATTTAAAAATATTGAGACTGTACACCTAAAACAGTTGTATAACCTGTTGCCTCAATAAAAGATTTTGTAAATAAAATATTACTTTGATCATTAAAAATAAAGCATCTAGCCCCATGAAGAAAGAGTTTCTATAATACTTGGTAATATCCCAACAGAGCTGAAAACAGGCTGATGTGATCTATATTTCAGGAAATAAGATTTCACTAGAAGAAAGAAGTACTTCCCAGATAAAATGTCTTGCTCTGGAGGTACAACATAAACTGAACTGTTTAAAACCCAAGAGTTAATTGACAGGGTATTTCAATGTCTTTCTACACTATTCTCCCAGCAAGTCACTCAGTTTAAGAAAGACTGGTCCTCCATATACTTTTTCAGCAAGAACCAAATGGACATCAATAGATTACAAGTCTTATCAAGTCAACGGCTTTGGCTACTTCTGGAGTAGGCAATCCTTTTTATTCCAGTTGAATCAATCTGAACATCAAGCCCACTAATTGCTATTGCTTTTTTTTTTTACATTTAATCAGCAATAATTCCAATCCCAAAGGTCATACAGTCATTAAATGGCAACTGCTATATTACCCTAAAATTCATGAACAACATTAAATGTTCACAATTAAACATTCTTTATTCTACCATCAAGCATAAAGAAATCACATTTTTGCTGCTCATTATTTGAGCATTATTTATACATGTGTAACTGTGTAAGCCATTCTCAGCCAAAACCCTGGGCAGTCACTGGTAAAAGTTTCATGTTACAAAATCCACAAAATGCAGCCTACCATTTCTTGAATGAGAAACTCTACCAGAAGGTCACATTGGAATACCCTGAACTCTACCACAAAACCACAGACAACAATGCTTTTGACATTTGCTCTTAACTATGCTTAGCACCTCAATTAGAACTATCTTAAGAGTCAATAGTGCAACAAATACTTAGACAACAGAATCAGTCACTGCTTGATAATTATTTGGATAAAAGAAAGGAAAAATTTACTGTTTTCCTTCATTGACCAAACCTTGATCTTTCTTCAGAAAGTGTGTAAGTTTTTAACATTGGACAAACAATAGCAGTGGTATAGTCTGAGAAAGAAGAAATTCAATGTCAACTTACTTAATAGTTGGCAATAGAGGGCCTGTAAACTTCTCTTCATGGTATCATCTGGTCTTGCTTATCCTCCAGTTTATTCATGATTCTGTCTGGGAAATTGGGAGAAGAAAATTGTTTCATCCAGGGAATATATTTCGAATCAACAGCCAGAAAGAACTCTGCTGAACATGGTACTGGTTATAAAATCTAACTGACTTTGAAGGAAATTTTTTTTTCAGAATGGCTACACCACACTTTAATTTACCACAATCTACATTATAAAGCCACCAATTAATCAACTGGTCAAATCTCAAAACTAAACTCCCCATTGACAGACACTCATATGTGTAATTAGAGAGTAAGAATTTGGCTTCAGAAATTTTGAGGACAAGTAATTAACCTCCCTCAAGCTATACTTTTGAAATAGAAAGAGAAACAAGAAATGCCCAATTTTATTTCTGCAATGGTATTATCAAACAGATACAACAAAATATTTCATTCACACAAAATGGTACTATTATGTTATCAGAAAAGTCACAGCACATTTTTGCACAGAAAAACAAAGAAAAACATGTCATGACTTTCCTTACAACCCAGTATATTAGATAACTTTTCTATTACTCTCTGATTAAAAGAGATACATTTAGAATAAAATATTTGAAAACTATAGTTAAACAGAAAAAAACAGATAGGAATATATATGGTACAAACTATTAATACTATTAACTGCTGTGCCCAACCCAGTGTTCATGTTGATTGCTCTTTTATTATATAGAATACACTCTAATATTTCTTCTCAGCTACAGAAACTTCCTCCTGTCTTGTTATTTTACATGGCACACAGTATTTCTTTCAAATAAATTCCCAGAAAATAAATCACCAAAATACAATTTAAGGCTTTTGAACTATGTTATCAAACTGCTTTTCATCAATAATAGCATGTTAAAATATCTACTAGGTAATATTCTACCCAATGACAAAAAATTATCATGTCTTTGAATATTTTCCAACTAAACTGACTTATAGTCTATCTCATTGCTTCAATCTGCACTTTATGTCTATTGACTATTTGTATTTATTTATTTTTTTCTAATTCACACCAACAGATATTCTGTAGTTGATTTTCTGAACCTTCTCCTAGGCCCATTACATATTTCCTTGTCAAATCTAGTTTCATGAGTGCAATTTATAATGTTCCTAGCTATGACCTTGGAATATGAGCTCAGACCAACAGCGATGCAGAGGTTACACAGTCTCCTGTGCTAAATATGAATAGATATGGGGCTTAAAATCAACAGTATTTATATACTTTTCCCATATTTGGGAGTTACTCTCTTCTCTGATACAGCTTTCTAGTCCTATTTCCAACTCTGACACCATCTCCCCAGACAATACTTTTAGCCCACTTGCATGTTAGCTGTTGGGCTCAGGCAAAATTTAGTAAAGTCAAGGGCCCCTTGGAACAAACCTAAAATAGCATCTTCCAACATGAAGACCCCAACTTTCATCTGCTATACTCTTACCTTTAGATTCCTGATTATTATTTGTTCTGCTTTTTATGTTAATGCTTTTCAGCCACTAAATTGCACATGCTACCACGACACCAATATAACTTCCCTGAGCAAATGACCTCATCACTGTGTCCTGGAACCCCACCTCCCTAGAGGTCTACCCCACTAGGGAAAGATAGAAATAGGCTTGGGGTATGGATTGCCCTATCAACACCTATATCCAGCTGAGAAGCAATTACAGAAGCCAGACCTCCCATCTTCTGAACCACATAAGATTTTTGGTCCATACTCCCAGAGGGATAAAGTATAGGGAACCTTCCAATGGAAGGGATGTGATATGGGAACTCTGGTGGTGGGAATTGCATGGAATTGTACCACTCTTACCTCACAATCTTATCAGTCATTATTAAATCACTAGTAAAAAAATTAAATTAAATTTTTAAAAATCTAGTTTCAATAGTAACCAGAATCCTTCAAGCTTTATACTGAATCACCCTCAATATCTGATCAAATTGTTTCATTACCATTCTGCAGGCCATGATTACCTTGGTCTGTTTTCAGTAAGAATCCTGTTAGGGCACATGATAATGTGCAAGGAAGAAAGGACTGCCAGCTCTACTAGACATTAAAACATGCTCTAAAGTCTCTACAATTGAAGCGACTTGGTAGTGACACATGAATAGATCAAATGGACACATGGAAATATAGCATATGACAAAGGAAACATATCAAAGACACGTATCAAAGTAATGTGTAAAATATGAACCTGTCAATGCTCATGTTCAGGGGGGAAGCAATTACAAAAGCCAAACCTTCTACCTTCTGCATCCCACAATGACCTTGGGTCTATACTCCCAGAGGGTTAAAGAATAGGAAAGCTATTGGGAAAGGGGATGAGATACAGAGTTTTGGTGGTGGGAATTGTGTGAAGTTGTACCCCTCTTATCCTATGGTTTTGTCAATGTCTCCTTTTTATAAATAAATTAAAATTTTTTAAAAATTTTAAAATGAACTTTCAAGTTAAGACTTGTAAATAGACGCAGACTGGTGTAAAAAAAAATAAACCTTTACTCATTCCAAATTCCATATACCATAAATTTCAGTGAATTAAACATTTAAATACAAAAAAAAAAAGAAGGGCCATGAAGATGAAACAGCCAGAGCACAACAGAAGACAGAGAGGGGGAGAGAAAGACAGACACCCGCAGACCTGCTTCACCACTTGTGAAGCGACTCCCCTGCAGGTGGGGAGCTGGAGGACTCAACCAGGATCCTTACATTGGTCCTTGCGCTTCATGCCACGTGCACTTAACCCACTGCGCTACCGCCCGACTCCCAGGATTTATTTTTAATTGTAGAAAGTAAACTATAGACATACTAAAAGAAAATATGGACAAATTCTTCCTCTACTTGGGAGTAGAGAAATTTTTCTAACTCTGAAGCAATAAGAAAAAATATCAATTTCATTACATAAGAAACACACAATAAATGTTTCTATAAATTTAAAAAAGGAAGTGACAAAATACAAATGAAAAACTAGAAAACTATGTTCACCTTATAGTAATCAAAATTTATCTGTATATAACAAAAATCTATATATAAAAATATGTAAAAAAAAAAAAACTACTGGAAATCATCAATAAATTCTGTAAAGTAGGATGAGTTGGATAGTATAATGATTATGCAATAAGACGCTCATGCTTGAGGTTCCAACCCCCGACACCACCATAAACCAGAGCTGAGCAATATTCTGATAAAAACAAAAAACAAACAAAAAGCCCATCAACAACTAAAACAACAACAAAAAACTCCAATAAAATAAAATAAACTCAGTAAAGTAGCAGGTTGCAAAATCAATACTCATAAATACATGCCATTTCTTTATACAGAAGATGGGATAGTGAAAATGGGACTCAAGGAAGAAATCTCATTTATAATTGAATAAAATAAAATAAAAAAAGAATACCTAGGAATAAATCTAACAAAAGAGGTGAAGGATCTTTTCAATGAAAACTATAAGATATTGTTAAAAGAAATAGAGAATAATACAAAGAAATGGAAGAACATCTGTTTTTGGGTTGAAAGGATAAATATCATTAAAATGGCAAGCCTACCCAAAGCAATCTATAGAGTCAATATTATATCTACTAAAATCCCAATGATGTATTTCAATGAAATTGAACAACTTATCCAAAAATTCATGTGAAACTATAAAAGACATGAAGAGCAGGAGCACTCCTGAGAAAAAAAAAAAAAAGAAAATGGATGCATCACAATTTCTGACTTCAGTTTACATTATAAAGCAATAGTAGTTGAAACAATGTGGTCTTGAAACAAAAATGGATATACAGACCAATGGGACAGGATAGAGAGCTCAGAACTAAACCCACACATGTATAAGCACATTGTATGATAAAGGGGCCAAAACAGTGAGTAGGGGAAAGAAAGTTTCTTTAACAAATGGTGTTGGGTGAACTGGACAACCACATGTAGAAAAATGAAACTAGAAGGAATTATGTTAAGTGAGCTAAATCAGAAAGATAAAGATGAGTATGGGATGATCCCACTCATCAACAGAAGTTGAGGAAGAAGATCTGAAAGGGAAACTAAAAGCAGGACCTGACCAAATTGTAAGTAGGGCACCAAAGTAATAATCCTGTGGTGAGGAGTAGACATGCAGCTTCCTGGGACAGTGGGGGGTGGGAGTGGGTGGGAGGGATGGGTCACAATCTTTTGGTGGTGGGAATGGTGTTTATGTACACTCCTAGTAAAATGTAGTTATATAAATCACTAGTTAATTAATATGAGAGGGGGAAAATTAATTGTATGTCTCGAAGTTTTTCAAAACACAAACTGAATCTTTTTAATATATAGGCTGTGTAATTGATATGCAAACTCTCTCAAAAGCCTAGACCAAGTAGATCAGAAGCAACCAATAGCACAGCTATATACAAGATACTGGGTACTGTACAGCAAACCCTAACAAAAGGACTTTTCAAAGTTAACGCAATTACCAAACAATGTGATGATAACATTAACTATCGATTGTCTTTTTGAACCCTAAGACAGCAGGAACCTCACATCTCCACTATAGAGCCTCTACTTCCCCCAGTCCTGGAACCCTTGGATAGGGCCCACTTTCCTGCATGCCTCTCCCAATCCATATCAAATAATATTGCATCCGCCGATCACAACCTAACCAACACAACGATTGCCACCTCAACATGCTTCACTTCAGACTGTGTCCAGAGACTTCATGTGTGGAATGACAACCCTTCAACTTCATTACTTGGGTGAGACCTTTCCTTTCATAGTACACTCTAAATTCATCTCAGGTGGTTCACTTTCTAACAAAGTCCCAAAACCTAGATATACACCAGTTTCTGTGAGAGAGAGCATATGTTCACACATATCCATAAACTACTGCAAAATATATACCTGAAAGCAGAAGTACACTAGAGTTTGCAGTGAGTATCCCCCTAACACTTCCTCTCCACTATTCCAACCTTTGGGTCCATGATTGCTCAACAATTTGTTTGGCTTCGTATGTTAACTCTCTTTTCAGTCACCAGATTCCAGATGCCATCAGGATGCCGGCCAGGCTTCCCTAGACTGAAGACCCCACCAATGTGTCCTGGAGCTCAGCTTCCCCAGAGACACACCCTACTAGGAAAAGAGAGAGGCAGACTGGGAGTATGGACCGACCAGTCAACGCCCATGTTCAGCAGGGAAGCAGTTACAGAAACCAGACCTTCCACCTTCTGCAACCCACAATGACCCTGGGTCCATGCTCCCAGAGGGATAGAGAATGGGAAAGCTATCAGGGGAGGGGGTGGGAAATGGAGATTGGGTGGTGGGAATTGTATGGAATTGTATCCCTCCTACCCTATGGTTTTGTTAATTAATCCTTTCTTAAATAAAAAAAAAGAAAGAAAAATGAAACTAGAACACCACCTAACACCATGCACCAAAATTAACTCAAAATGAATCAAAGATCTGAAGATTAGACCTGAAACTATAAAATACATAAAAGAGTACATCGGTGAAACATTTCAGGACCCTAACATTAAGGATGCATTTGGAGACTTTACCCCATGGGCAAGGGAAACAAAACCAAAAATGAACAAATGGGACTATATCAAATTAAAAAACTTATACATATCAAAGGAAAATTCCATAAGGATAACCAGGAAACCCAGCAAATGGGAGAAGATATTTGCACACTATACTTCAGACAAGTGGTTGATATCAAACATCTATAAAGAACTCATACAGCTCAACAGAAAGAGCAATCCAATTAAAAAGTGGGCAGAAGATATGAACAGACGGTTCTCTGAAGAAGAGATAAACATGGCCACAGACATATGCAGAAATGCTCCAATTCACTCATCATTAGAGAAATGCACATTAAAACCACACTGAGATTCTACCTCACACCTGTGAAAATGGGCTCCATCAATAAAACAAGAGAAGATAAATTTTAGAGAGGATGTGGGGAGAGAGAGGAACTCTACTATACTGCTGGTGGGAGTGCAAATTGGTGCAGCCATTATGAAGGACAATATGGAGAATCCTTAAACAAATACAAATGGAAATACCTTATGATCCAACAATTCCACTCCCAGGCATTTACCCAAAAGATATCATAACACTGATTCAAAGGGATATATGCACCCCCATGTTCATAGTGGCTTTATTCACAACAACAAAAACTGGAAACAATCAAAATACCCTTCAACAAATGACTGGATAAGAAAATTATGGGGCATATGCTCATGGAGTATTACTCAACAACAAAAAAGATGATATTGTGTCCTTTGGGATATAGTAGATGGAATTGGATTATGCTTATGAAGCAAGTAAGGAGGTGAAGGACAACTACAGAATGGTTTCACTCATATGTGGAAAATAGAGAATTGCACATATGAATATGGAAAAAAATCAGCATATATCTAAGAACTATAGTGGTTATCTGTGGGGGTGGGGATGGGGACAGAGACCTTTGGTGATAGAAGTGGTAAGGAAAAAAAAAAGACTATACTACTGTAAACCACTAACCCCCAATAAAAAATAACTTTAAAAAAAAAAAAGAGGTATCTTACGTCTCAGGTTACTAGTCCCCCGCGGTGGGGGTGGGGAGAGAATCTGTATATAACACAAATTTATGTAAGTATATAACAAAAATTATCCATATACAACAATAAAAGTACATTTGTAACCCCAAAAGCAGTATCGATGCTGCGTTAGCAGTCATTTCACAAACCTGTGCAGAGCAGGATAGATTTGAGTTATCCAATAAGCATGTTCCTAGCTAAGAACAAACTGTCACTTTGAACCCCAAAATGACACATTTTGAACAGTCTGCAATGACCACAAGGTAAAGAGGGTCAGAAAATGAGGAAGCAGAGTAAGGCACCTAAGTAAAAACCCTGTGGTGAGGGGGAGGGTGGACATTCGGCTACCCAGGGCGGCGGTGGGGCGGGGGTGGGTGGGTGGGATGGGACACAGTCTTTTGGTGGTGGGAATGGTGTCTATGTACACTCCTATTAAATTGTAGTCACATAAACCACTATTTAATTAATATGAGAGGGGAAAATTTGTTATGTCTCGAACTTTTTAAAACACAGACTGAGTCTTTTTAATACATAGGCTGAGTCACTTCGATATGTTGATTCTCTCAAAAGCCTAGACCAGGGAGAACAGAAGCAACTGGTGGCACAGCTATATACAAGATGTTGGGTATTATACAGCAAATCCTAACAAAGGGACTTTTCAAAGTTAACCCAATTACCAAATAATGTGATGGTTGCAATAACTGTCCATTGTCTTCTTGAACCCTAAGACTGCAGGAACCTCACATTTCCACTATAGAGCCTATATTGCCCCCAGTTCTGGAACCTTGGGGTGGAGCACACTTTTCCTGCATGCTTCTCTCAATTCATATCAAATAATATTGCATCCACCAATCACAACCTAATCAACACAACCTCAGCATTATTCACTTCAGACTGTGTCCAGAGATTTTAGGTGTGGAATGACAACCCTTCAGCTTCATTACTCGGGTGAGACCTTTCCTTTCATAGTATTCTCTAATTCCATCCCAGGTGGTTCACTTCCTAACAAAGTCCCAAAACCTAGATATAGGCCAGGTCCCCTGAGATAGAGCATATGTTCACATGTATCCGTAAACTAGGGAAAAATATATACCTGAAAGCAAAAGTACACAATAGTCTGCAGTGAGTGCCCCCCAACACTTCATCTGCACTATTCCAGCCTTTAGGTCCATGATTGTTCAACAATTTGTTTGGCTTTGTATGTTAACTTTCTTTTCAGCCACCAGGTTCCAGATGCCAAGAGGATGCTGACCAGAATTCCCTGGACAACCGACCCCACCAGTGTGTCCTGGAGCTCCGCGTCCCCAGAGCCCCAACCTACTAGGGAAAGAGAGAGGCAGGCTGGGAGTATGGATCAACCAGTCAACACCCATGTTCAGTGGGGAAGCAATTACAGAAGCCAGACCTTCCACCTTCTACAACCCATAAAGACCCTGGGTCCATACTCCCAGAGAGATAAAGAATAGGAAAGCTATCAAGGGAAGGGATGGGATATAGAGATCTGGTGGTGGGAATTGTGTACCCCTCCTATCCTATGGTTTTGTTAATGTCTCCTTTTTTAATTAATTAATTAATTAATTAATTAGAAATAAAGAAAGATGGTAAAAAAAAAAGAAAGAAATTAAGGAAGCAGTTGAAACTTGACTATGACAACTGGTATGAGTCTGAGAACAGAAAACAGTCTCCAGGACTTGGGTTTAGGAGGATCAAGTTGGGGAAGGACATACACTCCTGCACAGCTCAAGCTGTGAACTTCTTCCTCTGGTGGGAAGAGAATAATAAGAAAAAAATGTGAGAACTGGAAAGTCTTCTAGTCCTCTCCCCTTTTCAAGTAATATAAAAAGCAGCAGTCATTACCTGGAAAAGAAGGAAAGGTTTGATTTGGCCACTCTTGTGCAAAAATTATTTTCCCTTTCCTCCCCCTTCCTCTGAGCCCCCAGATCTTCTGTGATAGACCATAGACAATGGAGGTTTCACCTTTTATTACTCTTGATTCTTTCTTAGAGACCATCTGTGAGTGAAATTCTTAAGAGACCATCTGTGAGTGAAATTACTCCTTCTGGAGTATTTCACTCATTGTTACCCCTTCTAGTTCTATCCACGCTGTAGCAAAAAAGATTTCATTCTTTCTTAAGTTGTGTAGTATGTCATTGTGTAATATACAACTTCCTTAACTACTCATCTGTTGTTGGGTACTGTGTAGTACTATGTAGTTTGCAAATTTTGGTGATTACAAACAGAACTGCCACGACGCAGGGGTAGATAGCATAATGGTTATGCAAAGAAACTTTCATGCCTGAGGCTCCAAAGTCCCAGGTTCAATCCCTGCACCGCCATAAGCCAGAGCTGAGCAGTGCTCTGGTTAAAAACAAAAAACAAAACAAGAAAGGAAGGAAGGAAGGAAGGAAGGAAGGAAGGAAGGAAGGAAGGAAGGAAGGAAGGGAGGGAGGGAGAAAGGAAGGAAGGGAGAAAGGAAGGAAGGAAGGAAGGAAGGAAGGAAGGAAGGAAGGATGAACCAAAAGTAGGGCACCAAAGTAAAAAATCTCTGGGTGAGAGCCCCACCATACTAGGGAAAGAGAGAGGCAGGCTGGGAGTATGGATCGACCAGTCAACGCCCATGTTCAGCGGGGAAGCAATTACAGAAGTCAGACCTTCCACCTTCTGCATCCCATAATGACCTTGGGTCCATACTCCCAGAGGGATAAAGAATAGGAAAGCTATAAGGGGAGGGGATGGGATACGGAGATCTAGCAGTGGGAATTGTGTGGAGTCATACCCCTCTTATCCTATGGTTTTGTTAATGTCTCCTTTAAAAAAAAAAATCTCTGAGTGGAGGGTGAATGGTGGATGTTCAACTTCAGGGGAGGGGAGGATGGGATGGGACACAGTCCTTTGGTGGCGGGAATGGTGTTTATGTACACTCCTATTAACTTGTAGTCATATAAATCACTATTTAATAAATATGAGAGGGGAAAAATTGATTGAATGTCGGGTCCGGGTGTTGGCACAACTGGTTGAGTGCACATGTTACAAAACACAAGAGCCTGGGTTCAAGCCCCTGGGTCCTCACCTCTATGGGAACTGCTTTGTAAGTCGTGAAGCAGTGCTACAGGTGTCTCTCTGTCTCTCCCCCTCTCTATCATTCCCTTCCCTCTCGATTTCTGGCAGTCTCTATCCAATAAATAATTAAAGATAATAATGATTTTTAAAAAATTGAATGAATGTCTCCAACTTTTTAATGCACAGACCATAGGCTGAGTCTTTGAAATGTTGACTCTCCTAAAAGCTTAGACCAGGAGAGCAGAAGCAACCGGTGGTGTTACTTTATAACATATGTTTATATATAACATAAAAGGACAAATTATTGTGAGATTGTGTGTGATACAGCAAATCCTAACAATGGGATTTTCAAAGTCAACCCAACTGCTAAATAATTTGATTACAGTAATAACTGTCTATTGCCTTCTTAAACCCTAAGACAGCAGGAACCTCCCGCTTCCTCTATAAAGCCCAAATTTCCCCAAGTCCTGGAACCTCTAGGGTGGGAATCACTTTCCAGCATGCTTCTCTCAATTCATACCAACTGATACTGATCCCAACCTAATCAATGCAGTGAGTACCACCTCGGCATGCTTTACTTTGGACTGTGTCCAGAGACGTCAGGCATGGAATATCAACCCTTCAGCATCATTACTCGGGTGAGACCTTTCCTTTCTCATAGGAGTCTCTAATTCCATTTCTGTTGGTTCACTTTCTAACAAAGCCTCAAAACCTATGTATAGAACAGGTTCCATGAGATACAACAGGTGTGCACATGTATCCATAAATTAGGGCAAAATATATACCTTAAAGCAAAAGTTCACAATAGTCTGCAGTGAGTCAATAAATGAAGCAAGCAAATAGAAAGACTTAAAAAGACACCATAAAGTTCCTAACTAAATAGTTTCTACTTAGACCGAGACACTCTTCTCACCTACTTCCTATTACACTTCCCTCAGTCACTCCAAAGCTAACCTTATCAAAGTAAGGACTACAAAAGCTGTATAAGGGCAAGAGACTGGCATAATTTAATTTTTGTGGGGGTACTGAACATGGTGTGCTCTATGGGCTGGGCAGGGCATGAGATCACCATTCACTTCCCAATTTTTTTTTAGATATTTATTTATTTATTCTCTTTTTGTTGCCCTTTTTTATTGTATAGTTATTATTGTTGTCTGTCTTTGTTGTTGGAGGGAAAGACAGAGGGGGAGAGAAAGATAAGACACCTGCAGACCTGCTTCACCAGGTGAAGCGACTCCCCTGTGAAGCGACTCCCCTGCAGGTGGGTAGCCGGGGGCTCGAACCAGGATCCTTACACCATTCCTTGCGCTTTGCGCCACGTATGCTTAACCTGCTGCACTACCGCCCGGCTCCCAGGATGACTCTTTAGTCACTACCAGGCCACCCCATCAGCTGGTGCCCTAGTCAGGGAGTCCTAGGAGTCCCGCACAGAATGATGGGCCTAGACCTCGAATAGATCCCTCTCTCCACTATCGCTGGTTATTTCTATCAGAAATAACATAATAGACCCCTTTGGGGGTCCCCATAAGACCTTTCCCTCAATGTGGATCAACAATGGTAGAGAATGTTCCATCCTCCGAAGTGGGGTTGGATAACATACTCTATATTCCACCTGAGGAAGATGGGTCCTGAAACTGGTGCAACTCAGAATGTCCTTATTCATGGCCACAGAAGGTGAGTTCAGACCTAAAGGGATGCAGAGGTTACATAGGCTCCTAAGCTGAATATGGGCCCCAGATCAAATTGATGGAGTTTACAGTAAACAATATTTATACACTTTTCCCATATTTTGGAGCTACTCTCTTCCCTGATCAGGCTTTCTAGCCCTTTTTCCAGCTGTGACATCATCTCCCCAGACAATAACTTGGGTCCACCTGTATAGCAGATGGCAGGTCAGGAAAAAACTAATAAAGTCATGGGCCCTTTGGAATATATCTAAAATAGACCTACTAGCTATTTCCAAAACAGAGACCCCAAATGTTCATCTGCATTATTCCAGCCTTTAGGTTCATGATTAATCAACAATATGTATGACTTTATATGTTAATTCTTTTTAAAATTTTTTTAAAATATTTATTTATTTCCTTTTGTTGCCCTTGTTGTTTTATTGTTGTAGTTATTATTGTTGTTGTTATTGATGTCATCATTGTTGGACAGGACAAAGAGAATTGAAGAGAGGAGGGGAAGACAGAGAAGGAGAGAGAAAGATAGACACCTGCAGACCTGCTTCACCACCTGTGAAGTGACTCCCCTGCAGGTGGGGAGCTGGGGGCTTGAACCGGGATCCTTAGGCCGGTCCTTGGCTTTGTGCAGCATGTGCTTAACCCACTGCGCTACCGCCTGACTCCCTATATGTTCACTCTTTTTCAGCCACCAGGTTCTCTATGCTACCATGATGCCAACCAGACTTCCCTGGGCAGATGACCCCACCAATGTGTCCTGGAGCCCCACTTCCCCCAGAGCCCTGCCCCACTAGGGAAAGAGAGAGACAGGCTGGGAGTGTGGATTGACCTGTCAGCGCCCATGTTCAGTGGGGAAGCAATTACAGAAGCCAGACCTTCCACCTTCTGCACCCCATAATGACCATGGGTCCAT
Source organism: Erinaceus europaeus (assembly GCF_950295315.1). Lineage (NCBI taxonomy): Eukaryota > Metazoa > Chordata > Mammalia > Eulipotyphla > Erinaceidae > Erinaceus > Erinaceus europaeus. Next base: position 149,961,929 of record NC_080162.1, read on the forward strand.
ACTCCCAGAGGGTTAAGGAATAGGAAAGCTATCAGAAGAAGGGATGGGATATGGAACTCTGGTGGTGGGAAATTTTCCCCTCTTATCTATGGTCTTGTCAGTGTTTCCATTTTATAAATAAATAAGTAAAATAAATAAATATAAAGAAAGAAAGAAAAATGCCACTAGCACAGGTATACATAGATGTATTAAGATTACTAGGAAAAGGATTGCTGGGTTCTTTAAGTTGATTCATTTTCAATCTTCTGAGGAATACCCAAGCTGTTTTCTACAGGTGTTGAGCCACTTTACATTCCCACCAACAGTGTAAAAGGACTAATTCTCTCCACATCCTTGTCACCACAGGTTGCTTCTATTCTATTTGATGCAAGACAGGGTCAAGGTGGTATCTCCTTGTCTTAATCTTCATTTATCTTATAGTCAGAGATTTTGAGCATTTATTCACATGCCTACTGGTCTTTTTGCATTTTATTTTTTAATTTTTTATTGTGGGGGTTAGTAATTTATACAGTCAACAGTAAATACAGTTGTTGGTAAATGTATAAAATTTCTCAGTTTTCTGCTAAACACTGTAAGCCCCCACTTAGGTCCTCTTCCACCATGCACCAGGACTTGAACACACATCCCTTCAAACCCCCAGAATTCTTTATTTGGCACAATACACCAAACCCAGTCTAAGTTCTGCTTTGTGTTTCCCCTTCTTTTCTTATTTCCAACATCTGTCTATGAGTGAGATCATCCCATATTCACCCTTCTCTTTCTGGCTTATCTCATTTAACATGATCCCTTTAAGCTCCATCCAAGATGAGATAAAGAAGGTGAATTCACCATTTTTTTTTTTTAATTTTTCAGTTGAAAAGACAGAGAGATGCTTCAGTGTAGTGAAAAATACACTACAATTTGTCTTTTGTGATTTTGCTATTAAAGGCTAACCAAACACTAAGGGCAGGGAATTAAATGATATTGGAGTAATGCCAAACACACAAACAGTATGTTCTATCATTCTGACTACACTACTCAAGAAAAAGATATTTTCTTGTCTCTAGCAGACTCATCCATTTTTTTTCTTTTGTGGTACCTGAAAAATAGATTTTTCAGAAACTGAATATTTGGGGACCTAAAATATTTCTTTTGGGCAGCATGCATTTGTTCTGAAAGACATGACAACATTTTATAACAGGAAAAGGAAAGGTCATATGAAATAGGCAAAGAACATTTAAACACATCATATATGCTGTGAACTAGCAACAGATTTCAGAATGTGAAATTATTCACCATTTAGCAGTCATGACTAAATTTTAATTTTTGACCTCAAACTCTTCCCCTCCACCCCAATCTCCTCCTTTTGCATCTCTGATCCAAATTAAATTCCCATAAAGTCTTCTGTAATTCTGAGGTTGTGTGAAGACAGTTTTAATAAGTGGTTTTGGTTTAATCTTTAAAAATATGTAATCTTGTCTCTGCCAACCTGGGCCTATCAACATCTTCTTCTAGTGCTGCTTTCAGGCCTGGAAGCTGTCATTTTCACCCACTATACCTGAAAAAACAATGGAAGGTGATTGACAAGAGATGAACCAGTCTCTGTGGTGCCTAGAACTGGTGCTTCCAACCCCACCTAGGCACCTGGAAAAACAAGTTAATCACATAAGAGAGACCTGCCTCACTACACCCTGGGAATGGGCACTTGCAAGAAAGAATTGAAAGGACCTCTGACATGGAGGTCTACCAACCTTCACACCTGGAAATAATGAAGTAATTTACATAGAGAAATAGTATGGACTTGCCTGAAAACACAGACCAGAGGCTTGAAATGATCTGCCAATGCCCATGTTCAATGGAGAAGCAATTATAGAAGCTAGGACTCCAACCTTCTGCACCCCATAAAGAATGCTGGCACATACCCCCCAGAGGTAGGAGAAGTGTTAGGAAAAGATGACTAGAGGACTCTGAGTTCCAATTCCATCAAGACCCCAAGACCCAGAGAAAGAGGAAAAAAAGAAGGACATTTGGAATTAGCAATAGGTGTAGGTGTGACTTAGAAAGGAACAGAAGGCAAGACCATAAAGGGAAAATGGGCCAATATATATAAATATAGGTAGTTATAGAAATAATAGTCAACTGTGACCTTGGGAAAACTACTGCAGTTTCCAGTGGAAGGAAAAGAGACACAGAATTCTGGTGGTGGGAAAGGTGTGGCATTATACCCTTGTGTCTCACAATTTTGTAAATATTAAATCACTAATAAAAATTAAAATAAAAAGGGTACTGAAGAGAAGCAGATTTTGAATTGAATATCCCCACCTCTCTCTCTCTCTCTCTTACCATATATATATATTTAAACACAAATGAGGTTATGGGGCTCTTATAGGCCAGGGGAATGTGAAGCCATAATGCTAGTATTTTAACTATATTTCAGTTGGAGTATTGGTTATACCTACTTTATTGTGTGATCAATCAGAAACTCCACATTTAGCTACATTCTTAAATCTTCATCATAGAACAAAGGGCAAAACTGATTACAGTAATATTTTGGTGGTGTCAACCCAAATAAAGCTTCCAAGTTTGGGAGAATATTTTTCCCTTGGCTAGGCACTGCATGGAATGAATACATGATCAGTAATTTATCTGCAACCATAGAGGATATTGCTGGATTTGTTGCTCCAGCAATCGTTGCCCAAGAAAAGTCTTTGAAATCCCTTGCACAAGTTGCTTTAGGTACTAACATTGTTCTTGATTATATCATAGCTGAACAAGGGACGTTTTCCTGTTATAAATAGCTCTTTTGTGTTTGGCTAAACACTTCTGGCAAAGTAGAAACAGAACTAGCCAAAATTCAGATATTAAAGCCATTCCATGCCTTGATTTTCTAGTCCTTGCAGCTGGTCCCCTTCAGGCATTGCCTCCAGATGAAGTCTAATCTTCAGTTTAGATTTCACATTTTATTTGTTATAAGAAAATTTTGTGTGGAATCAGGCAGTGGCACACTATCTGCCCAAGGTTCTGGGTTTAAGTCCCTGGTCACCCCCCTTGCAGGAAGGAAATTTCATAAGTGGTGAAGCAGTACTGTCGGTGTCTCAATAGCTCCCCCATCTCAATTTCTCTCTGTCCTATCAAAATAAAAAATAAAGAATTTAAAAAATATATGTAATCTCCCCACATGCAAGGGGGAAGCTTCACAAGTCGTGAAGTGCTGCAGATCTTCCTACCTATCTCCTTCTTCTCTCCCAGTTTTTGTCTCTATCAAATAAAAGAAGGAAATGTTTTTTTAAAAAATTAAAATATATATACGGAATTTATGTCAAGTGATTCTACAAGCAAGCTGAGAAGATCTTTTGAATGCAGAGTTAGAGTAAAAGTTATAATGAGTAGTTGGGTGGTAGCACAGAGGGTTAAGCACAGATGGCGCAAAGTGCAAGGACTGGCGTAAGGATCCCAGTTCGAGCCCCCAGCTCCCCACCTGCAGGGTAGTCACTTCACAAGCGATGAAGCAGATCTGCAAGTGTCTTTCTCTCCTCCTGTCTTCCCCTCCTTTATCCATTTCTCTCTGTCCTATTCAACAATGACAGCATCAATAACAACAATAATAACTACAACAATAAAACAACAAGGGCAACAAAAGGGAATAAATAAATACTTAAAAACATTTTTAAAAGTTATAATGAAATAAACAAATAACTGGGCAAGATGGGGTGGGCTGACATCAAACCGGTGTGGTGATCACCTGTAGAGTAAGTACTACGGTATCCAGAAGGCCCAGTGTACACTTTAATCAGGATCATCATAAGCCCTCTTGTGAGCCTCTTTAGGAACATTCCCTAACTGTGAAATGGGCAACGGTAGGGAATGCCCCACTCTCCAAAGGGAGGCTGAGTCAGCCTACTCTCCCGTTCAAGGAGGAATGGTCTTGAAATGTGTGCAGCTTAGATTGATCCCAGCTGTGATCATGAACTGCAAACTCAGACTGACAAGGACTCAGAGGTACACAGGCTCCTATACTAAATGTGAATACATATATGGCCCTGTGTCAGATCGATGGAGTAAAAATGTTCATTGGATTTATATATTTTCTGCATGTTTGGGAGCTACTCTCTGCCCTAATCCAGCTATTTAGCCCTATTCTCAGCTCTGACTACACCTTCCCAGACAACATCTCTAGCCCACCTACATGTTAACCATCAAGCTCAAACAAGCATTACTAAAGTCATGGGTACCTAGGAACATACCTAAATTAGATTCCCTAGGTTCTCTCCAACCCAAGATCTCTAATCTCATCTTCTCTATTCCTACTTTTTGTTTCCTTTTTATTGTTTAATTTTATTGTTCTGCCCTACATTTACTGTACTGCATTTCAGCCACCAAGACGCAAATGCTACCATGATTGCATCCTGACTTCCCTGGGCAGACAACCTCACCAGTGTGGCCCTGGAACCCCCACCTCTCCAGAGCCCTACCCAACTAGGAAAAGATAGAAGCTTATGAATCAACCTGCCACGGCCCACGTCCAGTGGAAAAGCAATTACAGAAGCCAGACTTCCCACCTTCTGTACCCCATAAAGAACTTTGGTCCTATACTCCCAGAAGGATAAAGAATAGGGAAGCTTCCAATAGAGGATGTGGAACTCTGGTGGTGGGAATTGTGTGGAACTGTACCCCCTCTTATACCAGAATCTTGTCAATCATTATGAAATCACTACTGAGAAAAATAAAATAGAATAATAACAAAAAAAGAATTTTAGTTCATACTCCTAGAAAGGGAGAACTGTTAGGGAAAGATAACCAAAGGGCTCTGAACTCTAGTTCCATCAGGATCCAGAAAATGAACAGGAAAAAAGGAAAGACATTTAGAAATAGTAACAGGTGTAAGTGTGACTTAGGAAGAGAAGGCAGGGTCTTAGGAAAAAAGGGCAAATATACATAAATATAGGTAGTTACAGAAATAATAGTCAACCTATTCTTGTGACTTTGGGACAACTACTTCAGTTTCTAATGGAAAGAAAGGGGACACAGAACTCTGGTGTTGAGAACAATGTGGAATTATACTGCTGTGTCTCATGATTTTGTAAATTAACATTTAAATCACTTATCAAAAATAGCAAAAAATAAATAAAATAGATAAAAGAAAGACTAGTGCAGGTAAACTCAGTCCCACAGTGAAATCACAGTATTCCAAGATTTTTTAAGACTTTCAACTTCAAAAGGTCAGGTTGTGGTGTACCTGGGTTCAGTCCCCCAGTCCCCATCTGGGGGATCCAGGGGGAAGAGGCAGCTTTAAGCATGGTAGAGATGTGCTGCAGGTATCTCTTGCCCTATTTTCTCCCTATTATGACTCTCTAAGAAAAAAAATTAAAAAGCAGAAAATATGTCCACTGGGGATAAGGAAATGATGGCATTATTGTGCAGACACCAAGCCCCAGCAACAACCGGAAGGGTAACAGATCCTTTAACTTTGTTGGATAAATAGATCATTTACCTATGCTAATACATTACTTTGTTTTGGTGACTAAAGGGTTAGGAAAATATATCCATCAGTAGTACCAAGCTTGGTGTTCCCTCCACCCCCAAACAGTTGATGGTCAGAGTTTTTAAAAAACAGAATCCAAGATCTTTCCTTCCAAAGTTCTAACTGGGGCAATATTTAAAGTCTCCCAAATGGAGACTTTTTTGTGATAAGCCAGGGCTGGAAGCCAAGAACCTAATCTGTATAGTAATTCTAAACTCTGTCTGCACATTAAAACTGTGGAGGAACAAACCAGATTAATTAAATCAGAATTCCCAAGAGATGGGGGAAAGCTGCAGGGGACTATAATAGGCAGTCAGTTGAGAGCCAGGGGCCTGTGCTCCTGCCTGAGACAGTGCAAGAGCTACAGAGAGCAGGGGAAGGAGGCCTCTCAGAGCACTTGGCATTCTCTACCAGAGACCACAAAACAATTGCTGAGAATAATAGGGCAGGAAGATGCAGTATGAGCAGGAGTGAACTGTAGATTCATTTCTTTCTTTCTTTCTTTCTTTCTTTCTTTCTTTCTTTCTTTCTTTCTTTTCCCTTTTGTAGCCCTTGTTTTTTATTGTTGTTGTAGTTATTATTGCTGTCATTGTTGATGTCATAGTTGTTGGATAGGACAGAAAGAAATGGAGAGAGGAGGGGAAGACAGAGAGGGAGAGAGAAAGACAGACACCTGCAGATCTGCTTCACCACTTGTGAAGCGACTCCCCTGCAGGTGGGGAGCCAGGGGCTTGAACCGGGATCCTTAGCGGGTCCTTGCGCTTCGCGCCACATGAACTTAACCCACTGCGCTACTGCCCAACTCCCTGTAGATTCATTTCTTTGGATTTTATAGCACTCAGTGTTTTCCAAAGAAATTAATCTAGGCACCCTGAAGCACAGCATTAAAGAAAACATGCCTTGTCACTTCAGAAGAAGGAAATCTGATATCTTCTGGCAAATAGGGGCCAAGGTTTTGGAAGGAGATAGAATCTGAGCTAAGGGGCCCGGGTGGTGGCACACCTGGTTAAGCACACACATTACAGTGTGCAAGGACCTGAGTTCAAGCCCCCGGTCCCTACCTGCAGGCGGAAAGCTTTGCAAGTGGTGCATCAGGGCTGCAGGTGTCTCTCTGTCTCTCTTCCTCTCTATCACCCCCTTCCCTCTCGATTTCTGGCTGTCTCTATCCAATAAATAAATAAAGATAACAAAAAAAAATTTTAAAGCAGAATCTGAGCTAAGTCTTTGAGGCTAAGAAGAGGTTTGACAAAGATGGGAAAGTGCACAGGAGCTGAGTAAGAACAGAGAGGCACGAATTGGAGGAAGATCTACTCGCTACTGAATGCCTTAAAATTCCCAAACAATCCAAGTTGTTTAGGCTCCCAAACTACTCAGATCAGTTTGGACCAAAGTACTGATCTTCTGTGAGGAGAAAAAATGGATAGGAAACCAGTAGACAGTAGTTGGGAAGCAGTGAGACACAGACTTCTCCAAGACTCCATCTTCCCAGATGAGAACAACAAAGCAAATGCCTCTGACATGGGTCATAACATCACTACTTCAGATGCCTCAGAGCAACTATCCCAGGCAAGATCCCAGAGTCACCTTCACAGATGTTAACACAGTACTACATGACCAACAGTACTTAGCACCCAACGCAAGTTAACATCTAGAGAGATTTAAATTAAAAGCTCAGATCTTTAGAATTTTTTTAAAATAGTGCTTTACAAGATTATTACATAACAAAGCACAGTTCTACACCACATCCATCACCAACATTCTGCGTCCCAACACCTTGACGATAACCACTAGCAATTTTAAATCCAGTATGAGTAACTCACACATGGGCTTTGTGGTAGGGAAACCAACTGAATAACTGCAGTAAGTTTCTTGTGCCTGTTGTGCTATATACAACTAGTAACTAGACTTTTCATGAAATTGAAATTCTAAACACAGACAGACAGAATTGATTAAGTCCTAGAACAATTATTTTTAAATAAGCCACTCACCTAGAATATAAGACATTACAACAGCCAATACATAAAGGTAAATCAAATGTGTAAGTCATCTGTGTCTTGTAAATCAGTTCATATCAGAAATCTACAAGTCAGAGATTTCAAAGTTGAAGAAAAAAGAGCTTTACTTCAAATATATCAGCTACTTGTTTTCCTGGGCTGTCCCTCCTCAAGCTATTGATATACACTACCCTTTGGATGCAGGCTTTATAAATTAAAATGAAAATACTAGGGAAGCAGGCATTTTGTCTTGTCTTTTCTCCTGCTGTATCCTCAGTGCTTAGAATTGGGTCAGGCACACTGTGGTGTTCAGTACACTGACTAAATAACTGATCCTTCAAAATAGCTATAGATACTACCATCAACAAGAATTCTGACCTTTAGGTTTCTGATTATTAAACAAATTGTCCTGCTTTATATCTTACTGCTTTTCAGTCACCAAGTTGCAGATGCTACCATGATTACATCCTGACTTCCCTGGACAGACAACCTCACCAGTGTGTTTTGGAACTCCTCCTCCCCAGATCCCTACCCCACTAGGGAAAGACAGAAACAGGCTGGGGATATGGATCAAACTGTTAATGCCCATGTCCAGTGGAGAAGCAATTACAGAAGCCAGACCTCCCACCTTCTGCACCCCATAAAGATCTCTGGTCCATATTCCCAAAGGGATAAAGAATAGGGAAACTTCCAATGTAGGGGAGAGTATAAGGAACACTGGTAGTGGGAATTGTATGGAGTTGTACCCCTCACATACCACAATCTTGTCAATCATTATTAGATCACCAATAAAAATTATAAAAAGTCAAACATTCCAGAACCTCAAGCATGAGAGTTTCTGCATAATCATTATGCTCTCTACCCCAAACAATTTTTTTTTTTAAACCAGAGCACTGTTAAACTCTGGCTTATGGTAGTGAGGGGGATTAAACCTGGGACATCAGAACCTCAGGCAGCAAGTCCAACATTTCAACAACTGTGTCACCCCCTAAGCTACCAGGAAACAAAATTTTCAATTTAAATAACTACACAGAGTTTCTGTGCTGGACAGCACAGCTAGAGGGACTAGAGGAAATGTATATGTGAGAGAAAAAGAAAAAGAAACCAACAAAACAAAAGACTAACAGGAATGAGGATGTAGTCCAAAAATCATTTCTTACCCAGAGGAGAGTGAGTGAACACTGCTTCCCAGACTCCAGTTTCCAACTTGCTAAAGGGTATGGCAAGAGCAACTGAAGCAAGGAGAACTGGATTTCAAATTTAAGAAGAGTCTTGGGGGCAGGGAAAATAGAATTAGCTTTCCTGTTGATTGTCAAAGAAAAGTATGAGGGAGTCGGGCTATAGAGCAGTGGGTTAAGCGCAGGTGGCGCAAAACACAAGGACCGGCATAAGGATCCCGGTTCGAACCCCGGCTCCCCACCTGCAGGGGAGTCGCTTCACAGGCGGTGAAGCAGGTCTGCAGGTGTCTATCTTTCTCTCCTCCTCTCTGTCTTCCCCTCCTATCTCGATTTCTCTCTGTCCTATCCAACAACGACAACAACAATAATAACTACAACAATAAAACAACAAGGGCAACAAAAGGGAATAAATAAATGAAATAAATATTTAAGAAAAAGAAAAGTATGAAATTTCATACCAGCGAATGTATCAAAGAGTTTTTGCTTCCTTTTTTGATGGTGATATGTTTAAACATTCAGGAAGTTGATTTAGAAACTATAACTGGGATGGGCTTCCCCAGTAGAGCACATACTTTAGCAAGTACAAGGTCCCAGACTTAAGTTCCATCACCATATGGAAGCACCACAACACAAGGGTTAGCTCTGGTGGTAGAGAAAAGACTTCAGTTGCTAGTAGGGGGTGGTATACAGACAACTATCACATGATGAGGTAAGAAATTGTACTCAGAGACTTCTGGAGCCATGGCTATATAGTAGCAGCAGTTGTGTTTTGCTCTCCCCATCAACTAAGGAAAGCAACAAAAATCACCTGAAAACTCAACAAAATATGACCAGGAGGATCTCTTAAAAAAACTCACCAAGCCACAGGTAAGTACAGACATGTGTGGCTCATGGACAGAAAGGGTTGAGTGAGAGATTCCTGGGACTAAAAGGCCATACAAGGGGAAGCTCTATAGATGTTGAGTCGATGCTTCAGTGCTATGATCTTGATCTCAATCTCTCTCCCCTATAAAATTTTAAAAAGTGAAAAAAGCTGACCCAGAGAGGTGGAACTGTGCCTATGCAAGTCACCTGCACTACAAGAAAAGTTAAAGAAAAATAAAGAATAGTAAAGGCAATATATTACTTTTATTTGTCTAGTTTAAAATGAATATAGTCACCAGAGAAGAGATGTAATTTGAAAAAAATGTATTATTAATAAATGTTGAAAACTACCTGTAGAAAAACTGGTATAAACATGCTCGGTGGAAGGACTTGACAGTAAGTGTGCAGTGAAATTACTTATATTATTAATTCATGACAAAAAAAGTGAGGTTTGGCTAAGTACAAGTTGATATGATAAGATTAATGTTCCTATTTCTTTTTTAAAAAAGAATTATTTTTATTGTTGTAGTTATTATTGTTGTCATTGGATAGGACAGAGACAAATGGAGACAGGAGGGGGAGACAGAGATGGGGAGAGAAAGATAGACACCTGCAGACCTGCTTCACCACCTGTGAAGCGACTTCCCTGTAGGTGGGGAGCCGGGGGCTCAAACCGGGATTCTTGTGCTGGTCCTTGCACTTTGCGCCACCTGCGCTTAACCCACTGTGCTACCTCGTACCTCCCTGTTACTGCTATTTCTAAACATTTGTATGTAAACCTTACAGTTAAATATTTTATAAGTGTTGTTGATTATATTTAGATCTCATACTTAACCAGTTTAATAATAAACTCAATTTTATATAAAATTTTTTTAATTATGTGATAAGCATACCCGTCTCCTAACCCATTGATCAGTAATCTGAGAGATAGATCAAAAAGGGCATTCATTCTATTCACTCATGTAGGTACTGCTGGTCATAAAACTGTAGGCAAAAGAACAAGAAGTAAACATTTATTTTACAATGTGTACCCAGAAACATAGTAGAAAAGACTGTCTTAGTGGTAGCTTCATGTCATTAAGCAGGCATTGGTGGTCTTTTTATTTAACCATTATTATTTTTGAGTGCTCAGAAAGTATAGGTTATTTCAAGGTTATAAAGCCAGCTGGCAACAGAGTCATAATTCTAACACAGGACTTCTAAGTTCACTGTTTTTCTACTGGATCATGCTGTTTTCCTATAGATAAAACATACTGATTTCTTAGAAGTTAGCTTTGAAAATAACATACCTATCAAATGTCCACATCAACAGTGATCACAAGGTTCCTAACAAATGCTTTTGATTCACTGAATATTCTCTGAAGATTTATTTCTTTTAGCTCTCTACAAAGTGACCAAAAGGAACACCTTTTCTGATTTTTTATAGATTTCTTTTTTTACTGAGGAGACAGTACAACTATTTAAAATCCTTTTTATCATTAAGGACAAAATCTCACCCCTTCTGTAGCCTCCCACACTGTAGATTAGACCTAATATTTTCTTCCTTTAGAGAGAGAGAGAGAGAGAGAGAGAGCAATTGAGTGGAAGAAATAAGAAATGTTAACTGTACTATGTCCTAAACCAAGTAACACCTCAGGGGCAGAAAGAGTCTTCTCTCTGATTTTCCTGTTTCTGCTGAAGATCTTAATATCTATTCCTGAAAACAACACACACATATACACATAGTAAACTTCTTTTTCAATAATACATAAGGTTTCTTTTGCCCTAATACCTCAGACTCCACAGCATGTTTCCACCTCACCTATGACTGCTTTCAAACATTCATTTTTCTCAACAAACTTGCACTTTCACTTGCACTTTTTTCTCAGTAAGTATCCTGTGCACGTTCACATTGAAGCCCCATGCTGCCCAGATCTAGCTCAACATTAATACCGTGTGGAACACTGCCTGCGGGGAATGAATGCACTCTTTCCCTCATTCTGGCAATACCATGTTTGTGTCAAGACTCACTTTCTCCAAAAACTCTTTCCTGATGAAATGTGTCCTTAGCCCACAACCTTTAAGAGCCACATATAAAATCCTTTAAGACTTCAGGCAGAACTTAAAGAACAAGGACAGAGGGGGAAATAAAGTAAAACTTGGACTGGATGTGGTGTGTTGCACCAAAGCAAGGGACTGTGGAGAAGGAGGGCAGGCTGGCAACAGGGTAGGAGGACTGCTTTGGGATCCTGGTGCATGATGGTGGAAAAGGATCCAAGTTTCAGGTGAGAATGTTTTGCAGACACCTTTTCTGGTCGGAGCCTGCCAACCAGGAACAGTAGTACCTGGAGAGGGTGCTAGGATTGAGAAAAGAAAGAAGACAGTGAAATGGGATCGGGAGGGCCCCAGTTCATTAACTGAGTGCCCAGATTTATTTTTCTTACAGTCTTTTATAACACACACAGCAAGAAGTTTAATTAGGCTGGCTCTGCGTAAGGTTTCTCAAAACATAATCCAGGTGCAAAAGCAAAGTACAATTTCTCAAAACATGAGCAAGATACAGTTGAGGCAAAAGTTCGTGTACTTAGACACTTATCATTTTCCCAGAGAGTCTGCAAAGTCTTTATCATTTTCTCAAGCTTTCTCCAATCATCCTAAGAGAAAGGTCAGGGGCGCACAGAAAGCCTGCTTTGCCAGCCTTCTGCTCACAGGCCCAGGGGGCTTTGCCTTTCAAGGACCTGCTGCCTCCGACACCTATCATGGGCAGATGAGAAATTATTACCCATGTGTCAACAACTGTACCGTAAACAAGTAATCCCCTTAATACAGTAATGAAAGAAAAAAACTTCCAGAATTTTAAGCAACCATAGAGAGCAACTTTTTAAACGCACTGCCATGTAGAAGTCCATTTACAACACTGTGGAAAGAGAGACTAAGGATGTAGTTCTCCCTCAAGAAGTTCAAGGTACTTGAGATTAAATTCAGAAAGAGAAGGATCTCCATCTGTGCTGAAGCATAGTGAGGTGACCTGCTTGGCTAATGAGATAGGAGTGGGGAGATGTGTGTCACTGGAGCTCTCTTGTCCCTCCACCACAAGCAGGCAGTGTTCCAGAGAGAGGCTACCCCATCTGCCCAGGGCTCAGAGTAGAGATGATAGGAAGCAGAGTAGTAAATCATCCCTACTGGCAAGTTGCCTGAGAGAGAAATAAACAGACACAATTGTCATCTACTACTATGTTGAAACTGTAACCACAGCACAGATCAGACTACCGTGACAGATGGAGTGACTCTTTAAAACACTCTTCAAAACTGAAAAGAAAAGGGATATTGCACACTAACAGAAGGGGGGAAGTTTGCTCAGTAGATAAAGATGGGGAATAGTGGGAGAGGAAACTTTGGATATGCATATACACATATATAAATATATTTTGTTCTGTCCTCCAAATAATTTTAAATGAAAATAATTTAATGTTTTAGACCATTAAAAACAAACCAGATTGGGACATTTTGGACTTTTTTCCCCTTTGCAATGAATTTTATTTTACTGAATATTTTACTGAAATACCAGCTGTCTCAATAACTCTCAATAACTCTGATACATCATAATATTTGGCATTAAAAGCCACAGAATATTGTATTGATCTCTTAATTTAGTTCCTCACATATAAACCACAGTGAGTAACATTCAGCATGAATCAATGTTCTTCTTCATTTGTCAGAGCAAAGAAGACAGGTATACTACTATCTCTGAGGACTTGAAGCAATTAGAACAAAACCCAGCTCTGTAATCAATATAAATCAGATCTCAAAGTCAGGGAAGTGGTTCAGTGGGTAGAACACAGGACTTCCAAGCATGAGGTCCTAGGTTCAGCGTATGCCAGAACAGAACTCTGATATCTGCCTGCCTTCCTGTCAATAAATAAATAAATAAACAAATAAATCTGTGCTCTAGTCACTTTCTCTTTTGACTCTCACAAACTAAACAAACAGATCTTAAAACTAGTAAACAAAGTATGTTAGGTCTGCTCTCAAACCTATACTCCCTGTCTCTTTATTGAAGGTATAATTTAAGCTTACTGAAAATGATTATTTAGGACTTAGTACACAAACAGAAGCAGAAATGGCAGATGATTTGTAAATACTAAAAAATGGGTTTTTTAAAATTATTTATTTTCCCTTTTGTTGCCCTTGTTATTTTATTGTTGTTGTAGTTACTATTGTTGTTGGATAGAACAGAGAGAAATGGAGAGAGGAAGGGAAGACAGAGAGGGGGAGAGAAAGATAGACAGACACCTGCAGACCTGCTTCACTGCCTGTGAAGAGACCCCCTGCAGGTGGGGAGCCAGGGGCTCTGGGATCCTTATGCCAGTCTTTGTGCTTTGTGCCACGTGCACTTAGCCTGCTGTGCTACCGCCTGACCCCCCCCCAGTAAAATGTTTTAAAAGGTGTTTTCTGGACAATCAGTGTCCACTCCATGACTTGCTCCACTGTCTGAAAAGTTTTCAGGACAGTTGGAAGACTTAGTGAGAAAAGTAGACAGCAGTACACAACAGAGGATTTGGCAACATTAATGGTTCAACAAATAAAATTTGCTATTCTGTCCTTGAGATACTTTTAGAATGAAAAAAAAGTCATTGTTCCTGAGTAGGAAAAGGGTATCTTAGCCATGGTTTAAGCTGAGCCTCTGAACATGACATAAATAAAACTGGCTTGAGATAGTGAAAGTCCTAAAGGCCTATACTCTAGAGAGTAGCCCGGTGACCCAGATGCTCTAACAAAACTCTGTTGCCAAAAGGTCACTTCCATCTTCACAATATTACAATATTTAACACTGAATAAAATTCTTTTTTATATATCAAGTTAAGAATTGAGATCTTTGTTGCTATGGAGATGGAATTTTTCTTTCAGTGCTGGCCTTTCGCTGACAGATAAAGCCAGTACTACAATCAATAAGAAACATCATTTCCTGTATTTCTCTAGGGGGGCAGGAAGAATTTCAAGCAAGAACCATATCTGATAGGTCCTAAATGTCTACCAGCAAAAACTTCACCTGTGAAATACTTGCAGTGCTGAAAAAAATGCCAATCTATGCCCTTACCTTGCTATGCCAAAGGATTCACTAAAGGTTTAACTATCCAGGCTTATCTTTGAATCCCATCAGTTTCTTATCAATTTGTTTCCTACTTCTTTTGACTCCATCTAATAAATCTACCTGAATTCTTTCTATCTCCTTTCCCTTCTTCTCCTTCTCCCTCACCCTTGCACAGAAGCTTTGTATCAAAGCTTCCTTCAATGCAGTGCAAGTCAGGCTTGAACCTGGGTCATTCACGTGGAAAAGCAGCACACTAACCAAATAAATGATTTTGCCAGCTATGAATGAATTGTTTATTAATTGAGAACCAAGCTGAGTTGAGAAGTCCTTAAACCCTGGATTTTGGAATAAGATTAAACGGTTATCTCCCTAGAACATAATATGTCAGCTTGGTTTCAGGTAATTCTGTTACTAGATATCTTGGTGGTATTTTGTTCTGTTATCATAAACTGACCTTTCTGACTTTTAAATATTATCTTTATTTATTTATTGGATAGAGACAGCAAGAAATTGAGAGGGAAGGAGGTGACAGGAAGAGAGACAGAGACACCTGCAGCACTGTTTCACCACTTGCAAAGCTTTCCCCCGGCAGATAGGGACCGGGGGCTCGAACCCGGGACCTTGCATATTAGAACATGTGCTCAACCATGTGTGCCACCACCCAGCCTCCATTTTTCTGACTTTTTACAAAACTACCTGATCATCCTGAGACCATATAATTTTCTCTTCTTCCCCACATGGGGAAATCATCTAGCGCTTTTCCCAGTACAGCAATGAGAGAGCAATGGCCCCTCTTAGTTCCCACATGTAAAGTTATATGTACACAGTCAGTATTCACAGTCAGTTCTGCTTAAAAATACAGTGATTCAGGCAGGATCTGTATTTATACATGTATTTACCCCCTAGTAGAAAAATCCTCCTTTATGTATAAACATCATCTCCTTCCAAAGAAAAGCAAATGGAAAAAAATATATGATCAAATTGATATATTTCTAACCACTAGATCAGTCAAACTAAATGTCATCATAAGTAGACTGCCCTAGGTAGGTTTAGAACTATGTACACAGGTATGGATAGTAAGAGAAAGGGGAAACAAGGCAGAGTCAATATTATGAGCTTATCAAATGAGTTTCTAACCTCTATGGACCATACAGCTTTTAAACTATATACCAAAGTTCCCTTGCAGTTACTTAGGTTGAACCATGTGCTTGAGTTCTAGACAAGGAGTAGATACAGACCTACTAATTTATTTATTCCTCCCCCCTTACTACTTATTTATTATAGAAACAGAGAAATAGAGAGAGAAGGTAGAATAGGGAGGGCAAGAAAAAGAGACACCTGCAGTACTGCTTCACTGCTTGTGAAGATTTCCCACTGAAGGTGGGGACTGGGGACTTGAACACTACCACCCAGCCCCCACACTAGTGAATAATTCTTAAATCTGTTCTATTTGAAATTTATTTCACATACTTTCATAGAAATGTATACTTCATTAGTTTTGGTAGACATAAATTCTTTTTTAAAATAAATATATTCTTGGTATCACTTTCAGCTTTGATTACTAGATACTAAACAATTTAGAAGGTTCCCTCACTTCTTTGCCTTTGACAAAATATTCTGAGTTAGATCTTTGTAACTTTGAGAGGGAACAAAATTTGTTCTCCTTGAAAGTATTTATTATATTTTATTATCTCTCTTGTTATTTACATCAAAGAACTAAACCTTGTCTCTCATATTTAAATCTTATATTTCGTAGATAACTTTAAACTATGATTTGGTTATTCTGCATGATTATGGGGGTTATAGATATAAAGTCAATCCATATTTGCGACCTTGGGAGAACTACTGCAGTTTCCAATAGAGGGGATGAGGACATGGAACTCTAGTGGTATGAACATTATGGAATGATACCCTTATTATGTTTGATTTTATAAATTAATAGTAAATCACTAATAAAAAAAAAAGAAAAAAAAGATTGCAGGGTTATAGCTCCACCTCGCCCATCACCATAGTTCTGTGACAAACAATTTTACCACTCTCCCCCAACCCCTAGGATAACCACCATAATTTTCACAGTCTTGGCAACATCTAAATTTGGTTCTTACATTTATGGTTTTGTCTTAACTTTTGTGTTCATAGAGCTAGAAGCATAAACTATACTGATAAAGACATAAATGGGGAGGGAGAAATGGCTAAAAACAATTATGGGGTAGTGTGTAGAGACTAGCAAACACAAAAAGAAATTTTTAGATATAGTTGGTTGGATACATTCCTCAAGGCAATTATAAATCAAAAATATGGAGCAGAAACACTGAGAAGAAAAATTAAGAAATAAAGAGTCACCAGGAAAACCACTCCTATGAAGAGACAGATAGAAAGAAATGGGGAAATGCTGACACCTATCTGGGGGAAATATGAAAACATATACCTCTGACAAGTCTATAAATCAGCACTTCCTCAATAAAATAAAATAAAGAGGAGTAACTAGGAGAAGAAACAATAAAAATACTAACCATCCAAAATATAAAAATATAAAACAGAATGACAGTCCTGCATATCAATAACCTCTATGTCAAAGGACATAGTGGCTGAATGGATGATAAATAAATAAAAATAAATACCAGTTAAACTCTTCATGCTAGAAGTTCACATCTGACACACAGATTAAAATAGACTAAGAGTAAAAGGTTGGAGTGACACTTTCCTGCATGCTTCTCTTAATTCATACCAACTAATACTGCACCTGTTGAGCCCAAGTTAATCAAAGCAACCAGTACCACCTCAGCATGTTTCACTTCAGAATGCGTCAAGAGACGTCAGACATGGAATGTCAACCCTTCAGATTCATTACTGTGGTGAGACCTTTCCTAGTTTACAGAACTCCTTAATTCCATTTTGGGTGGTGCACTTCTTAACAAAACCTCAAAACCTAGATATAGACCAGGCCCATGCGATAAGGCATATGTATACACATACCCATAAGTTAGGGGAAAATATATACCCTAAAGCAAAAGTGCACAATAGTTTTCAGTGACTCAATAAATGTAACAAACAAGTAGAAAGACCTAAAAGACACCTTAAAGTATCTAACCAAATAGTCTCTACTTAGACTTAGCCACCCTCCACACCTACCTCTATTACATGTCCCTCAATCACTCAAAAGCTAACCTTGTCAAAGTAAAGATTACAAAAGCTGGATATGGGCAAGAGACCAGCATACTTTAATGATGACTCTTTAGTCACTACCAGGCTACTCTATCACCTGGGGCCCTAGTCAGGGAGTCTTGGGACTCCCACACAGACACGATGGGCCTAGACCGCTAACAGATCACTCTTGCCACTGTCACTGGTCATCTCCATCAGGAACAACATAATGGACCCCTTAGTGGGCCCCTATATGACCTTGCCCTCAATGTGTATCAACAATGGTAGGGAATGTTCCATTCTCCAAAGGGACGTTGGATAACATTCTCTACCTACTACCCGAGGAAGATAGGTCCTGAAATTAGTGCAGCCTGGAATGTTCTTAGTCACGACCACAGAATGTGAGTCAGACCTACAGGGATGCAGAGGTTACATAGGCTCCTGTGTTGAATATGGGCCCCAGATCAAATCGATGGGGTTTACAGTGAACAATATTTATATACTTTCCCCATATTTGGGAGCTACTCTCTTCCTGATCCAGCTTTCTAGTCCTTTTTCCAACTGTGACACCATTTCCCCAGACAATAACCTGGGCCTACCTGAATATCAGATGCTAGGCTCAGGCAAAATCTAGTAAAGTCATGGGCCCTTCAGAATATACCTAAAAGAGACCTCCTAGCTTTTTCCAAAACAGAGACCCCAAATCTTCATCTGCAATATTCTTGCCTTTAGATTCATGATTAGTCAACAATTGCTCTGCTTTATAGCTTAATTCTTTTTTAGCCACTAGGTTCCAGATGATACCCTGATGTTGGTATGCTTTTAAAAACCCCTTCTGCTTCATTTGGTTTAAATCCCCCCTACTTAACACTATTCTATTTACATAACACTGTATTCTATTTACATAACCTCTGTTAACAAGCACCACCTTCCCTCCAAGGCATTAATGGTTTAGTGGTAGAATTCTTGCCTGCTCCGCCCCCTCTCCTTGTCATACCCTGATTTTCACCAGTCACTTTTCTCTCCACCCTCTCTGCATCGCATCCTGTTCCCACCCTACTGGGCTAGTATATTTATAAGGATAAGATTATTTGTAGTTTTAAGTTTAGCTTAGCTCAGCTTAGATTGTGCTGCGTCCTGCATGAATAAAGAGATACTGCATACAACCCAGCCATGAGTCCCAAGTTACCCGCCCGTGAAGCCAGCCCGGCGAAAACAACACCCTGATGCCAACCTGACTTCCCTGGGAAGACAACCTCACCAATGTGTCCTGGAGCTCCATCCCCCAGAATCCTGCTTCCCTAGAGAAAGGCTGGGAGTACCTGCCAACACCCATGTTGGAAACAATTGGATACAATTACAGAAACCAGACCTACCACCTTCTGCACCCCATAATGACCCTGGGTCCATGCTCCCAGAGGGATAAATAGGAAATCTCTCAAGGGAGGGGATGGAATATGCTGGTGATGGGAACTGTGTGGAACTGTACCCCTCTCATCCTATGGTCCTGTCAATGTTTTCATTTTATAAATAAAAATTAAAAAAAAAAAAAAGAAAGAAAAGGTTAAAGCAAGATGTCCCAAGTCCATAATAGGAAAGGTCAGGAACTGCTCATCTCATATCTGATAAGACAGACTTTCAAGCAAAAACACTGATAAGGGATAGAGGTGTGTAAAAGGCAGTAGCTTTGAAATTCCCTTTTTTATTTTTTATTTTTTTTTAAATTTTTTATTTAAGAAAGGATTAGTGAACAAAAGCATAAGGTAGGAGGGGTACAACTCCACACAATTCCCACCACCCGATCCCCATAACCCACTCCCTCCCATGGTAGCTTTCCCATTCTCTATCCCTCTGGGAGCATGGACCCAGGGTCGTTGAGGGTTGCAGAAGGTAGAAGGTCTGGCTTCTGTAGTTGCTTCCCCGCTGAACATGGGCGTTGACTGGTCGGTCCATACCCCCAGTCTGCCTTTCTCTTTCCCTAGTAGGGTGTGTCTCTGGGGAAGCTGAGCTCCAGGACACATTGGTGGGGTCTTCAATCCAGGGAAGCCTAGCCAGCATCCTGGTGGCATCTGGAACCTGGTGATTGAAAAGAGAGTTAACATATGAAGCCAAACAATTTGTTGAGCAATCATGGATCCCAAGCTTGGAATAGTGGAGAGGAAGTGTTAGGGAGGTACTCACTGCAAACTCTAGTGTAATCCTGCTTTCAGGTATATATTTTGCAGTAGTTTATGGATACGTGTGCACATAAGCTCTCTCTCACAGAAACTGGTGTATATCTAGGTTATGGGACTTTGTTAGAAAGTGAACTACCTGAGATGAAATTAGAATGTACTATTAAAGGAAAGGTCTCACCTGAGTAATGAAGCTGAAGGGTTGTCATTCCACACGTGAAGTCTCTGGATACAGTCTGAGGTGAAGCATGTTGAGATGGCAATCGTTGCTTTGGTTAGGTTGTGATCGGCGGATGCAATATTATTTGGTTTGGATTGGGAGATGTATACGGGAAAGTGGGCCCTATCCAAGGGTTCCAGGACTGGGGGAAGTAGGGGCTCTATAGTGAAGATGTGAGGTTCCTGCTGTCTTAGGGTTCAAAAAGACAATCAATAGTTAATATTATCATCACATTATTTGTTAATTGGGTTAACTTTGAAAAGTCCCTTTGTTATGGTTTGCTGTACAGTACCCAGTATCTTGTATATAGCTGTGCTATTGGAAGCTTCTAATCTACTTGGTCTAGGCTTTTGAGAGAGTCCGTATATCAAATACATAGCCTATATATTAAAAAGATTCAGTTTGTGTTTTGAGAAACTTTGAGACATACAATTGATTTCCCCCTCTCATATTAATTAACTACTGATTTATATGTCTACATTTTGCTAGGAGTGTACATAAACACCATTCCCACCACCAAAGGACTGTGACCCATCCCTCCCGCCCACTCCCACCCCCCACTGGCCCAGGAAGCTACATGAAATTCCCTTTTTATGCAGTTGTTTGTTAAGTGCTTTTAGTATAAGTTGCTTGTAGTGTGAGATGGAAAATTCCTTGCCCTTTCCCCTTGAAAAACAAGACCTAATCAGTGAAGGCCACCCATTGTTTTGTAAGTTGTTTAAAGGACCCTACATGGGGACAAGCCTTATCAGGACCTTTGCACAGAGTTTGTGGCATGCTGTTTACCAGATGGGTGGTCATAGCTGATGGTGGGGGGATGTGGGGACCCTACCTGGCTAGATTCTATTGGATGTGTGATCTTACTATATTTGAAACTAGCCTGTGCTTTGCTTTGAATGGATCATGCTTTTGGATCATGCTTTTGCTAAGTTTGAAATGATTGGATTTTGTGTTTGCTATAGCCTGTTATTGGATGTAGGTTGATAAGGTGATGTGCTCCCCCTCCCTGAGTGTAGTCTGAATTCCTATAAATTGTGTGGTTTGAGCCCTGTTCGGGGTCGAGCTTGGTAGACTAACACCAGTCACCATCTCGACCCGGATTGCAATTCGTCAACAAACATCTTTGCTTCCTTTCAGTGGATGGTGGTTTGATTTATGCTCGCTAATAAGGTGGGTATGGCACAGTATTATATAATGATGTATGTAATAATCCTGAGAATGGATCAGTTAGGAAATAAGGTCTGCACCCTACTAGGGAAAGAGAGGCAGACTGGGAGTATGGACCAACCAGTCAACGTCCATGTTCAGCGGGGAGGCAATTACAGAAACCAGACCTTCCACCCTCTGCAACCCACAACGACCCTGGATCCATGCTCCCAGAAGGATAGAGAATGGGAAAGCTATCAGGGGAGGGGATGGGATATGGAAATTGGGTTGTGGGAATTGTGTGGAGTTGTACACCTCCTACCCTATGGTTTTGTTAATTTATCCTTTCTAAATAAAAAATAAATTAAAAAAAAATATATATATATATATAAAGGAAATAGGGTCTGCCTAGGGAAGGTGGTCTGTGCAGGGAGGGTCACTGCCAAGGAGAGGAACAGACTGGGGAGGATTTGTCCAGGGTCTGTCCACTATCCACTTCTGGAGGTGCTGAAAGGCCTGTCCCAGATAAACTGAGGAGAAAGAGGTGTGGTCTGGCCCTTCTTGTCAGGCCTCATCCCAGGGCCTGTCTTCATAGGACACCTCAAGGGCCCAGCATGGGGTATACAGACTTGCAGGACTGTAGACCAAGAAGCAATGGCTGAAGGTTGAGTTGGCTTTAACCCAGTGACTTTGAATAGCTTCATATCATTTAAATTTTTAAAAAATATTTTTTATACAGTAACAAGAAATGCTGGAGAGGCTGCTGGTGGGAATGTAAATTGGTCCAGCCTCTGTGGAGAGCAGTCTGGAAAACTCTCACAAGGCTAGACATGGACCTTCCATATGATCCAGTAATTCCTCTCCTGGGGTTATACCCCAAGGACTCCATAACACCCAGCCAAAAAGAGGTGTGTACTCCTATGTTCATAGCAGCACAATTCATAATAGCTAACACCTGGAAGCAACCCAGGTGCCCAACAACAGATGAGTGGTTAAGAAAGAAAGCTGTGGTATATATACACAATGGAATACTATGCAGCTATCAAGAACAATGAACCCACCTTCTCTGACCCATCTTGGACAGAGCTAGAAGGAACTATGTTAAGTGAGCTAAGTCAGAAAGATAAAGATGAGTATGGGATGGTCCCACTCATCAACAAAAGTTGAGAAAGAAGATCTGAAAGGGAAACTAAAAGCAGGATCTGACTAAACTGAAAGTAGGGCACCAAAGTAAAAACCCTGTGGTGAGGGGTAGACATGCGGCTTCCTGGGCTGGTGGGGGGTGGGTGGGTAAGATGGGACACAGTCTTTTGGTGGTGGGAATGGTGGTTATGTACACTCCTAGTAAAGTGTAGCCATATAAATCACTAGTTAATTAATATGAGAGGGGAAAATTAATTGTATGTCTTGAAGTTTTTAAAACACAGACTGAGTCTTTTTAATATATAGGCTGTGTATTTGATATGCAGACTCTCTCAAAAGCCTAGACCAAGTAGATCAGAAGCAACCAATGGCACAGCTGTATACAAGATACTGGGTACTATACAGCAAACCCTAACAAAAGGACTTTTCAAAGTTAACCCAATTACCAAATAATGTGATGATAACATTAACTATCGACTGTCTTTTTGAACCCTAAGACAGCAGGAACCTCACATCTCCACTATAGAGCCTATATTTCCCCCAGTCCTGGAACCTTAGGAGAGGGCCCACTTTCCCGCATGCCTCTCCCAATCCATATCAAATAATATTGCATCTGCCGGTCGCAACCTAATCAACGCAACGATTCCCACCTCAACATGCTTCACTTCAGACTGTGTCCAGAGACTTCACGTGTGGAATGACAACCCTTCAGCTTCATGACTCGGGTGAGACCTTTCCTTTCATAGTATTCTCTAATTCCATCCCAGGTGGTTCACTTTCTAACAAAGTCCCAAAACCTAGATATAGACCAGGATCTGTGAGAGAGAGCATATGTTCACACGTATCCATAAAATAGCGCAAAATATATACCTGAAAGCAGAAGTACACTAGAGTTTGCAGTGAGTACCTCCCTAACACTTCCTCTCCACTATTCCAACCTTTGGGTCCATGATTGTTCAACAATTTGTTTGGCTTTGTATGTTAACTCTCTTTTCAATCACCAGATTCCAGATGCCATCAGGATGCCGGCCAGGCTTCCCTAGACTGAAGACCCCACCAATGTGTCCTGGAGCTCCGCTTCCCCAGAGACACACCCTACTAGGGAAAGAGAGAGGCAGACTGGGAGTATGGATCGTCCAGTCAACCCACGTTCAGTGGGGAAGCAATTACAGAAGCCAGACCTTCTACCTTCTGCAACCCACAATGACCCTGGGTCCATGCTCCCAGAGGAATAGAGAATGGGAAAGCTATCAGGGGAGGGGATGGGATATGGAGATTGGGTGGTGGGAATTGTGTGGAGTTGTACCCCTCCTGTCCTATGGTTTTGTTAATTTATCCTTTCTTAAATAAAAAATTAAAAAAATGAAAAACAAAAAAAAAATTATTTATTTCCCTTTGTTGCCCTTGTTGTTTTTATTGTTGTTGTAGTTATTATTGTTGTTGTTGTTGATGTCTTTGTTGATTAGGACAGAGAGAAATGGAGAGAGGAGGGGAAGACAGAGAGGGGGAGAGAAAGAGACACCTGCAGACCTGCTTCACAACTTGTGAAGAGACTCCCCTGCAGGTGGGGAGCCAGAGGCTCGAACCGGGATCCTTCCTCGCTCCTTGAGCTTTGCGCCACCTGCGCTTAACCTGCTGCGCTACCGCCCGACTCCCAATCATTTAAATTTTTGAAGTGACTTGCAAGAACTAGAAAGAAGAAAGCCTGAGAGTTGGTGACTCCCTTAGCTACACCACTTGAAGGTTCTTGTTTTCCCTTTCGATGTTTCAATTTTAGTTAATAATACTGAGGGAAAATTATATAAATCACTGCTGTAGTTTTCTCAAATTGACTGTTCCTCTCTTCAGATATACATTCTTGAAATCGTCTACAAAACAAGGACACTATAGAAATGTAAAACTATTCCAGGATTCTTAGTGATATATGTATAAAATGGTTCAGAATAGAATTTATAAATTTAGACTATAAGAAAGTTTAATTATGTAATTATACATACTTGATGAGAAGCATTAAAGCTATACACTGCTAAAGATGCATGAAAAATTGAACAACCAGGTGGACTGGGTGGTGGAGCACTTGGTAGAGTTCACATGTCCCAGTGTGCAAGGACCTGGGTTCAAGCCCTGGTCTCCACCAGCGTAAGTAGTGAACCAGTGCTGCAGGTTGGTTTTCTTTCTCTCTGACCCTCTCAGTTTCAGACATAGCTCCTTCCATTTCAATATCTCTCTATACATATTCTAAATAACTAACATAAAATATTTTTAAGAGATAAACAATAAAAGAGAAGAGAAAAATCTAACATTGATCCATTGACAACTATAATGTTTACTGGAAGAAACAATGAGAGGAGTGGGAGGGACAGATAGAGGGCTACAATGACATAATGGCACTGGAAATTTTATGTATGTGGGGGGGAGAGGTTGGAAGATCATATACTGCAGCCAGACCCATAAAGCTTCACACTATTGTAAACCCATCTTAAATCAATAAAAAAAAGTTTATATAAAAACCCCTCAAGACACATGCATTATCATTCTTTAATAGTTGACTGAAAATAACATTAAGCTATTCATCTCACCATGAAATTGTAAGGAAAATATTATATTAATTAAAATGTGTGTAATGACAATGTGATGTAAAGTTCTCTTCATGTTTCCTCACTGAATATCTGTATTACTGAAATAAAAACTGAATTATTACTAAGCCCAAGGAAGTAAATATCTTAGTATCTGTTCTAACCCTTGCTTCCGGAACATGTGCTCTGCGATGGTCTGTTGTTATTTAACCAGCTAATCATGTCTTTTGTTCTCATTGCCGTTGTCATTCATTAACGCTAATCTATACAGCCATCTGGTGTTTGATAGATAATTGCCTTTTCTAAGTCCCAGGAGTCTAAGAGGCACCTCACATGGGAAAATGAGCTACATATAGAAGCCTTCCCAGGTAGAGAAACTACCAGAGTCCAAATGGAGGAAGTTTACAATAATTTTCAACTGGAACACAGGGTGCCCCATATTATAATAAATCTTGAGTTTCTCCTTATATTCTAACTTTTGTCATTTTTATAAAAATAGAAAGCATGATGGTGGCTGTCAAGGGTTGAAATGTAGAGAAATTGGGAAATTTCTGTCAATGAATAGTGTTCCAGTTATGCAAATAATAATAATAAAAAGAATCCTATACAACTGCCCAAAACAATGTGAATATATTTAACAATACTATACCTTATTCTTAAAATATCAAAATACAACATATCATCTATGAGTTTTACAACAGTCTTTAAAAAACAGTAGAAAAATACAACTCAGTCTTTTGGACTAATTTAGTCCAAAATAAGGCACGGAAAGAGAAAAAATACAAAGCAAATAAAACAAATACTGAAAATGCAATATTAAATGTAATACTATGAAAAGTCATAGTAAATGCAAAGAGGACAAATATTTCGATAAATTAAGAATTATTAGACTAAATGGAAACTAAGACCCAACTATTTAGAAATACAATACACGAGAGTTAGGCATAGTGCAGTGGATTAAGCGCACGTGGCGCAAAGCGCAAGGACCGTAAGGATCCCGGTTCAAGCCTCTGGCTCCCCACCTGCAGGGGAGTCGCTTCACAGGCAGTGAAGTAGGTCTGCAGGTGTCTATCTTTCTCTTCCCTTCTCTGTCTTCCCCACCTCTCTCCACTTCTCTCTGTCCTATCCACCAACAATGACATCAATAACCACAACAATGTTAAACAACAAGCGCAACAAAAGGGAAAATAAACGAATAAATAAATAAAAATTTTTTTAAAGAAATACAATACACACACTTAGCACATAGTAGTAGGTTAAAGGGAAGTCCAAAAAATTATCTATACTACACATCATTAAATATAAGACAGCAAGAACAGCACTGTTAACATTAGATAACAGACTTGAAACAATGAACATTACTAGAAGTGAAGGTCATTCCTATATAAATAAAAAGTCAACTCATCAAGAAAACATAAAAGTTAGAAATATGTATGTAAACAATAGCACAGTTTCAAACTACATGACACAAAACTGACCAAAATAAAAAAAGAACTAGATGACTTCATAATCATAAAAAAAAAATTGGCAGGGGTAGATAGCATAATGGTTATGCAAACAGGCTCTCATGCCTGAGGTTCCAAAGTTCCAGGTTAAAACTCCTACACCACCGCAAGCCAGAGCTGAGCAGTGCTCTGGTTAAAAAAAAAAAAAAAAAAAAAAAAAAATCTTGAGTTTCAATGAGAAACACTGACTCATAAAAAGTCTTTGAGATGTCTTAGCATAAAATTTGCATATTCCTTTCTCAGCAATCTCTTCTCTACCAGCACAAGTGGTTAGCACCACAGATGAGACTTCTGTCTGTATAATTCACACACTTTCTCATGTACAATATAGACACTCAGAGCAAAAGTGAACAGTACCCAGTTCTTTTCTTGCACTGACAGTATTTTAGGGGTTACAATATTTCTCTGAGTATAAAAGAAGGTCAATCTTACTGAAGAAAGCTTAGAAAACACAGAAATGCTTAAAGCTAATATCAGAATCATGTCGTCCAATGATGGCCAGTTAATACTTATCTTTTGGGGGGCGAGGCAGTGGTGCACCCAGTTAAGCACACATAGTACAAAGCACAAGAACGCGTGCTCCCCACCTGCAGGGGAGGCACTTCACAATCAGTGAAGCAGGTCTGCAGGTGTTTATCTTTCTTTCTCCCCCCCCTCCCACTACTCTCACAATTTCTCTCAACTTATCCAATAAAAATAATTGGAAAAAATGACTGGCAGGAGCACTGGATTTGTAGTGCCAGTGCTGAGCCCCAGCAATAACTCTGGGAGGAAAAAAGATACTTATCTTTTCCAAAAGGTGAGCCTTTATGTATACAAGACAGTTAACAGTGTTTTTTTTTAAATATTTTATTTCATTTTAATGAGAGAGTTTCAGGGAGAAAGTCACAGGGAGAAAGACCAGAGCACTGCTCAGCTCTGGCTTATGGGGTTGCTGGGCATTGAACCTCGGACATCAGAACTTCAGGTGAGAAAGTCTTGCATAATGACTATGCTGTCTCTCCAGTATTTTTTTCTTTTTACCTACAAAGGTGTCATGAATTTTCAGTGAGACTTTGGTTTTTATTGACTTATATAAAGTATGTGTCCTACTGGGTGAGCTATCTCCTGGCCCCCATAGTTAATGATTTTTAGATGTTCTCTTCAAAATAAATAAATAATTCAAATTAAAAAATAAAGTGTTTGTCCTCAATTACTCGGAGTCATTCAGTTAATACTGCACCAAAGTCTGCCAAGGCATAATCTGCCTTTGGTGTGTAGTCTCAGGACAATGCCATGGACTCTCCTTCAGCCTCCAAAGAAGCAAGTAAATCCTCAGAAAAACTTTTCAATGCTCATGGAAGGGTGATCTAAAGATTATCCTCAATTCATTGCTTTAACTCACTCAGCCCTGCTGTTTTTGATCCTTTCAGGAGTGACACTCAATATGCTGTGTATATAAAGGTGGTTCCTTTTATAAGATGCAGCCTTCCCAGGGGTTCACTGAGAAAACACACACACACACACACATACTCACACGTGGTTTTAAGAGATTCCAGTGGAAGGGCCAGGAGACAGCTCACTTGGAACATCACATACTCTGCTGTGTGTGAGAACTCAGGGATCAAGTCTTTGGCAGCACATGGGAGCACTTGCTTGGTGGAGCAGTGCTGTAGTGTCTCTCCTCTTCTCTCTCTCTTTTTCTCTCACTCTGTCTATAAATGAATAAAGTCTGCAGAGAGCAGAGGGATCACACAGTCACAGAGCCCCAGCAATAACAGTTGTGACAATAATGACTTAAAAAGAGAGAACCAGGGGGAGTCGGGCAGTAGCGCAGTGGGTTAAGCACAAAGTGCAAGGACCAGCATAAGGATCTCGGTTCGAGCCCTGGCTCCCCACCTGCAGGGGAGTTGCTTCACAGGTGGTAAAGCAGGTCTGCAGGTGTCTATCTTTCTCTCCCCCTCTCTGTCTTCCCCTCCTCTCTCCATTTCTCTCTGTCCTATCCAACAACAACGACATCAATAATAACTACAACAATAAAACAACAAGGGCAACAAAAAAAAGGGAATAAATAAATATTTTAAAAAGAGAGAATCGGGAGTCGGGCTGTAGCACAGCGGGTTAAGCGCAGGTGGCGCAAAGCACAAGGACCGGCATAAGGATCCCGGTTCGAACACCACCTCCCCACCTGCAGGGGGAGTCGCTTCACAGGCGGTGAAGCAGGTCTGCAGGTGTCTATCTTTCTCTCCTCCTCTCTGTCTTCCCCTCCTCTCTCCATTTCTCTCTGTCCTATCCAACAACGACAACAACAATAATAACTACAACAATAAAACAACAAGGGCAACAAAAGGGAATAAATAAATAAAATAAATATTAAAAAAAAGAGAGAGAATCAAGTGGTGTTTTATGAGCTTTATTTTTAATACTTTGTATACATCAATGTCAAGGGTAATTTTTTTACATTTTGCTACATATTTTTCATATATTTTCATGTGTATAATGTATACAATATACATACACATATTGTAGGTTTATAAACGTACAGATCATCTTGTCCCACAAGATAATGTGCATTTCCCAGCTACCTTACTATGTACTTCTTTCAATATGATACATTGATTGGATATCCCATGTGGATTTTGGGATATTATTTATCTTCCACTCTTAGTGAAATGAAGAGAACTGAAACACATGAACTTAGAAAAAAAGAAAGAAAGAAAGAAAGAGATGTAAACAAACTTTTTCTAAGACTTTGCAGGAACTATGGTGGTTACTGTCAGGGGGAAAGGGATACAGAGCTTTAGTAGTGGGTTCGGTGTGACATTTGTCCTGCTTTATTTTTCTGTATTTTTTTGTTTTATTTATTAATGAGAAAGATAGGAGGAGAGAGAGAAAGAACCAGACATTTCTCTGGTACATGTGCTGCCAGGGATTGAACTCAGGACCTCCTGCTTGAGATTCCAATGCTTTATTTACTGTGCCACCTCCTGGACCACTGTCCTGCTTTATTTTTTAATGCTTTTCAGCCACCAAGTTGCAGAAGCTACCATGACAGCGACCTGACTCCCAGTGACCCCCTCCCCCTCTCTCTTTCCCTCCCCTTCTTCTCTTCTCTCTCAGATGTGAGAGACAGTGAAGGAAAGAGAGAAAGAAGGAGAACACGGCACTGTTCATTGCCAATGCCTATGTTCAGTAGAGAAGCAACTACAGAAGGCAGACCTCCCACCTTCTGCACCCATAAAGATCTTTGGTCCAGACTACCAGAGGGATAAAAAATATGGAAGCTTCCAATGGAGGGGATGGGATACAGAACTCTGGTGGTGGGAACTGCATGGAATTGTACTCCTCTTATCCCACAATCTTGTCAATCATTATTAAATCACTAATAAAAAATTTTTTAAAAAGAAAACAAAGGAGAAAAAAGAGACACTAGGAGTGGTAGAGCTGTCATACAGGACTTGAGTCCCAGAAATAATCCTGGTAACAATTTTTTTAAAAATATATATATTTATCAGCAATGTTATTTCCAGTAGAAATAATATTTATATTGTGAATACTTTAAGTTAAGAGAAGAAGCAACTTTCACAAGCACCCTGTAAGATAGCCGGGGTTCTCTCAGACTAAGTAGTAAAGCCTTGACATGACTATCAGTAAAACTAAGGATAATACCTGACACCTGGTGGTCATTACTCATGCCAGAATAGTGTCAGGTTAAAGATCTTGCCCACATCACATGGTCAGTAAACTGACAGAATGAGGATACTCCCAAACCCACGACTCTCACAGTAAACTCAGGATCCATTCTACTACAACACACTGCCTCCCTCTGGTCTCTAAGCTCCAGTAAAAGACCTTTTCATTCATTCTTATCAATGACAGGCTGCTGGGTCTTCTCTGTTCAATTCAGGGATTTAATTCAGGGATTCCCTACTTGTTGAAGGTAGAAGTCTCCACATATGGGGGGTTATATTGTTAAATGGGAATCTGGGGAATGTTATGCATGTACAAACTATTGTATTTACTATTGAATGTAAAACATTCCCCAATGAAGAAATAAATTAAAAAAAAAAAAAAGAAGTCTCCACATATGACTCATGAGACTGGCTGGATGTACAGTAGTGTGATGCCATCAATATGCCCTATTAACTGAAGAGCTATCCTTTAAAGAAGCCAAGAGACTCTCCATTGTGTGAGGTCAGGAGAAATTCTGGTTCTATTACCCTTACTGTCACTTAACAAACACTTGGTCATATCATCTGAGATTGATGAAATTATTCTTGCCAGAGTAGAAAAACAATAAATGAAAAGGCAGGCAGGTGCATTAAAATGTTTTTGATGATTAACTGGATTTAAGAGACTAATTTAAAGAAAGTTAAATGAACATTATGAGAAAATAGTCAAACTGTGTATTGCTGCACTGAAGGTGTAAGATGAAGGAAGGGGTGAATTGAAATGGGCAAAAAGCCCAACTTCATATAATGAGAAAAATCAGAACTTGACATAGCAAACTCTGAATGAGGGGCAAAACAGGGTCTTGGCTGGCAGCCTAGGTTTACAGATCTGTAAGATTTGAGCAGGGGAAGTAAAAGAGGTGAACTAGTGAAGGATTCTCTACTCAGGGGCAAGAAGGCTCATGAGTTGAGGCTACTCAGCATCACTCCTCCCAACCCTCAAGGAAGTAAAGATACTTGGTGGCCTAGTCTTCATAAAGGCAGCTTGCCACTTTCAAAAATCAGACTTTCCTGGAACATAAAAGTTAGGGGAGTCATTATCCCAGAGCTTAGTTCCCAGTGGTCTGGCTAGAGCAGAGAGAACAGCCTCTCCTCCTAGCCCTCCAGTATCAACTACGATAGTCATTGCCACTTATAATTCTCTTCCTTATCTTACCCTGCTTGACTCCGGGGGCATGTGGGATAGTGTCAGTGGCAGAAGCTGGGCTGGGAAACAAGGTGCTGTCCCAGGGAATCATGTGGAATTCCCTCATCTCTCCTGGCTGTTGCCTTCACTGCTACCCTGACTCTTTCCCAGTGGATGCAGAAGATAATGGCCACTTTGATATGTCAATTTATGCTAAGAAGATGGGTAAGATGAAAAAGAAAGCAAAGGCAGGAAGCCAGGAGCTCATCTGAGAAAAAGGGTCCCCTGACCTCTCCTTCTGAGTTGCCTAGCTTGTCCTCTTGGCACACTCCGGGGATAGCATGCAAGGTGCTCAAGACTGTGAAGAACTGGTAGAAGCAGGAAGAACTGGCAGGCATGTGATTCAAAAGGCAGGATACAACCAACAGACCACGGTACAAACCCCAACCAAAATCTGCATGGGATGGGAGAAAGCTGCAGTCCCAGATGTTACTACAGTGCCCGCACTACCATTTGAAAACCACATTACCAGCTACCAGTTTAATGGACTTCCAGAAATAAACAGAATGCAGCTGGGAGCTCTAAGCTGTGCTACTCTGCAAATCATTTAACTGCATACAAATGATAGCTATTACACAGCCAGGATCCCCCAGGGAAATAATTCCTATTCCCAGCTCATCTTCTAACCTGATGAATCAGTTGAGGTCAGCTAGCTGGAGCATTATACTAATGAAACCAAGAGCTCAGGAAAGATACTTTTGGCAGAATTGGAAATTTTGCAGAGCAAATTACCGCCTCTTCCAGATCATATCTTGTAATCTTCAGGTAGATGTGTATCAGGCATAAAACATAAAGAAAAAAGAGTCAGAGGTAAAATGTGACTGGACCCCACTTCAAATCAAGGCCACTGTTAAGACTTGTGTAGTGAGCTCTTTCATCTGGGTCTGCTTATGTTAGCCTGCATTCAGTTTCCAATTTAAAGTAATGAAAGCCTGGAAGAAAGTTCACACTGTAGAGAAGAGAGCCTTAGCCCACTAGGGAAAGATAGAAACAGGCTGGGGGTGATACCCCAAATCTTCATCTGCAATATTCTTGCCTTTAGGTTCATGATTAGTCAACAATTTGTTCTGCTTTATATCTTAACTCTTTTTAGGCCACGAAGTTCCAGATACCATGATGCCAACCTGACTTCCCCATCATGTGTCTTGGAACCCCGCCTCCCCAGATCCCTACCCCACTAGGGAGAGATAAGACAGGTGAGAATGAATTGACCTGCCAATGCCCATGTTCAGCGGTGGAGCAATTACAGCAGCCAGATCTCCCACCTTCTGCACCCCATAATAATCCTGGGTCCATACTCCCAGAGGGATAAAGAAAAGAAAAGCTATCAGGAATCCCTACACCTATGGACATCTAATCTTTGATAAGGGGGCCCAAAGTATTAAATGGAAGAAGGAGGCTCTCTTCAATAAATGGTGCTGGGAAAACTGGGTTGTAACATGCAGAAGAATGAAATTGAACCACTTTATCTCACCAGAAACAAAAATCAACTCCAAATGGATCAAAGACCTGGAGGTTAGACCAGAAACAATCAAATACTTAGAGAAAAACATTGGTAAAACACTTTCCCACCTACACCTCAAGGACATCTTTGATGAAATAAACCCAATTGCAAGAAAGACTAAAGCAGAAACAAACCAATGGGACTACATCAAATTGAAAAGCTTCTGCACATCCAAAGAAACTATTAAACAAACAAAGAGACCCCTCACAGAATGGGAGAAGATCTTCACATTCTCCTGGCTGGCTCGCCAAAGGGGAGGGAGAGAGAGATAGACACAGGGAAGAGGAGCCAACCCAGGAATTCTGACCAGGCCCTTACCAGACCCGGCGAACTCTGACCAGGCCCTGACTGAACAGTCTTCGCCCACACCAAGAGGCCGTCACCTTCAGTGCTGAGGCTGGGATTCTCGCGGCATCCCGCAATCCACAGACCTCTATCAAAAAAAAAAAATCCCGCGGAGATAAGACGTCACAAAAGATGGTATACTGTGCACTAAAATCAGGCCTGACTTACCGGCGCCGGGCAGAGCCTCCAAGGCCTTCAAGGGTCCGGACTTGGGATGGGGAATCTCACTGGGGCCTCCAAATGTTACACAGAGAGAATTAACCACCATCCACTGCAAGGAAGCAAAAGATGTTTATTTACGAATTCGAATCCGGGTCGAGCTTGGTAGGCTAACATCAGTAACCACTCGGCCCGGATTGCAATTCATAAATAAACATCTTTTGCTTCCTTGCAGTGGATGGTGGTTAATTCTCGCTCTGTAACAAGATATAGACCAGGTTCTGTGAGAGAGAGCATATGTTCACACATATCCATAAAATAGCGCAAAATATATACCTGAAAGCAGAAGTACACTAGAGTTTGCAGTGAGTATCCCCCTAATACTTCCTCTCCACTATTCCAACCTTTGGGTCCATGATTGCTCAACAATTTGTTTGGCTTCGTATGTTAACTCTCTTTTCAGTCACCAGGTTCCGGATGCCAGCATGGTGCCGGCCAGGCTTCCCTGGACTGAAGACCCCACCAATGTGTCCTGGAGCTCTGCTTCCCCAGAGCCCCACCCTACTAGGGAAAGAGAGAGGCAGGCTGGGAGTACGGATCGACCAGTCAATGCCCATGTTCAGCGGGGAAGCAATTGCAGAGGCCAGACCTTCCACCTTCTGCAACCCACCAAGGACCCTGGGTCCATGCTCTCAGAGGGATAGAGAATGGGAAAGCTATCAGGGGAGAGGATGGGATATGGAGATTGGGTGGTGGGAATTGTGTGGAGTTGTACCCCTCCTACCCTATGGTTTTGTTAATTTGTCCTTTCTTAAATAAAAATTAAATTTAAAATAAAAAAAAAGAAAAGCTATCAGGAGAGAATAGATATGGAGCTCTGGGGTGGGCATTGTGTGGAAATTACCCCTCTTATCCTATAGTCTTGTCAACATTTCCATTTTATAAATAATTTTTTTTTAAAAAAAAGAAAAAAACAGGCTGGAGGTATGGATCAACTTGCCAATGTCCATGTCCAGCAGAGAAGCAACTACAGAAGTCAGACCTTCCACCTTCTGCACCTCATAAAGAATTTTGTTCCTTACTACCAGAGGAGGATAAATGTTAGGGGGAGATCACCAGCGGGCTCTGAACTCCAATTCCACGAGGACCCGAAGAGAGAGAAGAGGAAAAAGAAGGACATCTGGAAATAGTAATAAGTATAAGTGTGACTTAGGAAGACACCATACACCATAGAAAAATGGCCAAATGTATATAAATATAGACAGTCACAGAAATAATATTCACCTTGGGGTGTTGCACCAAAGTAAAGGATTCTGGGGGGGGGGCATTCAGTTCCTGGAACACGATAGTGGAGGAGGATCTAGTTGGGGGGTTAGAGTGTTATGTGGAAAACTGAAAAATGTTACACATATACCAACTACTATATTTTACTGCCAACTGTAAATCATTAACCCCCAATAAAGAAAAAAGAGAGAAATAAAGGAAGAAAGAAAAGAAAAGAAAAGTTAACCCACGTCTGTGACCTTGGGAGAACTACTTCAGTTTCCAACGGAGGGAATGGGGACACAGAACTCTGGTTGTGGGAACTGTGTGGAATTATATCCCTGTTTTCCCATAATTTTGTAAATCAATATTAAATCACTAAAAAAAAAACAAAAACAAAAACAAAAAACACCTGCCTTTGAAAATTCTAAGCAATGATAGTGTGAAGCTCAGTGGGTGAGCATTCCAGGATGCAGAAATAGCTTATACACACATACTAAAGTAGGCAGGTGCAGACCAAAAGGTGTCATAGTGGAAAAAGTGCTGGACTCTGATACATGAGGTCCTGAGTTCAATCTTCAGCATCATATGTGCCAGCATGATGCTCTAGTTTTCTTTCTCCCTCCTCTCTCATAAATAAATAAATATATTCTTACAAAAATAATAAAATAAAGTAGGCAGGATATTTGGAGTCTCAGGGAAAAAAAACCCAAAACAAACAAACAAAGAAGATGTGAATAATCAAAAGGGCAAGACTAAAAAATGGAGTCTGGGGTAGAGAAAGAAACCAGATATAGGGTACACAGGTTTAGGTACTATCACAGGGGCCAGATGGTGGCCCACCTGATTGAGTGCATATGTTAAAATCCGCAAGGACCCATGTTTAAGCCTCCAGTCCCCACCTGCAGGGGGAAAGCTTCATGAGCAGTGAAGGAGGGCTACAAGTGTCTCTCTTTCTCTCTCCCTCTCTATCTCCCCTTTCCTTCTCGATTTATGACTGTCTCTATCCAATAAGTAAAAATAAAGATTATAAAATAATAAGAAAATAAATAGGTGTGCCACCAACTGGCCGCTTATTAAGTGTGCCAACACTAAGAAGTCATGGAGGACATTAAGCAAGGAAGTAACCAAATACAGTTTTCACTTGTAAAAAAGCATACTGATGGTTTGTGGTGCGCCCAGTTGAGTACATATATTACCATGCACAAGGACCCAGGTTTAAGCCCCTCATCCCTACATGTAGGGGGAAATCCCTTTTCATTTCTGGCTGTCTCTAGCCAATAAATAAAGGTAATAAAAAACAAATAAACAAACAAGCACAAAGGTGGCAATGCCACGTAAGCCCCTCTCACCGACCTCTTAACTGACTGGGAAGGGGACGGAGGGGAGATAGAGAGATACCTGCAGACCTGCTTCACTACTCCTGAAGCTTCTTCTCCCCTGCAGGTGGGGCTAGGGGCTTGAACCCAGATCCTTGCACATTGTAACATGTGTGCTACACCAGGTATACCATCACCTGGCCCCCTACTGTCACTTTTTTGTCAGGTGGCACCCTTTTATACTTATAATTTATTAAATCTTCAACCAGTCCCCCAGTGAGATACAGTATGTGATACCACACAAGGACAAGGGGTTATCACAACACTGCCGGCCTGACCCAGGTACATAATAAGTGAGGCAAGTGAGGTGGGCTGGCTGACTTGCAAGAAGAAAGACAAGTTGAATTCCAGACCTAGTCAGAAATGAGCAGGTGAGGTTTCTTCAAGAACTGGCTTAGGTGCTGGACTACACAACCTAACACATTTCCCCCAAAGCCTCCATGTCAAGAACACTATGACCTGTGGCAGGACATGGAGGCACCTATCTCCACCTGTGGGAGTCACAAAGCTCTGTGTAACGATGAATGGACCAATCGTGGACCTTACGGAGGAGCTGCAAGCACTTTGAAATAAGGACAGGCTCTGCAGATGGCTTCTCTTTTGCGCTCAGGCTCTCTTGGCTTCAGGACTGCCTTTGCTGTTCTCATGAGACTCCCTTTGCCCCCAGGGAGGAGGAAGAGCTAGGTATGGTTGTTATCCCCTACCCCATGCCTTTAAGATGTTACCAAATCTAAGAGATATTTAACAACTTTCATCTGTACTTCTATTATGGAATTTAATATGTCCTTTGTTCTCAAAATTCACCCATAAAGACTCTACTTTCCAAAATAAGTGCCCCTATCATTGTGGAATCATCTCCAAAGTGGGAAAAGAGGCTGGTGTTGTCATGAATGTTTTCTATTGTGTATTTTTCTCAGTAATGTACTTTGGTTCTGGGTCCTTGTTTGCTTCCCTGATCTGCTAACAGACTGATGTTTGAATCCCTTGACCCTCCCCCAACACCAATCCAAGTCCATTCCTTTGGGGCTCACTTTCAGTCTTTTCATTAAAACATCATGAGAAAAAAAAAT
The DNA here is from genome assembly GCF_950295315.1 of Erinaceus europaeus. NCBI lineage: Eukaryota > Metazoa > Chordata > Mammalia > Eulipotyphla > Erinaceidae > Erinaceus > Erinaceus europaeus. The sequence continues at coordinate 149,999,060 of NC_080162.1, forward strand.
CCTGGGGGCTGGGTGGTGGTGCACCTGGTTAAGTGCACAAAGTATGAAGCACAAGACCTGCACAAGGATCTGGGTTCCAACTCCCTCCCCTTCACCCCCCACCTGTAGGGGGGAAGCTTCATAAGCAGTGAAGCAGGTCTGCAGATGTCTTAGCTTTCTCTCTACTTCTCTGTCTCCTCCTCCTCTCTCATTTTCTCTCTGTACTATCCAATAAAATGGAAAAAATCGCCACAAGGAGTGGTGGATTCACAGTGCAGGCATCAAGACCCAGCTATGATAACCCTGGAGGAAAAAAAAAAAACATGACTAATGCCAAAGGAAATGATGTTCTCATGTCACCAATATGAAAATGTGACCTTTTCCTGGAGGAAGAAGGCTTGACCTAAGCAAGAGGTACTCTGCCTTCAGACTGCATAGTAGAGCAGGCTGTTCTCTTTTTTGCAAGGCTAGTACAGCAGGGACTGGCTTTTCAGTGACATCAAGCAGCAGATTATTTTTTACATCAACAATCTTCATCTCTTCATGTCAACTACACACGCACAGCATCTCTAACCAAAGCACGGGTTTCCTGAGAGTAGTGTCACAGTTTTCTGTGTTCATTACAGTCACTTAAGAATCATAGAAGCTAGTGTTATCTGTGTGTGTTGGCTGACTTATAAAACACTTAAAAATCACTATTTTGAGGGGCTGGGCAGTAGTGCAGTGGATTAAACGCAAGGACCGGTGTAAGGACACCAGTTAGAGCCCCCAGCTCCCCACCTGCAGGGGGTCGCTTCACAGGCAGTGAAGCAGGTCTGCAGGTGTCTATCTTTCTCTCCTCTCTGTTTTCCCCCTCCTGTCTGTCCTATCCAACAACAACAGCTATGATAACAATAACAACTACAAAAAACACAACAAGGGCAACAAAAGGGAGGGTGGAAAGGGCCTTTTTAACAGCTCTTATCTCTCAGGATGCCCCCCTGGTGCTGTTCTGCTTAGGAAGTGGGGGTGGGGGGCAGCAGCAGTTGCCCCATTTGTCATTAGGTAACAGGGAAATATGAGTGCAGGTTATATTAAAGGAATATGCACTCATATCAATACATAAATAATTTTTTAAAAGATGAGATCTGGCTTTCCTACCTGTAATATTATGCCTAACAGAGACTTCTTATGAAAGGTAGTATTAGACACACTGAAAGATTTCAATTTAATTCTACATGAATCATGGATGACTCGCTTTGATTAGTTTTCATTTATTCTTCCGAAAATCTTTTTAAATATATAGAACACACCCAACCCTCATTACTGTTAAAGTCTAATCTGAGTCAAAAAGGAAAATTTCAGTCTGAGATTCTATTTTGTTCACCAGTTTAACAAGTCAGTTTTTTATATTCTCTTTTAATTGCTACACTGCAAAAATTTTAAGTTAATAAAATACTTATTGTGTTCCAGTGTACTTTACAGTGAAATAATCTCAATTATAGTGAACTAATCTGAATTCTCTTTTAAAGGGTTAGGTAAGGGTGTTTCAGAAAATAGTTGTAAAGTGGTTTTCCATGTAATAAGAGACTGAAAATTCTTCCAAGTTTCTGGGATCTCCAGGCTCTGGGAGTTAAATTTTCATTCCTCCAAAGTAAGTCACAAAATTTCCTTGTCTGTTTTGAAATAGAAACCATGACCCTTGGAATACAGAGGAGACATAAAGGAACCATATGACAAAGGCATTACCAAATAAATGGAGGGGATGTCCAAAATAACTGTTAAGATGACTTCTCCCTGCTTTTTCCTTCCCAGTACTTGATAGCAAGAGTTCTGCCATCTTAGCTTCTTATCTGTAATTACAAAGGTTCACCTACAATATCTTAGGCCAAAACAGACAAAATGAGCAGATATAAACATGTTGTCATCATACTGGGAAACAAAAAATGATACTGCCTTCCTCTGGGGCAAAAGCCTGATTGAAATATTAATACGAATCCCCAGCAGGCCAGTTGTTAATATGATGTATATACCGTGGCCAGCCCTTTGCCACAATTGTTCTTCTTTGACGTCTTTGTGAATGGCAAGCTAAATGTCTTCTTCTGTACCTAAAGTGATATTTGAGACTGATCAAAAATGAATGCTCTTGGCATTTTGGGAAGCACTCATTTGACTGACAAAGCTTACCCTACGTTGTTGAGAAGTCAGGTGCTTTGTTTTTATTTATTGTTTCGTTAATGAAAGTCTCAAAACAACTAAATCACTGGATCATTTTGCCTGTGCAGGTCAACAGTAGATGTTTACAAGGCCTCTAATCTACTATGATTGTCCTCTATCATGATGTTCAACTCCCTATTCTCTCACTCAGACTCTTGTTCTAGAAAAAAGTGATGTATGTGGCACTCAAGAAATCAAGATAACATGGAATGGTTAATCATGTAAACCTCTTATTTAATTTATGGTGAAAGATGCCACAAATTTTAATGACAATCTGCAAGTAAAAATATTTAACAACTACTATCTAATTGTGCTATTCCTATTTAAACATAAACAGAAAATATTGCAATATCTGTTACTCATGCATTTCATTTTGGTAATTAAAATAACTTTTAGCTCATAAAAGGTTTTACTGAGTTGATGTTGGTTTATAAGGCTGTATGTTTTAGAAGTATAACTTCATATATCACCTGAAATGTATCATTACAGCACACCCACCAATAATCGAAGTACCAACAACCCTGTAACAAAGTTTATTTTAGATGTTCTTCCCTTTCCAGCCCATTCTTTCTCCTCCCCCCTGTGCTAAGCTCAGTTCTATAGTCACAGCTTAAGGACTTGATTTTATTTTATTTCATTCCCTTGTTTTGTTACTTTTTATTCCTCATATAAGTAAGGCCAGCCAGTATCTGTCTTCCTGAATTTCATTTGGCATGAGTTCCTTCAGTTCCATCTATATTATAACAAGTGACTATTTTTCTTTCTTTTTTCCTTTTTTTCTGATAGCCAAGTAATAATCTATCATACATACATGCCCACTTCTTAATCTCATCTATTGTTGGACACATGGACTAATTCCATATCATAGCTAGTGTAAACAGCACTGCAAAAAACATGTATGTGTACATTGAGAATACACCATTCACCTAGTGTCTCCAAAGTTAACAATTTGCATAACATTGGTGTGTTACTAAACCAAGAAACTAAAACTGGGACATTATTAAATTTAAAAACATCTTTTTTTAATGCTTTTTATTTTAATTTATTTAATGAGTATTTTTTTACTCATGTCTTTGAAGGAGTTCAGGTCAAACTATCCTTAAGTATGCCACTTCAGCATATTAACTATTTTTGTGCTGAGAGCACTATGTTAGGAGTCGGGCTGTAGCACAGCGCGTTAAGCGCACATGGCGCAAAGCTCAAGGACCGGCATAAGGATCCCAGTTCTAGCCCCCGGCTCCCCACCTGCAGGGGAGTCGCTTCACAGGCGGTGAAGCAGTTCTTCAGGTGTCTTTCTCTCACCCTCTCTGTCTTCCCCTCCTCTCTCCATTTCTCTCTAAATATATATATATATATATCAGATGCAAGAAGGGTGCTCTAACCTGTCTCTTTCTATCTAAGAAGAGGCCTTAAGATTCTCCTTGAGGAAGATACCCTGCCTCTATGTGGAAAAGAAGAATTTCCTTATCATCAGACACTATGAATAGATACTGAAAAGGATCTGTACAAATCTACTTTTTATCTTCTACTAGCTCCACCCCGTTATTCCTAGTCACTTCTCTATATTTTACTAGCCCTAATCCAAACCACCAGATCTTGTCACTTCTTCGTTGTCTTGCGAAGCATTCATATAAATACAAAAAAAAAAAAGTTAATGACATTTATATGTTTACTTCCTGTTACAAGTCTCATGTCAATATCATTCTCAAGCTCAGCCAGAGATCCTAGGAGGGTAAAGGAGTTTCTTTTCCTGTGTGCTTTTTGTTTCTGGATGCAATCCAAGATTTCACATCACATTTAGTTGTCTCTTGCCATTTCCTTCAATCTACAAGTTCTCAGTCTTTCCATACCTTCTTTGCTATCTCACAGTCTTAATACTTTTCAAGACTACAGGTTAGCATTATGTGGAGTGCTCCTTGATTTGGGGGTTGTTAATTTGGGTCAGGAATATCAGAGGTGAAGTACTCTCATCACATCACATCATATCAAGGTGTATCTGATCTCAACATGACTTATTACAAGAGAGAATAATTTAAAAAGTAATTTTTATTGATTTAATTATGATCTATCAACAAGTCTGTTGGATAAGAGGGGTACAATTCCACACAATTCCCACCACCAGAGTTCCACATCTCATCCACTCCACTGGAATTTTTCTTATTCTTTATCAAGAGGAATTAATCTCTGTCACTTGGTTACAGTGGTGTCCATCAGGTTTGTAAAGTTATTACTGTTCCTTTTCTAGTGGTTCTTTATTGTCACAAAAAAGCCACTAAATCCAGTCCATACTCATAAGGTAGTGGAATTAAGTTTTATTTATATTAGGAAAAAATATCCAAAATAATTTACCAACATACATTAAAACCATCAAAGTAATGGCTATTTAGGGAGATATACTTGTATTCTGCAGCAATATGCTATTTTGGGGAGTCGGGCGGTAGTGCAGCAGGGTAAGCACACGTGGTACAAAGTGCAAGGACTGGCGTAAGGATCCCAGCTAGTTCAAGCCCCTGGCTCTCCACCTGCAAGGGAGTTGCTTCACAAGCAATATACCATTTCTGAGTTTTGCTCTAATTTTAGCATTCGTCAATAGAGAATGCATACAGAAATTTGCTATGCTGTTCTAACGATGATTTTCTATTTTCCTTATCTCTTTTATATTTAACAACTGGACTTCTTCAGTAAGAAATATTTATTGCTTTTCACTTATTTATATTAGGATGGCATCATAGGTATTAATTTTATTCTTTGGATAGCAGTACAATATTGTCTTGACTTATTCTGCTAATAAAATTACTCCAGTTTTGATCACTACAAGTTTCTTTCATACTAGTTTCCGTGTCCTTTTAACATGTTCTAATATTTTTCTTGAGCATTCACTTACTTTCTGACACAGATAACCTAGGTTTATTTGGTCTTTTCCTCTCCCAGCCTCTAGAGTCTGCCGTTCCTTTTTTTTTTAATTAGAAAATGATATCTAGAAATTAAGATATACTCACTGCTATAGGAGTATTCAGAACTTCTTGGAGGACAGTGCTAGCAAGTATATATGCATGAATATTAACCTATGTATACAGAAATATTTGTATTTTCACACGTACATCAAAATGATAACTCCAACTTCTATCTAGCACTACTGGATTTATTAAGCATTGACAGCAGGAAAGTTTCTAATCAAAACAGGCAAGTCTTAGGCTAAGCAGAGAGGAAAATACTAAAATGATTACTTATTTTCTTCAGCGATAACAATCTCAGCAGGTAGTAGTCACACTGACCATATCTTTATTTTCATTTTCATTAGTGACTTAAACACTGCTTTAGAAAATGGTAAGATTTCAGGGGTATAATTTCACATCCACACATGGTGTGTGTGATTCACCCTGCTCCAGCAAACTTCTGTGCTACGCCCTGTGCTATGCCCTGCTAATAACCATTAGAGTTCTCCAAGTCCAAGAAATAGCTTGGTTCCACACATGAGTGAAATTATTCAGTATCTGTCCTTTACCTCTTTACTTATTTCACTCAGCATAATCATCTCCAGTTCCATCCTTTTAGTTTCAAGTGTTACAATTTCATCTTTTTTTATTGAAGAGTACTGTTCCATTTAATATATATCCCATAACTTCTTTATCTAGTCATCTGTCCTTGAGCATTTAGGTTGCTTCTATACCTTACCTAGTGTGAATCATTTAGCTATGAACATAGGGATGCACATACCCTTTAGAATTAGTTCTTTCATGTCCTTTAGATGTATGCCTTGGAGTAGTATTGTTGGATCATAAGGTATTTACACTTTTATTTGTTTAGGGGCTGTCTGTATTGCTTTCTGTAAGAGTTGCATCAGCTTGCATTCCCATCAACAGTTTAACAAGAGTTTCCCTCAACATCTTCACTGACACTTGTGATCTCCTATTTCATTAATGTGGGTCAGTTTCACAGGCCATAGTGACATTTTTTTATAGGTAAGAAGAACGATACTCCAGTGAGGTCTTAGAACTTACTAGTAATTCACCTACTGGTAAAAAGCTGATTCTTCCTCTCTCTTGTAGATCTATCTATATGCTGGCATATCAGGAAAACAGAGAAAGCACTGTTGGCCAGAAAATGGTTTGCATGAAGACAGAGCAGGCTGTGCCCTGATGCTGGCAGACACCAACCTGGCCAAGGCAGTGGAGGACGTCTCAATGTAGGGAGGCCACCCAGTCTTTACCCCTGACACATTTATTTATTTATTTATTTATTTATTTATTTATTTATTTATTTATCTATCTATTTTGCCTCCAAGGATACTGCCAAGCTTGTTGCTGGCACTAATAATCTACCAATCCTGGTGGCCTTTTTTCCTTTTTTTTTTCCCCCTTTTAATCTATTGGATAGGACAGAGAGAAAGTGAGAATGGAGGGGAGAGAGAGAGAGAGAGAGAGAGACATATGCAGACCTGCTTCACCAGTTGTGAAGAATCCTGGCTGCAAATAGGGAGCTGAGGCTTGAACCCAGGTCCTTGCACTTAGTACTATGCGTGCTTAACGGGGTGCACCACTGCCCAGCCCCCTATCCCTGACACATTTAGAATCTACCGAGGGACATACAGGAATTTCAACTCTAAGCCCTATTTCTACATCCATGGGTATATGGCTTCATCCCTGTGTAACCCTGTTTTCTCATCTAAAACTAACCATAACATCTTTCTACCACAAAAAGCAAAAATAACAACCAGGAAAATGCAAACATTAATGCAAACTGTTCTCATAAGCAGTTTTGCTTTGTAGTTGGTATGAGGATAAAAATAAAAAATGCAACTAAAAATAGACTGTACAAAGACAAGGTATTCTTTTCATAATGCCTCTAAAGGAATACAATGTATTTTAATATCATGGGAACTATGATTAGTCTATAAAATCTGAAAATTGCATACATTGAAAATATCCCACTGAAAAAGATTTAGACTAAAACAATGTATGTTTCCAGTAATTTGAACATATCTAAGTAGTTTGTATTTCCAAATGCTGATCACCTTTTTAGTACAGTATAGGAATATAAAATCCCATGAAATAAGCTCATGCCTCAAGAAGAATTCCTACAAGCAGACTGTCAAGTTACTATCTTTTCTGTTTTTTTTTTTTAAGTTACTATCTTTTTTCTTTTCTTTTCTTTACTAAGAAAAAAAAGCTATGTATGTGAGACTCTGGTCGGCATCACCTAAAATTTATTGACTCAGGTTCATTCTGACTCTTGGCAATTTCTTTTTTTAATGAATTAATTGATTTATTTATTATTTATTTATAAAAAGGAAACACTAGAGATCGCTTTCTCTCCTTTCCTCTCCTCTCTGGATCAACTAGGAATACCAAAGGAGACCACCCAGGACCGAAACAAGACAAGACTAGAATGACCACAGGAACCCACTAAATCGCCGGTGAGTACAACTCGTGTGGCTGGTGACAGAGAGGAGAGAGGAGCCTAAGGAGAGATTAAGTGACTGCTAACAGTCCAGCAGTTTACCAGTTGAGACACCACCTCCAGTCTGCTCCACCAACAAGGGGACAGCTGAAGGGAGGAAAGGACTCCCCAGAAACTCACCAAGTGCAACTCTGAGTCTCCATTGCTACTACCCTCAGAATCTGGAGCAGCGACAGGGAGTGACACCAGGGGACAGAGATCTAACCAGGAAACTCAGGAGAAGACCTATACCTCAGTGGCATAGCTGAGGGGCTATGAAAGTCTCTTTGCATAACCTTTGGATTATCTCTGCCACACTCTGCTTTATCTCTTGGTCAGGAGTCAGTGATTAAGCTAAGAAGCCTATTGATAGTTTAAAAGCCCTCAGGCTCCCATAGCGTACAGGGAAGGAAAAAAAAAAAGAGGCTTTTAAACCACTGAGCTCCAACTCAGGGATTAAAATACTATTGAAACAACAGTTAAAACCCACCACTGTGGACCCCTTAATTAACTTACTTAGACACAAGTCAATCCAGGCAGTAGTGATCAATAATTTGAAAAGTACTGACAAAGGGAACTCATAACATAATATATAAAATGGTTAAAACAACAAGAAAAAATATTGGAGAATCAAACCAGGACAAGAGTCCAGCTGAAAGTCCTCCAGAGGGTGAAGCACAAAACAACGAGTTCAACATCCAAACATTAGCTAAGGAAATAATAACAGGAGTGAGTAAAGAATTTGAAAAAATTGTAATCAGAAATGCAGGAACAACAAATGAGAAAATGGAAGAAAATTCTAATTATCTAATGGTTATAAGAGAGCTGAAAGCTGAAATCGCTGAGCTAAGAATGCAACTAGCTGAACAAGCTAAAACAGTATCAGAGCAGGGCAACAAAATAGATGAACTCCAGAAAGCAGTAGAGGGCAGAGAGAATAGAATCAATGAGGCTGAAGACAGAATTAGAAAGATTGAGGATGAAGTAGAGACAACTAAAAAAGAAGTAAGAGATCTCAAAAAGAGATTAAGAGATACTGAAAACAACAAAAGAGTCCTATGGGATGACTTCAAATGAAACAATATACACATTATTGGCATACCAGAGGAAGAAAGAGAAGGAGAGGAAGAAAGCATTTTCCAGGCCATAGTAGCTGAAAACTTCTCTAGTCTAGACAACATCAAAGACATACAGATTCAAGAAGCCCAGAGGGTCCAAAACAGAATTAACACAGACCTAAGACACCAAGACATATCATACTTAGAATGGAAAGGAATAAGGATAAAGAAAGGATCCTGAAGGCTGCAAGAGAAAAACGAAGAGTCACCTACAAAGGAATACCCATAAGATTAGCAGCAGACTTCTCCATACAAACACTACGGGCTAGAAGAGAATGGCAAGATATCTATAGAGTGCTCAATGAGAAAGGCTTTCAACCAAGAATACTATATCCTGGCAGACTGTCATTTAGACTAGATGGAGGCATCAAAACCTTCTCAGACAAGCAACAGCTGAAGGAATCAACTATCACCAAGCTGTGCCCTGAAAGAAGTTCTGAAAGGTCTCCTATAAACAATCAGACCACCACAAATAGGACATATATCAAAACACTCTAAAACTCTACAAGAATGGCGTTAAAATATCTTCAATCTTTGATATCAATAAATGTCAATGGCCTGAATTCACCTATTAAAAGACACAGAGTAGGAAGATGGATCAGAAAACACAACCCAACAATATGCTGTCTACAGAAAACCCACCTAACTCAACAAGACAAACACAGACTTAAAGTGAAAGGATGGAAAACTATCATACAAGCCAATGGCCCACAAAAAAGGGCAGGAACAGCTATTCTCATATCTGACATGATAGACTTGAAAATAGATAAGATTAAAAAAGATAGGAATGGACACTACTTAATGCTCAGAGGATCAGTCAATCAAGAGGACTTAACAATTATTAACATCTATGCACCCAATGAGAAGCCATCTAAATACATCAAACTTCTACTGAAAGAGCTACAGCAATATATTAACAGCAACACAGTCACAGTAGGGGACTTCAACACCCCACTCTCTCAACTTGACAGATCATCCAGGCAGAAAATCAATAAAGACATAAGGGAGGTAAATGAAGAGATAGATAAACTAGAACTATTGGACATTTTCAGAGTCATTCATCCCAAGAAACTGGAATACACATTTTACTCAAATCCACATGGGTCATTCTCAAGGATAGACCATATGTTAGGCCACAAAGACAGCATCAGCCAATTAAAGAGCATTGAAATAATCCCAAGCATCTTCTCAGACCACAGTGGAATTAAACTAACACTTAACAATCAACAAAAGATTAGTAACAGTCACAAAATGTGGAAGCTCAACAGTACACTTCTTAACAACTTGTGGGTCAAAGAGGAAATCAAGGAAGAAATCAAAATGTTTCAGGAATTCAATGAAAACGAAGACACAAGCTATCAAAATATTTGGGACACAGCTAAAGCAGTCCTAAGAAGGAAGTTCATAGCTATACAAGCACACATTAGGAAACAAGAAAAAGCACAAATAAACAGCCTGATTGCACATCTTAAAGACCTAGAAGAAGAAGAATAAAGGAACCCTAAGCAACCAGAAGGACAGAAATCACTAAAGTTAGGGCAGAAATAAATAACATTGAGAATAAGAAAACCATACAAAAGATCAATGAAAGTAAATGTTGGTTCTTCGAAAGAGTAAACAAAATCGACAAACCTTTAGCCAGACTCACAAAACAAAGAAGGGAGAAGACCCAAATAAATCAGACAGTAAATGAAAGAGGAGATATCACAACAGACACCGCAGAAATTCAACATATCATGCGAGGCTTCTATGAACAACTATATGCCACCAAGCTAGAGAACCTGGAAGAAATTAATGATTTCCTAGATACCTACCCACTTCCAAAACTAAGTAAAGAGGAAGTGGATAACATGAACAGGTCCATCACAGCTGATGAAATTGAAACAGTTATCAAAAATCTCCCCCAAAATAAAAGTCCTGGACCAGATGGTTTTACAAATGAATTCTACAAAACCTTCAAAGAAGAACTAATACCTCTACTTTTAAAAGTCTTCCAGAAGATTGAAGACACTGGAATACTCCCTGCCAGCTTCTATGAAGCCAACATCACTCTGATACCAAAAGCAGACAGGGACACAACCAAAAAAGAAAACTACAGACCAATATCTCTGATGAACATAGATGAGAAAATATTGAACAAAATTCTAGTCAACCAGATAAAACAGTGTATCAAAAAGATTGTTCATCATGACCAAGTGGGGTTTATCCCAGGCATGCAAGGTTGGTTTAATATACGTAAATCAAACAATGTGATTCACCACATCAACAAAAGCAAGACCAAAAACCACATGGTCATATCAACAGATGCAGAGAAAGCCTTTGACAAAATACAACGTTCCTTTATGATCAAAACACTACAAAAAAAAATGGGAATAGATGGAAAATTCCTGAATGGAGTGGAGTTTATATATAGCAAACCTACAGCCAACATCATACTCAATGGTGAAAAACTGGAAGCATTTCCACTCAGATCAGGTACTAGACAGGGATGCCCACTATCACCATTACTATTCAACATAGTGTTGGAAGTTCTTGCCATAGCAATCAGGGAGGAGCAAGGAATTCAAGGGATACAGATTGGAAGAGAAGAAGTCAAACTCTCCTTATTTGCAGATGACATGATAGTATACATGGAAAAACCTAAGGAATTCAGCAAGAAGCTTTTGGAAATCATCAGGCAATACAGTAAGGTGTCAGGCTATAAAATTAACATTCAAAAGTCAGTGGCATTCCTCTATGCAAACACTAAGAAGAAATTGAAATCCAGAAATCAATTCCTTTTACTATAGCAACAAAAACAATAAAATATCTAGGAGTAAACCTAACCAAAGAAGTGAAAGACTTGTATACTGAAAATTATGAATCACTACTCAAAGAAATTGAAAAAGACACAAAGAAGTGGAAAGATATTCCATGTTCATGGGTTGGAAGAATTAACATCATCAAAATGAATATATTACCCAGAGCCATCTACAAATTTAATACTATCCCCTTCAAGATCCAAAGCACATTTTTTTGGAGAATAGAACAAATGCTACACATGTTTATCTGGAACCAGAAAAGACCTAGAATTGCCAAAACAATCTTGAGAAAAAAGAACAGAACCAGAGGCATCACACTCCCAGATCTCAAACTGTATTATAGGGCCATTGTCATCAAAACTGCTTGGTACTGGAACATGAATAGACACACTGACCAGTGGAATAGAATTGAGAGTCCAGAAATGAGGCCCCATACCTATGGACATCTAATCTTTGACAAAGGTGCCCAGACTATTAAATGGGGAAAGCAGAGTCTCTTCAACAAATGGTGTCGGAAACAATGGGTTGAAACATGGAGAAGAATGAAACTGAACCACTGTATTTCACCAAATACAAAAGTAAATTCCAAGTGGATCAAGGACTTGGATGTTAGACCAGAAACTATCAGATACTTAGAGGAAAATATTGGCAGAACTCTTTTCCACATCAATTTTAAAGACATCTCAATGAAACAAATCCAATTACAAAGAAGACTAAAGCAAGTATAAACCTATGGGACTACATCAAATTAAAAAGCTTCTTCACAGCAAAAGAAACCACTACCCAACCAAGAGACCCCTCACAGAATGGGAGAAGATCTTTACATGCCATACATCAGATAAGAGTTTAATAACCAACATATATAAAGAGCTTGCCAGACTCAACAAGACAATAAATAACCCCATCCAAAAATGGGGGGAGGACATGGACAGAATATTCACTACAGAAGAGATCCAAAAGGCTGAGAAACACATGAAAAAATGCTCCAAGTCTCTGACTGTCAGAGAAATGCAAATAAAGACAACAATGAGATATCACTTCACTCCTGTGAGAATGTCATACATCAGAAAAGGTAACAGCAGCAAATGCTGGAAAGGTTGTGGGGTCAAGGAACCCTCCTACACTGCTGGTGGGAATGTCAATTAGTCCAACCTCTGTGGAAAACAGTCTGGAGAAATCTCCAAAGGCTAGAAATGGACCTACCCTAGGACCCTGCAATTCCTCTACTTGGGATATATCCTAAAGGAACCCAACACACCCATCTAAAAAGATCTGTGTACACATATGTTCTTGGCAGCACAATTGGTAATAGCCAAAACCTGGAAGCAACCCAGGTGTCCAAAAACAGATGAGTGGCTGAGCAAGTTGTGGTATATATACACAATGGAATACTACTCAGCTGTAAAAAACGGTGACTTCACCATTTTCAGCCGATCTTGGATGGACCTTGAAAAATTCATGTTATGTGAAATAAGTCAGAAACAGAAGGATGAATATGAGATGATCTCACTCTCAGGCAGAAGTTGAAAAACAAGATCAGAAACGAAAACACAAGTAGAACCTGAAATGTAATTGGCATATCGCACCAAAGTAAAAGACTCTGGGGTGGGTGGGTGGGGAGAATACAGGTCCATGAAGGATGATAAATGACATAGTGGGGGTTGTATTGTTAAATGGAAAACTGGGGAGTGTTATGCATGTACAAACTATTGTATTTACTGTTGAATGTAAAACATTAATTCACCAATAAAGAAATAAATTTTTTAAAAAAAGGAAACACTGAAAAAAACATAGGATAAGAGAGCTACAATTCCACATAATTCTTACCACCAGAACACTGTATCCTATCCCCTCCCCTGACAGCTTTCCTGTTCTTTATCCCTCTGGGAATATGGACCCAAGGTCACTGTGGGATGCATAAGGAGGAAGGACTGGCTTTTTTTTTTTTTTGGCTGATTATTTTATTTTATTTTTTAAATTTCTTTATAACATTTCTTAGTTTTCCATATAATAATACAACCCCCACTAGGTCTTCTGTCATCCTTCTTGAACCTGTAATCCCCCCACCCCCAGCCCAAAGTCTTTTACTTTGGTGCAATATACCAATTCCAGTTCAGGTTCTACTTGTGTTTGCTTTTCTGATCTTGTTTTTCAACTTCTGCCTGAGAGTGAGATCATCCCATATTCATCCTTCTGTTTCTGACTTATTTCACTTAACATGAATTTTTCAAGGTCCATCCAAGATTGGCTGAAAATGGTGAAGTCACCATTTTTTATACTTGAGTAGTATTCCATTGTGTATATAGACCACAACTTGCTCAGCCACTCATCTGTTATTGAACACCTGGGTTCCAGGTTTTGGCTATTTCAAATTGTGCTGCCAAGAACATATGTGTACACAGATCTTTTTGGATGGATATGTTGGGTTCCTTAGGATATATCCCCAGGAGAGGAATTGCAGGATCATAGGATAGGTCCATTTCCAGCCTTCTGAGAGTTCTCCAGACTGTTCTCCACAGAGGTTGGACCAATTGACATTCCCACCAGCAGTGTAGAAGGGTTCCTTGACCCCACAACCTCTCCAGCATTTGTTGCTGTTACTTTTTCTGATGTATGACATTCTCACAGGAGTGAAGTGGTATCTTATTGTTGTCTTTATTTGCATTTCTCTGACAATCAGAAACTTGGAGCATTTTTTCATGTGTTTCTCAGCCTTTTGGATCTCTTCTGTAGTGAATATTCTGTCCATGTCCTCCCCTCATTTTTGGATGGGGTTGTTTTCTTGTAGTTGAGTTTGGCAAGCTCTTTATATATTTTGGTTATTAAACTCTTGTCTGACGTATGGAATGTAAAGATATTCTCCCATTCTGTAAGGGGTTTCTTGGTTTGGGTAGTGGTTTCTTTAGCGGTGCAAAAGTTTTTTAATTTGATGTAGTCCCATAGGTTTATGCTTGCCTTAGTCTTCTTTGTAATTGGATTTGTTTCACTGAAGATGTCTTTAAAATTGATGCGGAAAAGAGTTCTGCCAATATTTTCCTCTAAGTATCTGACAGTTTCTGGTCTAACATCCAAGTCCTTGATCCACTTGGAATTTACTTTTGTATTTGGTGAAATATAGTGATTCATTTTTCTGCATGTTTCAACCCATTGTTTCCAACACCCTTTGTTGAAGAGACTCTGCTTTCCCCATTTAATAGTCTGGGCACCTTTGTCAAAGATTAGATGACCATAGGTTTGGAGGCTTACTTCTGGGCTCTCAGTTCTACTCCACTGGTCATTGTGTCTATTCATATTCCAGTACCAAGCAGTTTTGATGACAATGGCCCTATAATACAATTTGAGATCTGAGAGTGTGATGCCTCTGGTTCTGTTCTTTTTTCTCAAGATTATTTTGTCAATTCTAAGTCTTTTCTGGTTCCAGATAAACATTTGTAGCATTTGTTCTATTCTCCTGAAAAATGTGGTTGGGATCTTGATGTGGATAGCATTAAATCTGTAGATGGCTCTGGGTAGTATATTCATTTTGATGATGTTAATTCTTCCAACCCATGAACATGGAGTATCTTTCCACTTAAGTTACTATCTTTTGCCTAACTCAATTTATCAATCTCAAGTCACCTCACCTGCATGTCAAAGCCCTACTTTCATTCAGTTAGTTGACAAGTTTATCAGTTATATGGTAACCCCTAGTAGATAACGTCCTCTACTAAGAGCTTCATATTAATTTCAGGGACATAAGATCTCCTTGCAACACTTCTACCATTAGAAATATTCCTTGAGTGGTCCGGGAGGTGGCGCATTGACTAAAACATTGGACTCTCAAGCATGAAGTCGTGAGTTCAATCCCTGGCAGCACATGTATCACAGTGATGTCTGGTTCTTTATCTTCCTTTTCTTCTAGCATTTGCCCTTCTTCCGTAGCCAGTCAACAGCATCAGGTTGAGCCTGATGTCAAGTTTCGAGACCTCCTTTGAATCTAGAGAGGTGGCAGTCGTTGACTATGTGGGTCATAGTCTGTCTGTAGCCACAGGGGCAGTTCGGGTTGTCTCTGGCTCCCCAGCGATGGAACATCGCGGTGCACCGGCCATGGCCTGTTCGATAACGATTGAGGAGGGCCCAATCATAACGTGCTAGCTCAAAGCCGGGTTGATGCTTGCAGGGGTCTGTGATGAGGTGTTTGTTCTTTACCTCAACTGACTGCCAACTCTGTTTCCAAGAGACTGGAACAGAGAAGTTCAGTGTAGGCGTAGGGGACCAGATTGGGTGACGAGACGTCAAGCGTTGGACAGGGTGGGCGAAGATATCCGTGTATATTGGCAGGTACGGTCGAGCGCAGACGTGGGAAATGAACTTAGATGATGCCGCATCCCGACGAATATCTGGCGGGGCGATGTTGCTAAGAACTGGCAGCCATGGAACCGGGGTAGAACGGATGGTTCCAGAAATTATCCTCATGGAGGAATATAATTTGGCATCGACCAAGTGGACACGAGGGCTACGGAACCATACTGGGGCACAGTATTCTGCAGTGGAATAGCATAATGCCAGAGAGGATGATCGTAGTGTGGAAGCGCTCGCGCCCCATGAGGAGCTGGCCAGTCTTGCAATGACGTTATTCCTCACGCCCACCTTTGCTGCAGTTTTTATGAGATGTTCGTGAAATGATAGAGTGCAATGAGAGTAACGCCAAGATAGACTGGCGGGGCTTCATGCCGGATTCTCGTATTCCCAAGCTGCACATTAAGCTCACGCGAGGTCGAGGCATGGTGTAGATGGAAAACAGATGATACTGTTTTTGCAGTGCTAGGGATTAGTCGCCATTTTTTACAGTAATCAGATATCAGAGACATGTCTTTCGTGAGTGTTTCTCTTCCTCTTCCTGTCTTTCTCATTAATACATAAATAAAATAGTTAGAAAAAAGAAAAAGAAAGAAATGTTCCTTGAGGATGTGAGTGTGATCTGGCTGTGACATCTGTCACCCCACTGATCGCCTGGATTGATTGGGCTCCAGTTTGTCTGGCTGGCTAGGCTGTGTCCCCTTCCTCCCTCACCACTCCATGTGCAACACTCCTGAAGATGTGTGCCCCTCCCAAAGATGCAAGCCTTCCTCCAATAGAGACAGACCCATCATCTGTTGAGGGTATATGAATAGTTGCACTCCCCTGCTAGGCCCTCCAAACAAGCTCTCAAGGTCCATTTGTAGGAGAATGTAGGGTAGTCAAGCTCTCAAGACTCCAGACACATCCAAATGAGGCACTGCATGTGGCAGTCTGCCTTTCTTTAAAAATAAATGAATAAATAAATTAGAGACTATTCCTTGAAACAAAGAGATAAGAAGGTTAAACACTGTTCCTACCTCTGTACTGCAGACTGAAATAAACAGCTTTTCCTTTTCTATAAAAGCCAGCTTGACAAGTTTTGCTTTCCTGTGGCACTGGGCAGTGCCAGCTTATCTTTGTCACAAAACAGCAATATAGGTTTTAAAGAAAATCATATAAATACATGATGAAGAGGTAAGGTTAGTAAAATGGCAGAGTGGGAAAATCAGAACCCCTCCCCCAATGGCAAACCCTGGAGAGAAGTATAGAAAATAATCATTTAAAGATTCTAAAGATCAGGGCCAGGTGGTGGTGCACCTAGCATAGTACACATGTTACAATGCGCAAGCCCCAGTCCCCACCTGCAGGGCTTGGTGTAGCACTGCTACAGGTGTCTGTCCTTCTCTTTCTTCCCTCTTAATTTCTTAGTCTCTATTCAAAATAAATAAATTAAAATAAAGATTCTAGAAGGCATACTATAAAGGATTCAAGAAAACTGTGGAATCTCAATAACGATAGCAGGAGTGAGAAAATAAATACTAAATGAAACATCTAAACTAATTTCATCGGAGAACAGCTGGAATTTCTGATAAAGGAACTTCAGAGATTTGGGGCAGTGTCACACCCAGTTAAGCACACATGTTACAATGTGACAGGACCTGGGTTCAAGCCCCTAGTCCCTACCTGCAATGGGAAAGCTTCACAAGCAGTGGAGAAGTGTTACAGATCTCTAGGAAGTTAACTTATCCATGTAGAAGTTAGGACATCATAAATATAAATCAAAATAACTATACTCTTTGACTTCAAAGTAGGAGAAAAAAGATTTAGAAAAAATGAGGCAACCCTTTAAGAGATTGAAGACTCCATCAGAAAAGTAAATATCTCAATTATAGGGGTCTCAGAAGCAGAGGTGAGAAAGAAGGATGCAGAAACCATATACAAAGACATAATAGAATTTTTTCCAAATCTGGGATATGATCAGAATATAGATTTCAGGAAGCAGAGAAAACTCCTAAATTCCTATACCCAAACAGGCCTACACCAAGACACATCACAAGCACAAAGAAAATGTTTTTACAAGCTTCCAGGGAAAAGAAGAATGTGACTTATAAAAGCAGTATAGTCAGATTCACATCAGACTTTTGTGCAGGAACCACGGGGGCCAGGAAGAGTGGAGTGGTATATTCAAGTTTTTAGAAGACAACAACGGGTACCCACACATACTTTACCTTGCAAGATATGAAGAACCAATCAAATCAGTACTAAACATACAAAAAACGAAAGGAGTTTGCTACTACTAGACTTGCCTTGTAAGAGTTATTAAAAGGAGTGCCACCGAGAAACAAGAAACATTTAACAATCAACAAGGTAATACACAGTTAAAACAGACTCAGAAGCACAAGCCATGGTAATAAGTGATGACTTTAAAGAATGAAAGAAGTGGGAAGAAGAATGGATAGAGGGTGTTCAAGCAAAGAATGATGGGACAAAAACAGTTTTTAAAAGATTTTCTTAGATGTTTATATACATTCATATGTAAATTGTATATATACCTTTCTTTTTATTGTTGTTATTGGTGTCATCATTGTTAGATAGGACAGAGAGAAATGGAGAGAGGAGGGGAAGACAGAAAGAGGGAGAGAAAGATAGACACCTGCAGACCTGCTTCACCACCTGTGAAGAGATTCCCCTGCAGGTGGGGAGCCAGGGGCTCAAACCAGGATCCTTATGCCGGTCCTTGCACTTTGCCACCACGTGCGCTTAACCCATTGCACTACCACCCAATTCCCTACATATATCTTTCTGTATAACACCTTTCACTGCAGTCTTTCATGCCACTTTCTCTCCAGTTTTAATTTTTCCTAAAATGTTTTCTGCTTTTTTTTCATCCTCATTATTATGAATAATACCTTGAGGTTTTTTGTTTGTTTATTTATTTTATTTTTTCCACCAGAATTATCACTGGAGCTCAGTGCCAGCACTATGAATCCACTACTTCTAGCAGCTATTTTTTTTCTTTCTATTTTTATTTGAAGGACAGAGAGAAACTGAGAGGGGAGAAGAGAGAGAGGGAGAGAGAAAGATAGACACCTACAGACGTGCTTCACCACTCGTGAGGTGTCCCCACTGCAGATGGGGAGCGGGGGCTTGAAATCAGGTCCTTTCACAGGTCCTTGCACTTAGTACTATGTGCACTTAAACAGGTGTGCCCCCCCCCACTTGAGGTCCTTTAATTTGGTGCTTGTGTTCACAGACTCTTTGTTGGTATAGTTTGTATCTGTTACCAAATGTCCTGCATTTCTCTAAAGCACAATGAATGGATGGTTTCCCTCATATGTGCAAGGTAAAGAACAGAAACACCTGGACTTGTTAAAATGGAAAAAAAAGTAGTCAAATCATCATTAAGACTTTGTGAAAACCATGGTGGTTTTCCCTGGAAGGGTGGTTGGAGATCAAGGGGAGAGGTGAGAGAGAGAGCTGTTGTGGTGGGGAGTGTGGAATTATTCCCTTGTAATCTTATGATCTTGTAAGCCACAATTAAATCACTAATAATTTTTTTTTAAAATAGCAGGAACTGATGGCATTTCAGATAGGGGCCACATCCATCTCTCACCCCTCCCCCCCAGCCCTGTTCAGTTCCATTATTTAGAAAATTTTACCATAGCAGATAAAGATGGTAGGGAAAATCCAGGGCTCACTTTATGTGGAGGACAGCAGGGGAAAATTATTGTCTGGGGCACTGTCAGAAACAAATCTGATCTCAGCAACACTCTAGAAGGAAATGTTAGGCCAAGATCTTAATGGTGGATGCTTGTCAGGATGTAGCACAGCGGGTTAAGCGCACCTGGCACAAAGTGCAAGGACCGACATAAGGATTCCCAGCCCCCCACCTGCAGGGGCATTGCTTCACAAGTAGTGAAGCAGGTCTGCGGGTGTCTTTCTCTCCCCCTCTTTGTCTTCCCCTCCTCTCTCCATTTCTCTCTGTCCTATCCAACAACAACGACATCAATAACAACTACAACAACAAGGGCAACAAAAGTGAATAATAATAATAAAAAAGATATTAATGGTGGGAACCTCTGGGGCATGGTTTGTCTTCCTGCACGCTTCACATGATCCATACCATTTGATACTGCATCTGCTGAGATCAACCAAATCAATGCAACCAGTGCCACCTCAACACATTTCAATTCAGGTTGTGTCCAGAGATGCCAGGTGTGGGATGTCAACCTTTCAGCTCCAGTAGTCAGGTGAGACCATTCCTAGTTCATAGGACTCCTCGATTCCATATCAGGTAGTACACTCACTACTTACAAAGCCACTTTTTTTCTTCCTTTACTAATGCCCTCCAGAAGGTGAGTACATCTAGATAGACTTACAATTTCTGACCACAACAATAATTACAGGACTCATCCTGCAACTTAGCAACTCAGATTCTAATAAAATTTTTTAAAAACCAGCATTTTTTTTTCTGTTTTGACCAGGATGAAATGATCAACTTACACTTGACACTTTACCATTTGAGTCACTCCTAAAAAACCAGTTATCTTAACAGTAGCTGATCCACACAGAAGGTTTTCCATGGGTGGTTTCCATCACTACCAACATAAAAAGACTAGTATTTCAGTTCACCAGGCTGCCAGTTAGAGGACAGTTTCCCCAACAGAATGTTTTAGAATGAAATGCTTCCTCTTCACAACTCTCAGTTCCTTTTTTTTTTTTTTTTTTTTTTGGTCAGAAATGCCTGAACGTGATGGGATACCTCCACTCCCTGCCCGCCATTCATTCTGGAGTCCAAAGATATCCATGGAGGCACCAGGCAGGGAGTGAGTAGCTGCTCAAATTTCAGGTTGGCACAGAACAACTATTGTCAAAGCCACTTCACATTCTGGCAAGAAGAAATGCCTTTCCACTCCCAGCAGTGCCCATCTCACTCATTACATGGGAGCAAAAAAGAGACACTGACTCACTGTGGTGATTCATATAGTGAAAAGAAGGCCCTTGTCTGGCTCCTGGGCCAGGTGGCAGTCTCCAGGGGAAAGTCAGATCTGGCTAGTTAAAAACAGCAGGCATGGAAAGTAAGCCCTGCAAATACCTTTTTAATTAAAATGGAGGGTTTATTTTCCCTCCCATCTTCCATTGTTCTACCCCTCCCTTTTTTTTTCCTCCTTTCTGTTTTAGACACTCTGGATCACATATACCAGCCTGTGAAGAGTGCTAAGAGCAAAGTAAAGTTAAAACAAGAGGCCCCAACTGGAGCTGCTATATTGCATCACAGTAAAAGACTCTGGGGGGAGGAAGGGCTCAGGTCTGGAAGGCAGAGGAGGACCTCATGGAATTTGAATTGTTATGTGGAAAACTGAGAAATGTTACACATGTACAAGCTATTATAATTTACTGTTGACTATAAACCATCAATCCCCCAATAAAGGATTTTTTAAAAAAGAGGCCCCACCAGCCAAGAGCAATTATTGCTCAGAAGAAATAAATTTGCAAAGAGCAGTGAAGGAAGTCCTATATTTCAAATTTCAGACCTTTATTTACTATAAAAAAAAAGACTCTTTGCAACCCAAAGCAAAGATCTATGTTCTAACTTGCAAAGCAAAAGAAAAGAAACCAATAACAATCACAGCAATCACATTTAATCAGCTAGTGTTTCTGAGTTCTTAGCATGAGATATTCCTAATACTTTAAACACTGAGGAGTAGGTGGTGGCACAGCCAGTTAAGCACACATAGTACTACATGCAAGGATACACGCAAGGACCCAGGTTCAAGCCCCTACTCCCCACCTGCAGGGGGAATGCTTCACAAGTGGTGAAGCTGGCCTGCAGGAGTCTATCTTTCTATCACCTGCTCCCCTCTCAATTTCTCTCTGTCCTATCAAAGATAAAAGAAAAAGTATGGGGTGGTGGTGCAGTGAATTTGTAGTGCCAGCATAGAGCCCCTGCCACTGGAGGCAAATATATATATAGATGCATTTATAACAAATGCACCACTATTTGTCCTAAAAATACATCAAAGGGTTTTGTGCTTCATAATAAATTTATTTTCTCCCTCATAGCACCAAATTCTTCACCCAAATGTGTAAACTCTCTATCTTTTTTTAAATTTTTTAAAAAATATTTATTTATTCCCTTTTGTTACCCTTGCTGTTTTTTATTGTTGTAGTTATTATTATTGTTGTTATTTGATGTAGTCATTGTTGGATAGGACAGAGAGAAGTAGAGAGAGGAGGGGAAGACAGAGATGGGGAGAGAAAGATAGACACCTGCAGACCTGCTTCACCACCCGTGAAGTGACTCTCCTGCAGGTGGGGAGCTGGGGGCTCAAACCAGGATCCTTAGCCAGGCCTTGAGCTTTGTGCCACCTGTGCTTAACCCGCTGCACTACCACCCAACTCTCGTAAACTCTCAATCTTATGATGTTCTGAATTAAGAGTTCTTGGAACTCCAATCCTCTTTGCTTTAAGTCTGTTATTAAGATTTTCCTTTGGGGATGGGGAAGATAACATAGTGGCTATGCAAACAGACTCTCATGCCTGAGGTTCTGAGGTCCCAAGTTCAATCCCTCTGCACCATCATAAGCTAGAGCTAAGCAGTGCTCTGGTACCAAAAAAAAAAAAAAAAAGGACTTTCCTTTGCCGGTGTCCTTTAAAATTTCATCTCTCATCTTCATTTCCTTGGCTTTGTCTTGCTCTAGTTATTCAACCTCCTTCTAGGGGATTATCAGAATCCAAGACCCTCAATGCTGTCACACATTTTACTCCTAAATAGTTTATCTCTATTCATGTCACTCCACTGTTAGAAACATTCCCCAACTCTCTGGTGCCTTCAGTTTGACATTTAAGGCTGTTCACAACCCACTAGCTAGCTAGCCAACCTCTCTAGTTCCATCTGGCATCAACCCACACATCATCTCCAGCCCACTGAGCTGATAGTTTTCCAAGAACACACTGATAGCCACCCATAATTTCATACCTCATACACTTCAGCCTTTGAGATGTCCTTCCTCACTTCATGAAGCCTTACCTCTCTATGTTCTCAACACCTTGTCTTGACTTCTAATGCTGTGCTTGGTTTACACTGCAACCATCTATTTTACAGGAGTGTGTCTCGTTCATCTCTATAGCAGTGATTTGTAATGTGGAGTTTGCTACTACAAAAATAAAGACTTACTAAAAGGACACCCTTTAGGAAAAGAAGAAAAAGGACTGTTGATTGAAACCTGGAAATGGCAATAACAATGAGAGACAATGTTGGTACATGTATAAAAACTAAGCAGACATTGTTCAAAGTTGTAAGAAAAAAATATATTTGTGGAGGGAAAATAGGAAAGCTGAGGAGAGGTAAGTCTCTGAATTTTGGAAAATGAACAGCAAGTGTTCATTAGCTAGAGACTTAAAATATGCCCTTAAGATAGCAAAAGCATCTACTAGTAAAGTAAACAAAGCCTACAACTTAAGAAGAAATAGAGGAAAAGCTGGAATGGGGGTAAAAATCAATTCAGATGACAACAGGAAGAAATAAAAACAAAAATTAATTAAACAATGATATATTTAAATGTATTATTAATGGTAATAAATTCAAATAGATCTAACTTTCTTACAAAAGGTATTTTTGAATGAATAGACAAAAATCTTATATGCTACTTGTAAAAGTTACACCTTTTAAAAACTTCATGATCCTTAATGCTTTTTGAGCTAAATGCAATACAATCTAATGTTGATATTTGAAAAAAAAAAAGGTATACCTAAATTTGTATGCATATAATATTATCTCAAAATATGCAAAAAAGTAGTTCACTGATGTTAACTAATGGTGAGACTGCTAGTGCTAAGCTAACTGATGTTAACTAATTCACATCCAAGGGAGAAATCCCTATAAACTTTTTCTAATTTTTAATGAAATTGTTTATTTCAAAATAAAGAGGGAAAAAAGAAAATTAACTTGTCCCAGCAAGAAAATAAAGAAATAAATATGATGCAATCATTAGCTATAGAAAAATATATAATGAAATTGAAACCAAGTCCTAAATAGGGAGTTGTCTGTAGAATATGGTGCTGGGGAGAAGGGGGTGACCTGAGACTGATAAATCAGATTGGATTTAGCTACTGGTGATCTGCCAGCAGGTAGTATGTGAATACAGAACCTGGAAAATCAAAGGGCAGCAACAGAGACTCAGATCCCTACCATGTTCTTGTCTTTTTAAAGTGTTAAGACCCACTATAGGCTTTGGGCTAGATGGAAGTCTAATTTCCAGAGGCAGGAGGATCTGAAGCCCTCATGCCCCTCCTCTCTGCCAAGCCCAAAATTCAGTACCTTGTTTCCCAGTCCTCCCCCATTTCTAGCTGTATAACTGCTCACTCTCCTTAGAGTGACCAGGGAAGTTGATTTGAACGATAGCTCTGGTCTCCACATTAGGTATGAAAAGCAACTAAATGGCTTTTTTCCTTTTGATGCAAGAGCTGGTGTGGCAGTGTTTGGCTTTCTGTGGCACCAGGGAGTGGGCTGACATTCAGCATACTCATTCATGATTTTAAAAAGTCAGCAAATTAAGAACAGAAAAGAACTTTCTTAAAGCTATAAAAGGTATGTACCAAAATAAAAATGAACCTGAAACACATGATGATGTTATATATTCAGATGAAAAGAATGAAAAATACATACTTTAAAATTGGAAACAAGGGGCCAGGCAGTAGCACACCCGGTTGAGCACACGCATTACTGTGCACAAAGACCTAGGTTTGAGCCCCACTGCCCACCCACAGGGGGGGATGTCTCTCCCCCTCTGTGTCCCCTGCCCCTCTCAATTTCTCTCTGTTCTGTCAAATGAAATAGGAAGAATGGGTGGTGGAGGGAAAAAACAGCTACTGGGAGTCATGGATTCATAGTGCCAGCACCAAGCCCCAGTGATAACCCTGGTGGCAATAAAAACAAAAAATAAAAATCATAAAAATAAAAACAATACACAGTCAACTGCTCTGGAGGGCTCAACAAGGCCAACAAGAAAAAGAAAAGAAAAAAAAGAAAGAAAGAAATGATATATACATTTAAAAAGAAAGTACAAAAACTCCTATTATTTATAAACTTTGCTTATTTTGAAATCTCCAAAAAAATCTCAAGATTACTGTGATCTGTAAGATTTAGAAAATTTGATTGTCATAAAACCAGTATGTGAAAATCAACTGTAAATTTATATTCAGAAATAATTCATTAGTGAAATCACCTAGGAATAAATCTAGGAAAAGATCTGTGAACTCTTTAGTATTTTTAATTAAAGTGGACAACACTACATGAACAGAATAAATAAGGGCTTCATCATCTGGATGGCAATACCATAAAAAGAATGAAAAGGGGGGTTGGGCGGTAGCGCAGTGGGTTAAGCGCACTTGGTGCAAAGCGCAAGGACCAGCGTAAGGATCCCAGTTGAGCCCCGGCTCCCCACCTGCAGGGGAGTCGCTTCACAGGCGGTGAAGCAGGTCTGCAGGTGTCTATCTTTCTCTCCCCCTCTCTGTCTTCCCCTCCTCTCTCCATTTCTCTCTGTCCTATCCAACAACGAACAGCATCAACAACAACAATAATAACCACAACAAGGCTACAACAACAAGGGCAACAAAAAGGGGGAAAATGGCCTCAAGGAGCAGTGGATTCATGGTGCAGGCATTGAGCCCCAGCAATAACTCTCGAGGCAAAATAAATAAATAAATAAATAAAAATAAAGAGAATGATTAACATAAGAGAGCAACATGACCTGGCCTCAAAAGGGTACAGAAAGGGGCACTTCTTAACTTTAATGTCATATATACATTAATCATGTTTTAATTCTGTATACCACACCTATAAACTTTACATTCCCCCTACTCTTGTCTTTTTGGTGCTAGGGCTCAGTACCTGTACTGCTCCACTGATCCCATTGGCCATCTTTTCTTTCTGTTTTGATAGATGTGAGGTGTGGGGGGTAGGGGAGGAGATAAGGATAGATCGAGAGAGGATGAGAGAAGAAACACCTGCAGTACTGCTGCACCAATAATGAAGCTTGCCCCAAGCAGATGAGGACCAGAGGTTTGAACCCAGACCATCATACAAGGCAGCATGTGCACATGTGCACTCTATCAGGTGAACCTACACCTGGTGCCTATATTCTTCTGTATGGTTGAAATAAACTTAGTCCAATTATTGTAAAAAAAAAAAAAAACGTGCATAAGTCTGTTTTGTACCATGCCATAAGATTTCCACATTTTTCAAAAGCTTGAGAGAAGATGCTAATTTTGTAAATTTTGAGAAATGTGTCTTAAAAAATCATTTCATCTCCGAAAGAGGAGGCAGCAGCTGTTATAAAATGCTAGAACAAAGCACTTTGGGAAACATTCAATTCTACGAGCAATTCCATTCATTTTCAGTTTTAAATTGAAAGGTTTCTATGAAAAGTTATTTACAAATATATCTGGCTATTTACCTCTGCACATGGTAAAAAAAAAAGGCAGAAATATGACAATTCTAGAACATTAAACAAACATCAGTTCAAAAGTGATAGAAAATTTAGAGTCTCAACTATCTATCTCATTAGCCTAATCCACTAGTGTTTTACAAGTAATTAGTAAATGGTAGAGGGAGTGCCAAATATTTGCAGATGATTTAATTTCTTGAAAAGCCTAAATCACAGGGAAATAAATTTTATTCATTTGCATCCCAGTATGTTCCTTTGGGTGGGGACGAAATGCCCAGAGACACAGCTGGCTCAGACATGAGCTTATCACCTGTAACATGGTTTATCTCTGTACCAGGCTCTATTTTCCAGAAATGGTCATTGCATTGTTTCCATCCCCACATGCTCTTTCAGAAACTTTCCACCTTCCTGTCAAGAGATGGAATCTCTTTCTGATCCCTCTGTACTTGAACCTCCTTTGTCACCTCGATGAGCAGAATGCAGTGTTTGGATGCCAAGTGACGTCTTAGGGTGGGCCAGACAAAGACTCTCTTGGCTCATGTGCTTTGAAAGCACTGGGCTGGCATTTATGACGGTGTATCTTGAAGCTGCTTAGAGAGAGACCACAAAGAGTGTGATGCCAGAGAAGCCCAGTCATTCTAATTTCAGCCTGGACTTCAAATATGTAAGCGACTGTGCTTCAGATTATTTTACTGTTACAGCCTCCAACTCAGCTGATGCTGACTGGAGCAGAGATGGGTCAACCTGTTGAGCCTTGCCCAGACTACTCATGTACGAGCAAAATAAATATGATTGGAGCTGTAAGACATGAAAACTTAGGGTTGTTTGTTGTGTAGCACTTAGTAACTCAAACAGTTGTTATATCTATGAAAAGGATACTGAATGCAAGTATCACTCCTTCTTATACCTAAGGAATGGTTTAAAAGACATGATTTCTTTTTAAAAAATAATAATAAACACTAGCAGTTTCACTCATAGAGCAAGTAAGCACAACCATTTAGAGTTCAGTTAGGAATTCATTACGCACCTTTTGCCTCTGATAAATAATGGCAGTTAGTGGGTTTGTTTGTTTGTTTTTTACCACCAGGGTTATTACTGTAACTCTGTGCCTGCATTATAAATCCACGGCTCTGGCAGCCTTTTTTTTTTTACTTTTTATTTTTATTTGACAGGACGGAGAGAAATTGAGAGTGGAGGGGAGATAGTGAAAAAGAGAGGAAGATTGATGCCTGCTTCACCACTCCATGAAGCCTTCCCCTTGCAGGAGGGGAATGGGGGCTTGAACCCAGGTCCTTGCATAGTGATATGTGCACCATCGCTCAGCCCCCAATATGTTTACAAATCTATTATTTGCAAAATAAATAAATAAATAAATAAAGAAGGAGGAGGAAGAGAAAAAAAGAAATCCTTTTAATACTTCAGCTTAGTAAGATATACATACTGTCATCTACTATTAGACGTTAGGGGAAGTAGTGGAAAGTAGTCAGCTTTTAAAGCCAAATCAAATCCTTGTTCATATACAATGTGCCTCTAGGCACGTTGAGCTGAGCACTTACATTGATTTGCAAAGTGGAAATGGTATTTATCAGCCTAGCAGAGTGGTTATATAATTAAATGAGCTGACAGATATATTATAAATAATTTAGCCTGCTTGGTTTATAATAGGTAGCCAGTACATTTCCTCTTCTGAACCCCTGGTTTATTTAATTCAATGACACATGGAAGATATATGAAGGTCCTGGTTTTGACCAACTAAAAGAAACACCCAGTTTACAATCTTTGAGTTCTGCTCCAATCTTTGGAAGTGAGCGTCAACCTACACCAGGAACTTCAAAAACAGCAGCTTCTAGCCCAGGAGGTGGATGGAGTATTGGACTCTCTAGGATAAAGTCTGGAATTAAATCCCTAGCAGTATACACTGCAAGGGGAAAGCTTTGTGAGTGGTAAAGTAGTGTTGCAGGTGTCTCTCTGTCTCTCTCCCTCTCTATCACCCCCTTCCCTCTTGATTTTTGGCTATCTTTATCCAGTAAATAGAGATAATGAAAAATTATTTTAAAAAATGATTTTGCTGGCCTTAGATTCTTCATCCAGGAAGCTGTGGGGTTAGAGACAAAGTATGTGATAACTAAGAGAGATCAAGGCCAGCTAACATAACACTTTGACTTGACAGATAAGATGTAAGGCTGAGATGAACCCGGTTCTCCTAATACCACACCCTTCCAAGTTGATAGACTAGGATTGGCACCCAAGGTTTTCAAGCTGCCACTGATATTCATTCCACACTGTCCTCACTTGGGACTCAGATGGTCATAAGGAAGACACACACTACACATCCCTATCCTGATTAGTTTGTTTTTTATTTTTATTTTTATTTGTAAAAAGGAAACATTGACTAAAACCATAGGATAAGAGGGGTACAACTCCACACAATTCCCACCACCAGAACTCCGTATCCCATCCAATCCCCTGATAGCTTTCCTATTCTTTATCCCTCTGGGAGTCCAGATTAGTTTTAAACAACACAATAGTTTTCTTGTCAAGGGAAGATCTGTTACTGTAGAAGAGTCTAGACTGAAAGGTCTCTGTATTCCTTTCCATTTTACATATTCCAGAACATGAAGGAAGAATTCCAACACTGTCATTGATGGTATCCCTCGACAGTTAGCAGGTGCCCAACAAGGACTGATGAGTTGCTATGCCAATGACCTCCTAGTGCTGGGGGTTACTGTTACACTTTGTGCCAAACATGTGTTACATGAAAGCAAGGTACAAGGCAAAAATATCTGACAAGGTTAAAGGAAATCAGTCTTCCAAGCCATTACTTACCTGATGGATTTTTAAACTCTTCCTTTCTAGGACAAAAAGTTCTTAAGGGTAACAAGTTTGGCCACAGACAACCACAACAAAGAACACTGATCTGCTGATTTGAAAGATACTTCAGTAGGTAAAGGGGAGAGTGAGTCTTCTCTATAAGTCTGGAGCAAGGGATAAAGAAAGCAAATCTTATTCAAGTAAGCATAGGTCAACCATAGCGATCTTGATAAGAATGCCCTAAATTGAAAACTAAACTGAAATTTGAAATTGAGATCTTCCTCTAAGATAAAACAGAAACTAGAGCCAGATGTGGAAGCTGAAAGAATGAGGAAGATGAGGACCAGATGACCAGAGAGTGCACTGATGTCATGGAAATGGGTCAGCAGGGGAAACAGAACCAGAGGAGCCTGAAAGAAGCTCTCAGTGCTGTCACTCTATCTTTTGAAAAGACAATGGCTTATGTGTTTGGGAGCAAATGTGAAGAGAGCACAGCTAACAACAGAGATTTATCTTACCAGGCAATTTCCATCAGTAATATAGCATGAATGGAAACTTCCTTTAAAAAGCACTTTGTGTTTTAAAACACAGTCTTTGTTATAGTGAAGTTCTCTCTCCATTAGATTTCTCAGTCAAGTCCCTCAAACTGAGGCATGTGGAAATGAAGAAAATAAAGTGTAGAAAGCAATCTTTTCTATGCTGTCCAATGAAGTAGCCTACATTAGACAAGTATGGTTACTGGATGCTTGAAAAATGGCTGGTGTGGGGCGATAGTGCACCTGGTTGAGCACACATGTTACAATGCACAAGGACCTGGGTTTGAGTCCCCAGTCCCCACCTGCAGAAGGAAAGCTTTGTGAGTGGTGAAGCAGGGCTGCAAGTGTCTCTCTGCCTCTCTATTTGCCCCTTCCCTCTGGATTTCTGATTGTCTCTAGCCAAAAAATAAAGAAAGATAATAAAAATTAAAAAGAAAGAAAGAAAGAGGCTTGAGCCCCAGCTCTCTACCTGCAGGGGGGTTGCTTCACAAGTAGTGAAGCAGGTCTCCCCTTCTCTCTCAATTTCTCTTTGTCCTATCCAACAACAATAACAGCAACAACAACAACAACAACAAATGGAAAAAAATGGCCACCAGGAGTAGGCATTCTAATGCAGACACTGAGCCCCAGCAATAACCCTAGAGGCAAAAAAAAAAAAAAAAAAAAAAAGAGAGAGAGAGAAAAGAAAGAAAATTGGCTGGTGTGAGTGAGGAACTGAATTCTATTTAAGAATTTAGTTTTACAGTGGAATCTAAACTTAGAAATAGATACCAATTCTGTTATTGGAAAATGATTAGTATATCTGGAATGATTTGGGTATAAGAACCTACTTTTTCAATTGTAAATTTTAATCTAGTTACAGAGCATGTATTTTCTAGGAAGATTTAGTGTATAAACATGCTATTAAGTGCTACAATGTATACAGTATTTTATGACTTAGCATGAGAAAATGCAAAATGCCTCACTAATAAGTATCCTGATTATTTGTTAAAATCATGTTTTTTATTATACTGGGCTAAATAAAACAGCAATAGTAATTCTACCTTTTTCCTGGGTGGTTTTATTTATTAATTTATTTATTTTTACTAGAGGACTGCCCAGCTCTGGCTTATGGCTTTTCAGGAAAGCTTGGGCCATGAAAGTCTCTTTGCATAATCATTATGCTACCTCTCTCCACCCTTCCTTTATAAATTTTTAAATGACTACAAGAGAACTAAAAATTACATATAAGGTCCATGTCATATTTTTATTGAACAATGCAGCTCTAGATTCTAGAGGATCTATGACTCCCCCCCCCCCCCAAGCACTGCTTAGCTCTTATTTGTGGTGGTGTGAGGGATTAAACCTGGGACCTTTGAGCCTCAGGCATGAGAGTCTGTTTACATAATCATTATGCCATCTCCCCCCACACTAGAGGGTCTAGATAAGACTTTTTCTTTCTCTTAACCCCCCACCCCACATAGTTATTACTCAGGTTTCACACCTTCAGAAATCCTCCACTCCCAGAAGACTCCCTTTTTTCCCCTCTGGATAGTGGCAGACAGGGAAAGAGATACAGAGGGAAGTTAAATGAGCAGTCAATTAGAGTTGTGGTGACTCCTGAAGCTTCTCTCATGTAGTGGCCATGGGCTCAAACCTGGGTCCTCATATCAAAGTGCGCACTCTATCTGATGAACTGTCTGCTCAGCCCATGAGAATACCACTTTTTCAAAAAAGAACATTAGAGCCCGTATCTTTTTAGTTTGTCAAAATCACAACAGTTAGATCACTGGAAACACCCAAAGACAGTCTAACTCAGTGGACCCTCTTATGAAACATGCTGGGAATATGGATCGACCTGCCAATGCCCATATCCAGCAGAGAAGCAATTACAGAAGACAGACCTCCCACCTTCTGCACCCCATAATGATCCTGGGTCCATGCTCCCAAAGTTATAAAGAACAGGAAAACTTCCAGTGGAGGGAATGGGATATGGAACTCTGGTGGTAGGAATTGTGTGGAATTGTACCCCTCCTATGGTCTTATCAATTATCATCAAATCAATTTTTTAAAAATGTATCAGGCAAAAAAAAAAAAATAGTCTGTTACTCTCCCAAAACAGTGAGATCTAGTATTCAAGTCAGTCAGCCACCACCTGATCACTTAAAGTGAAAATGACACTAAAGCAACAGACCAAAGGAACTAACCACAGCAGTGAGTCTTGAAACAGAATATGACTTTTATGCTCTATTTTATGTATCACAAGAGCTAAATTATTGAGAATAATATCACATCTTTTTAGTTTTCTTTCACATGATGCCAAAAAGGAGTCACACAAAATAAAACAGTTGCATATAATTCTAAGTGCTCATATCCTTCTAAATGGGAATCAAATTTAAAGCAAAGCATAATTTATATATAACTCCTATATAAAATTAAACTTTATCAATTAAAGTTCTCCTTAATACAGTGGCCTAAAAAACTGGATTTAAGCCACTACCCAGTGAGACAAACTAAGCCTGTCATTATTTTCACATGCACTCTGAGATTTTAAATCATTCCCAGAAATTATAGTCAATGAGAACAGCATTCACACTCACACTGTTCCAGAGAAGCAAAAGATAGCTAGAAACTCCATCTTAAAAAGCTGGATAATCAATTTATCATAGAGAAGATAAATGGCACAATTAAGGTTCGTGTGTGTGTGGTGTGGTGTGGTGTGGTGTGGTGTGGTGTGGTGTGGTGTGGTGTGGTGTGGTGTGGTGTGGTGTGGTGTGGTGTGGTGTGGTGTGGCGTGATATGTATGTGATTTCACTGCTCTGGTTTTTATTTGGAGGTGGGTGGGTGGGAAGAGACACACAGAGCTTCCTCTGTTGCTATAGCACCTCCCATGTGGTGCCTACTAACACATATGTCATGTGTATAGCAAGAAACATTCCCTAACCAGTGAACTAGCTCTCTGGTCCCTGGCTTTTGTTAAAAGCTGTTGATTTTTGTTTATCCTTGAGCTATCATTCTGGAGCTGCCACTACATGTACAGGGTGCCTATTAATTAGGTAGTAAGCTCCCAAAGAATCCTTTTAAAAAGGTTTGATACCAACAGCACTTCATTTGGTCAACTGCATTTTATTTTCAAGAGAGAGAGAGAGAGAAAGAGAGAGAGAGGTCTAAGAGTATAACAGCATAATTTAATAGCAAATCTTTAATAGTTACACTTGTTTTATGAATTGAAACACATAGCCCAGCAAAATATTTACATAAAATACCTCCTTCAAATTAAGTGTCATTTCCCACTAAATCTCATTATTTTAAATCTCTCTAATATAAATCTGGCCTTGTTCCAGAGTCTAACTGGAATTCTCCAACACTTAATTCTGGATTGTAATTTCTTCAACAAGGCTCAGGTCTTCAGAATAGCAGAAGAGTTTATCATGCAGGGCTAAGTACTGCACATCTGCTTGAGTGCACATGTCTCCATGTGCAAAGATACAGTTCAAGACCCTGGTCTTCACTTGCAGGTTTCTCATGAGCAGTGAAGAAATGCTGCAAGTGTGTCTTTCTCTCTCCCTCTCTATCTTCCCTCCCCTCTCAACTTCTCTCCGTCTCTATCCAATAAATAAATAAATACAATACTTTTAAAAATGAAAGTGTTCATCATGCATTTCTCCTGAGTTAATCTGTTATTTCATCACCTCCTGCTTTTAGTTTCAGAAATCATTGCTTTCACAGGACTCCTAGGGTCTCATTTGTGGGGTTCTTTAGAACCCTTTAGAGGATGTACTGTCATATTCTGTCTACACCCTTCCCCCTAGAAAGCCTTGGTTTTTACTTCTTCCTACCTCTGCTTACCTCTGCTCCACCAGCCACACCAGGCTCCCCTTCCCAAGCAGAAAGGACCACGGGATCAGTAGTCTTTCTCTCAGCACTGTGTGGAGGAAACATTCCTATGGCAACCAACATTTACTACCCTCTCTCTCCCTTCCCTGAAAGTTTCCTATTAACATGGCAGACGTTTGGCAAGGACACTGAATTACTTTAACTTGCCTAGCAACAAGACTGTCCCAGCCCTTCTAAAGCTTTTTTCTTTTTATCTTTTAAAACACACATGGGGTTGGCTGCCTGGCTGGCCACAGAAAGGGCAGCAGCTGCCAAGTATGCTTGTCTGGGCACTGGGCTGAAAGACACACAGCTACTGGGTACACTGGAGCCTCCCCTCACCCCCAACATGAATGCCCACAGGCTCAAAATGATGGTGTAAAATAGAACATTTTTAAAAGGTTCACTAAGATATGATGGGCCCAGATCTCTAACAGAGTCCTCTCTCCAACATCACTGGTCACCTCCATCAGGAACAACATCATAAACCCTCTTGTAAGCCTCTACAGGATTTTGTCCTCAATGTAGAACAACAATGGTAGGGACTGCCTCACTCTCTGAAAGGAGGCTGGGTCAACATACTCTGCCACTCGAGAAAGACTGGTCTTGAACTGAGTGCAGCATACAGTGTTCCTAACTATGACCACAGAATGTGAGCTCAGACCTACAGGGATGCAGAAGTGACACAGGCTCATGTGCTGAATATGAATAGACAAGAGCCTCAGATCAGATCAATGGGGTCTACAATTAATGGTATGTATATATTTTCCCATATTTGGGAGCTACTCTCTTCCCTGATCCAGCTTTCTAGTCCTATTTCCAACTCTGACACCATCTTCCCAGACAATACTTTCAACCCACCTGTATGTTGGCTGTCAGGCTTAGACAAAAATTAGTAGTCACAGGCCCCTTGGAATACACCTAAAATAGACTTACTAGCTTTTTCCAAAATGGAGACCCCAAATCTTATCTGCTATATTTTTACCTTTAGGTTCCTGATATTAAACACTTTGTTCTTCTTTATATCTTAATGCTTTTTCAGCCACCAAATTACAGATGCTACCATGACGCCAATGTACTTTCTGTTTTCTATGCGAAAAAAAATGTGCCTGATGTGACTTTCTTGACAAAACAATAGATGTCAACATAATGCTACTTAAAGAAAAGAGACTCTTAGATACAAGCGAGCAAGTCTAAGATGTTTTTTTAAAAAAAGAGCTACAGGAGAACAAGGAGTTCCTCCCAAAGAGGCTGAAGTTTTTTCTTTTAATTCCTAAAAGAGATATGGAGTGGGGAAAGTTCACTGGATTAAAAGCATGGTAGTTTGGAAAGTTTCAAGGGCAGACTTCATCTCCCAGAGGAAACATCAGGACTAGAAGAATAGAATAAAATAGCAATAATCTCTTAAAATGACAAAGGAGAAACAAAGTATAAGGAGAAACTCTAAAAGAAATACTTTAGAACTATAGATATAAGGGAAATGGGAATTTCAGAAGGAAATTTGAACCTGAGAAATAATCAAAACAAAGATATTTAGGAATTCAAGAGAACACCTAAGTCCCCGAATGAAAAATAATAATAATAATACAAGATATAATGTATGTATGCAGCACTGTAAAATAATCAAGTCAATGTTTTAAAAAATAAGCAAGAATACAGAACCAGAAACATTAACAACAGCAATAGGACAACATAGTAAAAATGTCCTGGTAAAGGAGGAAGTGGACAACTGAAGAACAGTAAAGAATTTAAGTTGAGACTAGTACAAAAGACTGTTCTAGATACAGTAAGTAGGATACAGTTTTCATGATAACCACCCTTGATGACTTCTAAAGAAGTAGATGGAGCTATGGCACACTTGGTTGAGAGCACATTTCACCATGCACAAGGACCTGGATTCAAGCTCCTACCCATACCTGCAGGGGAGAAGCTTCATGAGTCCTGATAAAAATAAAATAGTGCTGTAGTCTTTCCCTTTCTTTTTCTGTCTCTGTCTCTCCTATCTAAAAATGAGTAGTAAAGCCTAATAGCAACAGTAGTAAAGCCTGGAGTAGTAAAGCCTAATAGCAACAGAAAACACATTAAGTAAAGATGTGTATATATGTATGTATAAAGCATGGTTATGTGTTTGTGTATTATATGAATGGAAAATTACATAATTTATGAAAAGATATGCAGAAACCTAACAATGGTTACCTATAAAGGATGATATTTAGGAAACAGAAAATAGGAAGCAATACTTTTAGTTTGTTGGATTTGTTGTTGTTCTGTCATTGTCACTAGGGCTTAACCATTCCAAGCCAACTTTTTCAGACAGAAAGACAGAGATGGGAGTCGGACAGTGTTATACTTGGTTGAGTGCAAAGATCCAGGTTCAAGCACCTGGTCCCCACCTGCAGGGCAGGAAGCTTCACAAGCAGTAAAGCAATGCTACAAGTCTCTGTCTCTCTCTCTGTCTCTCTCTCTCCTTCTCTGTCTTCCCCATCCCTCTCAATTTCTGTCTTTATCTAATAATTAGATAAAGACATTTTAAAAAAGAAAAAATATGGGTGGCATTAGATAGCATAGTGGTTATGCAAAGAGACTCTCATGCCTGAGGATCCAGGGTCCCAGGTTCAATCCCCCACACCACCATAAACCAGAGCTAAGCAGTGCTCTAGTTAAAAAAAAAAAAAAAAAAACAGGTTTCCCGGAAGATGGTGGACTGAGAAGCTGCTAGTGGCTTGAGCTCTGACCACATCTTCTGGAAACAGTAGGATTTTCTGCCTTTAGTAGGCCAGTCAATAAGGGATCCTAGCAGTGACACCAAGGAGGTGACTATAACTTAATTTGGGTTAAAAAAAGAGTAGAAAAAAAGGGGAAAAAATTTTTTTCTTTCTTTTAAAATATTAAGCACACCTACTCCCCCTTCCTCCCCCCCCCCCAATAACCAGTCCCTGGGGACCAGTTCCTAGCAGGCTCCCCTGCTGAGCCTCTTTCTTTCCTGTCCCACCAGGGAGTATCATTCATTCTAAGTCTATACCCTTCTGAAACCTCTGGCTTTTTTTCTTTCTAAGTAGCCAAACCCCCCCACCTCACCCCACATAGCTAATTAAATAATTAAAAATAAATAAATAAATAAATAAACTCTTTCCTTTCACCACTCTTTTATGACTATTCTTTTTCGTATCTTTTTCTTTTTTCTCTCTTCCTTTTTTTTTCTTTTTCTCATTCTTGTCATCCTTTTTTCCTTAATCCTACAGCTTCCAAAGCCACAGGCCCCATCCCCCACACCACCAAACAGTGTGCTTTTTTGAATTCACTGATACACATTTGGGAATTATTTTGGGGAAGAATTCTGACTCAGAGTTGGACTCTCACTGTGAGTATCTCTGCTCAACTTCCCTTCCTCCTTTAGCTACCCCTAGAATATACAGTGGATACTAGATTTGCATAACTGTCTATTTCAGCTATCCTTGTCTAGTCCTGAGGTTGTTGTTGTTTTTTTTTCTCTTTCTTAACAATCAGCTGCCTCTGATCACGAGGTTTGAGGTAATCTGGGACAGGGTTTTTTTTTTTACCCTGCTCTATTTTATTATTAATATTATATAAAGGCATATATCTTCCCCCCCCCCTTTAGGCTGATCAGAATTAACTCTTAGGGTATCTTTCATTGCTAGGGTAGTGGGCATCTTATCTATTGTAGGAGGAACTTGTCTCCTTACTCCTACCTCCTCTACAGACTCTCCCCTCCCTCCTCCTCCTAGGTAATTAAAAAAATTAAATTAAATTAAATTAAAAATAAAGTAAACAAAAAAAGCTTTCCTTTCACTGCTCTTTAATTACAGCTCTTTTTCTTATCTTTTATATTTTCTCTCTCTTGTCTTTTTTCTTTCTTTTCTTTTTTTTTATCTTGTCATACACTTCTTCCTTCCTTCCTCTTTGCCTTTCTGAATTTATGAATTATTTTGGGGAAGAAATCTGACTCAGAGTGGACTCTCTATGTGTGTATCTCTGCTCTACTTCCCATTCCCCTCTTGTTACCCCTAGAATATACAGCAGATAGTAGATATGCATAACTGTCTATTCTTGCTATCCCTTCTTTCTTTTCTGTTTCTTCTTCACTGGGATTTGGTTACTATTTTTTCACAGACTGGAGAAATTTTTTGGCTAACTGGTAGTGATTAAACTGCTTCAATACTTGCTTCAGTTGCTACTGTAATTCCTGAGGTTGGTGAGTGCAATTGTCATTTAGGACAGTGTTGCTTGTGCTCAAGACACAACAACTGAGGAACAACAGAGCATAAAAAAAGAAACACATAAATCAAAGAAATGGATTGATCAAAAACAAATGAAATGGCTACTCCAATGAATGAAGACAAGAGCCCAGAAGAAACTACAAATCAGGCAGAAGTAACCATCGATAAGAAAATTATGCAAGCAATAATAAACTTATTAATCACAGAAATGAAAACAACATTTGAGGAAAGGAATGGCAGTATTAGGGAAACAACAGTTGAGACCCCCAAGGAAAATACTGATTATCTTGAGGCAATTAGAGAACTGAAAGCTGAAATAGCTGTAATGAAGAAAGAAGCTGAGGCAGGGAAAGCATACTAACAGAAGCAGAAAGCAGAATTAGTCAGACAGAGGATGAGTTAGAGAAAACTAAGAAAGAGGTGAAAGAGCTTAAAAAGAGATTGAGAGACACTGAAAACAACAACAGAGACATATGGGATGATCTCAAAAGAAGTAACATTCGTATAATTGGCCTGCCAGAGGAAGAAAGAGAGGAAGGGGAAGCAAACATTCTAGAGGAAATAATAGAAGAAAACTTCCCAGACCTGAATAACAGAAAGGACATCAAGATTCAAGAGGCCCAGAGAGTAGCAAACAGAATCAACCCAGACCTGAAGACACCAAGACACATCATAGTCACAATGAGAAGAAGTAAGGATAAAGAAAGGATCCTAAAGGCTGCAAGAGAGAAACAAAAAGTCACATACAAGGGAAAACCCATAAGATTATCTGCAGACTTCTCCACTCAAACTCTAAAAGCCAGAAGAGAATGGCAAGATATCTATTGAGCCCTGAATGAAAAAGGGTTTCAAGCAAGGATAATATATCCTGCTAGACTTTCATTCAAACTAGATGGAGGGATCAAAACCTTCTTAGACAAACAACAGTTAAAGGAGGCAACCATCACCAAACCAGCCCTGAAAGAGGTTCTAAAAGACCTCTTATAAACAAGAACATCACTATAATACAGGCAATATATCAGAGCAAACAAAAAAAAATTTTTTTAACAATGGCACTACAATACATTAAATCCATAATATCAATAAATGTCAATGGCTTAAACTCACCCATCAAAAGGCACAGAGTTGGGGGGTGGATCAGAAAACATAATCCAACCATATGCTGCTTGCAAGAATCCCATCTGTCACAACAAGATAAACACAGACTTAAAGTGAAAGGATGGAAAACAACCATACAGGCTAACGGACCACAAAAAAGTGCAGGAACAGCCATTCTCATCTCAGACACAATAGATTTTAAATTAAATAAAGTAATAAAAGATAGGCAAGGACATTACATAATGATTAGAGGATCAATCAGCCAAGAAGACTTAAAAATAATTAACATCTATGCACCCAATGAGGGACCATCTAAATACGTCAAGCGCTTACTGAAAGGATTTCAAAATACAACAATAGTAATACAATCATAGTGGGAGACTTCAATACCCCACTCTCACACTTAGACAGATCAACAAAGCAGAGAACCAACAAAGATACAAGAGAATTAAATGAAGAGATTGACAGACTAGATCTCTTGGACATTTTCAGAGTCCTTCACCCCAAAAAGCTGGAATACACCTTCTTTTCAAATCCACATAACACATACTCAAGGATAAACCACATTTTAGGCCACAAAGACAGCATCAATAAATTCAAGAACACTGAAATCATCCCAAGTATCTTCTCAGACCACATTGGACTAAAACTAACATTTAACAACAAACAGAAAATTATTAAAAGTCACAGAATTTGGAAACTAAACAACATACTCCTTAAGAACCACTGGGTCAGAGACTCACTCAAGGAGGAAATTCAAATGTTCCTGGAAACAAATGAAAATGAAGACACAACCTATCAAAATATTTGGGACACAGCTAAAG
Organism: Erinaceus europaeus; assembly: GCF_950295315.1. Taxonomy (NCBI): domain Eukaryota; kingdom Metazoa; phylum Chordata; class Mammalia; order Eulipotyphla; family Erinaceidae; genus Erinaceus; species Erinaceus europaeus. The sequence continues at coordinate 150,038,723 of NC_080162.1, forward strand.
CAGTACTGAGAGGGAAACTTATAGCCATACAATCACATATTAAACACCAAGAAGAAGCTCAAATGAACAACCTTACTGCACACCTCAAGGACTTAGAGGAAGAGGAACAAAGGAACCCTAAAACAAACAGAAAGACAGAAATCACTAAAGTTAGAGCAGAAATAAACAACATCAAAAATAAAAGAACCATACAAAAGATCAATGAAGCCAAATGTTGGTTCTTTGAAAGATTAAACAAAATTGACAAACCCCTAGCCAGACTCACCAAACAAAAAAGAGAGAAGACTCAAATTAATAGAATCATAAATGATGGAGGAGATATCACAACTGACACCACAGAAATCCAGAGAATCTTGCTAAACTTCTATAAAGAACTATATGCCACCAAGCTAGAGAATCTGGAAGAAATGGAACAATTCCTGGAAGCATATGCCCTTCCAAAACTAAACCAAGAAGAACTACAAAATCTAAATGCACCAATCACAGACAAAGAAATTGAAACCGTTATTAAGAACTTCCCCAACAATAAAAGTCCTGGACCAGATGGCTTCACAAATGAATTCTACAAAACTTTCAGGAAACAGTTAGTACCCATACTTCTTAAGCTTTCCCATAAGATTGAAAAACAGGAATACTCCCTTCCACCTTCTATGAAACCAACATCACCCTGATACCAAAAGCTGATAGGGACAGAACAAAAAAGGAAAACTACAGACCAATATCTCTGATGAACATAGATGCCAAATTTTAAACAAGATCTTGGCCAACCGGATACAGCAACATATCAAAAAGATTGTTCATCACAACCAAGTGGGATTCATCCCAGGAATGCAAGGGTGGTTCAACATCCGTAAGTCAATCAATGTCATTCACCACATCAATAAAAGCAAAGCCAAAAACCACATGATTATCTCAATAGATGCAGAGAAAGCCTTTGACAAAATCCAACACCCATTCATGCTCAAAACTCTACAAAAAATGGGAATAGATGGGAAATTCCTCGAGATAGTGGAGTCTATATATAGCAAACCTACAGCCAATATCATACTCAATGGACAGAATTTGAAAGCATTCCCCCTCAGATCGGGGACTAGACAGGGCTATCCACTGTCACCGTTACTATTCAACATAGTATTGGAAGTTCTTGCCATAGCAATCAGGCAAGAGAAAGGAATCAAAGGAATACAGATTGGAAGGGAAGAAGTCAAGCTCTCACTATTTGCAGATGATATGATAGTATACATAGAAAAACCTAAAGAATCCAGCAGAAAACTACTGGAAGTTATTAGGCAATATAGCAAGGTATCAGGCTACAAAATCAATGTACAAAAATCAGTGGCATTTCTTTATGCAAACACTAAATCTGAAGAAGAAGACATCCAGAAATCACTCCCATTTACTGTTTCAGTAAAATCAATCTAATACCTAGGAATAAAGTTGACCAAAGAAGTGAAAGACTTATATGCTGAAAACTATGAGTTGCTACTCAAGGAAATAGAAAATGATATCAAGAAATGGAAAGATATCCCATGCTCATGGGTTGGAAGAATAAATATCATCAAAATGAATATTCTCCCCAGAGCCATATACAAATTTAATGCAATACCCATCAAAGTTCCACCAAGCTTCTTTAAGAGAATAGAACAAACACTACAATCATTTATCTGGAACCTGAAAACACCTAGAATTGCCAAAACCATCTTCTTCTTCTTCTAGCGTTTGCCCTTCTTCCATAGCAAGTCAACAGCATCAGGTTGAAAGCTGTCAGTAGCTGCTTGTTGCTGGCTTTGAAAGTGACTGGGATCCATGTGGATTCAGTCGGCTAGGAAGGATCGTCAGTTTCCCCAATGAATGGGTACTCACGGGATGCACCACGAGAAGGTCGATCCAATGCAACCCAAAACCATCTTAAGGAAAAGAAACAGAAATGGAGGCATCACACTCCCAGACCTTAAACTATATTATAAAGCCATCATCATCAAAACAGCATGGTACTGGAAAAAAATAGGCACACAGACCAGTGGAAAGAGTTGAAAGCCCAGAAATAAATCCCCACACCTATGGACATATAATCTTTGATAAGGGGGCCCAATGGATTAAATGGAAAAAGGAGGATCTCTTCAATAAATGGTGCTGGGAAAACTGGGTTGTAACATGCAGAAGAATGAAATTGAACCACTTTATCTCACCAGAAACAAAAATCAACTCCATATGGATCAAAGACCTAGATGTCAGACCAGAAACAATCATATACTTAGAGGAAAACATTGGTAAAACACTTTCCCACCTACACCTCAAGGACATCTTTGATGAATCAAACCCAATTGCAAGGAAGACTAAAGCAGAAACAAATCAATGGGACTACATCAAATTGAAAAGCTTCTGCACATCCAAAGAAACTATTAAACAAACAAAGAGACCCCTCACAGAATGGAAGAATATCTTCACATGCCAGACATCAGACAAGAAACTAATCACCAAAATATATAAAGAGCTCAGCAAACTTAGCACCAAAAAAGCAAATGACCCCATCCAAAAATGGGCTGAGGATATGAACAAAACATTCACTACAGAGGAGATCCAAAGGCTAACAAACATATGAAAAACTGCTCTAGGTCACTGATTGTCAGAGAAATGCAAATTAAGACAACACTAAGATACCACCTCACTCCTGTAAGAATGGCATACATCAAAAAGGACAGCAGCAACCAACACTGGAGAGGTTGTGGGGACAGAGGAACCCTTTGACATTTCTGGTGGGAATGTAAATTGGTACAGCCTCTGTGGAGAGCAGTCTGGAAAACTCTCACAAGGCTAGACATGGACCTTCCATATGATCCAGTAATTCCTCTCCTGGGGTTATACCCCAAGGACTCCATAACACCCAACCAAAAAGAGGTGTGTACTCCTATGTTCATAGCAGCACAATTCATAATAGCTAAAACCTGGAAGCAACCCCGGTGCCCAGCAACAGATGAGTGGCTGAGAAAGCTGTGGTATATATACACAATGGAATACTATGCAGCTATCAAGAACAATGAACCCACCCTCTCTGACCCATCTTGGACAGAGCTAGAATGAATTATGTTAAGTGAGCTAAGTCAGAAAGATAAAGATGAGTATGGGATGATCCCACTCATCAACAGAAGTTGAGGAAGAAGATCTGAAAGGGAAACTAAAAGCAGGACCTGACCAAATTATAAGTAGGGCACCAAAGTAACAACCCTGTGGTGAGGGGTAGACATGCAGCTTCCTGGGACAGTGGAGGGTGGGAATTGGGTGGGAGGGATAGGTCACAGTCTTTCGGTGGTGGGAATGGTGTTTATGTACACTCCTAGTAAAATGTATTCATATAAATCACTAGTTAATTAATACAAGAGGGGGAAAATAAATTGTATGTTTCGAAGTTTTTCAAAACACAAACTGAATCTTTTTAATATATAGGCTGTGTAACTGATATGCAGACTCTCTCAAAAGCCTAGACCAAGTAGATCAGAAGCAACCAATAGCACATCTATATACAAGATACTGGGTACTGTACAGCAAACCCTAACAAAAGGACTTTTCAAAGTTAACCCAATTACTAAATAATGTGATGATAACATTCATTAACTATCCATTGTCTTTTTGAACCCTAAGACAGCAGGAACCTCACATCTCCACTATAGAGCCTCTACTTCCCCCAGTCCTAGAACCATTTTATAGGGCCCACTTTCCCGTATGCCTCTCCCAATCCATATCAAATAATATTGCATCTGCCGATCACAACCTAACCAACACAATGACTGCCACCTCAAAATGCTTCACTTCAGACTGTGTCCAGAGACTTCACATGTGGAATGACAACCCTTCAGCTTCATTACTCGGGTGAGACCTTTCCTTTCATAGTATTCTCTAATTCCATCTTAGGTGGTTCACTTTCTAACAAAGTCCCAAAACCTAGATATACACCAGTTTCTGTGAGAGAGAGCATATGTTCACACGTATCCGTAAACTAGTGCAAAATATATACCTGAAAGCAGAAGTACACTAGAGTTTGCAGTGAGTACCTCCCTAACACTTCCTCTCCACTATTCTAACCTTTGGGTCCATGATTGTTCAACAATTTGTTTGGCTTCGTATGTTAACTCTCTTTTCAGTCACCAGGTTCCAGATGTCATCAGGATGCCGGCCAGGCTTCCCTAGACTGAAGACCCCACCAATGTGTCCTGGAGCTCAGCTTCCCCAGATACCCACCCAACTAGGGAAAGAGAGAGGTAGACTGGGAGTATGGACCGACCAGTCAACGCCCATGTTCAGCGGGGAAGCAATTACAGAAGCCAGACCTTCTACCTTCTGCAACCCACAATGACCCTGGGTCCATGCTCCCAGAGGGATAGAGAATGGGAAAGCTATCAGGGGAGGGGGTGAGATATGGAGATTGGGTGGTGGGAATTGTGTGGAATTATACCCCTCCTACCCTATGGTTTTGTTAATTAATCCTTTCTTAAATAAAAAATTTTTAAAAAAATACAACACCGAAAATCATTTCCAAATTATTGCCGAACACCCAAATAATCCTCCTACAGTTTTCTTACAAATTCAATAGGAAATTTTTACCTTGGTGGTCATTAGACCTCAGAAAGCTCTTGACATTGCCATTTTAACTGGCTATTGTTTTTCTAATTCTAGGAAATCTTTGCAAGTCAGACATAATGACTGTTGTGATGGCTTTCAGGAACAAGAAGTGAGGTTTCCTGTCAAGTGAAGTGTTCTATTTTCATCAGATGAAAAATAAAGAGGCTTCTGAGTGATTTCATAAACAGAGAATATTCTTTGAGATCCTGATAATGTACTACAAAGGATGAAAGAGTACATCAAAATGACAGCTTTGTGGAAGCATCTACACCCCTTTTTTATTAGTAATTTAATAGTGATTTACAAAATTATGAGAGTACAGGGGTATAATTCCACACCGTTCCCACCACCAGAGTTCTCATTCCCCATTCCCTCCATTGGAAACTGTAGTACTCCCAAGGTAGCAGGTATGAGTTACTTAATTCTATAGCTATCTATATTTATATCTATTCTCCCTTTTAACTATAGCAAGCAATAATGAATTACTTCCCACTTAGTACTGATACTTTGGCAATATAACCAGTATCTTATTGTAGAGGTATTAAAGGAAGATTCCAGATGTTAGTTCAATAAATGAGCAACAACAAAAAAAAAGGAGTAAGCGGATATATACTTGGAATAGTCTACATTCTAGACTAGAATGGAAATGAAATATATATAATGATCTTGCAATAATAGCTCAAAGTCACCAAGAGTCCATCTTCCCCACTATATCTGAGAGGAAAGCTTTATTTTTTTTATTTTTTTTTATTTTACCAGAGCACTGTTCAGCTCTGGTTTATGGTGGCACCTGGGAGCCACCAGGTATGAAAGTGCCTCAGGTATGAAAGTCATTTACACAGGGCTGGGTGGTGGCACACATGATTGAGCGCACACATTACAGTGCACAAGAACCCCAGGGTTCAAGCCCCCAATTTTTACCTAGAGAAGATTCATGAGCAATGTAGCAGTGCTGCAGGTGTCTCTCTGTCTCTCTCCCTCTATATTCCCCTTCCCTCTCAATTTATCTCTGTCTCTAACCAAAATAAATGACTGAATAAGTATTTTTAAATTCATTTACATAACCATTATGCTATCTCCCTAGCTCCAGGACTAGGGAGATCCACTGATCAAAAGAGTCTTTAACATGTGGAGTCATAGAAAAAGTATAGACTACACCTCATTTGTCTCACTCCTCACATGTAAACCAGAAGAGACAGATGTGTCAAGTGAGATAACAAATAAAAAGATGTTCCCATGACCTGTGCTACTCTCATCATGTGACTCATAACACACATACAACTTGCAACAAAAGTGACATGATGTGACAGACAACATACAATATGGGATGCATGTCATTTTTATTGCATGGCATACATTGCTTGTCTCACATCATATCACTTCTACCACCTGAATCATTATGACATTGTAGCATGATGCATTTCTTGTGACTGTCACATGTCATATGGCATTTTGTTCTTTCACATTACCTCTATCACATGACCCATGTTACTTTATTCAATCATATCTCTTCTATCACATGCCTATAACTATCATCAGATCCGATGATGAAAGGTGAAAAGCAAGGGTCAGAGTGGTGGCACAACTGGTTAAGCGTACCTGTTACTATGCACAAGGACCCAGGTTCAAGTCCCCAATCCCTACCTGCAGGGGGGGAAGCTTCTCGAGCAGTGAATCAGTGTTTCAGGTCTCTCTCCCCCATTTCAATTTCTATCTGTCCTATCGAATAATAAAAAGGGGGGAAGGAGGCAACCTGTTGTGTGGAGCTCACAGAACAGGCCCTGCACCCCAGAAATAACCCTGGTGGAAAAGAGAAAGGGAAAGAAACCAAGGAAGGGAAGGGAAGGGAAAAGGGAAGGGAGGAGAGGGGAGGAAGAAGGAAGGGCAAAGAGGAAGGAGTGGAGGGGTATGGGGAAGGGAAAGGAGAGGAATAGAAGAGGAAAAGAGGAGAGGAAGAGGAGAGGAAGAGGGGAGGAGAGAGGAGGGAAGGGGAAGGGGAAGCAGGGGAAGGGAGGGGAGGGGAGGGGAGGGAGAAAGCCTTTCCTCTAAGATCAGAAACAGATAAAAGTGCAACTTCCAGAGAAAGGCTTCTGGAGGTGGGGCTACAGAGTAGAAGCAGCAGCACCTCTCTCCTCTCCCTGGTCAACTAAGAATAACAAAGAAGATCACCTAAGAACACAAGACAAGACTCAGAATACCTTGGGAACTCAAAAGTATTGACTCACCAAGTCGCAGGTGAGTGCAAACACATGTGGCTCATGGACAGAGAGGGGCCTAAGGAGAGATTCCTGGGGCAGCTGGTAACAGTCCCACAGTTTGCCAGTTGAGGCACCACCTCTGGTCTGAGTTTTATCAACAAATAAACTGCTGACAGGAGAGAGGATCACCTAAGGCTCACCAAATGCACTGTGAGTCTCCACTGTTACTGTCCCTTATAGGCTGGAGCAGCAGGAAGGCCCTGTACCGAAATCAGGGGCAGAGACTTAATCCAGCAATGCAGGAGAAGATACACACTCCCAGTAGTCAGGAAGTGGGTCTGTATAGTGGCAGCCTTTCCACATTGCTCTCTCATGAATTTGGAGACACGTTGAATAATTGCCCCAGAACCCATAGAGTACAAACAGGGTTTTATTTAGAAACTCACAGGGCCAAGAAGTACTACCCAGCTTGGCTCTTGCTGCTGTCAGAGAAGCCAATTGGGCCTGGGGCTTTGGACTCTCAGGGTGTGGGAGTCTTTTTGCATAACCACTGTGCTATCCCACCCTGTTTTACCTCTAGGTTAGGAGTAATTAAACTAAAAAAATCTACTTATACTTAAAAAGCCCACGGATTCCCATAGCCTACAGGGAATATAAAGAACAAAAAGAGGGTTTAACAGTCGCCATGCTTCACCTTATGGATTGAGACAACATTGAAACAACTGTTAATTTCCATAACTGTAAACTCTTTTAAGTACTTTGCTTAGACACAAGTCAGTCCAGACAAGTGTGCTTAGTGGATTCAATCATACTGAGAGAGGGACCTCATAACACACCACATACAATGGTTAAACCAAGAAGAAATATTGGAGAAATGAGCCAGGAAAAAAGTCCAGCTAAAATCCCCCCAAAGGTAGAAACACCTAAGAATTAGGACAAGATCCAAACACTAATTGAGGTATTAGTCATAAGAGTGAGGAAAGAGTTTGGAAAAAAAATCATCATAAAAAGGGAAACAGCAAATGAGACTCCAAAAGAAAACACTATCTTAAGGTAATTAGAGAACTGTAGGCTGTAATAGCTGAGCTAAGAACACAACTAACTGAACAAGCTAATGCAGTATAAGAACAGGGTAACAAAACAGCTGAGCTACAGAAAACAACAGAGGGGAAGAGAGCATAGAATAAATGAGGCAGAAAAGAGAATTAGCAAGATCGAGGAAGAATTAGAGACAACTAAAAAAGTAAGAGATCTCAAAAAGAGATACTGAAAACAACAGAGACAGGTGGGATGACTTCAAAAGAAATAATATAAGCATTATTGGTTTACCAGAGTAAGAAAGAGAGGGAAGGGAAGGAAGCATTCTGTAGGGCATAATAGCTGAGAACTTCCTTACTCTAGACAACATAAAAGACATACAGGTTCAAGAAGCCCAGAGGGTCCCAAACAGAATTAAACCAAACTTAAAGACACAAAGACACATCATATTTAGAATGAAAAGGAATAAGGATAAAGAAAGAATCCTGAAGGCTGCAAGAGAAAAACAAAGAGTCACCTACAGAGGAAAACCCATAAGATTAGCAGCAGATTTCTCCGCACAAACACTAAAGGCCAAAAGAGAATGGCAAGATATTTATCAAGCTCTCATGAGAAAATCTTTCAACCAAGACTACTGTATCCTGCTAGGCCATTTTTCAAACTAGACAGAGGCATAAAAGCCTTCTCAGACAAGCATTTTATCTCTAAAAATCAAGGGAAAATTGAAAATCCAGTTCAAAGGGTACAATTGTACTAGACAATATTCAAAGAATTGTGATTAATTACAACAAATCATACTGATGGAAGGAAGATGTGTGTGATAATACTGAAATATGGACAAGTTTTAAAGAAATGGAGTTTTGAGTGATTCAAATTAAATGCTAATAAAACACTGCCAAAATTCTCCTAGGACTACTTTAAAAAGTAGAATCACTCATAATCAGTGAATCATTTGGATAAAAATAGATGGAATACGGCATCTGAAAAACAACCCTTCTTCTCAGGCTAGCTGATGCATTTTCAAGCAAACATATCTGTACTATTCATTTGCTATGTGGGTCCTTTTTCATAGATAAAAGAAAGCAAAATTCAGACTTACCCTGAAGAAATTATTAAGGTCCATGAATTAATGCAGTACAAATTCAGGGGTCTGTCACATGGCTGAAGTCAACTATATCTTAATTTATTTTCAAATGGATATTTATACTCCACTATTCATGCAAGCTCAACTTCTTAATTGAAGTTCTGTCTCTGCAAACAAAGCAGCAAAGAACTGCTGAATGAAATCAATGTGCTGAATGGAACCAGAGAGTGGGTGGAAGGGAGTATCTTTTTTCACCCCTTTCTGTTCCACTCTGCTATTTTTTTTTAATTTCTCCCTCATATCTGGTGCTCTGGGATGCACTCCAACAGCCTGTTCAGACTGAGAAGCCTAAGAAAAATGCACCTGACAGCCTAGACTCAGGAAAAGCACCAGTGAAAATGCATTTCCAGCCTGTTTAGAATCACAGAGTCAGTGAATGGAGCTGGCACATTTCAAAGATCTCTAGAGGCTGCAAGGAATGATCAGGACCCATCACATAATACAACCACCTATGGGAAAATGGAGGAAGGTGTCTCTCTTATAGAGGTAATGGAGAGTAGGTAACTGGCCAGCACACTATTAAAATTATAGGAGAGCATCAAATGCAATCCCTTAGCTCAAGGTCTACAATATCCTCACCACATCCAATGAAGTCTTATACTCTCTTAAGGAAAACTGACAACTACTGGTATGTAATACATCCATATCCATGGGAAGCAAGACCATGGGTAAAGAAGAACTAGTGACTCGATCTTTTAATATTTCACTTTATTTTGAATAGAGACAGAGGAATTGAGAGAAGGTAGAACAGAAAAGGAGAGACACCTGTGGCACTGCTTCACCACTCATGAAGCTTCCCCCCTTGCAGGTAAGGACCAAGTGTTTGAGCCTAGGTTCCTGGGCATTGTCACATGTGCTAAACCAATTGTACCACCACCCGGCCCAGTGGTTTAGTTTTTGGTCTCACTGTGATTTCATAAAAAACTAAATTCTGGGACAGCAACTTTACAGATGTCAAGTTCAGTTTTATCTGCATCAGCTCTTCTACTATTAAAATAACATGACTTAGGAAGAAATTCCTCATTGTTTTGTTTGGATTGTCTCCAGGGCTCCACTGCCCTGGGATGGACTTTTTCAAAAAGAAAGAGTAAGATTAGAGGCAGGGAGTGAAAGATACCACAGCCCCAAAGCTTTCTTCAATGTGATGGAGTCCGGGGCCCAAACCCTGGTCACACACTTGGCAAAGCAGTGCATGAAGCAACTGAGCTATTTTCCTGTCCTAACCTCAATTCTATTGTCAAAGTCCACTTACCTGTTATTGTTGGGGGGCATTATTATTCATATGCTGTATTTCCTTATATGTCACATGTGGTATATGGTATGTTTCTTTTTATTTGTTTTTTATTAGTGATTTAATAATGATTAACAAGATTTTGGATAAGAGGGGTACAATTCCATACAACTTCCACTACCGGAGTTCTGTATATCATCCTCTCAATCAAAAGGCCCTCTATCCTCTATCCCTCTGGGAGTATGTAGCAAAGATCTTTATGGGGTGCAGAAGGTGGGAGGTCTGGCTTTTATAATTACTTCTCCACTGAACGTGATGTTGGCAGGTCTGTATGGTATTTTTCTTTCTCCTGACTTATTTCACTTAGCATAATCCTCTCCAGATACTTGTATTATGCTGCAAATGACAAGATTTCATCTTTTCTTACAGCTGAGCAGTATTTCATGTATATATACTGAGTTTTAAGACTAAATATATTAATGGAGTTACAGATATTGTTCTGTTCTGTTCATTTTTTCCCTCTTTTCAGAGGGTTGACTTAATCATTTTCCTCAGTGTATAACATTACTACTATATTCTTTAGAGTATCTCTGTTTTTCCTTCCCCTTTTTACACCCACTTCTCCCACTTTATACAGTACTTTTGATAAGTTGAACAGCATTTTTGTATAAGTTCCACCCTATACTTGTGTATTTGAGCTTGGAGAATGGTTCTGCACTGTATCTCACTGTATTTCTTACTCATTCACTGGCACTATGCCCTCCAGATCCACCCATGCTGGCAACGTTTATCTAAGCAATGGCTTCAATAGCTGTAGAGTACTCTTGTATGTTTAGTCACCAAATCTGAAGTAACCCAAATTACCTCCAAGTCTCTCTTACAACCCCAATAAACCTGTGGGATTTTCTTCTTCTTCTTCTTCTTCTTCTTCTTCTTCTTCTTCTTCTTCTTCTTCTTCTTCTTCTTCTTCTTCTTCTTCTTCTTCTTCTCCTCCTCCTCCTCCTCCTCCTCCTCCTCCTCCTCCTCCTTCTTCCTTCTTCTTCTTCTTCTTCTTCTCCTCCTCCTCCTCCTCCTCCTCCTCCACCTCCTTCTTCTTCTTCCTCCTCCTCCTCCTCCTCCTCCTCCTCCTCCTCCTTCTTCTTCTTCTTCTTCTTCTTCTTCTTTTTTCTGGGCTCAGTGCTTGCACTATGAATCCACTGCTCCTGGAGGCTATTTTTCCTCTTTTGTTTTCCTTGTTGTTTATAATTATTGGGTAGAACAAAGAGAAATCGAGAGAGATATGGAAGACAGAGATGGAGAGAGAAAGATAGACACCTGCAGATCATCTGTGAAGGGACCCCCCTGCAGGTGGGGAATGGGGGGCTCGAACCAGGACCTTACGCTAGTCTGCCAGTCCTTGTGAGCTTAACCCACTGCGCTACCGCCCAGCCCCAGGATTATCTTCTTAATGTCTAATTATGGTAGTATATATATTTATGTATGTATGCATATACATCTCATGTAGCTTACCATATACATGCATGCACATAGTAACACATATGTACATAAGTATGTATACATATACACATGCATGTATATTCAAACACTTCAACAGCATAACTGCTGAGTTATAGCAATATGAATGACCCTAAGTTGAACAAGTGGTGCCAAATAGCTCTCAAAAATGGAAGTAGCATCAGCCTATATGCCTATATGCATGAAGATCTTCACAGTTCCAGAACTGGGGGGCCAGGTGGTAGTGCAGCAGGTTAAGCGCACATGGTACAAAGTGCAAGGACCAGCATAAGGATCCCAGTTCAAGCTCCCAGCTCCCTACCTGCATGGAGGGGTTGCCTCACAAGCAGTGAGACAAGTCTGCAGGTGTCTGTCTTTCTCTCCCCCTCTGTCTTCCCGTCTTCTCTCGATTTCTCTCTGTCCTATCCAACAATGACAGCAATAACAACAACAACAACAATAAACAACAAGGGCAACAAAAGAAAAAAAAAGCCTCCAGGAGCAGTGGATTCGTAGTGCAGGCACTGAGCCCCAGCAATAACTGTGGAGGCAAAAAAAAAAAAAAAAGAAAGAAGAAATGAAATGGCATAACTGACCTTTCTAAAGTACTGTATATATTATTTGATTTCATTTTCATTAACAGTGACCTAGAACTATCTATTCCACAGCTTGATGACCTTTTGGATTTCCTCTTCTTAAACAACCTTTGTCCAAATTTTCTACCAAAAATGTGTACTGCTTTAAAAATGATCCCCCCCCCCCAGCAGAAGTTGAAAAACAAGATCAGAAGGGCAAACACAAGTAGAACCTGAACTGGAATTGGCGTATTGCACCAAAGGAAAAGACTCTCTGGTGGGTGGGGGGGAGAATACAGGTCCAAGAAGGATGACAGAGGACCCAGTGGGGGTTGTATTGTTATATGGAAATCTGATAAATGTTATGCATGTACAAACTATTGTATTTAGTGTCGAATGTAAAACATTAATTCTCCAATAAAGAAATCATAAAAAAAAAAAACACAGGAGAACAGATGACACTGAATCCATCGTCTGAAAATGGCAGTGACTTAAGAGTCAATAGCAAAGTTGCCAATTATACAATAACAGCAGCAGAGACAGCAACAACTAATGATGTTACATCTGACTGTCAGGACAATGATAATGCCATGCTGCAAAGCACATGGTAGCTTTGGTGCAAAGCTCATAATCCTTTTCATCTGATGTTATTGTTAAAAGCTGGAACAGCAATAAAGGGGGCAGAAGAGGGGAACCCAGAGGGCAGAAAAGAAGCTAGCATTCCTGAAGCCTCACTCATTTTTGCTCTGGCGCTGTGTGCCTTTCTTTCATGAACTAAGTAAGGACCTCACTCTCCAGATAATTCACCCTCAGCCCTCTGAGCGTGCTCTTTGGCCTGACCCTTGGCCCCTGACACTTGGCGTAGTCAGACAGTATGGCACTTAGTGTGGCACTTGATGTCGTGTGCAGTGATGAGCCCCACCCCCCATACACACAGATTGAGGTTGTCAGAGGACAACATGGAGTTTTCCAAACGGGAGACAATAGGGCAGATGACAATACTTTCAATACTGCAATGTGCTGACCAGGACAGTCAGGGTTGGTGTAGGAAATTGCAGGTTCTACAACATCAGGAAGAACTGGAGCAGCAGCTGAGCACTGGGAAGCACTGCTTCTGCGGGTCCAGTCTGGGATCTCCTGTATTGTCAAGAGCTCCAAGTTGTGTTCCACCTTTCCATGCACAGCCAGTGGTGAGGCAGGAAGTGGAAACAGAGGAACCTTTGGACAAACAGAATAGCAGGACCTCAACAAGGACTACGTAGCTACAAGATCTGGCAAAGTAGTGTGGGCATCTGTTCCTGCATGGCTATTACGACTGTGGGATGATGGGGTAGAGATTACCCCTCTATTCACACAGGAGATGGCAAAGGTAGCCACTTGACAGACAAATGGCTGCAGGAAGTACAGTGGTGTATGGATGACCAGTGCTATAAAACTTGATGGGCTGTGATGGACTTGGAACATAATGGAAGCTGAGGATGACCATGGACTTGAGGTCACCCCACCCAATCAAGGACTTAATGGACTTATTATGAACTGGGGACTTATCCCACTGAGACAGTCCCAAAGAGTCAGGACTGGGACTTTTAGTTATGAAAAATTACAGGTGTGCCTAGGGCTTCTGGGGTGCTGGTATGCCTTTATCCAGCACGTGACCCAGAATACAGAGCCCTTGTGCCACATCACCTGAAAGGGGCAAAGGTTATTTGAGTTTAAAAGTCATTTGAAAAGGGCCAGAAAATGGTATTCCCTTAAAAGATAGCTGGCTGCTATTTACTTGGCTGTGCAAACTATAGGATTGAAACCATAATAGCATTAGATCATGGCTGTGCAGGCCATGTATCTTACTGGCAGGTGGGTCTGGACAGGGGTAGTACAGGATGCCCACCTGGAGCAGTGAGCAGATTTCACTGCTAGCTCTTCTTCTTCTAGCGTTTGCCCTTCTTCCATAGCCAGTCAACAGCGTCAGGTTGAAAGCTGTCAGGAGCTGCTTGTTGCTGGCTTTGAAAGTGACTGGGATCCATGTGGATTCAGTCGGCTAGGAAGGATCGTCAGTTTCCCCAATGAATGGGTACTCACGCTAGCTCTTTGACCCAGGATCTACAGGCAGGCAGTCTTGGGTCCTATCACCTTTGTAAAGGAAAAGGATCCAGCCTATCATCTGGAGCTTAAGTAGACTGAGACTGGAAGCTTTTTGTTACCTTGGTTATTTGTTGTTACAAGACTTTATTTTAAGAGCTTTTCCTAAAACCCAGGGTGTGGAATGTCAGGACAAGGATAATGCCCTGATTCAAAGCACATGGTAGCTTTAGTACAAAACTCGTAACCCTTCTCACGTGATATTATTGATAAAGGCTAGGATGGAAGAAGGTAATTAAGTGGGTGGAAAGTAGCTAGCATTCCCAAGGCCTCACTTTACTTTTGCTCTGGCTCTGTGAGCTTTTCTTTCAGACTAAGGACCTCACCCCTCCAGACCATTGACCCTCAGCCTCTGAGCCTGCCCTTCAGACTGACCCTTGGCCTCTGACAATATGAAACATAAAGGAAAAAACAAAGGTCATCTGACCAGGATGGAGGGTTCAGGGATAGGTAAGATAAGATTCAGTGATACATTTCACCACACTATTTGATAACAGTGACGGAATGAGGGGGACAGAGGGAAGAGTGAGATTTCATATTGTTCTACAATTATTTTGTCCTGGAAGTACTTATGATCACCAATCTTTTACTTCTTTCTCCGACAGTCTAGTTCCTTGGTTCACCAGTCTTCAACAACGTGTACTTTTTTTTCCTCTCCCATTGCCTCCAGTAGAAAAGAATTTGGGAAAAACAAACAAAACATTCTATTCCTATTTTGTGCTGACAGTTTATAAACCTTCACAGCAGACATTCTCGAATTCTCAGGTTCTTGTTTTCCAGCAAAATGAGTCTGTCTGTGTTGGTATGCTTCTAGTTCTGCTTCTGGGATCCCTTCTGTTACATTGCTTGACGTTGTGGTCTATTTACATGGTCATTCTGTTACATTGGTTTAGTCTCACTCCCCCTGCCTCTGGGAAATTTTAGTTTAATCCTTGCTAGTTCAGGTTCTTCCTTCTCCCTGCCCCCTATCCGGATGCTGCAGCGGAGGAGAGAGAGGCAGGACAGAATTGGGTTGTTATTAGATTAGATTAGCTTTTTGAACTGTTCGTTCAAGAATAAAGAAATACTGCTTCTCCGCTCAGCCATGAGTTTCTGGCCGTCTCTGTCTCCTGCCCGCGAAGCTATCCCGACATATTGGCACCCTGAACTTTGACTGACATGTCTGCACAGACCTGTCTATTCCCTGTTCCCAGAACTAAATGATGTACTAATCTCTTGTCCATCAGGAAGTCTTTGAAGACAAGGGGAGTAAGATGGCAAAGAAAATTTGGACACCACTTACTGATGACAGGGTCAAGACTGGAATCTAGTACAAGTGTGTTGCTACATAGCAGCACATTTCCTCAAGAGGAAATGATTAGAGGTGGCATAAGATAACCTCAGTTCAAAATGGGACCTAGGAGAAACTTGAGTAAAAAAAACAAAGCAAGCACTGAAGCCAAAGTTTGGTGTTCAAATACCAGATCTGCCATTTACTTGAACTGCAGGTAATTCAAATTGTTTGCATTTCAGTTCCTCAAAGTCAAAAGTGAGAACACTCCTCAACTAAAAATGTTTTTCTTAAAATCAAATGACAGCACTTCTGAGGTCACGGAAGATCACAAATTCCATCCTTCAGTCTCTGGGATCTCATTGTATTCAGAGATTCTGATTTGTCCAGACACTGTCTTAGGTGTCTAGGCACTATAGACCTGAAGGGCAGGTTATGAGCTCAAACCCATGACCCCCAGAATTAAGGGGTGGTGAGTGTCTCAGACTCAAGTTAGCTCAACTGAGTGGCAAAACTGAGAAGCCTCACAGGTCTATTAGCCTGACTTCAAAGCACTGCAATGTGCAAGAATTTCTTAAGACACTGGTTCTGAATTTTTTGCCCCTGGGCCATCAGCATCCACACCACCTGGGAACTTGTTAGCAATGTAAATTACTGGGATTTAATGAACCAGAAACTCTGGAGGTGGGCACAATTGGAATTCAACAAATACCCCAGAGATTCTGATATACACTCACATTTAAGAACCACGGCTTTACAAGTTTTGCTTCAGTTCTTTCAGGAGTCTGGATCAAGTCATAGTTTTGAATAGATCTAATTGGCTTTAAAAAAAAAAAAAAATCCCAGCCTCCCTTTGGCCCTGTTCCTGTTCTATAACCTAGATTAGCAATGAACCTGCACCACCCTCTGGCTATGTGAGAGCAGAAATGCAGGTCAACCAGCAACACTTGCCTTTCCCTCGGGTCATTAGAAGTGTGGTCAAATTCTAATCCAAGCAGAAACATTGTAAATGACTCTTTCAAATGGAATACTTTTGGACAAAGCAATGAAGGACACAATCCTTTTAAACTGAGAGGAATATAGAAAAAATATGTTACTGGAATGTATGAAACGTTCCTTGGAAACTCTTTGGACCATTTATACTTAGACACAATTTGTATCTGTTAACTTTGTTTTCCACATTCCCTATATGTGAGCATTCTTTTGTAATTGTAAAAATTATTTAATTTCTAAAATTCAAAGGTTACAGTGGAGAAATTAGACTATCATTGTATTATAAATAGTGTGTTAGGGGGCCGGTGGTGACGCACCTGGTTGAGCACACACCCTTCCTTCTCAATTTCTGACTGTCTCTATCCAATAAATAAATAAAGATAATTTTTTTTAATTAAAAAAGTACATTAGTAAATAAGTATGTACTATAGATATTGTTCAGTCTGTTTTATGGTCTGCTGAATAACAATTTTAATCAATTATTCTTCTTTATTATATTTTAATACCTTTTAGGAGGTTAAGCCTCTTGCTTACAAGTTGGAATGCTTTAGTGTAACACTGGTATACAATAGACTGCTTAGGAATTGTGACTTGTAACTATTACAGGTTTTCTTTTTAGGATGGTACATGGAAGCTTTATAGGATAACTAAAAAGTTGCTCATTGCAAGTCCTCTGTTTTAGCTCTCACAATAACTGCAACTCTTCATCAAACCAGACTATTTGCTCTTTTGTTCCTTTTTCTGCAGAGGATCCATGAAAGTATGATGACATGAGCATGCAGAGAAATGATGAAAAAAATCAAGAGGCCTCCATAATGTAATAGTTACATAAAATGAAATTCTGGTGCTACTAGAGTTCATTAAGTGTGAGGAGGGGAGGGAGGAAACGTGGTCAGCAGGTAGCCAGCCTGTCCTTTTTGAGCAAGAAACCACAACTACACATACTGAGCAGGAGAAATAAATAGCTGGTACTGTTCTACGGTATGTTTTTCTACATTAGCCCTTGCACTATGAGGAACTGAGAGACAGAATCAATATTTCCCCAGGGTCATACAGTCAGTGGCACTATGAAAAGTAGTACTTTCATCTGTGGACTCTTCAACCTACTGCTATTTCCACCATCTCATTCTGCCCCCAAGCTTTAAGCACAGACAACCAGACATGAATGTTGTCTATATGATCAAGACCATCTTCCGAGGGAAAGTCTCCATATGATATCGATCCTTAAGATGCTCAAGCAAAATCCAAAGATGAAAGGTCACTTTAGAACACCTCTTCTAAATTTGGGTTTTTCTTTACTTAAAAAGAAAGCATAAGGCTAAGAAGAAAGAACAGTAGTAGAGCTCAGGGCTAGGATGGGAGAGGTCCCAATTCCAATCCCATCACCACTGATAGCCAGAGCTGAGCACCAAGTAGAGTGCACGTATTGCCACTCATGAAGATTAGGATTCCAGCACCTGGTACCCACCTATAGAGGGGATGTTTCACAAGTGGTGGAGCAGTGCTGCATTTATCTTTTCTTCTCTCTCTCTATCTCTTACCCTCTGCCAAGGAGGAATCGTGAGGACGAGGAAAAGGGCCCTGGGTGTGTTGGAGTCATCATGCCAGTCCATTCATGCCCTAGTGATAATCCTGATAACAACAAAAACAATAACAACAAACAAAAATAGGATAATATTCAGTTCATTCTACCTCAGTCTTCAGAAAAAGTTGTCTTAGAGGCCATGAGTGTTGAGACAGAAGATCTTCTAGCTCTAAACTTCCAAAGATAAAGGATGTGTGATTTGATTCCTCTTAAGGATCCTGGAAAATCAAGAGCAATCATTCCCTGTTGGCAAAGGAGTCGACACTAAGCCTTTGCTAGTGAAATCTTTTCACTTTTGACTCCATCAGGAGGCCAGAGAACAGAGGCTACAGGTCAGTTTCCACACTACACACTTTTCCGTATATACCTCTGATACCCCCTCTTGGTGGTAACACACAGATTTTCCACTGTATCCTCTTAGAACAAGGCACTGTCTTTCAGGGAGGACCACATGCCGGCCTTGCAAGAATGTAGAAAGTTTTCCACTAAGTAGGAAAAAAAAAAAGATAAAAGTATGATTCCTAGGACTGTAGAAAAACTCAAAGACTAGAGAGATAGTTCACCAGCCATGGTATGTGCCTTGGCAGGAGCAAGACCTAGATTCAAGCCCCAACTCTCTCTACACAGGAAATGGTGTGGATGGCACCAGAGGAAACTCCAGTGCTGTGGTATCCTCTCCTCTATTTCTCTCTCTACCTGATTGAAAAAGTGATCTAGGAGCAATGAAATCATGCATATTTTCAAGTTCCTGGCTTGAAAAAATTCACTCAAAAAATAGGGAGCAAAGTATTTGAAGGGTATTTAATCTCTTACTGTTTTCCCACCTCCATATGTAAAAGACCACCTATTTTTCCAAGTGCTCAACTGTTTCAAACCCTTCAGCAGCTCCTTCAAACTCACAGAATTAAAAATAAGTCTCTTAGACTGCAAGGCATTTTTTTTTTTTTTTTACAATCTGTTCAACACTATTTAAATAGGACTAATTACTTATACCTTTCAAACCCATGCTGTACTAGTTGCCCTATTACAGTGAAACTAGCTTGTCTAAAACAATAAACAACCAGCTTAAAACAAATATCTCACAGAGTTTCTGTGGAAACTAGGAGGAACATGAATGCAGCATAACTGGGTGGTTCTAAGCTCAGGCCTTTCCTAGGGTTGTACTCATGCTGGTGTTACTCTCTACCACTGAAAAAGTCACTGAGTACAAATGAAACCCAGCATAGAAAAGTACTTCGTAGGTTGTAAATAAGTACAATTATTTCACAAGCACTACATTTCTGAAAGGCTTGCCTGTATACCACTGGTTTTCCAAGCTGCATCTCTTGGCAGGTAATCCCAGACTCCCTTTCACTACACAGCAGGCTCCCTGCTGCATCAATTACCCATATTTATTTGAACAACATTCACCCCTACGAGGTTACCGATTCCTTGAGAGCAGAATATTCCATGACGCCATAAACTAAAGAATAGTCCACCTAGACCAAGTAGATTAGAAGCATCCAATAGTACAGCTATATACAAGATACTGGGTACTGTACAGCAAACCATAACAAAGGGACTTTTCAAAGTTAACCCAATTAACAAATAAAGTGATGATAATATTAACTATCGATTGTCTTTTTGAACCCTAAGACAGCAGGAACCTCACATCTTTACTATAGAGCCCCTACTTCCCCCAGTCCTGGAACCCTTGGATAGGGCCCACTTTCCTGTATGCATCTCCCAATCCAAACCAAATAATATTGCATCCGCCGATCACAACCTAACCAAAGCAACGATTGCCACCTCATTATGCTTCACCTCAGACTGTATCCAGAGACTTCACGTGTGGAATTACAACCCTTCAACTTCATTACTCGGGTGAGACCTTTCCTCTTATAGTACACTCTAATTTCATCTCAGGTAGTTCACTTTCTAACAAAGTCCCATAATCTAGATATACACCAGTTTCTGTGAGAGAGAGCTTATGTGCACACGTATCCATAAACTACTGCAAAATATATACCTGAAAGCAGAAGTACACTAGAGTTTGCAGTGAGTACCTCCCTAACACTTCCTCTCCACTATTCCAAGCTTGGGATCCATGATTGCTCAACAAATTGTTTGGCCTCATATATTAACTCTCTTTTCAATCACCAGGTTCCAGATGCCACCAGGATGCTGGCTAGGCTTCCCTGGATTGAAGACCCCACCAATGTGTCCTGGAGCTCAGCTTCCCCAGAGACACACCTTACTAGGGAAAGAGAGAGGCAGACTGGGAGTATGGACCGACCAGTCAACGCCCATGTTCAGCGGGGAAGCAATTACAGAAGCCAGACCTTCTACCTTCTGCAACCCTCAACGACCCTGGGTCCATGCTCCCAGAGGGCTAGAGAATGGGAAAGCTACCATGGGGGGGGGGGGATTATGGGGATTGGGTGGTGGGAATTGTGTGGAGTTGTACCCCTTCTACCTTATGTTTTTGTTCACTAATCCTTTCTTAATAAAAAAAAGAAAAAAAAAAGAATAGTCCATAAGTGTTTAACTGAACTGTCTCATCTGTAGAAGGCACTTTATTTACCCTTTAATCAAACAGAAAGGACTATTAGTATACACTATACTTGCATAAAGAGAAAGCTGACTTGAGTTCTAGATGTCTGGAGCATCTTGATGGCATGGTAAAGAAAATAGATTAAATAGGCTGGGCAGTGCCACACCTGGTTAAGCACACATATTATCAAACGCAAGGACCTAGGTGTGAGCCCCCACTCCCCACCACAGGTAGTGAAGCATGTCTGCAGGTCTATCTTCCTTTCTCTCCTTGTCTATATCTCCCTGTCCTCTCTCAATCTGTATCTTGTCTAATAAAAATCAGAAAAAAAATAGAAAGAGAAAGAAGAAAAAAAAAAAAAGGAAAAAATGGCCACTAAGAGTGTTGGATTTGTAGTGCCAGCACTAAGCCCCAGCAATAACCCTGGTGGCAATAAAAATTAAAAAGAAAAGAAAAGAAAGAAAGAAAAAAGAAATTGACACTTTCCTTGGATATCAAAAGTTGAGGTCTGAGGATAAGCAATTCTGAGAGAGAAAAAGAAAAAGAAATATGGAGGCATCACATTCCCTGACTTCAAAGCATAGTACAAAACAAGAGTAATTAAAACAGTATGGTGCTAGGACAAAGCAGATACAGAATACAACAGAGAACCCAGAAATAAGTCTGCACATATAGGGAGAGCATATCTGTGACAGATGATCCAAGACCATACAATGGTGGCTAGTGTTGGGAAAACTGGACAGGCACATATTAAAAATGCAATAAGACCATTTATCACTTAATACCATAAACAAAAATTAAGAGGAAAGGAATGTGGGGATAGGTTGAGGGATGTCTTCAGTGCAATGGGACTAGAACATTGGTGGTAGGTGTGGTGAGTCTTATATACAAAAAGATTGGTACAAAGCTCTACACCTAAGATTCCATAATATTGTAAACCCATGTTAGGCAAATCTTGAAAATTGGAAAATTATAGCTGCTTCAGATTCAAAGATGTATCCACCTGGTATGTTCTCTTTTAATTCTTTACAGACAGTGCTCAGGAGGGTTATACCATTGATTAAGAAAATATTTTGTAAGACTTCTGTGGTTATTTTATTTAGTCTCACTTATATGAATTCTTCAGTATCAACAATAGCAGTTGCAAACACACATTGAAAGTATACTGTATGCGTGATGGTAGGGATAACCCGAGTCTCTGTAGGGAGGCTGGGGGTATCCTACCCTGCCACTTGAGAGAAACTGGTCCTGAAATGAGTACAGCCTGCAATGTTCCTCAGATATGACCATAAGCTATAATCTCAGACCAGTAGGGACTTAGAGGTTACACAGGCTCTGACACTAAATATAAATATGCATTTACATACGGGCCCTGGAGCAGGTGAATAGAGGTAAATAGCCACAATTTTTTTTATAACAATGGGAGCTACTCCCTACCCTAATCCAACTTTCTAGCCCTTTTCTCTACTCTGACACCATTCTCTCAAACAATATTCTCATCCAACCTCAGGCTAGCTACCAAACTCAAGCAAAGCTACCATAGTTGTATGTCCCCAGGAACACACCTAAAATGGTTCTCCTAGCTTTCTTCTACCCTAAAATCCCTAATCTCATCTGCTCTGATCCTACTTTCTGGTTCCTGTTCATTAACCATCTTGTCTCAACTCAGGTCATGCCACCTTCCAGACACCAGGCTGCAGATACTACCATGACTCCACCCCGACTTCTCTGGGCAGATGACCTCACCAATGTGTCCTGGACCCTCACATCTCCAGAGCTCTGATCCACTAAGGAAAGATAGAAACAGGCTGGGGGTATGGATTGACCTGTCAATGCCTATGCTCAGCAGAGAAGAAGCTACAGAAGCCAGAACTCCTACCTTCTGCTCCCCATAAACAACCTTGATCCATACTCCCAGTGGGGGAGAAGTGATAGGATGAAAATAATAGGACTCTGTACTCCAGCTCCATCAGTGCCCAGAAAGAGACAAGGAAAAGGAGAGGGGCATATGGAGGTAGTTATGATGTCATGAGTGGCTTGAAGGGGGAGAGAGGATTGAATCAGAAAAAAAAGAGGGGACAACTATGTATAAATGTGGACAGATAGTTGTAGAATGATGGTTGGCCCATGTCTATACAACCTTAGGGGAACTGTGATGGATTGCAGTGGGGAGAGTGAAGATTCAGAACTCTGGTGGTGGTAATGACGTGGATTCAAACCCCTGTCAACATGTAATTTCTGTAATATAAAAATTTTTTAAATGAACAACAGCAAAAAAGTATACTGCATGCTTAGCAGCTCTCAGTGGTTTTCATGGATCATATTAAAGTTATGATTGTGTCCATCCCACTGATGAGAGACATAAAGAGTTGATTTATCCAAGAGCACAGAGTAAGAGGTAGGGTCAAAATATGAACTCAGAAACTCTCATTCCAGACTTCAGATCTCATGTTCTCTAACCAAAGGGTTATATAAACTCCTGGTACTGAATTACCCTTAGAACTTACAAATCACAAAGAAACACTGCACTGGTAACTGGGGCTAGCACAGGGGTTCTGAGGTTCTGACAG
Source organism: Erinaceus europaeus (assembly GCF_950295315.1). Classification (NCBI taxonomy): domain Eukaryota; kingdom Metazoa; phylum Chordata; class Mammalia; order Eulipotyphla; family Erinaceidae; genus Erinaceus; species Erinaceus europaeus. The sequence continues at coordinate 150,062,110 of NC_080162.1, forward strand.
CAACAGACAGGGGTTGATGGAAGAACACAGTTACATACAGTGACTGCACTCATTAAGATTCAGCTGTCTGGGAAGTGATTTAACCTCTCTTCACTTTCATTTCTTTGATTTTTAATGTGCTATTCAACAAATGCCATTGAGAAAATGAGCATACTTATTATAAACCCTTCTCAACTTTTAGAAACATTGACCATGTCTTAGAATGAAGATATGCACTTCTATTTCATCCTGAACCATTTCCTGGGGTGAAAAACACAAATTCATTTATTCAATACTTTCTAAGAAGCCAAGAGAGTGTCAGAAGCTGAGTAGTCAGGGATAAATCAGTTGGCCTCTGATCTCACTGGGACACTTTAACCAAGTTAAAGCACTGTAGTAGGGCAAAACATAACACTAACTGCTGGGATGAGTAGGCCATGAAAGAGAAAACTTTCATAGAAGGAAGTTGAGATAAAGATATGAGAACAAGCAAACAAGACAAAGATAAAGACGGGAAAGAGCATAAGTTTTGTTTTGTTTTTTTAATTTCTTTGTTGGAGGATTAATAGTTTACAGTCAACAGTAAAATACAGTAGTTTGTACATGCATAACACTTCCCAGTTTTCCACATAACAATACAACCCCCAGTAGTTCCCCCTCTGCCATCATGTTCCAGGACCAGAACCCTGCCCCCAACCCCAGAGTCTTTTACTTTGGTGCAATACACTAACTCTAGTCCATGTTCTGCTTAGTGTTATTTTCCTTCTGCTCTTGCTTTTCAACTTCTGCCTATGAGTGAGATCATCTCATATTCATGTTTCTCTTGTAGCTAATCTCACTTAACATGATTTTTTCAAGCTCCATCCAGAATGGCTTGAAGAAGGGGAATTCACCATTTTCAATAGCTAAGTAGTATTGTATGGCGTATATATATATCACAACTTACTCAGTCACTCATCCATCTGTTGTTAGACACCTGGCTTGCTTCCAGGTTTTGGCTATTACAAATTGTGCTGCTATGAACATAGGTATACACAAATCTTTTTGTATGGGTATGTTTGATTCCTTAGAAAATATTCCCAGGATAGGAATTGCAGGGTCATAGGGTAGGTCCACTTCTGGCCTTCTGAGAGTTCTCCAGACTGCTCTCCACAAGGATTGGACCAATTGATATTCCCACCAGCAGTGCAGGAGGGTTCCTTTGTCCCCACAACCTCTCCAGCATTTATTGCTACTATCTTTTCTGATATATGACATTCTCACAGGAGTGAAGTAGTATCTCATTGGTGTTTTTATTTGCATTTATCTGACAATCAGTGACTTAGAGCATTTTTCATATGTTTGTTGACTGTGTGGATCTCTTCTATGGTGAGTATTCTGTTCATATCCTCTCCCCATTTTTGGATGGGGTCATTTTTTTTCATGTTGCTGAGCTTGGTGAGCTCTTTATATATTTTGGTTATTAGCCTCTTGTCTGATGTATGGCATGTAAAGATCTTCTCTCACTGTGGGAGTTCTCTTTGTTTGAGTGGTGGTTTCTTTTGCTATGCAGAAACTTTTTAATTTGATGTAGTCCCATTGCTTTATTTTTGTTTTAGTCTTCTTAATAATTGGATTTGTATCATTGAAGATGCCTTTAAAACTTAGATGGAAAAGAGTCCTGCCAATATTTTCCTCTAAGTATTTGATAGTTTCTGGCCTAACATCCAAGTCCTTGATCCACTTGGAATTTACTTTTGTGTTTAGTGAAATATACTGGTTCAGTTTCATTCTTCTGAGAGTATGCCTTATTTAAGAAGTTGTAAATACAGTGATAACAGTTCTTTCACAGGTCTCTATTAACCCATGAAAGAATGAACAAATGTTGAATTAACAAATGTTCTATATTCCCTCTGGAAGACAGGATCACTGAGACTTGGGCTCAGCCAAGTACTCTCAGACTGATTGCTTTTCTCCAGTAGGTAGGCTGGGGCACACAGCATTTCTTCTATATTAAGAACACATTTGCCCAGAGCCACTTATATTGATATCAACCAGTCTGTGCCCATTGTGCATAATCTTATAATCATGTAATTTAAACAAATATTATGTTATTCAATAAAATATGTAAGCCAAAAGAACTACTGTCTCATAAAAACTAGACTGAATCTTTTAGACTTGATAAGAGAAGCCACCAGAAAAAAAAAGAATACTATCAAATTAGGCGTGAGTCAGATACTCATAAGAGACTGAAAAAACTCTATCATAATAAATTATAATTTTCTGCCCTTGCATCACTCAATTTAAAGGAAAACTAAGCTAGAGCTCCTAATAGATGTGGCTATTTAAAAAAAAAAGACTTAGGGACTCTTCAGAGTAGAACCACAGTCAAGGGAGAAAGTAAGCTGATCTCTGCCTCAGAAGACTGGTAAACAGATCCTGAGTTAAATGTTTTTAAGTTGAAATGTGTATGAAATGAACCTCCCCCCCCCATTTCAGCCGACATTTCTGAGTAAAATACCATGGCTCACATTACAAGGGTTCTTTTATTAAGAAAGCTTCTTTTGGAATAGTGGAGAGGAAATGCTAGGGGGGTACTCACTGCAAACTCTAGTGAACTTCTGCTTTGGGTCCATGATTGCTCAACAATTTGTTTGGCTTCGTATGTTAACTCTCTTTTCAGTCACCAGGTTCCAGATGTCATCAGGATGCCGGCCAGGCTTCCCTAGACTGAAGACCCCACCAATGTGTCCTGGAGCTCAGCTTCCCCAGAGACACACCCTACTAGGGAAAGAGAGAGGCAGACTGGGAGTATAGACCGAACAGTCAACGCCCATGTTCAGCGGGGAAGCAATTACAGAAGCCAGACCTTCTACCTTCTGCAACCCACAATGACTCTGGGTCCATGCTCCCAGAGGGATAGAGAATGGGAAAGCTATCCGGGGAGGGGGTGGGAAATGGAGATTGGGTGGTGGGAATTGTGTGGAATTGTACCCCTCCTATCCTATGGTTTTGTTAATTAATCCTTTCTTAAATAAAAAAATATTTTAAAAAAGTAAAGAAATAAACCTTTTAGAAAAAGAAAGCTTCTTTTATTATATTGAGAAAATGAAGGCAAACTATGTACATTAAGCTGCCCACAGATGAGGCTGGAAGGTTACAACTGCTCAAATATCCATTAATTCTGAAACTACACTAGGATACATGGGTTCAGGCAGAGACAACAAAGGCCCCACTGATAAAGATTCCAGTTTGAGAAATATAATGGTGGAAATATGGAAGATAGGTTGGAGAGTATAGGGAATAGAGGGTACTGAAGTCAGCCAGTGGAAAAAGGGTGAGGTTTTAAGTAAAGCTGGGAGGGTAAAGAGAAATAATTTGTGCTTGGCATCTATTATGAACAGTACTTGGTGAGCTACTAAGGTGACAATGAAGTCACATGACAATGGTAGCTCACTGTAGTTTTCTAGAGGATGATCTGGCTCTTATTTGAAAGTTCTTAAAATGATAGATACCTTTGACCCAATGGACCCACTTTTTTAGTCTCTGTCCATAAAGTAGCTAAAACATTTCACACATTTTCCACATACAAGTTTCACTATTTCATTAAATATAAGAACAAAGGGTGGCAGTAAGTTAAAATGTACAAAAAACAGAATACTAAGAAACAGGCTTGTCTAAAATAAAAAAAGAAGAATATGAGAATTTCACATATGTGCCAATGAGAAAAGGCCCTGGACTGAAGACCCCACCAATGTGTCCTGGAGCTCCGCTTCCCCAGAGACCCACCTTACTAGGGAAAGAGAGAGGCAGACTGGGAGTATGGACCGAACAGTCAACGCCCATGTTCAGTGGGGAAGCAATTACAGAAGCCAGACCTTCTACCTTCTGCAACCCACAATGACCCTGGGTCCATGCTCCCAGAGGGATAGAGAATGGGAAAGCTATCAGGGGAGGGGGTGGGATATGGAGATTGGGTGGTGGGAATTGTGTGGAATTGTACCCCTCCTACCCTATGGTTTTGTTAATTAATCCTTTCTTAAATAAAAAATTAAAAATAAGTTTAGCAAACAGAAACAACTGTAGTCTCAATTTTGAAAAGCAAATTATATAAACTAGTTATAGATATCTAGGTGGCTATAAGTAAAAAAATCAATGAAAGGCTAATCACACTGATTATGGTCAGGATTATGATCAACAACAAAGATCTCTATGTAGTGTGATTACAGTTTTTTAACTGTGATTAACTGTATTTTCTAAATTTTATACACTAATAAAAATCAGAAAATAATTTTTAGGAAAAAAAATTACTTCCAGCTTTTAGATCTGATGGCATGAATGATGCAATCAAAGCCTTAGTAATGGGAGACAAAACAGCTCATTCTGTGCTAGGATCTAGTTTTCCACCACAAACCAGAATTAATTGAACTACTTCAAACACCACTGGTGGTGAGAGGGGTCCATAGTGGTGGACACCAGTGTATCTCTTGAAATTGGGTTTCATGAGAGCCAGATGGTGGCACACCTGGTTGAGTGCACACATCACAATGTGCAAGGACCCAGAATCAAGCCCCTGGTCCCCACCTGCAGGAAGAAAGCTTCATAAGTGGTGAAGCAGGGCTGCGGGTGTCTCTCTGTCTCTCTTCCTCTCTATCTCCACCACCTCTCCCAATTTCTGTCTCTATCCAATTATAAATAAATAATTTTTTAAGAGCAAGTCTGGGTTTCACTAGGTTACAGTGCAGGTGGGCCTCTCCCTCCATCTTTTTATTGAGTTTATGTATATACAGTTATGCCAAGCATAAACATTTTAGGGAAGTACATATTTGAATAATCTCTCTCCTAGTATGTAAACTATTCTATATAAGATGTGTTATCTCCAATTCTAATGTTTTAAATCAAATTCTAAGGTCCACAACTTTACTACAACCTTACCTCAAGGATGCAGGCACAGTTCAATGGTATCAGATAAGGCTTCTTTTGCCTTCAAAATTGTTTGACCTATTATCTGTGTTTACCCTGACGTTGGCCAAACATCCCTGGAAGCTAGAGACAGGAATGGCAAGAAAAAGCAAAGAATTTCTGACATGACTGGTTCTAACAGATAGCTCTTGATAATTTGAAAAATAAATCACATTATCTATCACTAGCAAGCACTGTGAGTCACAGGGTCTCTAATAATCAGGTAGGTTGTATGTTCTGAAGGTAGCTCAGGTTCAAGCCCCAGCAGCACATGGGAGGTACTTCGGCATCATGGGAAGCTTCAGTCCTGTGGCATCTCTTCCTTGCTCAGTCTCTCTTTCTCTCTATGTGTGTGTATATATTAAAAAGTTTTGGGGCCTGGCAGTGGTGTGCCTGATTTAGCACACAAGTTGTTATGTGCAAGGACCTGAGTTCAAGCCCCTGGTCCCAACCAGCAGGGGGAAAGCTCCACAAGTGGTGAAGTAGGGTTACAGGTGTCTCTCTTCCTCTATCTCCCCTCTCATTTCTGTCTATCAAAATAAATCAATAATTTAAAAAAGAGGAAAATAATGGCCACTGGGAGCAATGGATTCATCATGTAGACACCAAGCCCTCGTGATAACCATGGTAGAAATTAAAAAAATTGTTAACTTTTTCTTCTAGCATATTGAAATATGTTTATTAGGCTAAGTCATATGACTCTGATAAACATATTGGACAAATAAAATTAAAAGAAAAATATGATGATATACCTACCTCATGAATATAGATGTAAAAAAACTGCAACAAGTAGTAGCTTAATAAATTAAATAACTTTTATCTGTCCTACCATCTATTTTATTGTTTGACATTTTACTTCAATCTCAATACAAAATATAAATATATTTTTATATATTCTTCAATATAAAAACAATTTCATTTTTATGTTATTCTATTCCAGATTCTTAATGCCTATTGTCTGTATTGTTATACTAATATTCCAACTTGTCTCCACACCTTTGTTCCACTATTTTCACACCTTTTTACCAGAATTTCCTTTCTCTACCCAGCACCTCATCATTTACTGTAGGATGTGAGTGGTAAAAGATAGACGTTTCAGAGGATTGTTTAATAGTTCATCCTAGTACAACGCTCAAAAGTCTTAAGTACTGTAGTCAATCTAGCTTTTTTTTTTTTGTCTTTGCCAAGGATTCACTGCTCTGCTGGGTACTCATTGGAGGTACTGAACAAATTCTAATTCTCCACCATTTTATTGATTTAGATTACATATGCTATTAGAAATTAATGGTAGGGAGTCGGGCAGGAGCACGACGGGTTAAGTGCTCATGGCTCGAAGCACAAGGACCAGCATAAGGACCCCAGTTGGAGGCCCCGGCTTCCCACCTTCAGGGGAGTTACTTCACAGGCAGTGAAGCAGGTCTGCAGGTGTCTATCTTTCTCTCCCCCTCTCTGTCTTCCCCTCCTCTCTCCATTTCTCTCTGTCCTATCCAACAATGACAACAATAACTACAACAAGGAAACAAGAAGGGCAACAAAAGGGAATAAATAAATAAATAAAATTTTTTAAAAAGAAATTCATGGTAAAGAATTCTCATTTTTTCAGTACATTTTAACAAAGAAATGCTTATATTTTCTGACCATCATTTACATGGCATCTCTCAAACTGAATTAAACTGAAACCAGAAGGTTAATGTAAAAAGTTTAGAGCAAGTTTTCCAACATTTGGTATTCCACTGATGACTTTTTTTAAAGTGATGGAGGAGATAGTTATAGCATCTGTAAGTGACAACAGGTATGACAGACACACTAATCCAGTCCTGAAAAGTAGCAGTAAACCACACTTACGTCTCTCTGGATAACTGTTAAATGGCAGCAAATTACAAATGAATTCTCCACAGAAGACTAACATTCAGATTGCAGTAAAACAATATAGGAAATGAGACATCAACAAAGCAATTGATAAAGCAAATTTCTTGGTACCATTTTTTGCACAAATGTAAGTAGATAAAAACGGCAAATTGAAAAAATGAAATAAAATGATATTTCCATCTTGTTTTAAGATAATAGAGACTACTATAATAACTTAAGAAGCCAGAATATTCAGTGGTACAACACATGTTTTACATGCATGAAATCTGGTGTCTGATCTCTGGCTTGCCTCTCTCTCTCTCCCTTTCTCTCACAATAAAAAATTTTGAGAATGGGGGATAGATAGCATAATGGTTATACAAAGAGACTCTCATGCCTAAGGGTCCAAAGTCCCAGGTTCAATCCCCCATCCCACCTTAAGCCAGAGCTGAGTAGTGCTGTGGTTTTTTTAAAAAAAAGTGTTTGAAAAAAAAATTTTTCAGAATGTAATAATAAATGTATAAATCAATGTATACTTCCTAAAGTCGTTTTACATATATTATTAACTCAGCTCTTTTGATAAAGCTATCTTACCATTGCATGTGGGAAAAAATGCTGGGCTAGGGAGATAGTACAGGGGTTTATGCAACAGGCATTCATAACTGAGGTCCCAAGTTCAATCCCTAGCACCACCATAAGTCAGAGTTGAACAGTGTTGTAGTCTAAAAGGGGAAAAACTCACTAAATTTATAGTGTTTTATAATTTCATTTTCAAAATTCATTAGTATTATTTTTCAAGTTCCTTAAAAACCACACACATGACCCAACCAAAAAGAGGTGTGTACTCCTATGTTCATAGCAGCACAATTCATAATAGCTAAAACCTGGAAGCAACCCAGGTGCCCAACAACAGATCAGTGGCTGAGAAAGCTGTGGTATATATACACAATGGAATACTATGCAGCTATCAAAAACAATGAACCCACCTTCTCTGACCCATCTTGGACAGAGCTAGAAGGAATTATGTTAAGTGAACTAAGTCAGAAAGATAAAGATGAGTATGGGATGATCCCACTCATCAACAGAAGCTGACTAAGAAGATCTGAAAGGGAAACTAAAAGCAGGACCTGATCAAATTGTAAGTAGGGCACCAAAGTAAAAACCCAGTGGTGAGGGGTAGACATGCAGCTTCCTGGGACAGTGGGGGGTGGGAGTGGGTGGGAGGGATGGGTCACAGTCCTTTGGTGGTGGGAATGGTGTTTATGTACACTCCTAGCAAAATGTAGACATATAAATCAGTAGTTAATTAATATGAGAGGGGGGAAATCAATTGTATGTCTCAAAGTTTCTCAAAAGACAAACTGAATCTTTTTAATATATAGGCTATGTATTTGATATGCGGACTCTCTCAAAAGCCTAGACCAAGTAGATTAGAAGCATCCAATAGCACAGCTATATACAAGATATAGGATACTGTACAGCAAACCATAACAAAGGGACTTTTCAAAGTTAACCCAATTAACAAATAATGTGATGATAATATTAACTATCGATTGTCTTTTTGAACCCTAAGACAGCAGGAACCTCACATCTCCACTATAGAGCCCCTACTTCCCCCAGTCCTGGAACCCTTGGATAGGGCCCACTTTCCCGTATGCATCTCCCAATCCAAACCAAATAATATTGCATCCGCCGATCACAACCTAACCAACGCAACGATTGCCACCTCAACATGCTTCACCTCAGACTGTATCCAGAGACTTCACGTGTGGAATGACAACCCTTCAGCTTCATTACTCGGGTGAGACCTTTCCTTTTATAGTACACTCTAACTTCATTTCAGGTAGTTCACTTTCTAACAAAGTCCCATAATCTAGATATACACCAGTTTCTGGAGAGAGAGCTTATGTGCACACGTATCCATAAACTACTGCAAAATATATACCTGAAAGCAGAAGTACACTAGAGTTTGCAGTGAGTACCTCCCTAACACTTCCTCTCCACTATTCCAAGCTTGGGATCCATGATTGCTCAACAAATTGTTTGGCTTCATATGTTGACTCTCTTTTCAATCACCAGGTTCCAGATGCCACCAGGATGCTGGCCAGGCTTCCCTGGATTGAAGACCCCACCAATGTGTCCTGGAGCTCAGCTTCCCCAGAGACACACCTTACTAGGGAAAGAGAGAGGCAGACTGAGAGTATGGACCGACCAGTCAACGCCCATGTTCAGCGGGGAAGCAATTACAGAAGCCAGACCTTCTACCTTCTGCAACCCTCAACGACCTCTGGGTCTCCCAGAGGGCTAGAGAATGGGAAAGCTATCATGGGAGGGGGTGGGTTATGGGGATTGGGTGGTGGGAATTGTGTGGAGTTGTACCCCTCCTACCTTATGTTTTTGTTCATTAATCCTTTCTTAAATAAAAAATTTAAAAAAAAAACACACACACACACATGGAAGTCCAGCGGTAGCACAGCGGGTTAAGCGCACATGGCGCGAAGTACAAGGACCAGTAAGGGTCCCAGTTCGAGCCCCCTGCTCCCCACCTGCAGGGGAGTCATTTCACAGGTGGTGAAGCAGGTCTGCAGGTGTCTATCTTTCTCTCCCCCTCTCTGTCTTCCCCTCCTCTCTCCATTTCTCTCTGTCCTATCTAACAATGATGACATCAATAACAACAACAATAATAACTACAACAATAAAACAATAAGGGCAACAAAAGGGAAAATAAGTAAATATTTAAAAACACACACAAAGATTGAATGAAGGGTGAGGTGTTGTTAAGAGCATGCAGAAAGTCAACAACTAAAACTCAAACCACAGATTTTGTTGAAACTGCCTAGACTGCATTATTGTCAACTCCATTATTATTGCACTTACAGCACAAAAATCACAATGCGTGTATTATGGAATCACCACAGGAAGTACATTAAAATACTAGAAAATTATTCTGTCTAAACCATGAGAAATCTGCTTCTTTCAGTTTTTCCTTCTCTTTAAGTCTCAAGTATACTTGGAATGCATTAACCACCACAGGGAATTGTTAAGGTTCTTCTTTGAATGAAAGACATTTAAATTGATTCTTTAAATACTGAACACCACAGACACAGAGTTATTAACCTCCAGTGATTGCTTTTCCAAACAAACTGCACTTTGGAGACTAGTCAAAGCCTACATCTGCTCTCATAGTGACCCATGGTCATGACCTCTACATAACTTAACAGTATTGTTTAGAATGACTAATAAAGACAAGTTTTAGGGCGTCCCCTGTAATACAGAATGAACTTAGCATGTAAGGGGGTTGGTAGAGGGAAAAGATACAAAAGAACAAACCCAGACAACTAGCCCTTCCTTCGACACCTACATATTTCCTCTTAGAACCAACTGTACAAAGCAAGTTGAATTTCTCCCTGGTTTCTTGGCTACAGTATTTGAAAACCTTCATTCTTTCATCACAAGTCAATTATTCAGTGTTAGGTCACTCAGGATACCTCCAGCATGTGATCAGCATAACCCACAGAAAACTGCACAGTGACTGAACAAAATAAAAGGATAAATGGTCAAAACAAAAGACCATCTTTAGGATTTGCATTGTTCCTTAACATCTGTCATCTGTGTGACATGCATTACAAAGATGTATGATGCAGAGCAGTGGACAATGCAGAGGGGTCAGAAATGTGTATTGGAATGAATGAAGTGAAGCCATTCATCCTATAATCCAAAGAGATAAGAAAGACTGTGCTGCTGTTTCTTTTATCTGAGAGAGAAGAGGGAATAAAAGGACACTCAGAAGTAGTAATAAGAGTAAGTGTGACTTAGAAAAGAAGTGAAGGTAGGACCATAGGGAAATAAATAGGCTATATATATATATATATATATATATGTATAGATAGTTATAGATAAAGTCAACTCATATCTGTGATACTGGAAGGACAACTGTAGTTTCCAATAGAGGGGATAGGGACCCAGAAGTCTGGTGGTGGGAGAGAGCAAAATTATACCAGAAGGAAAGAGAATGGTGAGTTAGACACAAAGACAGACAAGCAGCATATCTTGACTTAACACAATGGTCTGAGACAGATTTCCACTTAAATACTGAGGGCTTACTCTTCAAAACTATCATTTGTGAATCTTCATGATTCTTTAGCCATTTACAGAAGAAAAAAATAAGAGGGCTTGATAAATTCTCCAGCTTCAATAAGTGGTTGATCAGAAAGTAAAACTGAGCTGTCATGGGGAGTAAAATCTGTCACCCCTAGTGCTTGCTTTGGCAGCAAATATAGTTCAACTGTAACAATACAGAGAAAGCTATCATGGCCCCTGCACATGGATGACATGCAAACTCATGAATTGTTCCATATTTTAAAAAAAATGCATCACCCCTAGAGTAAAATTTTTGACCAGGCAACTGATTCCATGGGAGGGGCTGCTGCAGGCAAGATATAAATTAGTTTTGAAATACAGATTTCTGGGGAAAATCAGATCTGTGGAGATGAAAGCTTTAGTGCCTTCCAGTGCCCAAAATTGTCTAGCTTAATCCTGAGATGTAATGAAAGACGACAAAGCGTGGAGCTGTGGCCTGCTACTGCTTTGTGTTCTCTGAACCCTCCCCTTCTTCTTGGAGAGAGGAAACTTGGGTCACCTCTGGTTGATTCCATCTCTCTTCTTCCCTAAATCTTAAAGGCTTTTAGGCTGATGCCTAAGACTGTGTAGAGAGCTTTTCTCAGAATGCATGGAACTCTTAACTGTACAGCGGTCAAATAATGTTATTAAATTTCTCTTTACTGTTTCTCTTGTTAATATACTTTGTGGTCCTTTGATTATTTGACCAGTCCCAAATAACCTAAAGGGTTGTAGAATGATACATGCCCCCCAAGTTGTCCTGAAATGAATTATTCCATTAGTCTTTCAAATTTGTACCAAGGGTTATCTGGCCAGCAGTATCTCCTGTGTATGTGTATCTGTATCTATATATGTTTATGTGTGGTATGTGTACAAGCTTCTGCAAAAGAAACGAGAGAGGAAATGGATAACTGACTTCTGGTTAATCAATAAGTACAGAGGTTATGAGAGCAGCAAGAAACAGATTTAGTATTTTCATATTACAAGAGAAATTTCATTTGGAAATAAGGACCGAAATAGAAGCTTGAGTTATATTTTCAATCTAAATGATAGCTTGTATATAACAACTCAAGTTTCTAAAACCTCCTTAGATTCTGAGGAGCATGCTTCCTGCATTAATTCTCTTTTTTCTTTTTTAAAATATTTTTATTTGTTTATTGGATAGTGACAGAGAGAAATTGAAAGAGAAGGGGGAGACAGGAGAGTGAGAAGCACCTGCAGCCCTACTTTACTGCTTATAAAGCTTCCCTTCTGCATGTGGGGATGGGGGGGCTGAACTCAGGTTATCATGCACTATAATGTTTGCCCTCAACTAGATGTGCCACCAACCAGCCCTGTCAATTCTCTCCACTGCCACTGCTAATGCAAATGCAAATGACAATTTCATGGATGGTCAAGAATTGACTTACCATCAGGATAAAATGGATATCAGGAAAAAAGGAGCCAATCTGAAGGCTCATAAATCAGACCACCTGACGATTCTTAGAACTGGTTATTCTCAAGAAGTCCCTCGTAAGCATGCAGATTCTTTTAAACCCAAGAAAGTAAAGGCCTGGGTCTCCAGATAAGCTATTACCCCTCCTCTTTGTCAAAATGAGCACCATTTAGCAGTCATTACCTTTTCCAGGTATGATAAGAAAAAAATGATAGTCACTTCTCAAGTCCCCTTTTTGCCTGGAACCAGAATGCCCCCACCTCTCTCCCCAAATCCTGAGGGCGCAGTTTTGAATCTTCTTGTCCACACAGTAGGATTTAAGTAATCACTGTAGCTCCCTTGAATACTACTAGTATATTTTTCTGTATTTCTCATCAGTGTGCTGCATGCTTGCTTGATTATGTGTACAGCCTCTGAAGAACTCAGTGGGAGACAGGATGTTTTCTTAGCAATTCAACACAGCCATCCACCACATGAGTTTTCAATGAAGTGAAATCACACCTGTTCAGAGCCAGATTTCCAATTCAGAATGACAGACTGTCTTGACAGTGAATATAAAATGGCAGGTAAGATGTAAAAAATATTTTAAAGCATGCTACATTGGGGAAAATTCCATACACTTAACACTACTTAATTTCTTCTTAGCAAGTCATACTAGTCTCTCATAAGTACAGACCATTCAGAGCAGTGTCTAGCAGACAGGATATTTTAAAATCATATAATTAAAGAATATTGGCAAGTAACTTACACACCATTTGATTTAACTACTTTTTAGATCTGATGATGATGGAAATGAAGTCAAACCCCCAACAAACTGTCTATGTCTGTTATATGTCTATGACAATGCTTCTCAAAATGTTAGGGGTGTATTAGGGCTAGAAGGGCCCTAGGTTCAGTCACCTTGATCAAAACCATCCCACCTCATCACTGGGTCATCATAATTCCAGTCAGTCAGAGGATCCTTGGGTTCCCCTATGGACCAAGACCACTTAGGGATCCCTGTTTGTTATTATTGTGACAACCTGGTTACTTTCATTGGAAATGTCCTCAACAGCCTTTCTGTGGTCTGCATCCAGGACCCTGACACTGAAAAGGACAACTCCAGTAGGGAAGCTGAGTCACCCTATGTTGTTGTGCACGGGCAGCAGAGAAGAGAGAGAGGGGGTCCGGAGCGAAGAGGAAACACAAATCTTTATTTGTGCTGGCACCTCAGAGTTGGGTGCTAGAGAGGCAGGTTGGGCCACGTGGAGGTAGCGAAAATGGCCGCCTCATGCAGTAACCTTTCCTGCGTCTGAACACCAGAGTGAAGTGCTGGCAAGACAACGAGGTGCGGAAGAAGAAGGGCTTTTATAGGAGTAGCTTTCGCGAGAATGGGAAGGGGGAGGAGTAACCATAGCACTCGAGGATAGGATAATAGCTCTCATGAGAATGGGAGGGGGGGAGGAGTAACCAAAGCACTCCAAATATCGCAGGGATATAGACATCTGTTACCAAAAAAAAAAAAAAAAGGGATAAGATAGTTCCCGCTTCCCTACACCTTAGAGTCTTTGTTAAAAGATAAGTTCTTTTTCCCCATGAATATATAATAATAAATGAATAGGAAAGATACATCCCCCAATACTCAGTTGGCTAAGGCACCAAACCTCTTTTTCTATAAAGCATTCAAATCAGATGCCCTGCTAACCACGAGAAGTAGATTGTTTGTGTTTCTTCCACAGGAATCCCGGAAAAAACCATCTGGACCCCTGCACACCCTGACATCACCCACTAGATGGCATGACTACAGTGGCACACACCCCCAAAACCCTAGATGTCACCTGACGCTATCTGAAGAACCTGATTCACAGGCTCCAAAGACAGAACTTTTTTACTGTCTGTCTGCCTTTCCTGCTTCTGCTTTGCCTATCACGTTTCGGCGGTTCCAGCTCACAATCTACAGAAAAGCGGAATTCCAGAGGCTGACCTTCCTCATGCAGCATTTCATCCCCTGCCATTTCTCCCCCTAGTCGCCTACTTTGGACTGAGACTTCTATCGGACTTGCTGGTATACCCTTTGGACACTTTAGACAATTTTACAGCAGCTTCCTTCCCTTCATACTGCTGGTTTTTCATAGACTGTCCCTGAGTAGTTCATAGACTTTACACATTGTTGCCCTGGGCATTAGATAAAAGGAAAGGGGGAGATGCTGGGAAATTGTGCTGATGCAGTCACATCTGCCATGTTGTCCCCTCAGGTTACTGCTAGTTCCCGTGAGAGTTGGGACATTCTCGGAGTGCCTGTTCAGCCATGTTGTGCCCTCAGGGCATTGTCTATATCCCCACGATATTTGGAGTGCTTTGGTTACTCCTCCCCCCTCCCATTCTCATGAGAGCTATTATCCTATCCTCGAGTGCTATGGTTACTCCTCCCCCTTCCCATTCTCGTGAAAGCTACTCCTATAAAAGCCCTTCTTCTTCCGCACCTCGCTCTCTTGCCAGCGCTTCACTCTGGTGTTTAGACGCAGGAAAGGTTACTGTGTGATGCGGCCATTTTCACTAACTCCACGTGGCCCAACCTGTCTCTCTAGCACCCAACTCTGAGGTGCCAGCACAAATAAAGATTTGTGTTTCCTCTTCGCTCCGGACCCCCTCTCTCTCTTCTCCGTGGCCTGCGCACAACAACAACCCTACTCTGCCACCCAAGTAAGCCTGGTCCCCACAATGTGAACAGCTACACATGTCTTGAGCTGTGACCACAGACTATGAGCATAGACTAACACAGAGACAGTTTATGCAGGCTCCTGCACAAAATATTAATATGTATGAGCCTCAGGTAGATTTGCTGTAGTAAAAGCTAATTACATTTTGGGGTTGGGAAGTGGCATAAGAGTTATGCAAAAGTCTTCCATGCCTGAGGCTTCAAGGTCCTAATTTCAATCCTCAGCACCACTATAAGCCAGAGCTGAGGAATGCGGAAGGAAGGAAGGAAGGAAGGAAGGAAGGAAGGAAGGAAGAAGGAAGGAAGGGAGGAAGGAAGGGAGGGGAAGAGAAGGAGGAGAAGGAAGGAAGGAAGGAAAGAAGGAAGGAAGGGAAGGAAGGGAGGGAGGGAAAGGAAGGTAGGTTGGTTGGTTGGTTGGTTGGTTGGTTGGTTGGGGAGAGATACTGTAGTGGTGATGTAACATGAGGCACTAAAGGCCCAGGTTCAATCACAGTACCACCATAAGCTGCACCATAGAGGTTTCAAGCAAAAACAAAACAACAAACACTAATTAAATTTATTAATACAGGAGCCAATTTCTCAATCCTAGACCAGTTCTCAGATTCCATTTTCCACTCCAGTCCTTCTCACAGAAATAAAGGATTTCTGTGAGATTATTTCACTAATTATTTCCATATTAGTTAGTAAACTCAGGATAAGATTATCATAATCCTGGGGCTTCTGGGAGGATACTTACAAATAGACACCCTGGCTTCTTCCCACCCTAGGGTTCCTACTCTCGTTGGTTCTAACCCTACTCTTTGGCCCCGTTTATAAAAACCTTGACCCACTTTTATCTTCTTGCCTGTCTGTCATCAAGTTCCAGATGCTATTACCACCCTACTGATGCCTCTCTGCACAGATGACCACATGCCAATATCCCAGAACCTCAACTCTCCAAAACCTTACCTTATTAAGGAAAAATTCAGGTCAGGCCTGGGAGTATGGCTTTACCAGACAACAGTGATAATGATAAGAAGCTACAGAAGTCAGATCTCCTTCCAACTGCAAGAATTTAGGTTCATACTCCCAGAGGGGAAAATGTTAGGAGCATATTAGGGATATAAGGGCCCTGGTTACAGTTGTATGGATATTCCACAAGGGTGGGAAAATTGCCCAGGATGGTTCCAAGACCCTGACCTTTGCCTCTGGACATTCCAAGATAGTTTCTGGTTACCCACCTACACAAAGGAGGTAGTGGGGAGCAAGGCACATGAACAAATCAGGAACAGAGCTCCAAAGGATATAAAAGGCAAAGGAATAATCAGCAAGATACCACATTCTCCAGTGACTTCACATGTCTGTGTATAAGCTTTGGCTCTCTTCTCTAAATAAAGTTTGTTTTACATGATTCACAGGGTCCCGCAATAATTTGTGGATACTAACATGACAAGCCAGGTACCATGGAGACTCTCAGGTCTCATCCAGGCAGCTATATGACCAGGCTCCTGCAACAAAAGGTTTCCAACTGCAGGATCACTCTGAACCCAGTGGTCACATCTGAGACCTAACCTGGCCCAAGATGATCCAGGGTTTATGATCATAGTAAATTCTCTACCTGTGGACAGGATTTGGATGTCATTTTTGGAACCTGGGACATATGAAGAAACATAGTAATAAAGGATCCACTGTACTAACCTCTATATATTATGATGATGCCCTCTACACCAGGAATGGTCCAACCCCTAAAAGACAAATACCTTTGGTTCTCTGTTGTTTGAAGGTGTTTTTTTTTTTTGGCATTAGTCACCCTTCTATTATGTGACCCACAATAAAACTCTTACTCATTTGAAAGTTTTGGCTCCTCTTTCAGTCAGGCAAAGACTCCAGGATCCAAGAATCCTGGATGTAATAATACCTAGTGGTGGTATTGCTGATCATGTGGCATTTCTACTTCTATTTTTAGTTTATTTTTCATCTCTATACTGTTTTCCAAAGAAGCATCACAAATTTACATTTTCAATAGTGCGCCAGGG
The DNA here is from genome assembly GCF_950295315.1 of Erinaceus europaeus. NCBI lineage: Eukaryota > Metazoa > Chordata > Mammalia > Eulipotyphla > Erinaceidae > Erinaceus > Erinaceus europaeus. Next base: position 150,079,145 of record NC_080162.1, read on the forward strand.
TTCCTTTTTTTTTCCATACCTTCACCAACACTTGTTATTTTTAATATAGGCCAGAAATAAAACATTTGAATCTTACTTAGGTGAAAGAGGCTAGAGGAGGTTATCTGCTACAATCCCCAAAGATTGGTGTTCAGGACAACAATGGGGATGTTTCACAGCACTCTGCATATGGCAACTAATCAACACTAAAGAATAATCTAGAACTGGTCCTGGAACATGATGGCAGAGGAGGACCTAGTGGGGGTTGAATTGCTATGTGGAAAACTGGGAAATGTTACGCATGTACAAACTATTGTATTTTACTGTCAACTGTAAACCATTCACTCCCCAGTAAAGAAAAAAAAGAAGGGAATTGGGCGGTAGCACAGCAGGTTAAGTGCACGTCGCGCAAAGCGCAAGGACTGGTTAGGATCCCGGTTCAAGCCCCCGGCTCCCCACCTGCAGGGAAGTCGCTTCACAGGTGGTGAAACAGGTCTACAGGTGTCTCTCTGTCTCTCTTCCTCTCTATCTCCCCCTTCTCTCTCAATTTCTCTCTGTCTTTATCCAATGACAAAAAAAAAATTTTTAAAGAAGAATCTAGAAATCCACAGCCAAAGCTGGCTCTTTGTCATCCTAGAGCTGGAGTAATGTTGATTTATTTGCATCACTTAACTGTTTATAAACTCAAGACAGAAATTAATTGTTTTCTCCTATTCTCCTTAATATTTCAACAATTAATCAGAGAAGAGTGTCTCCACTTGCTATAAGAGGAAAAAGCTTTGAACTTCCTCCCAATGCATGTCTTATAATTTTGCTGCTCTAACTTCTGCTAAAGTAACCCTACTTGATAAATTTAGTATTGCATTAGACAGAAATACATCAGTTGAATCTTAGCCATAGATGACACCAATTACTGCATGTTTTCAGAAAAACTCGTAACAAGTATAATACATGTGGTTCTTTTACTACCTCAAAGTCCGGAGTTTTTAGAAAGAGGTGCTTAGTAGGTATAGAAAGAATAGACAGTGTGTTCTTTCAAATATGGGACAACCTGGGGCTGGGTGGTGGCATACCTGGTTGAGTGCACATGCTACAGTGCGCAAGGACCCAGGTTCAAGCCCCCAGTCCCTACCTGCAGAGGGAAACTTCACAAGTGGTGAAGCAGGGCTGCAAGTGTCTCTCTGTCTGTCTCCCCACCTCTGTCACCTACTTCTCCATTTCTGGCTGCCTCTATAAATAAAGATATATATAGATATATATAGATATAAATATAAATATACATATATATGCCGCCGACCTCCCAACTGGGGGCTCAGCAGGCTGATCCAGGGAGAATGAGACTTATAGGTGGGAGGTGGATTCGGCGCGACAGACAACACTGAGACACATGAGTTTCAATGCTGCTGCAATCTTTTACTGATATAGAGATTCTTTTTATAATAGCATAACAAAGAAGCATAAATCAAAAGCTGGCCAAGTCAGTTGACCACAAAGTACGCAGGGTACATTTTTTATAAGTAACACAGACAGGAGGAACTGAAGGCATACAACTACCATCAAAACGAAAGCACAGCCATACTGTTCTTTCATGGGTTATTAACCACATCCCTTTGGTTTCAGACAAAAGTCAATTTATCAGTAAGAACTAAATGCTTTCACTGCTCTCATTTATCCAAAAGGCTATTCTTTCTCCTTCCAAGCACTGGACCTTAATACCCAGAATAGGGGAGGCACTAGTGGGAACACGGCGTCTTGCTCTGATCCTTATGCCAAGCTCCCTTTCCTGTAATCTACCTAAGACAATATGCAGGTGCATTTCAGGGTTGCTATGTAACATGTTTCCTGGGAAAGCTAAAGGACCATTGTCTGTATGATTGAATGTAATATTTCTGAGAATAGTGCTCAGTCCTTGCTCAACCTGGATAGCCAAGTCATTGGGGCTTGAAGTGCTGGGATTTACTGTTGTAAGGGGCTTTTCATCCAGTGGGGTCCCATCTGGAATGTCCAGACTAGACTTGGGGGGTTGCACTGTAAGCGTCTCCGGAGTCTCCTGGACATTCCCTGGGTGGCCTGCATAAAGCATGATAAACAACAACAGTAAGCTTTCAGAAGCGAAACCAAGTCCACCTAGCCATCCAAGGCCTTTCCGCCAACCGGGAGACCCAGGGATCCGTCCACACAAATATCCAGGCTTCTGTCCACCACCTATCTTGGGTACGGTCTTCCGTACAGGAGCTTGTAAGGCCCCTGTCCGGTTCCCTAACCAGGTCACCCGCACTGTTTTGTCACACCGCGGTCGTGGCCTGCCTATCTGGCCAGACAGGTGTGGCATATATATATGACAACCTTGTAAGACTTCAAAGATTTGCGCAAAATATTCAATGTCAATGTTTATTCATGAACATGACTTTTAAAAGTTTTTTTTATGAGCAAGAGAGATTCTAGCACTGCACAGCTCTGACACAGCACTTGAACCAGGGGCTTTAGGCTTGTAAGATCTGTACTTTCCCACTGAGCTATCTTCCCAGCCCTGCATATATTTTTCTTTAAAAAAAAAACTTGTATTTATGTATATCATAAAAGAATTTGGTGTTAGGGAGAGAGGTCAGAGCACCTTTCCATTCTGGTATATATAGTTCTGGAGATCAAACCTAGGGCCTCATGGTTCCAATCCTATGCTCTCCTCACTGAACCACGGAACTACCTCCCTAACTGCAGTTTTTTAGGACTTAGTTATTGAGAGAGAGAGATAAAGAGAGAGAGGCCCCAAAGCACAGCTTGGCAAATGTGATGCAGGAGATCGAACCTGGGGCCTCATCTGCTTAAGTCCTTCGTGTTACTTGCTGAGCCATCTTCCTGTCTGCCCACATTTATTTCTTAATGAAATAAAGATAATGAATTCTACAATAGCTTATATTTCTGTACTTTATAAATGTTTATAACATATTCTCACAAGTAGTACATTTTTCCTTTATTTTTTAATATCTCTTTATTTATTCCCTTTTGTTGCCCTTACTGTTTTTTATTGTTGTAGTTATTATTGTTGTTTTTGATGTCGTCATTGTTGGATAGGACAGAGAGAAATGGAGAGAGGAGGGGAAGACAGAGGGAGAGAGAAAGATAGACACCTGCAGACCTGCTTCACCGCTTGTGAAGTGACTCCCCTGCAGGTGGAGAGCGGGGGCTCGAATCAGGATCCTGATGCTGGTCCTTGTGCTTCGCACCACCTGCGCTTATCCCGCTGCGCTACCGCCCAACTCCTTTCCTTTATTTTTTTATGAACACATTTTAAGATGAGTAAAGTCAAACTATTCCCAATTTACAGATGGAGATCTATGGCTCTAAAAGGTTTGGCTTGATCAAGATCATTCAAGGGACCAGGATTCAAAACCAAGTCTTCAGATTTAATCATATCATCTCTCTCTTACTGCCTCTTCCAGCTTCATTTGACTAGGTTTTGTCTAGGGGTAAAAAATAAATGTGACATTTTCTCATAATTTTCAATGGATCAAACAATTTTAACAGCTCAAGAGTAAATAGAGAGCACAATTACAAAAAGGGCAAAGTTTTAGAGTATGTTACTAAATAACTATAAATTCATAAGAATTACATCTCTCTGATAGTTTTCTTACTAACAAACAATATTTTACATCACAACTGATAAAAGTAATGGAAAGAATAAGAAACATTAAGTGACATGTGCATTAAGCAGACAGAAAAGTTACTCATCTGTAGCTGAGAAAATTGTGGTATATACACAATGGAATACTACTCAGCTATTAAGAATGATGGATTCACCTTCTTCACCTCATCTTGGATGGAACTTAAAGGAATCATGTTAAGTGAGATAAGCCAGAAAGAGGATGAATATGGGATGACCTCACTCATAGAGAAAAGCTGAGAAATATAAACAGAAGGGAAAATACAAAGTAGAACTTGGACTGGGTTTGGTGTACGGCACCAAAGTAAAGAACTCTGGGGGCTAGGGGTTGGGGGCTTTCAGGTACTGGTGCATGATGGTAGAGGAAGAATTAGGCTGGGGGTGACAGAAAACTGAGAAAAATTATACATATACCAACAACCGAATTTACTGTTGACTGTAAACCATAAATCCCCCCAATAAAAAAAAATAAGTCACTCATCTAATCAACAAATCTGTAAGAATAGATCTCCTTTGCCCAAATCAACTATGGATGCCCCCCTCCACTCATGCTCACTGGGGAAGCCAATCTGCAGGAAAGAACATTTTTTAGGGTGCAAAATGAGCCAACTCAACAATAACACAAGTACACAAAAGCATGAAACAATTCAATTTCTCAGATAATGTAAAACAAATTAAAATAAGATATGAAGATGTTTTATCTATGAATCAGAAAATGTATCTTAACAGCCACAGTGTTGGTAGAGCACATGAAAACAGACACCCACATATTCCTAGAGAAAACAACAAATAGAAGTCAGCTGGGGCTCAAACCCAAGATTTCCTGCACACTCTACTGAGTGAGCTATTTCCCTGCACCATCATTACTGTTACATATAAGTAAAAAGTCACAAAATCTCAGTAAATAAATCATTTAAAGAAAATGAACATTAACATCCACATAACTGAATACATCACTAATTTTTAAAATTTATTTATTCCCTTTTGTTGCCCTTGTTGTTTTTTATTGTAGTTATTACTGTTGTTGTTATTGATGTCATCATTGTTGGATAGAAGAGAGAAATGGAGAGAGGAGGGGGTGACAGAGAGGAGGAGAGAAAGACAGACACCTGCAGACCTGCTTCACCGCTTGTGAAGTGACTCCCCTGCAGGTGGGGAGCCAGGGGCTCGAACCGGGATCCTTATGCCAGTACTTGCACTTTGTGCCACCTGTGCTTAACCTGCTGTGCTACCACTCAACTCCCACGTTATTAAAATTTTATGTTCTCAAAAATCATTTCATGGCAGAGTAAAGTATATGATATGTGAAAAAGAAAATATAGAGCATACATTCTTATACATAGGTGTTCCACTGGATTGTCAGAAAGTCATGGCATATTTTTCTGTATTTCTATGCAAAAATGTGTCATGACTTTTACAACAAACAATAACTTTATAAATTAAAATATACAGTGCATGTAACTGTATAAACTGATACAGTTATGTAACTGCCAAACTGATAACTAACCAATTATTACTCTGGATGCTGACGGCATGAGGGTTTAGCTCATTTCACTTCTTACAGTGAAACTTTGGAGTTTCTTATATACTAAATGAGAATGGTAGTACTCTGATTCCTCAAGATTTATTTGGCAATATATTCTACCTTTATAGTAGTGGGACATAACTTATTGATGTTTATTGACAGCTCTGTCCCAAAGTCACCGTTCCCGCAGTTAAGGGTGGAGGAAGGAAGAGGAATCATAAAGCACCTCTATGGGATAAACTAACTAAACAGCAGCTATGTGATATATATAGATAGATAGATATCCTTTTAGAAGTGAAGGAGAAAACATTCTTCTAAAGAACAATTTTATTTACCAAGCAATGATAATCACATCACTGTCTTGAGATGCCAGAGAGTTCAGAAATGCTCACTGAAACTACTTTGGGGAAAACAACCCTGACCCAGGTGTTTTCTATGAAGGATTTCAGAAAACTTTTGTGCTGCAAGGATAGCATAACGATTCCGTAAAAGACTCATGCCTGATACTCTGAGATCTCCAGTTCAATCCCCAACACCACAATAAATTAGAGCTGAACAATGATCTAATTCTCACTGCCCCCTCACCCCCAGTCCCTGCATCATTCTCTATACATCTCTCTCTTCAATTAAAATAAATTTTAATTTTTTAAAGTTTTATTGGTGTTTCAATGAAAAAGACTATAGATCCAGAGTCAAACTATACATGCTCTAAAAAGTAATGATATGGGGGCCAAGCAGTGGTGCATCTGGTTAAGTGCACACAGTACTAAGATTAAGGACTAATACAAGGATCCGGGTTCGAGTCACTGGCTCCCTACCTGCAATGGGGATGCTTCACAAGCGGTGAAGCAGGTCAGCATGTGTCTATCTTTCTCTCCATCTCTATCTCCCCGTCCCCTCTCAATTTCTCTCTGCCCTATTCAATAAAATTAAAAAAAAAAAAAAAAGGAAAAAATGGCCGCCAGGAGCACTGGATTCATAGTGTCACCACCGAGCCCCGTTGATAACCCTGAAGGCAAAAAAAAAAAAAAAAAATCAATGACCTTTCACTTGGGTAATTAACCTTTCATTTATAATTAGCCTAGTTAAAAGTTCTCCAGAGTTTCAGTAACATGTCTTGTGGTCGCCTTCTTCCATCCTTATGCATTTAATCTCTGCTTTGTTGTTCTTAATTTAAACTATATGGTCAATGTACAAAACTGGCAAAATATGAACTTCCTTTACATCCCATTAGTAGAACCTTCTACTAATGTTTCTTCCCGGGCACATGCTCACCGGGTTGAAGAAAACTCAACTGGAGCCAACCTAGGCTGCTGCTTACTCAGTGACATGGGAGAGGAACTAGGAACTCTTGTGGCTGAGCGGGAACGCAATGCCCTGCTGCCTTTATTAATCTGCTTTTTATATCTCCTGAGGTGGAAGTAGCAGGGTGGAAAAGAGGAAGTGAGTAGGAGAGGGGGCGGAGTGGAAAAAGAGCATGAACTAGTGTGTATTAAACCAATGGGGATTAAACCAATGCCCTGCAGACAGGGTGGGTCTCAGACAAAACAATGATTATGTTTCCTGTCTATTCCAGATAGTCAGACCTACTTCAGCAGGTCAATTTATGAATGAACACAATTTCCAGCCAAACGATTAGCATTTTCCCTATGCATCAGAAGATAAAAGCTAACTTGCACCTCTAAATCATGTGGTCTGCTAAAAATCTGGAGCTAAGGAAGGTCTTGTTAGAAAAAGGCCCAGATCAAACTAGTCAGTAAGAACAGGGAGTCCAAGAAGGATGCTCTCGAACAGATAGTTTTGGTTGGCTCAAATAGTCTTAAAGCCAGAAGTAAGTCTACGTGGACCTGGTTCCAAAAAGCATTGCAGAGAGCTGACTGTTGCTACACCATAGCTTCATTTTCTAATAGGACAGAATTTTTTTAATTATGCAAAAGTAAACAGAAGAATCAGACATGTTCCCTAGGCTAAATCCAGTCCAATGGGAGCCAATGTCTCATCTCTAAGACCAGGGCTTAGATAAAATTGCCATTTTCTACAGTTGTAACCAAGGAGCTTGGGAGGTAACTTCTGGTAGATGTATACTTCAAGTTTCCCAGAACCAAGCTAGGCAGACCTAGAAACTAAGTGAGTGTGGGGTGGATAGGTACAACGAACTCAGAACTCACCAAGACAAGAATGGGGAAGAGGACAAGGAGATAGAAAACATAATTACAAAGAGTGTGACAAGACAGGAGCAAGATGAGTGGGAGACCAGGATGAGTACTCCTCTATCCAGATCTAAATACTGAAAAACCCTGGCACAGCCAAGATACCACAGTTGAGTGCCTTTCCTCAAGGATTTTTGACATTCTTGGAGAACTCTCAGGCTAGAAATGGACCTATACCATGACCCTGCAATTCTTCTCCTGGGGGTATATCTTAAGGAACCAGATACACATATCCAAGAAGATCTGTGTATACCTATGTTCGTATCACAGTTAGAAATAGCCCAAACCTGGAAGCAACCTACATGTCCAATAATAGATGAATAGCTGAGTAAGTAGTGATACACACACATGAATACTACTCAGCTATTAAAAGTGCTTAATTAACTTTCTTCACCTCATATTGAATAGAACTTGAAGGAATCATGTTAAGTGAGATAAACCAGAAAGAGAAGGATGAATAAAGGGTGATCTCACTCATAGAGAGAAGTTGAGAAATAAGAATAGACAGGAAAATACAAAGCAGAACTTGGACTGGGTTTGGTGTACTGCACCAATGTAAAGAACTCTGGGTGGGGGGATGAGTGCTGGTGGAGAGGGGTGGTCCTGGAACCATGATGGAACCACATGATGGTAGAGGAGGACCTAGGTAAAAACTGAGAAATTTTACACATGTACCAACTACTATATTTATTGTTGACTGTAAACCATTAATCCCCCCACTTAAAAAAAAGAAGAGGACATAAAAGTTTCTCTACACATTACAAAATTAATACACAGCAATGCCTAATGCACACTGGCATGGACAATGCATACTCTCCCTTCAATTCTTCAGGTCTTAGTTGTACTAAGCTAACTTTGTCTGCTAAGTGACATGTCATATCCTACCCTAATGTCTGACCCCTGGCAACACCAGGTGAATCATCCATGAGCTCCTCTTCACAACAGTGTAGCACATTCAATGAGGAAATAGGAGACCTGTTCTATGTAGATTATGTATTAAAGAATACTCATATAACAATCATTAAACTGTTTACCTGGTACATTTTTGCAGTTGTCTTAATATTTAATAATAAAAACATTCAGGAGAATAAGTAGATCCATACCTTGCATGTTTAAATAAATATAAGACAGAGTAGAAGGCAGTAAGCAACTATCAGACCCTTGCTGTCCTATCTCAAATCCTGTACTTAGAGCATGTAGAATATGTCATTTAATCCTCACTTCCAATTTACAAGGATGGCTTTGTTTCACTTCACAGGTGGAAGGTAGGAGGGGGAATCAAATGCTCCAGAGTTTAAGAAGCAAGCTAAAATGGACTCCAGATATCTGACAAACCTAAGCTAATTTTAGTCAAGGGAGGTCAGGGCAAAGGGAGAGCCAAACTATAGGGAGCAGAGCAGGCAAGGAAGGACAAGCATCTAGGTTTACCCGTCCTTCTGCCACTCTTGGGATCAGCAGCAGAACATAGTTCCCCTCATAAGTAACTACTAGTGTGTCATTTCTCTATTTTGAATGTGGTTCAGCAGTCAAAGAGAAAGAACAGGAGGAGTTAAAAAAAAATCTGTAAAACATAGAAAGCTTTGATTTGGAAAATATAAATTCTTTTTCTAAATTAAGACCTTGAAGGATAAAGTCTCTAAGACTCTTGAAGGATAAAGTGCTGCTTTTTCCCCATCACAAAGGGTACAGTGATCTAATGACTTGCAAACATTTCAAGGGCTTTTAAAATCCATGTATTTCCAGGCTGGGGAGATAACATAGTGGGAAAAGACTCTCCAAAATCACAGGTTCAATCCCCCACACCATCATAAACCAGAGCTGAGCAGTATTCTGGCAAAAGAAAGGGAGGAAGGAAGAAAAACAAATTCTTTTTGAATTACCTCTTCCACAAAAGAAAAACACTAAAAACATTAAAACCAAAAATGGAAAGTAGCAAGGACATATGACATGACATCCTGTGGGGACATTTTATTGTCACAGAAAATAGGACAAAATTCAAAAGATTGGCCGGAGAGACAGCTCATTTGGGAGGGTGGCTATTTCTGCCATGTGTATAGCCTGGTTCAAGATGCCAATGTACCACCTGGGAATACTATGGCACTGGGGGGAAGCTTCAGTGCTATGGCCCCTCTATCTCTATCTACCTATTCACCTAAGAAACTTGGTGCAGAGCTTTAAAGCCCCAGCAACAATAACAAAAATTCTCTTATTTATTAAAATAAATATTAAGACAATGTATGGGGTCAGCCAAAAAGACGTAAGAACGAGGTTAAAGCAGTTTTCAGTTGCTGGATTTGGTTTTTAAATAATGGCTATAATTAATTGTAACAAAGTATCAAAATCCATGAGTGTATAAGTAATGTGAATTAAAAAATTAAAAGAGGAAACATAAACCCTTACCACTCAATCATATTCCAATCTCTTATTGTAGCCTCATGTTTCAGAATCAGTAATGTGTTAGTGTTCCTTTCACACTGACTTTTTCATCTGTCTAGCCTGCTTCCACTTGAAAATAATAAGAGTGAACAAGCATCACAGTGGGCACTGTTTTTGGTAGTATAAAAGGAAATTTGGGAGTAGTGCAGTGGGTTAAGTGCATGTGGCACAGACTTAAAGTGAAAGGATGGAAAACTATCATACAGGCTAACGGACCACAATGAGTTAATTTTATTTATATATTTTCTTCAAGCTTGGGAGAAACTCTCTGTCATAATCTAGCCATTTATTTATTTAGTTATGTATTTATTTATTTATTATTGGATAGAGACAGAGAAATTGAGAGGAGAGGGGGAGCAAGAAAGGGAGACAGAGACACCTGCTGATCTGCTTCACCACTCTTGAAGCTTTCCCCCTGCAGGTAAGGATGAGAAGCTTGAACCTGGATCCTTGCGCACTATAATGTGTGCACTAAACCAGGTGACCCACCACCTGGCCCTCATAATCTAGCTTTCTAGTTCTTTGATATGGCTCCATGACCGAACACAGGGCCACATAGATGGAAGGCTGGTGGTGCTCTACTGCTGAGATATTTCCTTAACCAGATTTTTGAAAACTCATAGATCTTTTTTTTAAGAAGAAAACTCAGATTAATCAATTATTAGAGTTTTTCTTTGCCTTTATTATGCTCATGCCTGAGGCTTGGAAGTCCCATGTTCAATCCTCCAGGTAAGAGTTGGGCAGTTCTTCTCTTTCCATTCCAGAGACCTCATGCTGTGTTTTGGACTAGGATGTTGTACAGTTAGTTACCACATCCTCAAGTGGTGTAGATGTTCAGAAGATACAATGTCATTGGAGGACCTATAGGAAGCAGACACAAGGCACTTCCTGCTGGAATCATCAAGGGCTACTCATTTTTGTAAAAGCTTTTGGGTGGGTGATAAAAATAATAGCAATCTAGATTTTGTAGTTCTTCTTGGTTCAGTTTTGGAAGGGCATATGTTTCTAGGAATTGTTCCATTTCTTCCAGATTCTCTAGCTTGGTGGCGTATAGTTCTTCATAGAAGTTTCGCATGATTCTCTGGATTTCTGTGGTGATATCTCCTCCATCGTTACAATTCTATTAATTTTAGTCTTCTCTTTTTTGTTTGGTGAGTCTGGCTAGGGGGTTGTTAATTTTGTTTAATCTTTCAAAGAACCAACATTTGGCTTCATTGATCTTTTGTATGGTTCTTTCGATGTTGTTTATTTCTGCTCTAATTTTAGTGATTTCTGTCCTTCTGGTTGCTTTAGGGTTCCTTTGTTCCTCTTCCTCTAAAGTCCTTGAGGTGTGCAGTAAGGTCGTTCATTTGAGCTTTTTCTTGGTGTTTAATATGTGATTGTATGGCTATAAGTTTCCCTCTCAGTACTGCTTTAGCTGTGTTCCAAATATTGACTAAATAGTGATTTATAGGATTACAAGTTAATAGAAGTATCATTCCTACCACCAAAGGTCTGTGTCCCCATCCCTTATGGTGGACCTGAAAATCCATCCTCACCTCAAAGTCTTTTACTTTGGTGCAATAACATGCTCTGGTTTTGTTTTGTTTTGATTTTGTTTGGTTTTTTGTTTTTGTTTTCATTTCCTCAGGGATAACTCCTAAGAAAAACTAACAGAGTTAAGATGAAAAACACCTTAACTTCCAAATTAACTAATTATCCTATCCCTCTAAACACTCCTTAACAAATTTCAAGTTGTGGGAGTGGGGCAGTGGTGCAAAGTGCAAGGACGGGCGTAAGGATCCGGGTTCCAGCCCCCAGCTCTCCACCTGCAGGGGAATCGATTCACAGGCGGTGAAGCAAATCTACAGGTGTCCACCTTTCTCTCCCCCTCTCTGTCTTCTCCTCCTCTCTCCATTTCTCTCTGTCCTATCCACCGACAATGACATCAATAACCACAACAATGTTAAACAACAAGGGCAACAAAAGGAAAATAAATAAATTTAAAAAATAAATTTTTAAAAAATTTAAAAATTTTTCAAGTTGTGTTTAATTATATACACCTTTTTTTAATTTTTTAAATTTATTTTCCCTTTTGTTGCCCTTGTTTTTTTTATCGTTGTTGTAGTTATTATTGTTGTTGTTACTGATGTCGTTGTTGGATAGGACAGAGAGAGATGGAGAGAGGAGAGGAAGACAGAGAAGGGGAGAGAAAAGATAGGCACCTGCAGACCTGCTTCACTGCCCGTGAAGCAACTCCCCTGCAGGTGGGGAGCCGGGGACGAACCGGGATCCTTACGCCGGTCCTTGAGCTCTGCTCCACGTGCGTCCAACCCACCGCACTACCGCCCACTCCCAATTACATACACCTTTACAGCAGCCTTAGAAATATCATTGTCTTTATATTGTCCTCTGGGTTCGAACTATCTAAAAATCAAACATCCCTTCAGGGATGTGAAAAGAAATGCACATTGTCCAATAAATGCGACACCCCAAGGATAATTAAACAAAATGGAAAAAGAAAAAAACAAGAAAAAGAACCATGAAGTGCACTCTTACACGATTCCTTTTTATAAACCAGAATCCTCATAAGTGGGCAGGTCTGGGGATAATAATAAGACAGGAAGAGAAAACAATAACTTCTGAAGGTTGGATAGGAGGAAAACAACAAGGACCCATTGCAACTTAACAATCTGTGTGGCACATAATGACAACACTCTTCCATCTTGATCGATTCATTCAACCTACTAGACTGTGTACGGGAGGAGCTGGAGAGGCAGGTGATCTGGAGATGGTCTCCAGTCCCCTTACAATACACTTCTTTTAAATTTATTTAAAACAAGAGACATTAACAAAACCAAAGGATAAGAGGGGTACAACACCACACAATTCCCAACACCAGAACTCTCTATCTCATCCCCTCCCCTGATAGCTTTCCTATTCTTTATCCCTCTGGGAGCATGGACCCAGGGTCATTGTGGGTTGCAGAAGGTGGAAGGTCTGGCTTCTGTAATTGCTTCCCCGCTGAACATGGGCGTTGACTGGTCAATCCATACTCCCAGTCTGCCTCTCTCTTTCCCTAGTGGGGTGGGGCTCTGGAGAATCAGAGCTCCAGGACACATTGGTGGGGTTGTCTATCCAGGGAAGTCTGGTAGGCATCATGGTAGCACTCTTAACAGAGACGTTCTGAAAGCATGAAGGGATCACGCAGTAAACAGTCAAGTCAGGTTTACAAATCTTTAGTCAAACCCTTATGAAAAGCTATTAGAGCCTGGGGTTAGAGAGCACAGGCTTATTAAAGTCAGAATCCCTGGGTTCAAATATCAGCACCACTGGCTCTGTGACTCTAATCAAGTTATTTAACAACTGTCTCATTTTCATACCATATATCTGGTTGAGGAGGGAAAAAGCAGTGAGTGTCCCAGAAGGAAAATGAGCATTAAATATTGTTCTATAGAAGAGATTGGCTGGCATAAATCCTTGGCAAACAGGTTACCATATACATATTACTTTAACTGGGATATTCTGAGCAGAAGAGAGGGCAATATTAATAATACTGGAACATAAAGAATTAGGGGTCAGGTGGTAGCGCACCTGGTTGAGCACATATGCTACAATGCTCACGGACCCAGGTTCAAGTCCCCACCTGCTGAGGGAAGGCTTCATAAGTGGTGAAGCAGTGCTGCAGATGTCTCTCTGTCTCTCTCCTTCTTGATCTCCTCCTTCCCTCTGGATTTCTGGTTTCTCTACCCAATAAATTAAAAAAAACAGATAATAAAAAGTAAATTTAAAAAAGATATTAAAAAAACGATTAGAATTTCCCAGGAAACACGACATTTGATCAGTCTATATGTGGATGCTGGCCAATCAAAGAAAAAAAGAGGGAATGATACGTTACAAAGAAAGAAAGGCAAGAGGTTGTGATGAGTTCAAGGAATTCAGGTTCTTTGAATTTCATCGAATAGCTGTCAGTCTCTCCAGTACTATGCTAAGAAATTTGAGTGGGTGTTTTCCCTGGGATTCAACAAGGACTGCCACAGAAAATTCCTTTCCTTCAGAGCAATTAGTGTACGGCCTGGGAGACAACACAGTAATAGTACATGCACTTGTATGTGATAGACCCCAGGTTTGGACCCATAATACCACCAGTAGCAACAGTTGAGTGCTCTCTGGTCCCCCCCCCAAAAAAAAAAAAGCAGAGCACTTAGTGTAGTCAGTAGTTACACACCTATCACTGTGGACATCTGGCTAGCATTTATTCCTCACATTAGATAACAGACCCCAGAGAAGCCAGGTTTTACTAAGCAAGTCTGTTATGGGTACAAAGTAGGCACTCAAAAATATGCAGAATGATTACTGAAGGAACTCAGCAGAGCAGAGACTACAAAACAGGTAATAGAGGACATGTGGTGTGCTATTCAGATTTATTTACAAGAGTAAAGCATTAAAGTAAAGCATTAACCCCCCTCAATAAAAAAAGAAGGAAGGAAGAAAGCAAGGGAGGGAGGGGAAAGGAAAAAAAGAAGGGAAGAAAAACCAGTCAATGCCTATGTTCAGCGGGGAAGCAATTACAGAAGCCAGACCTTCTACCTTCTGCAACCCCCAATGACCCTGGGTTCATACTCCCAGAGGGATAGAGAATGGGAAAGCTATCAGGGGAGGGGGTGGGATATGGAGATTGGGTGGTGGGAATTGTGTGGAGTTGTACCCCTCCTACCCTATGGTTTTGTTAATTAATCCTTTCTTAAATAAAAAAAATTAAAAAAAGAAAAAGAAAAACCTTTCAGTTACTGATGACTGTGGCATACAGCACAAAGACACCTATGCAAAACTCTGGTCCTACATTCATGCTCTGGGTAATGTCTGGTCTCTGTACTCAAGACAGATCTCTGTGCCTCTAGTGAGGCTCTGCCTTGGGAAGAAGATACATCCAGCATTTCTGCCTTAGGGGGTGAACAAGATGTCATCTCTACTTTCAGTTTTGTGTCTGTCTCACCCGTCATTTACTTCAGGACAGTCTTCTGTGGTCCTGTGCATCTTAGTCGACTATTAGCCCTTCAGACCCATCTTGCTTACCTGTAAAGACAATGGTGAGCATATCCAACAATTCCAAAAGAATAACTGGGGGCATAAGGACAACTCTGCTTTTGGAAAGTCCATGCTCTGCCCCAAATCTCACAGCAGTATAATATACAATGCATTGCATCTCACCTGACCAGGATTAAAAGCTCCTTCTTTAGACAAATGGAGCAAGTCTGGGGGCAGGTATATGTAGGGGTCAATGATGTGGGAAAAGGTTGTTACCAAGGATCTCATTCCATTAAGTTATAGCTTTCTGTGTCATTCATCTATGATTTTAGGATATAATGACATACCCTAGCACTATTGGTTGTCTGCAACCATTATGAACCTATAGAACCTATAGTACTATCAAAATATTTGTCAAGTTTGTCTTCTCTTCCCAATTTAACTGGAAAGTAAGAATCATGTATTAAGCATCTTATCCCCCCCTAACAGTTTTAAATAGAAAGCTATACACAAAATAAAATTTCAGTATGTTCGTTAGATAAATGAATGCCCTTTGGGGGGGTCTTTGAAGCTATCAAGTTGTCCTCATTTATATCTGGAAGAACCAAGTGTGATAAAAAATTATAACTTCTCTGTACATGTGTACGGATGAGGGGTAGAACATTTCACACTTGATAAGTGAATCATTTAGTCTCATTTAGTGCAATTATCTCTGAATGGAAATTAAAACTACTCCAGTTAAACATATCTCAAATTTCTAATTACTTCCTGCTAAGTAACATTTGTTTCAGTTGGTTATTCACTTAAATTATTGGGTCGCTATCAATAATTAAAAATTGAAAATATCACTAGTTAACATCATGACTCTTTCAAGGGTGACAATTTTATAACCATGGTTCCAATTATTTCCTGGATTTTTCCAATGCTTACTTAATCTAATTGTTGATGCTCAGTTCAGCAATTCAAAGAAGTTTTCCTGAATACCACTCAACTGCCATAAAAGGTTCAGTCACTGGACTTGTCCTGTAGTTAATTTTAGGAAGGCCAGAATGTCCCTTAGTTGATACTTAGAGGACTGGTAAAACAGCTGTCTTGGAGAGTGCACCTGTTTTGCCATGTGCATAACCCAGGTTCAGGCTTGCCCCTCCAAGTTGAAAGAAACTTCTGTACTGTAGTATGTCTGTCTCTGTCCATCTCTCTCTTTCCCTTCTCCCCTCCCTCCCTCTGCTTCACTGTCCTGTCTCTACCTAAAAATAAAGTCAGTCAGGAATGCTTAAACCCAAGAGATGACTTAATAAACTTTTTCTTAATAAAATAAAAGATTGAGGGAACTTGAAAGTATAAGAGTGCCAAACTTTATGGGTCAGTGAGACATACACCCTGAGGCCCGTCCTGTGCTGTCAGTGTATCTGGGTAGCCTGGATGCCCTGCCTCATCTGAGCAGCAATGCTCCCTCATAATGGCTCCTCACTAAACATCACTGCTATGGCTAAAATTAAAAATCAGAGGGGTGGAGACCAGGGGGTGGTGCACCTGGCTGCAAATATATGATACAATGTGCAAGGACCTGGTTCAAGCCCTCAGTCCCCAACTACAAGGGGAAAGCTTTACGAGTGGTAAAGCAGTGCTGCAGGTATCTTTCTATCTCCCTCTGTCTCCCTCTACCCTCTCAGTTTCTGGCTGTCTCTATTCAATAAATAAAGATAATAACAATTTTTTTTTAATTTTTCTTTTCCTATATCCATTTCCCAACAATGACTTTTTCAGTCAATACTTTTTTGAGTGGTTTTTTTTTTTTTTGTCTGTTTTGTTTGTTTGAGATATTTATCCCATCATCTTTCACCATTCTGTCCACTCTTCTGAAGGTAGAATGCTCAAAAGTGAGTTCTTCTCCACTTAGAACTTACCCCATTACCATGGGTAATGGTTATGTAACAACTGTGTCAGAGTGCCTGGATGGTGGTGGGACAGATGCTGCAAACCAATGACTTAGTACATCCCAACAACTTCAGACATGTTACGAAAGTATCTACTAGTATCTTCCCTGTCTCACATGTTCCACTGAAATTTAAAACTTAGTTATTGCCTTAGGAGTCCTCTGGTGGCTGATACTATGACTGGAGGCTTAATTTGATATAATTTGCTTTATAGACCACAAAGTCAGTCACATGTAGAAAAGTGCATATATTTTATTACATATATTGTTCTAAAAAGTACAAGCATGGGGCTGCGCAGTGGCACACCTGGTTGAGTGCACATGTTACAGTGTGCAAGAACCTGGGTTCAAGTCCCTGGTCCCCACCTGCAGGGGGAAAGCTTCACAAGTGGTGGAGCAGGGCTGCAGGTGTCTCTCTGTCTCTCTCCCTCTATCTCCCCACCTCAATTTCTCTCTGATAATAAACATATTTTTTAAAAAAGTACAAGCATTTAAAAATCTAGATGCATAACATGTTTTTTCTGTTCCCTTCCCAATCTCAGTGACTCTCTGTCTTTCTCTAGTCCACATCAGTCTAAGCTGTATTCTTTTCTAGAACATCACTTCCCTCTTTTGGACCTTGGAGTCTGCAGATACTTATATCCCTGTTCCCAGAAGCCTGGCTCATGCTTCCACACTCATCCTCCTTAGCTTGCTTCCCCTTGAATGCTGATTTTTTTTTTGATGGAACATTACTCCCATGTGGTTTTGTGCCTTTGTTTCTACCCTTCAAGCCATCTGTTACTTCCCCTGTGACACACTACTGGAACACAGCAGGAGAAATCTCCACAGTAAGAAAATACAGTTTGGACTCCTTAATGACATGTACTTCCCACCACCTCACAAAGAGAAAAGTACAAAGAAGGGGGAAGTACAGTAAGAGGGAAGTTAAAAACACATATGAGGGGAGTCGGGCTGTAGTGCAGCGGGTTAAGCGCAGGTGGCGCTAAGCTCAAGGACCGGCGTAAGAATCCCGGTTCGAGCCCCCGGCTCCCCACCTGCAGGCAGGTCCCTTCATAGGCGGTGAAGCAGGTCTGCAGGTGTCTATCTTTCTCTCCCCCTCTCTGTCTTCCCCTCCTCTCTCCATTTCTCTCTGTCCTATCCAACAACAACGACATCAATAATAACTACAACAAGGGCAACAAAAGGGAATAATAAAAATAAATAAATAAATAAAAACACATATGAGAGGGCAGGGGTAGAGACAAGTGATTATGCAAAAAGATTCATGTCTTGCCTGAGGCCCCCATAGGACCTTGCCCTCAACTTGGATCAACAACGGTAGAGAATGTTCCATCCTCCGAAGGGAGGATGGACAACATACTCTATGCTACACCTGAGGAAGATGGGTCGATGTTGGGGCAGCCTGGAATGTTCCTACTTATGACCACAGAATGTGAGCTCAGATCTACAGGGATGCAGAGGTCACATAGGCTCCTAAGCTGAATATGGGCCCCAGATTACATCAAATCGATGGGGTTTATAGTCAACAATATTTATATCCCTTTCCCATATTAGGGAACTACTCTCTTCCCTGATCCAGCTTTCTGGTCCTTTTTCCAGCCATGATATCATCTCCCCAGACAGTAACTTGGATCCACCTGCATATCAGATTTCAGGCTCAGGGGGAAAAAGAAAAAGAAAAAGAAAAAGTATAGCCACAGACACTTTGGAATATAACTAAAATATGCCTACCAGCTATCTACAAAATGGAGAACCCCCCTCAACTCTTCATCTGCACTACACCAGCCTTTAGGTTCATGATTAGTTGACAATTTGTTTGGCTTTGTATGTTAATTCTCTTTTCAACCACCAGGTTCCAGATGCTAGCATGATGCCAACCAGACTTCCCTGGACAGACAACTCCACCAATGTGTCTGGAGCCCGCTTCCCCAGAGCCCCACCCCACTAGAGAAAGAGAGAGGCAGGTTGAGAATATGGACCGACCTGTCAATGCCATGGTGTTCAGCGGGGAAGAATTACAGAAGCCAGACCTTCCACATTCTGCAACCCACATTGACCTTGGGTCCATACTCCCAGAGGGTTAAAGAATAAGAAAGCTATCAGGGAAGGGGATGGGATACAGAGTTCTGGTGCTGGGAATTGTGAGTTGTACCCCTCTTATCCTATGGTTTGGTCAATGTTTCCTTTTCACAAATAAAAAATAAAAAAGAAAGTATCTACCAATACAGGGTATTAAAAACCAGTAATGTTGACCTTTACTTGGTATTTTGTTGATGAGTTTGTAAATGCTGCTTTACTTTCACTCTTGAAAAGCCTTTAGTAGAGCTTTTTGTCTCTGTTCTACATGAAGGTAATCACTCCCATCCTCTCAAGAAAAAAAGGTAAATGAACTGAAAATTCAACAGCTCTTTTTAGGTCTGTCAGAGAAATGGGATCACTGAGCGGAAACCTATACAGAAATCCTCACAATGGTATGAATAGCAAGCCCATAATTGATCAATCTCTGGGTTCAGTGTGAACAAGTAAGAGTTAAGGCTTCACTGGAGGAGGGCAATCTCAGAGAGGAGACACTCACTAGCCTTATGGGTCTTACCTACCACTTTCTAACAATGGGAGTTAGAGAAAAATCCTCTCCTGTTTCATGCAGGGAGAAAAGCATTCACTTGTTTTTGTTTTTTTTCTGGAATTTTTTTTAAATTTTTTTTATTTAAGAAAGGATTAATTAACAAAACCATGGGGTAGGAGGGGTACAACTCCACACAATTCCCACCACCCAATCTCCATATCCCACCCCCTCCCCTGATAGCTTTCCCATTCTCTATCCCTCTGGGAGCATGGACCCAGGGTCATTGTGGGTTACAGAAGGTAGAAGGTCTGGCTTCTGTAATTGCTTCCCCGCTGAACATGGACGTTGACTGGTGGGTCCATACTCCCAGTCTGCCTCTCTCTTTCCCTAGTAGGGTGTGTCTCTGGGGAAGCTGAGCTCCAGGACACATTGGTGGGGTCTTCAGTCCAGGGAAGCCTGGCCAGCATCCTGATGGCATCTGGAACCTGGTGATTGAAAAGAGAGTTAACATACAAAGCCAAACAAATTGTTGAGCAATCATGGACCCAAAGCTTGGAATAGTGGAGAGGAAGTGTTAGGGAGGTACTCACTGCAAACTCTAGTGTACTTCTGCTTTCAGGTATATATTTTGCAGTAGTTTATGGATACGTGTGCACATAAGCTCTCTCTCACAGAAACTGGTGTATATCTAGGTTTTAGGACTTTGTTAAAAAGTGAACCACCTGAGATGAAATTAGAGTGTACTATAAAAGGAAAGGTCTTACCCGAGTAATGAAGCTGAAGGGTTGTCATTCCACATGTGAAGTCTCTGGACACAGTCTGAGGTGAAGCATGTTGAGGTGGCAATCGTTGCGTTGGTTAGGTTGTGATCAGCGGATGCAATATTATTTGGTATGGATTGGGAGAGGCATACGGGAAAGTGGGCCTTCAAACTGCAGAAAACAGAAAGACTAGCAAAAAATCCTAAATCATTTAACATTTCCATAACTAGCTGACAAATATCCCTATAAGGAATTAGTCATATCCTTCTTAGTAAAAGAATATATGATGTAGGGCTGGGGTAGACAGCATAATGGTTATGCAAAGAGACTTTCATGCCTGAGGTTCCGAAGTCCTAGGTTCAATCCCCTGCACCACCATAAACCAGAGCTGATCAGTGCTCTGGTTAAAAAAAAAAAAAAAATTATGGAGGCTGGGAAGATAGCATAATGATTATGCAAAAAGCTTCCATGCCTGAGGCACCAAAGGTCCCAGATTCAATCTCCATCACCACCATAAACCAGAGTTGAACAGAGCTCTAGTAAAATATATATATGTGTGTGTGTGTGTAATATGTAATATCTAATCAATAGGAGGGGTTTTTTGCACACATTGCAGTGTGCAAGTACCAGGGTTCAAACCCCCAGTCTCAACCTGCAGGGAGGAAACTTCACAAGAGGTAAAGCAGTACTGCAGGTATCTGTCTGTCTCTTTCTCTCTCTCTCCCTCCCCTTTCAATTTCTATGTCCAAAATAAATAAATAAAATATTTTATAAAGAATAGATGACAAATCAGCAGTTTTATGACAATAAACTTATTCTTAAACTTCAAAAACAATGTATATGTTAGAAAATATATTCTGGGAGTCGGGCTGTAGTGCAGCGGGCTAAGCGCAGGTGGCGCAAAGCACAAGGACCAGCATAAGGATCCCGGTTCGAACCCCGGCTCCCCACCTGCAGGGGACTCGCTTCACAGGCAGTGAAGCAGGTCTGCAGGTGTCTATCTTTCTCTCCTCCTCTCTGTCTTCCCCTCCTCTCTCCATTTCTCTCTGTCCTCTCCAACAACGACAACAACAATAATAACTACAACAATAAAACAACAAGGGCAACAAAAGGGAATAAATAAATTAAATAAATATTTTAAAATATATATATATTCTAAGGAGTTGGGTGGTGGCGCAGCGGGATAAGCGCACATGGTGCAAAGCGCAAGGACTGGCGTAAGGATCCAGGTTTGAGCCCCCGGCTCCCCACCTGGAGGGGAGTCACTTCACAAGCGGTGAAGCAGGTCTGCAGGTGTCTTTCTCTCCTCCTCTCTGTCTTCCCCTCCTCTCTCCATTTCTCTCTGTCCTATCCAACAACAATGACATCAATAACCACAACAATGTTAAACAAGGGCAACAAAAGAGAAAATAAATATTTTAACAAATTTTTTAAAAAAGAAAGAAAAGAAAATATATTCTAGCAACAGTCACTGACTATTAAATGACAACAGAAATGTACCTAATGAGAACTCAACATTTTGGGTGGTTTTTTTTTTTTTGGCATTTTTTTTTTAATTTAATAATGATCAACAAGATCATAGGATGAAAGGGGTAGAATTCCACACAATTCCCACAACTAGAGTTTTGTGTTTCATCCCCTCCACTGGAAGTTTTCCTATTCTCTATCCTTCTGGGAGTATGGACCCAGTATCATTATGGGGTGCAGAAGGTGGAAGTTCTGGCCCCTGTAATTGCTTCCCCGCTGAACATAGCCATTGGCAGGTCGATCCATACTCCCAGCCTGCCTCTCTCTTTCCCTAGTGGGACAGGGGGCTCTGGGGAGGTGAGGCTCCAAGACACACGGTGGGGGGTCGTCTGCCTAGGGAAGTCAGGCTGGCATCATGTTAGCATCTGGAACCTGATGGTGGTGATTTGGTAGGTTCCTGAAGTCGTTCTAGTCCTGCCCTGTTGCAGTCCCATATGATCTCCTTTGGTATTCCTCCATTTTGGATTTTTTTTTTAAAGTAAAATTGCTCATTGCTGAGAGAGAGAGAGAATATACAAGGAAGCATCTGTCAATTTCTCCAATTAACCCCACTGCTGAGTTTCTGGTTTTGTTCCTGAAGGTAGAATGAGGAGGATCAAGGTCTTTTTTTTTTATTATTTATAAAAAGGAAACACTGACAAAAAACCATAGGATAAGAGGGGTACAACTCCATGCAATTCCCTTTTTAAAAAGACATTGTCTCCAGAATTGAATTTATATGCCAAGGTTAATTTTCTCCCTTTTCTTGGGAGGAGAAAAGGAACTCAAAATAAAACAAACAGGGAAAGAGAAGACAGCAGACAGGAGCTCTGAGAAAGGATATGGAAGAAGTTGGTTAGACAGTATGTGATGCAATGAAGACTGAAGCAGAAGATGGATTTGATAAGTGGTCTTGTACATCATAGTTGGAACTCTCTAGTTCCTGTTTAAGCAGCTCTGAAAAGATTTAAGCCATTTCCCATTCATGTTTTTGACATCAGACTCACCAAAAAGTTATTCAGTACATATAAATACCCTATTTCAATAATGTTTACTTGGCCTCTAAATTAATTAAAGCTAGTTATAAACAGGTTATCTCAGTACAATATCAACTTAATTTCAAGTTCCAGGAAAATCCATACTTCAAAGAAAATACGAATCTAAGCAAATAAATAAAATCCAATGTAGAGTGGCATGCCTGGGCCATCAAACATAGTGACATATCTGAAGCATACATGAATATATATGAAGAAATATGATTACAATAGAAACTCACAGAAACCATACTGATGAAAATATATTTGCTGATTACAGGAGACCCTCTAGAATCATTTCTTTATTTACAGAACCAAAACTGCAAAGCCTTAATAGCCTAACAATTATACTGAAACATTCAGATGTATAACCCCACGCACTGCAAGCCTTGAAAAGGTTGAACTATGCAGGGAAAGGCACATACCAGTTTGAGATTTTCATTTTAAAATGCTATTTTCATTTCCAGGACACTACATATAAATACTCATAACCACAAATGCCATATGGACATCAAAGAAACCTCTCATTTAAAAAATTGGCCCAGTTATGACTAAAACAGCTTGTTAGAAATAAGACCTAATAGCTCTCAAATGTATTGTAGAGGTCTCTTAAATAAGAATATGCACCCTATGCTGAAGTTCTTTCATTTGTTCAGGAAAAAAAGGACTTGTTTCTAAGGGGCTGGGTGGTGGTGCACCTGGCTAAACATACACGTTACGATGCGCAAGGACCCGGATTCAAGCCCCTGGTCCCCACCTGCAGGGGGAAAACTTTGAGAGTGGTGAAGGAAGTCTGCAGGTGTCCCTCTGTCTCTCTTTCTCTCTATCTCCCCCTACCCTCTCAATTTCTGGCTATCTCTAGCCAATAAATAAAGATAACAATAATAGAAAGAATATCCTCAAAAAAGACTGATTCTAGAACATGAAAAAAAAGATGGCTTTTTTCTATATTAGAGCTTACAAGTGTCAGAGTTAGGTGAGAGGTAAAAAAAAAATAAATAAGACTTAAGTCACTAGAAGGTAAGATGTCTCATCCCCCTTACCTGGTGATTTTCCTGTAGAAAACAAGGTTGCTTCCTCTATATGAAGCAAAATGTTAAAAATTCAGCAGTGTCACAAAATTTACAGTAAACTTACTGTACCTACCACAACTGGAAAAATGCAACACTCTGGTTAACTGAAAAGGATGTTAGTTAAGAGTCGGAGAGTCTGTCAAGACAAATATGGCCTGTGTGCGTGTGTTGGTGCATGTGTATTTGTACACATCCTGATATACACACAGCAGTTGAGTTACATTACATGCACTGAATTGGAAAAGAATACACAATATGTGGTCCAGGAGGTGGCGCAGTGGCTAAGGCACTAGACTCTGAAGCATGAAGTCCTAAGTTTGATCCCCATCAGCACATGCACCAGACTAATGTCTGGTTCTTTCTCTCTCTCCTCCTATCTTTCTAATAAATAAATTAAAAATCTTAAAAAAAAGAATATACAATGTCAAAAAATACACTGACTAGAATTTAACTGACTCAGCAAACATACATTGAATACATCTCTATATGAGGATCATTGAGGCTTAGGCATCTAGGACATCACAAAGGGTGAGATCATTTTCCCAAAGTCACCTTGTGAGACATAAAAGATCTGGTCCCATCTTCAAAAAAGGTTCCAATCTGGCAGAGATCTGATGTGACTTGGCTACCTCAGAACTTTCAGGATCCTACAGGAACTGTACTATGATCATAACTATATTACAGATGAAAAGCAGTGTCAGTGCAAAGTTGGGGTAAGTAATCTATATGACAGATTTCTTTGTAAGGAAGGAAGGGGTGCTTTTAAAGCCATGATTTCAACACTGTGCCTGGGGTATCAGTGAGTTTCTGAAGTTCCCTACATGCTATAATTTTCCATAAGGAAAATTTTCTCTACCCCTAACCAACCTTCATAGTCACATTTGTTCTCCCTGCTTGTTTTGAGAATTATGATTCATATATGAAAAGTTCTTCTACACATTAAGTAGACCTTCAGAAGTGAGGGTTACGTTTCATGAAAATGTCATTTTGATGTGACATCCTTATAATGGTAACAGGAATCCAGAAAGAATTCAATTGAAAATTAGGTCTTTTGGCAAATCTTTGAATTTCATTATGTAAGTACGTTTAGCATTCCAACAGACAGTGGCACAAAGAATAAAGACACCAGCATCTGTCCACAGGGAGACAGTAAAGACTTATCAAGGAGTTTGTTCTGAACTTTAAATCAAGTACTCACAAAGTTAAACATTAGTTTCTCCAAAAGTAGATCACTTAAAGGTCATTTCATATATTTAGTTTCTTTTGGCATGTGCTATAGAATCCCTTTTGGATGGCTCAGAAGGTAGAACTGAAAGCCTATTATGTTAACTGCTAGAAGTGATTCCAGGTTTTAAACCAAATGCTTTTCTATAGACAGTAATATTTATTTCATTTATTTCCTTATAAGAGAGAGAAAGAGAGACCATGTACCACTGAGGTTTTCATCTAGGAAGGTACTGGAGACTGAACCTGGGCCTCAAGACATGTGAAGCCTGTGCTCTAACAAGCTGAGCCATCTCCCCAGCCCATACAGACAGGGACTTAATAAAATAAAACCCTTCAGGCAAAAATTAGTAAAGTCATGGGCCCCTTGGGACATACCTAAAATAGACTTCCTGGCTCTTTTCAACATGAAGACACCAAACCTCACCTGCTCTATTCCTACCTTTAAGTTCCTGATTATTAGACAGTTTGTTCTGCTTTACTTTTTAATGCTTTTCAGCCACCAAGTTGCAGATGCTGTCATGATGCCAACTGACTTCTCTGGGCAGACGACCTCACCAATGTGTCCTGGAGCCTCACCTCCCCAGAGCTCTGCCCCACTAGGGAAAGAGAGAAGCAGGCTGGGAGCACAGATTGATCTGTCAACGCCCATATCCAGTGGAGAAGCGATTACAGAAGCCAGACCTCCCATCTTCTGCTCCCCATAAAGATCTTTGGTCCATACTCCAGAGGAATAAAGAATAGGGAAGTTTCCAATGGAGGGGATGGGATGTGAAACTCTGGTGATGGGAATTGTGTGGAATTGTATACCTCGTAATAACACAGCCTTGTCAATCATTATTAAATCACTAATATAATTAATTAATTAATTAATTTAATTAATCCATGTCAGGCACATGAAGATGTTCTGCCTTCATAATGACTCAGGCTACATCTGTCCAGATACAAGTAACACAGATGAGCAAATGGGAAGGGGGAAGGAAATCAAAAAAATGAAGGAGGGCTCTTTATCAGGCACAAAGTGACCCAGCAGAAGTATGGCACAGGAAATGCTGTCTATACAGTGAGATCTATAAAGTGATCCACAAAGTCAAACAAAGCAGGAGCATCATCTATGATCCTCTCCAGGTCTATACACTACCCCAGAGAGGAGCCAGAATGCATTCTAAGAAGGAACTCTGGGTGCTTGAAATTGAAACAGCCCCTCCTCTGGGTGGGATTACATGCAAGTCCTGAGTTTTTACCGTAAGATTCTCCCTCAAACAGGAGTCTGCCTGGAGATCCAAAGTCCCAGATGCTCCAATATCCACACCACCCTCCTCGCATACCAGTGCCTCCACTCCTGACCTTGGAAATGATCAGGCTTACTCTCACCACAGGACAGTAAATATTATCAATATCCCTGCTAACAATAGGCACAAAGAGAAGTCAAGAACTCCCAGGTCTCTCTCTTCCAATTTGTATGGTCATACAGTCCCTTTCATTCCTTTTCCCATCCATGTCTCCCACTATCTCTTAGCCCCTAGAGCCCTTTCCCTATGCTTTCTGGAAGTCCTAGACTGCCAGCAGCAAAATCTCATGTATCTTTGGCCTTGTCTCTGAACAGCCCATCCATCTTCCAGCTCTAATTGTAACCTGAAAGCTTCCTGAGTTCACTATTCTGCTTTGTCCAGCCCTTTTCAAGTGGCTATTTTCTCCACACATTCCTCTGGGGGGGGGGGGGGGGGCTGCAGCCCTGCTTCATATGTAAAGCTTCCCCCCTGAAGGGGGGAGGGGACCAGGGGCTTGACCCAGGTCCTTGCACATGATAATGTGTGCCCTCTACTGGATCCACCAATGCCTAGCCCCAGATCTTGAAACTTAAAAACATTCATCAGACTTTAAATTATTGAATTACTGTAAAAGTCATGACATATTTTTCTATGTCTATACAAAAATGCATCATAACTTTTCCAACAGCCCAATATATGTTCAATGTCTAGCTTCTTCACTTGATGTTAAGCTCTATATTTAAATGTCCACCTCAGATTCCCTGCACCTTGCGCACAGCCTGGCACAAAATAAAAATTAAAATTAAAAATTAAGGAGGGATAAGTAATTGAATCATGAAAATAATAATCAAAAAGTAAGGTGGCAAATCAGATGGACCTCCAGAGTGTGCTTAAATGTTAACTTTTAAGGTCATTTCTTCCTGTTGGATTCTCTAAATTTGGTTTAATTAGGTTAAAGCACTTATGATTCTGCTAATTTGAATGCAGTCTTATGCTTAGTCTACAGGGAGAAGAAAGGGTGGCCAAGGATACTTAAGAATTAGGTCTTATCCCTGCCCTTCAAATAAATGGGCCTGGCTAAGAAAAAATATATATTTTTTATATTGAACAACTAAGACAAAGGAAGAGAACATCTCTAGTAAAAACAACTAATTTACCAGTGTGGTAGAGAGCCTAAATAACAGAATAAGTCATCTGAGTAAAGGTTTGGGGTGACTGCCAATTGTGGGATTGTGCCACAAAGCAAAGTGAACTAATTCCTCTATAACCATTGTGATGATTTCAGTGATACCTGGCCAAAAAAGAATATAGGTGCCTTCCATTCCTAGTACTAAAGAAGAAAGGAAGCTCCTTTCTCATATTCTCAAAAATAGGGCTCATATTCCAGAGTCTTCATGATCTATTCAGAGTTATAAAACAGGACCAGGTAGAATCTAGCTCAACAAACAAATTTAGATGTGGCCAAATCAATCCTAGTGCAGACTGCTTTGAAGGTGCAGAATTTGAACCTACCCAGAAAAATGAATGCTAGTCTAGAGAAAATAAAGTAAAAATGGTAAGAGCACATCTGACTGCAGCAGCCATTCAGGAGGCAGAGTAAAATGAGAGTCCCTCTGCTTTCCTCAGGAGCAAACCCTACAGGGGCTACTAATCCTTCCTAGGCAGGACCCAATCCCATCTGTTCTTTCCTGTGAACAGATAGGGGTGAGCACTCTGGGGAGCAGAGGGAAGTTCTGAGTAGCCTGTAGAGCAAGAAATTGGAAGGTATACATAAAAATGAAGGAAGAACGAGATATTCCATATAACACAAGTCAGCACATAACAAGGAAGCTACATATTTTAAGTTGTGTATCACCCTTCTGTTAGCTTTTCTTATCCTAGTGCCAGACAAGAGAGGAAAAAAAGGCAGGGAGGAGGAGAAAAGGGTGGTGAAGAGAAGTATCAAACCAACAGTTAAAAATCCAACTTTCTCAGAAGTTGTGTTTCTTGCTTCCTCCAACTACACATAATTCTGTGAGAAAGAACAAATGGCTGAGGCCCTGGGGTTTTCAGAACAGTTAACAAGTAGTTTAGTACAGCCCACTCTCAGTTTCTTGCTACTAATCTCCATATTTTCCTCTCTCAAACATCCTCAAATGTGAACAGTTCTTTCACAGGCAGGAAAGGAGTACTGCCTGCCTACAGAATTTCTCTCAGCCAGGAGTCGGGCTGTAGTGCAGCGGGCTAAGCGCAGGTGGCGCAAAGCACAAGGACCGACATAAGGATCCTGGTTCGAACCCCGGCTCCCCACCTGCAGGGGACTTGCTTCACAGGCGGTGAAGCAGGTCTGCAGGTGTCTATCTTTCTCTCCTCCTCTCTGTCTTCCCCTCCTCTCTCCATTTCTCTCTGTCCTATCCAACAACGACAACTACAATAATAACTACAACAATAAAACAACAAGGGCAACAAAAGGGAATAAATAAAATAAATATAAAAAAAGAATTTCTCTCAGCCAAATAAGTCACAGTTGATAATTATTTTTTCTGATTCTCAAAATGATAAACTCTTGACCCAGTAAGTGCAGCAAGCAAATAGAAAGACCTAAAAAAGACACCATAAAGTACTTAATCAAATAGTTTCGAATTAGACCTAGATACACTCCTCACCTACTACCTGTTTCACTCCCCTCAATCACTCCAAAGCTAACCTTTCCAAACGAAGTAAGGTCTACAAAAGTTGGATAAGGGCAAGAGATCGGCCGGCATACTTTAATGACTCTTTGGCTTACTACCAGGCCACCTCATCTCCCAGGGCTCTAGTTAGGGAATCCTGGGATTCCCATACACACAGGATGGGCCTAGACCTCTAATAGATCCCTCTCTCCACTGTCACTGGTCATCTCCATCAGGAACAACATAATGGACCCCTATGTGGGGTCCTATAGGACCATTCCCTCAATGAGGATCAACAATGTTAGTAGGGACTGCCCCATTCTTAAGAAGGAAGAGAAGTTGGACCAAAATCCTCTACCACTCAAGGAAGATGGGTCTGGCAATGAATGGGTGCAGCCCAGAATGTTCCTATCTATGACCACAGAATGCAAGCTCAGATCTACAGGGATGCAGAAATTACATAGGCTCCTGCACTGAATATAGGCCCCAGATCAAATCAATGGGGTTTACAGTTAATGGTATTTATATACTTTTCCCAGATTTAGGAGCTACTCTTCCCCGATCCAACTTTGTAGTCCCATTTCCAATTCTGACACTATTTCCCCCAGATAATACCTTTGGCCCACCTGCATGTTAGCTGTCAGGTTCAGGCAAAATTAGTAAAGTTATGGGCCCCTTGGAATATACCTAAAATAAGCTTCCTAGCTTTTTCCAAAATGGAAACCTCAAATCTCATCTGCTATATTCTTGCCTTTAGGTTCCAGATTATTAAATGATTTGTTCTTCTTTATATATTAATGTTTTTCCAGACATCAAATTTCATGTTACCATGATGCCAACCTGACTTCCCCAGCAGACGACCTCACCAATATATCCTGGAACCCCATCTCTCCGGAACCCTGCCCCACTAAGGAAAGATAGAAACAGGCTGGGAGTATGGATTGACCTGCCAATGTCCATGTTCAGTAGAGAAACAATTACAGAAGCCAGACCTTCTACCTTCTGCACCCCATAATGATCCTGGGTCCATGCTCCCAGAGAGGTAAAGAATAGGAAAGCTTCCAGTGGAGGGGATGGGATATGGAACTCTGGTTATGAGAAATGTGTGGGATTTTACCCCCCTTATCCTATGGTTTGGTCGATATTTTCTATTTTTATTTTATAAATTTTTTTTTTTTTAAAAAAAGAGAAAATCTGTCTCAACTCTCCAAAAGGAGTCTGGGAAGAACAGCATACTGTGGTGAATTCTTTCATACCCCAAATATTCCCTTTCTACATAATCCCCTCAAAAATCTTAGATAAAAAGAAACAAAACCATATAGTGTAAATAATTGAGGATGTTTCAATTAGCAACACAGATTAATAACTAAAGAATGCAAAATAATCCAAACAGTGGTAATTATGTCTTTTATGAACAAAAAGAGAAAGCAAATTTTCTACTATGAGGACCACACATACAGATGAGATTACAGCTCAAGTTAATAACTAACATGACAGTGATCAAGATCAAACTAGAAAAAGAAGATAAACATTAAATTTTTTAAGATTTCTTTTTCAATATTTTTATTTTTTTATTTATAAAAAGGAAACATTGACAAAACCATAGGATAAGAAGGGTACAACTCTACACAATTCCCACCACCAGAACTCTGTATCCCATCCCCTCCCCTGA
This sequence comes from Erinaceus europaeus, assembly GCF_950295315.1. Lineage (NCBI taxonomy): Eukaryota > Metazoa > Chordata > Mammalia > Eulipotyphla > Erinaceidae > Erinaceus > Erinaceus europaeus. The sequence continues at coordinate 150,109,660 of NC_080162.1, forward strand.
TAGCTTTCCTACTCTTTAACCCTCTAGGAGTCTGGACCCAAGGTCATTGTGGGATGCAGAAGGTGGAAGGTCTGGCTTCTGTAATTGCTTCCCTGCTGATCTTTTTAAATACTTTATCCATTTTATTTTAATGATTAGAGAGATACAGAAAGAGAGAGACCGGAGTTTAGAGTTCAGTTCTGGCTTATGATGATGGCAGGAATTGAACTTGGAACTTTGGAGCCTCAAACACAACAGCATTTAATATGTTATTACCATAAATAGAGAAAAATTAAATCCTTACTATTTGTGGATGAGAAATAAGGAAGATGGGGGAGAAGGAGGGTGAATGAGTGAGAACCAAAAGGAGATTTCTTAAGAAGCCAAAGTCTATAGACCTAACATAAGAGTTTAAATCATTTCAGCAAGAAGTAGAAAAGTGCATTTTAAATAGAATGAACAAAAGAAGCATTTATGTGCATTCAGCCTTAGAGTTAGAGAAGGGTAAAGCTGCCAAGCAAGCATCACCATTGTTTGAGAACACTGGCATGTGTAGTCATGCTACACGTTATGATTGAGTCATGCTACACGTTATGATTGGCATGTGTAGTCATGCTACACGTTATGATTGAGAATCAATAAAGGGCAGCGTCTGCTTAAATAAACTCCAAGAGTTTATCCAACCAATCCTGTTAATATCATGTTGCATTTTATTAAATGATGTTTGGAACAAAAAAGCCCTTAGGTCTAGGAAAAATTTCAAAGAGGAGTGCTTTAGGGCTGGGGAGACAGTGTAATGATTATGCAAAAGACTTTCCTAAGACTCTAAGGTCAAAGTTCAATCCCCAGCACCACCAGAAGCCAGAGCTGAGCAGTGTTCTGGCTTTAAAAATAAATAATAGTAAAATGTTTTCTAAAATAAGTAAATAGGTATGCTTTATAATCATAGCACTTGATCTCCATCATAAAGCTCGATTTCCATGAGCAAAAACAAATAATGAGAATATTAGAATCTGTCCTCAAAGTTGTACAGACTGATTTTGAAGATACTGTCAACTTCCTATGTAAGCAGATATCTGGGACACAGAGAGTGTTCATTATTTCTCACAATCACAGCTGATAGGAGGAAAAGTGTCTTTTGATCCCTCCTGATAAGGTCAGAGGAGTCAGTGTCTTAACAAAGAAAGGTGTGTTTAGTAAACAAAGAATTTTAATGAAAACCAGCTCTGCAACTCTGGTGTTCAATAACCTCAGATATGATGAGTCTACACATCGAACTCTGTGCTAAGAAGGCAGAGAGAAGAGTATGGGCTGAGATATCTTGCCGCCTTTCAGCCACCAAGTTGTAGACGCTACCATGATTCCATCCTGACTTCACCCCGCAGAGGACCTCACCAATGTGTTCTTGAACCTCACCTCCCCAGAGCCCTACCCCTCTAGGAAAAGACAGAAACAGGCTGGGGTTATGGATCGACCTGTCAATGCTCACATCCATCAGAAAAGCAATTACAGAAACCAGAACCTTTCGCAACCCAAAAATAATTTTCATCCATGTTCCCAGTGAGGGAGAAGAGATAGGAGGAAGAGGGTAAGAGGGCTCTGAACTCCAGCTCCATCAAGACCCAGAGAGATAAAAGGAAAAAGAGAGGGACATTTGGATGTAGTAATAGGGTTATATGTATCTTGGAAAGGATGACAGGACCTTTATTTTAAAAGAGGGGGTAGCAATTATATACAAATATAGACAGATAGCTGTAGAAATAATACTTAACCCATGTCTGCAACCTTGGGAGAACTGCAGTGGTTAGCAAAGGAGGGTATTGGGGATTCAAAACTCTGATGGTGGAAATGGTATGGAATTATGGCAACATTATGCAATCTATATACTATAGATTTATATACTATACTAGAAATCTATATACCAACCTTCCTATTCAGGAAACATACAGGATATATGATAAAACTAATCAGATACAATTCTATACCCCCTTCCCATTCTTTCAACTCAAAAAGGGGGGTGAGGGCTCTCACAGAGTCAGCAGAAGAGAAGATGGAATTGATGATTCATCTCTGCTGTCTCCACTCAGTAGTCAGCAGCTAGTGAGAAAGCTGAAGCTGAGCACCCTTCAACAACAGACTCCATTCTTTACCAGCCAGCAGTTGCAGAAGCCCTGCTGAACTCCCTTTTGCCTCTTTCAAAAGAAGCTGTATCTCTCTAAGGAAATACTGGTTCTCTGTATGTGGCACCACCAGGAGCCAGCTCCTTGAGAACTGTGAGAGTCCAATTTGAATCCAGTAAAATGATGGTCTGCTTGTGTTGCCACAGATCACCCCAATGTACTCACAGCTGTGCAGGTCCACAAGCCAGAGACCACTGTTCTGTACTGACATTGAATCATAAATAAGAACAGAACCTTCTGCAAGATAAGGATGAGTCCCCCGTAAAAACCACATTCATTCTACTATAGCCTAGGAGGTGAAGTCCAATGAGAGAGGTTGTCTCTCTCCCTCCTCTCTTATTAATAAACAGATAAACCTTTAAAAAAAATTTTTTAAATCCTCAAAGGAAACTTTCCAAGACCAGGGCAAGTGAAAAAAAACTATAAAAAAAATCTTAAAAGTCTACTTTGTAAAGCAGTAATCCCCAAAATGACAACACCTATATGTAATTTATTTTTAGAGTAATAAGTGAAGTTCTTTTCCTTTGTCAGAACTGTAGTCTTATAAATCCAGCTGTTGGAACAACACTTGTCAAAACATCTTTCAACATTTTGACAGCCACCTACCCATTATTCTTGTGGAATGTATGGGTGGCTGAGACAATCATATTTGACAGATACAAAAAAAAATAAGATATTAATATGAAAAGGTAACTCATTTCCCATCTTCTAGCCCAGTCATTTCCTTACCATTCTGTATTCAAATGCAGTCAGTCTTCTCAAAAGAATGGATTCAAGCTTTTTCCACACTTGCTACTGAACATATAGATTTTGGAAATAATCTTCCAGTTAGATATTATACATATAACCCCAAAACACTGCTTAAGTTGATCCCAGGAGTTAAGAACTCTGGGTTGTTATACTAGAGAAGTCTCATGTTCTATCAGGCTATCTCACCATCACTCACTCATACAGAAACTGCCAGAAAGACAGTCCTTACTAAAAACAAGATGCCACAGACTGAGACCATAGTTATCTGGACCAAGAAAAGGCACCTTTACCCCTAAGACTGCCTAGCATTAGAGCCCTGACCAGTGGCAAACGCTAGAAGAAGAAGAGCCCTGACCAGTAAAGATTTGACCATGACAGATAGCTACCATGGAATTATCATACCCTTTTTCTTTTTAAATTTTATTTATTTATTTTCCCTTTTGTTGCCCTTGTTTTTCATTGTTGCTGTAGTTATTGTTGTTGTTATTGATGTCATCATTGTTGGATAGAACAGAGATAAATGGAGAGAGGAGTGGAAGATAGAGAGGGGGTGAGAAAGACAGGCACACCTGCAGACCTGCTTCACCGCCTGTGAAGCGACTCCCCTGCAGGTGGGGAGCCGGGGGATCCAACCGGGATCCTTACGCTGATTCTTGCGCTTCACACCATGTGCGCTTAACCCGCTGCACTACCACTGGGCTCCCATGTGTGTGTTTTTAAGGAACTTGAAAAATAATACTAACGAATTTTGAAAATGAAATTATAAAACACTATAAATTTAATGACTTTTTCCCCTTTTAGACTACAGCACTGTTCAACTCTGACTTATGGCGGTGCTACCGCCTGACTCCCGATCATACCCTTTTTCTTCTTGGTCTACAGATAGATCATCAGTTAAGCTGTGCAGACAAGGAGAAGTAGAAATTAGAGGACATGAGGAAAGAAGCCAAAATAGAAATGCTGAGCCATGTTAAAAATGGACCTAATCAGTCCTTTTCTGCCCAGTGCCACACAAAGTCAAACTGCCAACTAGCTTTTGCAATAGAGGAAACCTTCTGTATTTACACAAATAACCCAAGGCCAGAGTCTTCTTTACTTAAATAATGGGACCCAGGCCTCCCACCTCTTAAGATGTCTTCTTCCTACAAGAAGATGGTGGGAGGTATTCTCCCTTCTCCAAATCCTCATGCCACACAACTCTCACTTCTCCCTAAGAAATTCAGTCCTTGGAGGTTAATTTGAATGTTACATGTCAATAAATAGAATGTAGACTAGTCACTGTTAGTACAGACACACTGTAGAGTCCTTCTGATCCTTAACTAGATTTTTCTCTCCAGGAGACCTGGCTAGACTATAGGTTCTCCCCACATGTACCTGGGTGTTTTGTTTTGTTTTTCACATTCAACCTTACTTAAAAGTAACTAACTTAAGTTTCTGTCTTGTGATAAAAGACATTACACAGACCCCACAGCAATATATCTAAAAGTACTCCTTTTCTTTATACTAACTACAAAACAATCAACTCTCCCATCTGACAACCTACTTATAACCTCAACAACTCGGAGGTTACTGTGGGCTGGGGAGATACCATAGTAGTTATGCAAAATGTCTTTCATGCCTGAAGCATCAAAGGTCCCAGGTTCAATCCCCAGCACCACCATAAGTCAGATCTGAGCAGTGCTCTGATTAATAATAATAATAATAATGATGATGATGATGATGATGATGATGATGATGATGAAGTTGGTGATTATTCTTCAAAAAACAAATAGAACAACTTGGAGGCTACTTTGCCAAAATCTGGAATCATAAAGCAAGGAAAGAAATGTCTGGCAAAGTCTTATCTACCCTGTATTTTTGGATTTAAATTGCTCTTACACTTTTCCTCTTGGTGGATCACTGCATACATACCACAACAATCTACTTCCAGGTGAATGTAGAAAGTTTGGCAACAATAAGTCAAGAATGAAACACCAAGCTTGTTCTAGGAAACTTGGTAGCTCAGCAACCTCTCCCTCCTTTGTGGTCCAAATTCCCCTCCAAAGGCTCAAACTCAGACTTAGTTTTGCATGGGAAAAATATGATTCTTTTTTCAAATAATTGGCTCCCAAAACAGTTTTAGCACTGGGTAAACACAGATCATATTAGCAATTTAAGACTCAGCCCCTTTAAGCACCTACACCTTCCCCAACTCTAATTACTCTTCCCTTCCCAAAAGGTACCACTCATCTCTCTAGCATTCAGTGAGCCTCAATCACAAATATTTAGAACAATGACTTGGTTAGAGTAACAGAAGTATTCAGTGACCAGGGGAATGAAGTGTCCTCTTATGGATGGGAAAGTTCCACACAATGACACATCATTCTATCAAAATGCTAGCACGCCTCACCTGGAAAACATAGCACTTCCCTCCAATATTTGGGGCAAACAAAAGAGAAAAGAAAGTCAAATTGAAAAGAAGAAGGCATGCAATCCATCCATAATGAAACAGTGGCACAAAGACTGCCCAAGAATCAGTCTCAACCCCCCCTCCCTCCCCACACCTCCAGCAATACTACTCAAGGTACACAAACTCCTAAATCTCATTCCCTTTACCATGCCAAACAATTCTAGACCCAGATTTTAAATTACATCTTTTAAAGACTGTCTTTATCTCCACATCTTGTCATTTGTTTTAATTATGGTAATTTCTGAGCAACTAATATCAGTAATAGTAACAGAAATTCTTCCATGTTGCTAACAGGCTTAATTACTAAATTTATGCTGTTAATGTAGCTTTGGAGACTAATTTTTCAAAGGAGAACTCCTCTGAAGTTAAAATTGTGAATTAAAAATGTCTATGAAATCATTTTTTGAGCCATGCTGAGTCTTGGAAGAAGGGTTGGTGAAAATTTTCTTGCCACCACTCTAAGCTCTAGGCAGTATCAAGAGATAATCTATACAAACAAGCTTCAACACCATGAGTCAGGACCTGGAAAGAACAAATGGAAAGAAACAGCAGCTGAGAGGTGGCTCTTCCCAGGCCCTTCTCTATAATATATCCCAGCAAAACCCAACAATTCCTCCCATGTTATTCATACTCCTTACAAACTCATTTCAACTTTCCTGTGTTGAGACAATCTCAAGTATAGATTCTATCCCATCTCTTTATCACAAGTTTCTAGTCTGAGTTGTCAATTTGCATGTTGTCACTTAATTGAATCAATAAAAGACTTGGAAACCTCACTGCACTGCACTGGTTTCTTAAGGTTTCTGAGAGAAGAGCTTCTATGACTTAGTAAAACCAAAAAAAACAAGAGCAGAGAACACCTTTGCCTTACCCTGGAGAAGTGGGTGTGAGAGCCTTCAAATGCACTTACATCCATATGACCCTTTAGTTCTGCTGGTTTTCACCACTCATTGACTTGTGCATGTTGCAGAGATGTTCAATCACCAACTGCCAGAGACAAAAATAAACGAATGCATTAAGCCAAAGATCCACAACTTCAAGTCCCACAACACTACTCAAGTGAGTCTACTAGAGTGAGTGCTTAACACATATACTGAAACAAATACAGTGATTCAGTCACAATAAAGGGTCATTTCTGGTTCCTGTATATATCCTGGAGAGGTGAACAGGTCAGTCAGTGGAGTAAATAGGCACAGAGGGCAACAAAAGTCCTACCACCTGGAAATCAATCTGCAAGCTTGTCTTAGTGGTCCTTTCCATGCCAGTCAATTAGAAGAGTACATCAGCATGCAGGAATTCACAAATGCATGTTCTTTCCTTTTTTTTGCTTTTCTCCTAAAAATGTATCACAATATGTTCTACTTTTATTCACATTCTGCTGATAGAACTCAGTCAGATAGCCACAGCTAAGTTCATGGGCTACTACTAGACAGCAAGTAGTTAGTTTCTACTATAGGAGGTTGATTCCAATCTAACCAAGAAGGTAGCATCAGGTTTAGAGTCAAGTTCTGGGTGAGGTACTGACATAGTAACTTTGACTTTTTTTTTTAAGATTTTATTTATTAATGAGAAAGACCGGAGGAGAGAGAGAAAGAACCAGACATCGGGGGTCAGGCGGTAGCAGCAAGTTAAGCGCACATGGCGCAAAGCGCCAGGACTGGCATAAGGATCCTGGTTTGAGCCCCCAGCTCCCCACTTGCAGGGGAGTCACTTCACAAGCAGTGAAGCAGGTCTGCAAGTGTCTGTCTTTCTCTCCTCCTCTCTGTTTTCCCCTCCTTTCTCCATTTCTCTCTGTCCTATCCAACAATGACATCAACAACAATAATAATAACCACAACAACGATAAAACAACAGCAACAAAGGGGGCAAGAAAAGCCTCCAGGAGCAGTGGATTCATGGTGCAGGCACCTAGCCCCAGCAACAACCCTGGAGGCAAAAAAAAAAAAAAAAAAAAAAAACCAGACATTACTCTGGTACATGTGCTGCGGAGGTATCGATCCCAGGATCTCCTGCTTAAGAGTCCAACGCCCTATCCACTGCGCCACCTCCCGAACCACAAAAGTTTTTTTTTAATTTATTTCTTTATTGGGGAATTAATGTTTTACATTCAACAGTAAATACAATAGTTTGTACATGCATAACATTCCCCAGTTTCCCATTTAACAATACAACCTCCACTATGTCATTTATCATCCTTCATGGACCTGTATTCTCCCCACCCACCCAACCCAGAGTCTTTTACTTGGGTGCAATATGCCAATTCCATTTCAGGTTCGACTTGTGTTTTCTTTTCTGATCTTGTTTTTCAACTTCGGCCTGAGAGTGAGATCATCCCATATTCATCCTTCTGTTTCTGACTTATTTCACTCAACATGATTTTTTCAAGGTCCATCCAAGATCGGCTGAAAACGGTGAAGTCACCATTTTTTACAGCTGAGTAGTATTCCATTGTGTATCTAGACCACAACTTGCTCAGCCACTCATCTGTTCTTGGACACCTGGGTTGCTTCCAGGTGTTGGCTATTACAAATTGTGCTGCCAAGAACATATGTGTACACAGATTTTTTTGGATTGATGTGTTGAGTTCCTTAGGATATATCCCCAGGAGAGGAATTGCAGGGTCATAGGGTAGGTCCATTTCTAGCCTTCTGAGAGTTCTCCAGACTGTTCTCCACAGAGGGTGGAACAATTTACATTCCCACCAGCAGTGCAGGAGGGTTCCTTTGACCCCACACCCTTTCCAGCATTTGCTGCTGTTACCTTTTCTGATGTATGACATTCTCACAGGAGTGAAGTGATATCTCATTGTTGTCTTGATTTGCATTTCTCTGACAATCAGAGACTCGGAGCATTTTTTCATGTGTTTCTCAGCCTTTTGGATCTCTTCTGTGGTGAATATTCTGTCCAAGTCCTCCCCTCATTTTTGGATGGGGTTATTTGTTGTCTTGTTGTTGAGTCTGGCAAGCTCTTTATATATGTTGGTTATTAAACTCTTATCTGATGTATGGCATGTAAAGATCTTCTCCCATTCTGTGAGGGGTCTCTTGGTTTGGGTAGTGGTTTCTTTTGCTGTGAAGAAGCTTTTTAACTTGATGTAGTCCCATAGGTTTATACTTGCCTTAGTCTTCTTTGTAATTGGATTCGTTTCATTGAAAATGTCTTTAAAATTTATAAGGAAAAGAGTTCTGCCAATATTTTCCTCTAAGTATTTGATAGTTTGTGGTCTAACATCCAAGTCCTTGATCCATTTGGAATTTACTTTTGTATTTGGTGAAATACAGTGGTTCAGTTTCATTCTTCTGCATGTTTCAACCCATTGTTTCCAACACCATTTGTTGAGGAGACTCTGCTTTCCCCATTGAATAGTCTGGGCCCCTTTGTCAAAGATTAGATGTCCATAGGTGTGGGGCCTCATTTCTGGGCTCTCAATTCTATTCCACTGGTCAGTGTATCTATTCATGTTCCAGTACCAAGCAGTTTTGATGACATGATAGTATACATGGAAAAACCTAAGGAATCCAGCAAGAAGCTTTTGGAAATCATCAGGCAATACAGTAAGGTGTCAGGCTACAAAATTAACATTCAAAAGTCAGTGGCATTCCTCTATGCAAACACTAAGTTAGAAGAAATTGAAATCCAGAAAACAATTCCTTTTACTATAGCAACAAAAACAATAAAATATCTAGGAGTAAACCTAACCAAAGAAGTGAAAGACTTGTATACTGAAAATTATGAGTCAAAGAAATTGAAAAAGAAATACTCAAAGAAATTGAAAAAGACACAAAGAAGTGGAAAGAAGTTGGAAGAATTAACATCATCAAAATGAATATATTACCCAGAGCCATCTACAAATTTAATGCTATCCCCATCAAGATCCCAAGCACATTTTTTTAGGAGAATAGAAAAAATGCTACAAATGTTGATCTGGAACCAGAAAAGACCTAGAATTGCCAAAACAATCTTGAGAAAAAAGAACAGAACCGGAGGCATCACACTTCCAGATCTCAAACTGTATTATAGGGCCATTGTCATCACAAAAGGTTTTTGTTTTGTTTTGTTTTGTTTCTGCCGGGGAATCGAACTGGATCCATACGTGGGTCCTTGCACTTATGTCGGTACATTACCGCCCGGCCCATAACCTTGACTTGCTAGTTAATAGTTGTGGTGCTAGTAACACTGATTTTTCCTATCTATCAAATACCCTGTTTTCCTCACAGGGAAATGTGAGATTCAAAATGAACCAATGAACCAATGAGATACTTATCAAACTATTTTTTTAATTTCTTTATTGGGGGATTAATATTTTACAGTCAACAGTAAATACAGTAGTTTGTACATGTATTAACATTACTCAGTTTTCCATATAACAATACAACCCCCACTAGGTCCTCTGTCATCCTTTTCCAGGACCTGTACTCTTCCCCCACCCATCCCAGAGTCTTTTTACTTTGGTGAAATATACCATTCCAGTTCAGGTTCTACTTGTGATTCCTCTTCTGATCTTGTTTTTCAACTTCAATCTGTGAGTGCTTCTCAAACTTTAAACAACAGAATTTCATAGTCATGGGATTTTTGGAACTGGAAAGAATTTAAGTGGTTACTGTTTCCTCATTTATCAGACAAGGAAGAAAACTCAGAAGTCAATAATATTCCTAAAATTTCACAATTAACTCAGGAGTGCACTAGAATTACAATATAGAATTTTGACTTCTGTTGTTATATTATAAACTCGATTGATAACTTTCTGAAGAAAGACAATTTTCATTCTCCTGCTAAAGGCAGACTAATATTCTGGCCCATAACCATTCACCAGCATGGGTAAACATGGTATTTACTGTAGACAAGGTATCAAAGGACAAGAACTGGCAAGATAGCTCACCCAGAAGGGTGCCTGCCTTGCCATGTGTGCAGCCCAGGCTCAAGCCCCCCAGCACAGCACATAGGAAGCTTTCGTGTTATGTTTGTCCCTCTCTGTCTGTCCCTTTCTATCTGAAAAAGTCAGTGCAAAAGTGGTGAAACTGTATATACACAGGACTCTTGTAACAACAATAACAACAACAACAAAAATTTAAGTTGTTAAAGGGCAAACATCGAGTCTCTCAAATGTAGTGAACTCTGCCCAAATTAGATCTCCTATGCTCAAGTCTCATGTGACTTGGCATTAAATTCTGTATACACTCTAGGAAAAAAAAACTAATTTGTATTTTCAATGCATACAAACTTTGAGTCACTCTTATTTGGGGGCAACACAAAAACTGAGGGGGAAATGTGAGGTTCCTATTGTCTTAGGGTTCAAGAAGACAGTGGATAGTTATTGTTATCATCACATTATTTGGTGATAGGGTTAACTTTGGAAAGTCCCTTTGACAGGGTTTGGGGTATAGTACCCAGCATCTTGTATATAGCTGTGCTGTCAGTTGCTTCTGTTCTCCCTGGTCTAGGCTTTCGGGAGAGAACATATCAAAGACAGCCTATGTATTAAAAAGACTCAGTCTGTGTTTTAAGAAGTTCTAGACATATCATCAGTTTTTCGCCTCTCATATTAATTAAATAGTGGTTTATATAATGTTTACACTTTAATAGGATTGTACATAAACACCACTCCCACCACCAAAAGACTGTGTCCCATCCCCACCACCCACCCCCGCGCCCCACCCTCCACCATGCCACCCTCAATGGCCTCATGAAGCTCAATGGCCACCCTCCCCAATGGCCACCCTCCCCTTCACCACAGTGTTTTTACATTGGTGCCCAGCTCTCGATTTAATCAGATCCTGCTTTTAGTTTCCCTTTCTGTTCTTCTTACTCAACTTCTGTTGATGAGGGGGGACATCCTATACTCATCTTTATCTTTCTGACTTAGCTGACTTAACATAATTTCAAATCAAATAATATTGCATCCACAGATCGCAACCTAATCAACACAACGAGTGCCACCCCAGCATGCTTCACTTCAGACTGTGACCAGAGACTTCAGGTGTGGAATGACAACCCTTCAGCTTCATCACTCGGGTGAGACCTTTCCTTTCATAGTATTCTCTAATTCCATTCCAGGTGTTCCACTCCCCAATAAAGTCCCCAAACCTAGATATCCAGGTCCCCTGAGATAGAGCATAGGTTCACCCATGCCCATAAACTAGGGGAAAAATATATACCTGAAAGGAGAAGTACACAAGAGCATGCAATACCCCCAACACTTCATCTGCACTATTCCAGTCTTTAGGTCCATGATTGTTCAACAATTTGTTTGGCTTTGTATGTTAACTCTCTTTTCAGCCACCAGGTTCCGGATGCTGAGCAGACTTCCCTGAACAGACGACCCCATCAATGTGTACTGGAGCTCCGCTTCCTCAGAGCCCCACCCTACTAGGGAAATGAAGCACTTCTCTATGAAATAGCAGACTCCACCAAAAAGACGAGCATGAGAGTTACTGGAATCCCTGAGGAAGAAGAGAGAGAGACAGAAAGAGAGTGTGCGTGGAATAGAGAACATATTCAAAGAAATTTTAATGGAAAATTTTCCATACCAGAGCAATGTTCAAAATATAGAAATCCAAGAGGGTGACATATCATTGTGAAACTATCCGAAACCAGAATAAAAGAAAAATATATATTTTTCCCTGGTTTTTTAGACATGTGTGAACATATGCTCTATCTCAGGGGGACCTGGCCTATATCTAGGTTTTGGGACTTTATTAGGAAGTGAACCACCTGGAATGGAATTAGAGAATACTATGAAAGGAAAGGTCTCACCCGAGTGATGAAGCTGAAGGTTTGTCATTCCATACCTGAAGTCTCTGGACACAGTCTGAAGTGAAGCATGCTGGGGTGGCACTCATTGTGTTGATTAGGTTGTTATCAGTGGATGCAATATTATTTGATATGGATTGAGAGAAGCATGCAGGAAAGTGGGCCCCACCCTAAGGTTCCAGGACTGGGGGAAATATAGGCTCTATTGTGGAAATGTGAGGTTCCTACTGTCTTAGGGTTCAAGAAGACAATGGATAGTTATTGTTATCATCACATTATTTGGTAATTGGGTTAACTTTGAAAAGTCCCTTTGTTAGGGTTTGCTGTATAATACCCAGAATCTTATATATAGCTGTGCCACTGGTTGCTTCTGTTCTACCTGGTCTAGACTTTCGCGGGGAAGCAATTACAGAAGCCAGACCTTCCACCTTCTACAACCCACAACCACTCAGGTCCATACTCCCAGAGGGATAGAGAATGGGAAAGCTATCAGGGGAGGGGATGGGATATGGAGATTGGGTGGTGGGAATTGTGTGGAGTTGTACCCCACCTATCCTATGGTTTTGTTAATGTCTCCTTTCTTAAATAAAATAAAATAAAAAGAACAAAAAAAAATATTGCAGGCTACCAGGGAAAGGCAGAAAGTCACATATAAAGGTAGAACCATCAGGTTTTCATCAGATTTCTCATCACAAACCCTAGAGGCAAGAAGGGAGTGGAATGGCATATTCAAAGTATTAAAAGATAAGAATTGTCAGCCATGAACCCTATATCCTGCTAAATTATCCTTTAAATATGAGTGAGAAATAAAGATCTTTGCAAACCTTCAGAAACTGAAGTAATTCGCTACTACCAAACCTGACTTGCAAGAATTACTGAGAATTTCACATGAAAATAAGCAGCAAAGGAATTCTAAGTTTTAATGAGATGATCTGTATTAGAATAGAACCAGAAACACAGTAACAGCTATGTTCATGGCTGCATTATTCACAATAGTCAAAGTGGGAAGTAGCCTAAATGCCCATCACCAGATGAGGAGTTAAAGAAGCTATGGGATGGGGGCCAGGTGGTAACACACTGGGTAACACACATAGTGCAAAAAGTGCAAGAATCCCATTTCAAGCCCCAGCTTCCCATCTGCAAGGGGGTTGCTTCGCAAGCAGTGAAGCAGGTCTATAGGTATCTTTCTCTCCCCCTCTGTTTTCCCCTCCTCTCTCAATTTCTCTGCCAACAACAACAGCAGCAACAACAGGAGCAATAATGGGGGGAAAAAAGATGGCCGCCAGGAGCAGTGGATTCCTAATTCAAGCACCAAACCCCAGTGACAACCCTGGAGGCAAAAAAAAAAAAGTTATGGGATAGGGCAGGGGTAGATAGCATAATTGTTATGCAAAGCAACTCTCATGCCTGAGGTTCCAAAGTCCCAAATTCAATCCCCTGCACCACCATAAGCCAGAGCTTAACAGTGCTCTGGTAAAAAAAAAAAAAAAAGGAAGAAGAAGAAAAGTTATGGGATATATATTCCATAGAATACTACTCTGCAATCAAAAAAAGACGGTAGTGTGTCTTTTTGGGATAAAATGGATGGAACTAGAGGTGATTATACTTAGCAAAATAAGTAAAGAGGTGAAAGACAACTACCAGATGGTTTCACTCATATGGAATCTAGAGATCTGATTTACATGAACTTGCCAAAAAAAAAAATCCAAACAAAACAGAAGCAAGTAAACTGTAAGATTTGTGAGAACTCTGGTGGTTCTCTTTGAGAAGTGGGGAGATGGGGACACAGATCTCTGGTGGTGGGTATGGTGTGGAACTGTACATTGTATCTTACAATCTTGTAACAAACTATTTTTTTAAAATAATTTATTTCTTTATTGGAGAATTAATGTTTTACATTCAACAGTAAATACAATAGTTTGTACATGCATAACATTCCCCAGATTCCCATTTAACAATACAACCCCCACTATGTCATTCATCATCTTTCATGGACCTGTATTCTCCCCACCCACCCACCCACCCCAGAGTCTTTTACTTTGGTGTAATACTCCAATTCCATTTCAGGTTCGACTTGTGTTTTCTTTTCTAATCTTGTTTTTCAACTTCGGCCTGAGAGTGAGATCATCCCATATTCATCCTTCTGTTTCTGACTTATTTCACTCAACATTTTTTCAAGGTCCATCCAAGATCGGCTGAAAACGGTGAAGTCACCATTTTTTTACAGCTGAGTAGTATTCCATTGTGTATATATACCACAACTTGCTTAGCCACTCATCTGTTGTTGGACACCTGGGTTGCTTCCAGGTTTTGGCTATTACAAATTGTGCTGCAAGAACATATGTGTACACAGATCTTTTTGGATGGATGTGTTGGGTTCCTTAGGTTATATCCCCAGGAGAGGAGTTGAAGGATCATAGGGTAGGTCCATTTCTAGCCTTCTGAGAGTTCTCCAGACTGTTCTCCACAGAGGGTGGAACAATTTACATTCCCACCAGCAGTGCAGGAGGGTTCCTTTGACCCCACACCCTCTCCAGCATTTGTTGCTGTTACCTTTTCTGATGTATGACATTCTCACAGGAGTGAAGTGATATCTCATTGTTGTCTTGATTTGCATTTCTCTGACAATCAGAGACTTGGAGCATTTTTTCATGTGTTTCTCGGCCTTTTGGATCTCTTCTGTGGTGAATATTCTGTCCAAGTCCTCCCCCCATTTTTGGATGGGATTATTTGTTGTCTTGTTGTTGAGTTTGGCAAGCTCTTTATATATGTTGGTTATTAAACTCTTATCTGATGTATGGCATGTAACAAACTATTAATAACAAAAAATATTTTAAAAATACATCAGATTACAAAGAATCCAAGTATATTAATTATTCTTCTAACTACACAGTCCTCTGATATTGAATAACATCTGATTAGGAAATGACAATTCTAGAATATTGGAAGTGTTTTCTTACAGGAAGCAGTATGCAGATTGCCATGTGTGGTAGTCAGGTTTGAGCCCAATCCCCACAGCACTGAAGCAAGTTGTGGCATGTTTACCTGTCCGTGCATATCTATCTATTGCTCTATCTCTCTCCCCATCCCCCCCATCCAACCCCCACTCGTGGTGGCCTTTTTTTTTTTCCACTCCCATAGATATATAGAGAGGGCAATACCATAGTACCAAAGCTTCGTCTGTTGCCATAGCACCTCCCACCTATTGTGAGGCTCACATGCATGATGAACAGATACCCTGTGTAGGAAAAGTTTTTTTAAACCCAAAGATGTACAGTAAAGAATCCTGCTCAATCAGTCAACAAAGGAGAAAATGAACTAAACAAGGAAAAGCCTGATCTTGATTTCCTGCCCAAACTCAACAGGGTCCATGCTGCGGCTTTAAAATCCTATACTGAGGACTTACTCGGAATTGCCTTTGCTCGAGCCGGGTTAACACAGTCTTTCTGCATTCTGATAGCAGGTGAAGAAGAGAAAACTTAGATGAGTACAAGCTTGGGTCCCAGTTCTCTTAACTATCTCTTTATTACAAAAGAGCTCTGTTAGCTTGCTCAAGTCACTCAATTCCAAGTTGAAATCCACTATCTATAATAAGAAGACTGAATTAAACCATCTCAAGGGCTTCTTTCAAATATGAATTATTTAGATTCTAAGACAATGTACAATCATTTCTCTGGTAAGAAATTATTAGTGAGGCTGTTGTGGTTTTATTATTTGTTGGGGTTTTTTTTTCTGTCTTAACTTCACTGGGTTAAAATACCCTCTAGATAGGAGTCAGAAAGCCTTATTAGTCTCACATAGCCATAGAATTTGAGACTTGAAATTTTAAGAGACATGACTGCCTCAACAATCCAAGCGACCAAGTGAGAAAATGAGTTCAGAAAGAGATTAGAGGTTAACAATGCCACCGTGTTAGTGGACTGCCACCTAGCACCAGCAGGATTTTAGGAGTCAGCACTGGTGGGAAAAACCAGCTCATCAGTTCACTGAAGAGAGAGAAATAAACTTCAAACAAGCTGAGCCCCAGGATGGGAAAAAGCAGGTGACTACAGTAATGACACCCAGAGGCAGCATCCTATACTGGGGCAGGTTAAAGCTGAGACACCCTCACCCCACCCACCCCAGCATACACTATAACCTGGTAATAGCACCCCCTCCCTCAAGTATCACATGTATAAGATCTTTTTTAACAGTTTTTTTATCTTTATTTATTTATTGGACAGTGACAGCCAGAAGTCTAGAAGGAGGGAAGTGATAGAGACCTGCAACATTGCTTCACTCACAAACCTGCAACACTCACAAAGCTTTCCCCTTGTAGGTGGGGACCGGGGACTCAAACCTGGGTCCTTGCACTCTGTAACATGTGTATTCAACCAGGTGCACCACCACCTAGCCCAACATGTATAAAATTTATCTCAAGGGCAACAAAAGAGGGAAAAAAAATGGCCTCCAGGAGCAGTGGATTCCTGGTATAGGCACTGAGCCCCAGCAATAACCCTGGAGGCAAAAAAATATATATATCTCAAAGAACAGTTACTTTAACAGAGAGGAATAGATAAATATTTCCCAAATAATAAGGTCATCAAAAGCGAAGTTCAAGGTTTGAATTACTAATATAATCTTGAAAAGATAGCACTAATTGTATTTTCAACCTAGTTTAAGAAAAACTAAGATGACTTATTAGAAGTTTTCAAGTTTTACAAGAAATTAATTCAGAATAACTTGGACATCCTTTCTGTGGACAATCCTGAAGGATAGTAACTATTCTTCAATCAGCATTCATTCTTACCACTCTCTTCAAAGCCTGTAATTAATGAATACTGATTGGACTTGTCACATGTGTATCTCCATAGTCCTGTTCAAATGTATAAACTAATTCTGCAAAGAATGGAGTGCAATAGAATGCTTGGAGATTTGGTTCCTGGACCTGATGGCAGAGGAGGACCTAGTGGGGGTTGTATTGTTATGTAGAAAATTAGGAAATGTTATGTATGTACAAACTATTGTATTTTACTGTCAACTGTAAACCATTAATTCTCCAATAAAGAGATTTCTTTAAAAAAGAATGCTTGGAGATTTTTTTATTTCTTTATTGGGGGATTAATGTTTTACAGTCAACAGTAAATACAGTAATTTGTACATGCATAACATTTCCCAGTTTTCCACATAACAATACAACCCCCACTAGGTCCTCTGGCATCCTGTTCCAGGACCTGAACTCTCCCATCACCTCACCCCAGAGTTTTTTTGGTTTTTTGTTTTTGTTTTTTTTATTTTGGAGCAATACACCAACTCCAGTCCAAGTTCTGTTTAGTGTTTTCTCTTCTGATCTTGTTTTTCAACTTCTGCCTGTGAGTGATATCATCCCATATTCATGCTTCTGTTCTGTCTATGCTTGGAGATTTTAACTGAATCATAATTCAACCTTGTGTTCAACTGGTCACTAATATATATATATTTAAACCAGAACACTACTGAGTTCTGGTTTACAGCAGTGCTGGTGATTGAACCTGGGACTTTATAGCCTTAGATATGAAAGTCTTTTGCATAACCATTATGCCATCTCCCCAGCCCTCTTATTTTTAACAGAAACAGAGAAATTGAGAGGGAAGGGGGGTGAGAGAGAGAGAGAGACCTGCAGTACTGCTCCACCAATCATGAAACTTGCCCCCTGCAGGAACTTGAACCCAGATCACTGAGCATGATGTATGTGCTCTACCTGTTCCCCACCACCCATCCCCCCAAAGAAGTTTTCAACCCTATGCAATGATGCTTGACACTTTATTTTCCACCTGCTCCCCCAGGATACACAACAGCAAAATAACCACACCCATTCCACACACACACACACACACACACACACACACACACACTATTCCTACCTTACATAAACAATTTGACTTTCAGAATTTTTTTTTTTTTATTCTATGACAGATGACACAACCTTTCAAAATCTTATAGAACAAAAAGGAAATATTTTAGAATTGAGGCACTGCTGGTTTGCCAACTCCATGATTCTGCTCCTCCAGGAATTCTCAGAGACAGCAGTGCCATCTTCTGGTAGAAGGCTCAACGTGTTTTCTGGAAGCCTGTGGATTACTTGAGCCAAAGACCTAAAAGAAAGGCAGCCTACATTTGTGTTTATAAGCATTTCTTTTATTGATCACATTACAGGTGTAACTGATGCTTATAGCTTAAGACACAGACCCTCCCCAGGAGCCACCATCAGGGAAGGCAGTCTTCTGGAAGTCATATACATTCCAGCTAGGAGAGACAAAATGAGGCAGCTTTGCCTGGAATTGCCTGCTGAAGGCTCCAAAGGCAAGCAGCAGAGCTCCAAACTGAATTAAACATTTCTTGGCTCTCCTTTTCCCCCAATGTATCATGATCTCACCAGTGGCCCCGTCTGTGTCGATGTTATCCTGCTCCCCACCCCCCACCCCTTACAGAAAGCATCCAAAGAGGCTCAGGCCCCTCTTAATGTGAGGGCTCTTAGATTTACACAATGTGACACAGATCCTGCTCAGAGGACACTACTGCTTAGGCATGCAGGTCGGACTCTAATCTCTCTCATTCCTTTTCCCAGCCTCTGACCCAGGGGACTGAAATAACAGAAAGGAAATGATTTTGCTGTTGCTTTGAAAGCAATCCGTGTGGAGCTTTATTGAATCAGAGAATAAAACCTTGTCCTGTAGGTCACCAAGGTAGACTGCTTCCCTCAAGATGAAACAAGTCTGCCAATATCCCAGTTTTCCCTTGTGTGACCCAATAAGGATTCCTTGCCCTTTTCAAAAAAGAAAAAAAAAAAAAAGAAAGAAAGAAAGAAAACCCCTCCCACACACTAAACATAAACATTGTATGTCCTTTGTGTGGTTTATATAACAGAAGTGACATTTTTCTAAACACGCAGTATATACCTTTTCAAACTATACTGGCCCTTCCCTTTGAATGCCTTTTGCTTTGTTGTTGCATATTAGTTTTTTAAAAAATGACGAAATGTTCATCTAATTTGCTTTATGTTTCCGTATGTGTTTCAATTTCATATTATATTCCCAACAAGCTTTACAGCAACTTTTCTTTCTCTTTCATGCATCTCAGAAAACCCAAAGTTAATTGGCTGCAGCTTACAATTGAACTCGGTTCCGCCACCCCTCCCAAGACATTTTAAGTTTTACTTCTTCCATTAGGTTTACCTTGCCAACCAAAGTCATTTCTCAGCAAGGGTGGCCATTTCACAGGCACATGGGGTGGCTTGGGTGTCTGAGAAATCAGACTCCTTTTCTAAAGAAACAACCCTGTGCAGGGAAGGCAAGAGCGATAAATGGGTTTTGCGGTGATATCATGTGAGTGTGCAGGGAATCAGACTCTGGCCGTCTTCTGCCAGAAATAAATACATCCTCAGGGGGCTGCGGTCAAACTCCAGAGTACAACGAAGTCTTGCTAGTGACGGCTGAAACACCTAACTCCTCACGGAGCAAACTGACAAGCAGCCTCGTTCAGCGACTCGTCCAGTGGCTGCAGGAGGGGCGGCTGGAGCGAGGTTTCACACCTCAGCGCCTGGCCCAGTGCCTGCGGGCGGGGACCCCACCGCCCTCCGCGCCCAAAGTCGGTCTGGAAGGAAGGAGGCCTGGGCCGCCGCACTCGCTCCACACTCGCCTAGCTTCCCACCTGCCTGCGGCTTTCAACGTGCGCTTCGCAAAGAATCCAGGCGGACTGAACAGGTGGGAGTGCAGACCCCGCCTCCCCTTCTCCCTACAGCCCATTCCTAGGATGCGAGTGAGCACTCGCTGGCTTGGGGGGCGTCTCAGCTGACGGGGATGAATGCCTCCAGCCCCCCCTAAATAAATAAATAAATAAATAAATAGCCTTTCGTCTGAGCCTCCCGGGCAGGTCTGGTCCGCAGTTCGCTGCAGGCATCTCCTTCCCTCCCACCTCAAAACGCACCGCACGCTCTGGGATTCCTGTCGGGCCACCTCCTTTGCACCTGCTCCTCAGTCCCCCGGTGTTTTTGTTTTTTTTATGATTTTTCCCCTCCTCAGAGTGACGATCCGGGCCGGCTCCGGAGCCTGTGCGTACCCGGCGGGGCAGCCCGGAGTCGCCGGCGTCCAGGCCCGGGTCTCCACCAGCCGCCCCGCGGGAACCCGGACAGTGGGGCTCGGCCGCTACCGCGCTGGTCCGGCGAGCCCGCCCCCCCCCCACAGGCCGGGACCCCCGCGGCCCCGCGCTCACGTGCGGCAGGTCCCGCCGCGGGGGGGGCCTCCCGGCCCGGCCCCGAGCAGCACCCTCCCGCGGGAACAAAGCGGGGCCCGGCTGCAGGTGGGCGATCCCCGCGGGCAGGCGGGAGGACGGGCAAGGGAAACCGAGGCAGCGCGCGGCTGGCTGCGTCCGGGGCTGCTTCAACCGCGGGTTGAAGAGGGTTCCCTGCACAGGCGGACCCTACACCCGCCCGGGTTCCCTGACGCGCCAGCACCCGGCGGCTGAGAGGCAGCCGCAGGCAGGCAGCCGCAAGCGGCGCTTACCTGAGGAGCAGCTACCCGCTCCCTCCGACGGCTCGGGAGAAAGCCGGATGCTCGCGCACGCGCGATCGCGTCCTCTCGCCTCTGCGCCCCTGCGCGCCCCTACGACCGCGCTCTGGCCCTCCCCTGCCCTGTCCGTCAGCGCCTACGACAGCCAATCCGCTAGCGCGAGAGGCCCGGCTCCCACCACGTGTCCAGGCCAGCCAATCAAACCTCGGCCCCCCGCAGCACCGAACGTTCGGCTGTCCCCGGGGGTTCGGTTACCACCGTGCGAAGCTTGTTGCGAGGTGGGCACAAAGGGCTAAGTCTGTTTTCTGGGTCTGATTGGTGCAGGATGGACCAATGACTAAACCAGTTGGTGGCTCGAGCTGTAACTGGGACTAGCATTCATGGGCATCACCTTGGTGTCCTGTGAAATGCGGGCTCTGATCCGGTCATTCCAGTCTGGAGGAAGGGGGGACCCGCCAGTCTTGCTCAGCAGATGCAGGTGGGGATGCTGCCGCTTCTGGTCTGAGGCTCATGATTTGACCCACAAGATTGTAGGGACACCTGTCAAAATGGTGGTTCTAGCCCCTGCTGCTATCCTGTTATTTGGAGGTCTGACCGCCTTCTCCTTTTCCTTCCAGCCGTGATGTAAGGCATAACCCATAACTGACAGGGTGCCCTGATGTTGCTCACAGTTTAGGCACCGATTGAGGGAAGGGTCTTTAATTCCTCATCATTCATCCATGAGCGACCTGTGCCAACCGGGGTGGTTGGAATGTGGAAACCAGAAGTGGAACTGAATGAACTTCACAGAGAACATGCTTGAGAACACTAGGTCAGCATTCATCCTGGGCATGTAGGTCTGATTGGCACTATGCTAGACTCTTGACCAGAGAAGACGTAGCTGCTTTTTGCTCACAGATTAATAGTCTGTCCTTGAACTACACAGGAAAAGCTCTGGAAGAAGTGCATTGGGGGGGGGGGGGATGCAGGGGACTAATGGTAGCATCTTCAACAATTCAGGTGGAAGCCAACTGAGCTGTAAAAACAAGCTACTCCAGATACCCTAAATGTGTCCAGATGGGTCCTGGCAGTGGTGCAGTTGGTAGAACATACATGTTACAATGCACGGTGACCCAGGTTCAAGCCCCCTGTCCCCACACGCGGGGGCTGGGGGAAGCTTCCTGATTAGTGATGCAATGCTGCAAGTCTCTCTCTCTCTCTCCCTCTCCCTCTCCCTCTCCCTCTCTACCTCCCCCCTTCCCTCTCAGTTTCCATCTATCCAAAAGGTGAATTAATAAATAAAAAATATTTATGTGTCCACATTCTTCTGTCAGTTATTCCAGTCAGGAAACCTAGTGCCTCTGTCATGACTCTAATTTAACCTCAACCTCAGTGTTTTAAGACTGGTCAGTTAGATCCTCTCTTGATCAGAACAGTCAAATGCTCAGTACTCAGTAGTGTACCAAACTGATGCCAAGAGCTAAGTGCTGGACTCTAAAAATGCCCTCTAGCTCTTCAGATCTGCTGATAAGGCATTGCTCCAGGCATATATATAAAGGTTATCAAACCTCCATTTAAAGAAGATTTAACCCCTCTGTCTTATCAGCCCCAGAAGTAACATCCACTTAGGAATCTTAGACACTGTTCTTCAGTAACCCTTGCGGAAATGACATAGCCCAAACTAGTTTCAGGCAGCACATGGAATCTACCATGACAACTGTTCTGGCTAAAGTAGATGTAAAGAGCTGTCTAACCAAGAAAATTGAAAACCTTAAAGTTTAGTTTTCTATCATTGAACCAGTGGTTCGAAAGCCTGGTTGCACAGCAAAACTTTTAAGGAAATAGATTTGGGGGTCCTGTGCTTACAAGGTCTGATTGGGGTGAAAAGTGGAACCTGGGCAACTACAGGCTTTTAAAATCCCACTGGTGCTTTACATCCAATCATGCTTGAGAACACTTATAAAGTTGTGCACTCAAAGGACTCATTCTGGACCAGGGAGAGAGCATAGTGGTTCCACACAAGACTTTCATGCCTGAGGTCCTAGAGGCTGTAAATTCAATCCCTCACAGCCCCATGAGCCAGAGTGGAGAACACTCTGATCTTTCTCTTCTCTCAGAGTGGAGAACACTCTGATCTTTCTCTTTCTTCTCAGAATGACAAAGAATCTGAAGACAAAGAAAAGTACATCATTTCTGAAAAATCGATTTATTTTAAAAATAAGGGACAAAATAATTCAGAGGCAATATACTCCAAAGACCATTCAGTGAAGCAAGTTGACAAGCCAGGTCCACAACTAGGCTTAATTCTAGTCGATTAATGGTTTCTATTTTTCCAACTTAATGAAATTGCCCATGAACAATATCACCACTCCTAAACTGACTTTTTCATTCAAAGAACTAGAGAGAGGGGGAGTGATACTACAGCACTGGAGAGTTTCCCCCAGTGCTATGGTACCCACATGTGGTACTAGGGCTATAACCTTGGTAGGAAATGACCTGTCTGATGAGCTATCTTTCCAGCCCTGACTAAACATTTCCTTTTTAAAAAATATGCTATTTATTTATTGGATAGAGATAGAAATTGAGACGGGTCCCAGTTCGAGCCCTTGGCTCCGCACCTTCAGGAGGTCACTTCGAAAGCAGCGAAGCAGGTCTGCAGGTGTCTATCTTTCTCTCCTCCTCTCTGTCTTCCCCTCCTCTCTCCATTTCTCTCTGTCCTGTCCAACAACAACAACAGCTATGACAATGACAACAACTACAACAAAGGCAACAAAATGAGAAAAAATAGCTTCCAGGAGCAGTGGATTCATAGTGCAGGCACCAAGCCCCATCAATAACCCTAGAGGCAAAAAAAAAAAAAAAAGAAAAAAGAAACTGAGATGAGAGAGAAAGATGATAGATAGATAGATAGATAGATAGATAGATAGTTGGATAGATGGATATAGCATTGCTTCAATTCAACACTCATAAAGCTTTCACCACTGCATGTGGGGCTCGGGGGCTTAAACCCAGGTCCTTGAGTATGGTAACATATGTCCTCAACTGGATGCATCAACACCTGGCCCCAACAGAATATTTTGAAAAGAACCTATAACTTTTATTGACCAGACCAAGCTGATCCATTTTCTGAAGATACCTTCACTTACTTCACACCTTCTTAAGAAAAAAAAAAAAAGCTCTATTTGAGAACAATTAAGAATTATTCTAAGTGGAGGCAGAGATAGCTCACCTGGTAGAGTGCACACTTTCCCATATGTGAGAACCCAGATTCAAGTCTCTAGCCACAACAAGGGAGCATCTGCATGAAGGAAGCTTCATGAGTGGTGGAGCAGTGCTGTGGGTATCTCTCTTTTCTCTGACTCTCTTTCTTCTCCATCTTTTCCTCTGTTCCTCTTGCCCTCTAAAAAAGAATAGAAAAAAATCTGCCAGGAATGGTGGAGTCATGCAGGCACAAAATTCAAGCAAAAAGCCTTGCAGCATTAAGGAAAAAAGGATGTTTCTCTGGAGCTGTTCCCTAAGTGTGCAACAGTATGAAAGCACCAAGTCCCCCTGTTAGAGGAAGATCAGGGAAAATAAAGGTCCTGAACCACAGTCCCATCTGGGACTATTTAAGAAAAGTTTTTTTGTTTGATTGGTTGTTTGTTTTTTTGGGTTTTGTTTTGTTTCTTTTTACCCATTTCCCTATGAGAAGAGAAGAGTTTTGAAGGAACAACAGGGAAGTAGTGGAGTTTGTTCATTTTGTTTTGGTTTTTAGGTTCACCAGAAAAGTAGCCACACTCAGAAAAAATGTTGGCTCCGAGTGGGAATTAAGTAGGGGGAAATTAGGTAAAGAGAACTCAGAGATACCACACATTCCACAGCCCTCGTGTGTATGCAAGAGCTATCCACACCTTCAGATCTATTTCTACACACCTTCTACCACACTTCTATGGAAAAAAGTTTGAAACAGAGTTTGCAGACCTGACCAACAGTCTTTCTTTGATTCTTCCATAACAATATCTGTGAACCAACAACCCCTTGAAGAGAGGGACTGGTCCTTAGGCCTCCTTCTTGGATCCAGAGCCAGCCCTCACATAACTCCCAGAAGCCCACCCAATGTTCCATGATGATCAGACCCCTGTGTAGACTGTTTTATGATTGTTAATTACCTGGGGCATTTGTTAATACAGATTCCCAGAGCTCACTCCCAAAGCCTCCTTAGTCTTTCTCATGTAACAGGCTTGAAACCAAGGCTAGTTAAGTTTGAATCCAAGGGAGTCAGGCGGTAGTGCAGAGGGTTAAGCACACGTGGTGCAAAGCGCCAAGGACCAGCTTAAAGATCCCTGTTCCTGGATGCCCACCTGTAGGAGAGTCACTTCACAGGCGGTGAAGCAGGTCTGCAGGTGTCTATCTTTCTCTCCCTCTCTCTGTCTTCCCCTCCTCTCTCCATTTCTTTCTGTCCTATCCAACAACAATGACATTAGTAATAACTACAACAATAAAACAACAAGGGCAACAAAAGGGAATAAATAAATAAATAAATAAATATTAAAAAATTTTTCAAAAAAAAGTTTGAATCCAAATTTCACATCCTGGTGAGAACATCTACACTGTAGGCAAATCCTTGAGTGAGATAACTGCACTATTAGTTCAATTCACTATGCTATCTTAATCCCAACACAGTTTAAATTCTCTTTAGTGGGCTTTTTTTGGAAAGGGCCTGATCCCCTATTGACCATGGGGAGGGGTTTTGCATGCGTGTTTCCACAGAATTACTCAAAATGTGTCTGGCTTCCTGCCTGCCATGTCAGGCAATACCCGCATGATGGCGCTGCTGTCTCTGAGGAACAAGAAACACTGCAAGAGGACTGGTTGCAGAACGCACCCCAGGACCCATAATATGGCATAGTGGGATCTGAAAAATCTGGTTCATGGAGCCCTCTCTTCCCCCCACCCCTTCTCTGAATATCTTATGCTATAACTGGATGGTTTTGTTTTGTGAGTGAGTGAGTTGAATGACCAAATTTTTGTATGACCCATTTTGCTCAGAGCACTATAAAGTTTAATTGACTTTATATAAAAATGCTGGATGCAGCCATGATTTCTGGAGATGCCCAGAAACAATCCTAAAAAAAAATTTTTTCTCTTCTCTTCCTCTTTTGATTTTGTTTTTTAGTCTCGGTGTAAATGTGAAACGTTTAGTCTTAAACTGTGTGAGTAAAGATGGTTCAACTAAAACATTACAGATCTAAATTCGTGTTTGAAATGATATGACTTCATAACAAAAGTTTGTCTCCTCCTGTGTGTTATAAACTACGTGTTATGTGTGTGTTTCAAGTTTGGTAAACATTAACTTTACAGTAAAAAGTGTAACTTTGAAACTACATTCTTACCAGGCAGAGCTAAATGAAGGAGTTTTCAACATGATTCTTTAAAGGCAAAATTAATTTGCTAAAGTAACTGAGTAGTTAAGGTAAAAGTCTAAATATTTAACTTGACAATTCATCATCGCCAATATTAAAATGCAAATTCTCTATACAGGACATTTTTGGAGGGACCCCCAAAAGTGCCCTGTGAACTATCTTGTGGAAATTAATCCACAACAAGTCTGGCATCAATCTGACATTGTAAATGTTCTAAAAAAAAATTGTCATTAACATTATTAACTCTCTAAGTAACCTGAGTTTGTTTAAAGTCTAAAGAAAAAATTAGTGAAAAATCATTACATTTTAACTAAATCTGGTCTGAAGATCCTGTGCACACCTAGGGTGTGTCTCCATCTTAAATGGGTGTAACAAAAGGTAGAAAAGATGTTATTGATATATAAAGATCTCATAAACCTTCTCAATTAAAGAGGTAGAACCAGCCCGGGTGAATGATAGACCACACAATGGTTATGCTAATGACTCTCATGCTTGAGGCATCTAACAATGGTTCTTCTCTTTAACTTTCCACATTTTATTGTGCTTAAATTGTTTAAACAGCCTTAACATCATACTCGAAGGCCTTCCAAAGTTATAAAGATACTTAAACCAATTATAATCATTGAGTTATCAATTATAGTAAATCTAACTTGTTACAAGTTTTTTTTCCAAAAGTAAGTGAATTACAGCTGTCAAGTCTTCACATGAAAAAGCATCTGCTCATATGGTAAGATATTAAACTATGTAAGAAGTTCCTCCATATACAACTTATGTGAGTTAACAACAACATTCACATATTTTTCTACACTTAATTGGTGTATCTCATTTTGCCACTATAGGCCTGCCTTTGTCAGCTAACAATTTAAAGACTTTTTTCCTTTATAACATCACCCATGCCACAGACATCCATTACAACCCCCAAAGACAAACGGTGTTGAGAGGGCCCACCAGATACCTAGGCCCAATTAAGTAAAGAAAAAAAGGGGGATACATCCCCCCAATATTCAGTTGGCTAATGCACTAACTACATTAAACCTTCTTGAAAATCTATAAAAGTTCGAACCAGATGCCCTGCTAACCATGGGAAACAGATTTGTATGTGTTTATTTCACAGGAATCCCTGAAAATACATTTGGACCCCTGCCCTCTGACATTGCCCACAAGATGGCATGACTACAGCACCCCCTTGAAACCCATGATGTGACCTGACACGATCTGAAGAACCTGATTCACAGACTCCAAGGACAGAACTTTCTTACTGCCTTTCTCTCGCCCATCGCTGTCTGCCCTTCTTGCTTCTGTTTCACCTGCCACCTTTTGGCAGTTCCAGCTCACTCTCTACAGAGAAGAAAAGTTCCAGTGGCTGTCCTCCCCCATCGAGTTAGATGTGCGGCATTTCTTCCCTTGGTCATTGGCATTGGACTGGTGCTTCTATTGGACTTTCTGGTACATCTTTGGACACTCCCTTTATACTGCTGGACTTCTCAAGGTCTGACTGTAGCAGTCTATGGACTTTGCAGCCAGCTGTCTCAGGACTCTGCAATGCCAGATGACCCCTCTCTCCCCTCGGCCTATCAGGCCCCCACTCCTTCACCTATCAGGCAGTGCCCCCTTCCACTCCTCAGGCAGCCCCTCATGCTGTCCCTTGCTCATGCTGTCCCAGTCTCATGCTGTCCCTTGCTACTCTTACTTGTCACTCCCTGTCTTATTTCAGTTCTTTTAAAAATGCCTGCATGATATATGTTTCTGTTCACCCCTACACTGCTATTACTCTGACAGAAATGGAGTCTTTTACAGACATTCACCCATTTAAATATGGCCATTAGAAAGAGGGAGATGTTGGGAAATTGTGAGGATGTGGTTGAGCTTGGCAGGGCTTGAACCTGAGGGGTGTGGCAATCCTGTGTGTCTCTCTCTCTTTGCCAAGAGGTTGAGCAAGGAGGGACAGTAGTAACCCCAAAGGTGTGCCTCATCCTATCAGACTCCCTGCCTTACAAAGCACCTTGCATTCCTGATATATGGCCATTAGATAAAAAGAAAGGGGGAGATGTAGGGAAGCCCCCCTGCTCCATCCTCCATTGCTGACACTATGGTCTATTTATATAATCATTGTTTTGCCTAAAAGATCCCCACCACGTTATCCCCTCAGGGTATTGCTAATTCCCGCCAGTTAAAACATCGCAACAATTGCTAAGGACACTTCCACCTTCCCAGCATGCCTTTTGCCTCTCAGATCAATAGGGTTTACAGTCAACAATATTTACTCACCTTTCCCATATTTTGGAGCTACTCTCTTCTCTGATCCAGCTTTTGGTCCTTTTGACAGCCATGACATCATCTTCCCAGACAATAACTTGGGTCCACCTGCATATCATATTTCAGGCTCAGGGAAAAAAAAACACTAGTGTAACCACAGGACCTTTGGAATACAACTAAAATATGCCTACTAGCTATCTACAAAACAGAGACACCCCCCCCAACTCTTCATTTGCACTACTCCAGCCTTTAGGTTAATGATTAGTCAACAACTTGTTTGGCTTTATATGTTAACTCTCTTTTCAGCCACCAGGTTCCAGATGCTAGCATGATGCCAAACAAACTTCCCTGGACAGACAACCCCACCAATGTGTCCTGGAGCTCCAATTTCCCAGAACTCCACCCCATTAGGGAAAGAGAGAGGCAGGCTGGGAGTATGGATTGACCTTCAATACCCATGTTCAGCAGGGAAGCAATTACAGTAGCCAGATCTTCCATCTTCTGCATCCCATAATGACCTTGGGTCCATACTCCCAGAGGGTTAAAGAATAGGAAAGCTATCAGGGGAAGGGATGGGATATGGAGTTCTGGTGGTAGGAATTATGTGGAGTTGTACCCCTCTTATCCTATGGTTTTGTCAGTGTTTCCTTTTTATAAATTAAATTACAATATGTAAACCTCCAAGTTTTTTTTAAACATTTAGTTTATTTATTTATTCCCTTTTGTTACCCATGTTGTAGTTATTATTGTTGTCATCATTGTTGCTGTCATTGTTGTTGGATAGAACAGAGAGAAATGGAGAGAGGAGGGGAAGACGGGGAGAGAAAGACAGACACCTGCAGACCTGCTTCACCACCTGTGAAGCAACACCCCTGCAGGTGGGGAGCCAGGGATAAACCTCCAAGTTTCAAGAAATGCCTTATTGTCCCCCTATAGACTTTTTAAAAAATTTTTATTACCTTCATTTATTGAATAAAGACAGCTGGAAATAGAGGGAAGGGAGAGAGAGAGAGAGACCTGCAGTACTGCTTTACCATTCCAAAGCTTTCCCCCTACAGGTAGGAACCCATATCCTTGCTCACTATAACATATGCATAACATATAACATAGAATCATATAGAAACATATAACTGTAACATATAACATAGAATCTCCCCCCTGCCCTCCAGGTGACATGGGGGAGGCTTAGAATCTCCCCCCTGCCCTCCAGGTGACATGGGGGAAGCTTAGAATCTCCCCCCTGGTTCCACCAAGCTTCTTTAAGAGAATAGAACAAACACTACAATCATTTATCTGGAACATGAAAACACCTAGAATTGCCAAAACCATCTTAAGGAAAAGAAACAGAAATGGAGGCATCACACTCCCAGACCTTAAACTATATTATAAAGCCATCATCATCAAAACAGCATGGTACTGGAACAAAAATAGGCACACAGACCAGTGGAACAGAATTGAAAGCCCAGAAATAAATCCCCACACCTATGGACATCTAATCTTTGATAAAGAGGCCCAAAGGATTAAATGGAAAAAGGAGGCTCTCTTCAAAAAATGGTGCTGGGAAAACTGGGTTGTAACATGCAGAAGAATGAAATTGAACCACTTTATCTCACCTGAAACAAAAATCAACTCCAAATGGATCAAAGACCTGGAGGTTAGACCAGAAACAATCAAATACTTAGAGGAAAACATTGGTAAAACAGTTTCCCACATACACCTCAAGGACATCTTTGATGAATCAAACCCAATTGCAAGGAAGACTAAAGCAGAAACAAATCAATGGGACTACATCAAATTGAAAAGCTTCTGCACATCCAAAGAAACTATTAAACAAACAAAGAGACCATTCACAGAATGGGAGAAGATATTCACATGCCAGACATCAGACAAGAAACTAATCACCAAAATAAATAAAGAGCTCAGCAAACTTAGCACCAAAAAAGCAAATGACCCCATCGAAAAATGGGCTGAGGATATGAACAAAACATTCACTACAGAGGAGATCCAAAAAGCTAACAAACATATGAAAAACTGCTCTAGGTCACTGATTGTCAGGGAAATGCAAATTAAGACAACACTAAGATATCACCTCACTCCTGTAAGAATGGCATACATCAAAAAGGACAGCAGCAACAAATGTTGGAGAGGTTGTGGGGACAGAGGAACCCTTTGACATTGCTGGTGGGAATGTAAATTGGTCCAGCCTCTGTGGAGAGCAGTCTGGAAAACTCTCAGAAGGCTAGACATGGACCTTCCATATGATCCAGTAATTCCTCTCCTGGGGTTATACCCCAAGGACTCCATAACACCCAACCAAAAAGAGGTGTGTACGCCTATGTGCATAGCAGCACAATTCATAATAGCTAAAACCTGGAAGCAACCCCGGTGCCCAACAACAGATGAGTGGCTGAGAAAGCTGTGGTATATATACACAATGGAATACTATGCAGCTATCAAGAACAATGAACCCACCTTCTCTGACCCATCTTGGACAGAGCTAGAATGAATTATGTTAAGTGAGCTAAGTCAGAAAGATAAAGATGAGTATGGGATGATCCCACTCATCAACAGAAGTTGAGTAAGAAGATCTGAAAGGGAAACTAAAAGCAGGACCTGACCAAATTGTAAGTAGGGCACCAAAGTAACAACCCTGTGGTGAGGGGTAGACATGCAGCTTCCTGGGCCAGTGGGGGGTGGGAGTGGGTGGGTGGGATGCCTCACAGTCTTATGGTGGTTATGTACACTCCTAGTAAAGTGTAGCTATATAAATCACTAGTTAATTAATATGAGAGGGGAAAATTAATTGTATGTCTTGAAGTTTTTAAAACACAGACTGAGTCTTTTTAATATATAGGCTGTGTAACTGATATGCAGACTCTCTCAAAAGCCTAGACCAAGTAGATCAGAAGCAACCAATAGCACAGCTATATACAAGATACTGGGTACTGTACAGCAAACCCTGACAAAAGGACTTTTCAAAGTTAACCCAATTGCCAAATAATGTGATGATAACATTCATTAACTATCCATTGTCTTTTTGAACCCTAAGACAGCAGGAACCTCACATCTCCACTATAGAGCCTCTACTTCCCCCAGTCCTGAAACCCCTGGATAGGGCCCACTTTCCCGTATGCCTCTCCCAATCCATATCAAATAATATTGCATCTGCCGATCACAACCTAATCAACACAATGAGTGCCACCTCAACATGCTTCACTTCAGACTGTGTCTGAAGAGACTTCACGTGTGGAATGACAACCCTTCAGCTTCATTACTCAGGTGAGAGCTTTCCTTTCATAGTATACTCTAATTCCATCCCAGGTGGTTCACTTTCTAACAAAGTCCCAAAACCTAGATATACACCAGGTTCTGTGAGAGAAAGCATATGTTCACATGTATCCATAAACTACTGCAAAATATATACCTGAAAGCAGAAGTACACTAGAGTATGCAGTGAGTATCCCCCTAACACTTCCTCTCCACTATTCCAAGTTTCAGGTCCAAGATTGCTCAACAATTTTTTTGGCTTTGTATGTTAACTCTCTTTTCAGTCACCAGGTTCCAGATGTCATCAGGATGCCGACCAGGCTTCCCTGTATTGAAGACCCCACCAATGTGTCCTGGAGCTCCGCTTCCCCAGAGACCCACCCTACTAGGGAAAGAGAGAGGCAGACTGGGAGTATGGACTCACCAGTCAACGCCCATGTTCAGCAGGGAAGCAATTACAGAATCCAGACCTTCCACCTTCTACAACCCACAGTGACCCTGGGTCCATGCTCCCAGAGGGATAGAAAGTGGGAAAGCTATCAGGGGAGGGGGTGGGATATGGAGATTGGGTGGTGGGAATTGTGTGGAGTTGTACCCCTTCTACCCTATGGTTTTGTTAATTAATCTTTTCTTAAATAAAAGAAGAAAAAAAAAAAGAATCTCCCCCCTGCCCTCCAGGTGCACCACCACCCCTCCCTCTCATTTTATCCATGTTTCTATCCAAAATGAATAGATAAAATGTATTTTAAAAACAAGAACAAATTTAAGTTGTTATCAACTCAAATTAGAACACCAGGCAGCAAAAATGTATAGTGTAAGGAGACATAAAAAATACAAATAAAACACAACAAAAATAAATGCTTAGGTTCTGGTAACATGAAGAAAATAGTTGCAAGTAAGTGGTCAGTTGTATGATGATGGGTAGACTTTTGGTGGAGATCAATGGAGCACAGTAGATGTTAAATGAAGCTGCACACCAGAAAACTATGTGCTGTGAATCAATGTTATGTCAATTAAACATATCTTTCCTTTTGGTGTGTCTTCCTTCTCTTTCTTTTTTGTACAGCGTCTTGCTCATCCCACTGAAATTCTATCAGTCACATATTAAATAGCATGTGTCCTACTGTATTAGCAACTGTTCTCTGGCAAAAGTGCCTGCTAACAAGGGGTCCTAATTATATATGCTTTTATAGTTAACTATGCCTAAGAGTTTTGATGGCTATAATTCCTCCTGATATCTCTCAGTAGCTACAGCCAAATCAGCTCTTCTATTTTCAAAAAAAACTATTAACCTCCAAATAAAATAGGGTAAACAAATCATTTTTTCTTTGTTAAAACCATTTCCCTAATTCACAATTTTATGCCTGTGCTTCCTGGGATTAGGCATGGTCTCTAAGGGTATCCATTCCTGTGCTTTTGCCAATAATTTGAATTTCCAGGGTGCAGACTCCCCCCACCCTATCATGTCTTCATAATACATACATCTTCTATTAAAACATGAGACTGAAACTAACACTTCCTGCTCAGAAAGTTCATTATAACTGAGCTTTAGAAAAGTATTTTATGAATTTCCATTAGTTGCTCCTATCCTAGGTCTCTGCTCTAATGATCATTGTGGCCATTACCTAGACTCTCATCTCAAGTCAAGGATCAGAGCTTCCCCAGGAGCTCATAAATCTTTTAGTGTCCTCTAACATGGCTTGCACTAGCTACACTGAGGTTCATGAATTCACTAGACTGAATTCTGTGAGAGCAAGAACCATCTGAGTCCCGTCCTTTCTTAGAAAAATTAATGACACCACAGAATAATGCCTGGTGTAGAGTAGGTGATCAAAAGCCATTTGTTAAATGTTAAATTTGTTAAGTTCTTCCATAGAACTTAATCTCCAAATCCTCTACTCACTCCTGTGGGCATCTCTGCTGATTCTTCTACAAACTGGAGAATTCCATTAGCTGCTTATAAGATCAGTTATTAATATTTCTTTCTTTATGATTATTTTCATTTCTGGACGCTGTTCTTTCTACTAACATTTGCATGTATGAGCGTTTAGTTCCCTCTCTCTTTTTAGTTTACTTTTTTATATTTCTTTTTATTTATTTGTCAGAGACAGAGAGAAACTGAGAAAGGAGGGGGATGTTGAGAGGGAAAGAGACAGAGAAATACCTGCAGCACTGCTTCACTATTCATGAAGCTTTCCCCCTGCAGGTGGGGACTAGAGGATTGAATCCAGGTCCCTGCACACTGCAATATATGAGCTTAACCAGGTTCGCCACCACCTGGCCCCCTAGTTACTTCTCTAGTCAAATTCTTTTCTCCATTCTCATAGTTCTTCCTTTATTCTTACTAACTAACATGATCCTCAAACCTAGATTATATACTTCAAATGTCAGCATTGATGCCTTGTATATGATGTTAGTGATTGTATCAACAGACATAAAATTTTAAAAGAAAAAAATAATAATTTTGGGGGGACCAGGAAGTGGCACACCAAGTTTAAGTACACACAGTACAGATTACAAGGACCCACTCAAAGATCTTGGTTTGAGCCTCCTGTTCCTCATCTGAATGGGGTATCGCTTCACAAGCCATGAAGCAGGTCTGCAGGTGTCTATCTTTCTCTTTCCCTCTCTATCTTCCCCTCCTCTCTCAATTTTTCTCTGTCCTGTCCATAAAATCAAAAAAATGGCCACCAGGAGCAGTGGAGTCAGGTGCAGGCACCAAGCCCCAGTGATAGGCAAAATAATAATAATTAACAGCAATAATAATTTTGATCCATCTATCTACAATAAAATTTTTTCTAATTCTAAGTAGAGTTGTTTTCCTATGAATTTTTCTATCACATTGTCTCATTCACTTACAAAGTGCTGTGTCCATGGGAATCTTTTTATTTATTTATTCATTCATTCATTTATTTATTTATTTTAAAAAGGAGACATTAACAAAACCGTAGGATAGGAGGGGACAACTCCACACAATTCCTACCACCAGATCTCTATATCCCATTCCCTCCTCTGACAGCTTTCCCATTCTCTATCCCTCTGGGAGTATGGACCCAGGGTCATTGCGGGTTGCAGAAGGTGGAAGGTCTGGCTTCTGTAATTGCTTCACCGCTAAACATGGGTATTGATTGGTTGATCCATACTCCCAGTCTGCCTCTTTCTTTCCCTAGTAGGGTGGGGCTCTGGGGAAGTGGAGCTGTCCATGGGAATCTTAAACTTCAGTATGCACCAGTCATCTGATGGGCTTGTGAAAACAAAACAGTTAGATCTTACCCCTATAGTGTCTGATTTAGCAGGTCTGGAGTGAGCACTGAGAATATAGATTAT
This sequence comes from Erinaceus europaeus, assembly GCF_950295315.1. NCBI lineage: Eukaryota > Metazoa > Chordata > Mammalia > Eulipotyphla > Erinaceidae > Erinaceus > Erinaceus europaeus. The sequence continues at coordinate 150,144,524 of NC_080162.1, forward strand.
TAACAAATTTGTAGCTGATGTTTATACATTAACATCCACTATACTTTATCATTAAGTGACAAATTGAAACATATAAGAAAAACTAATCAATAAATAATTCAAAATCTTTATTTAACTAGATGGGGAAGAGATAACATAATGGTTATGCAAACAAATTCTAATGCCTGAGGCTCTGAGTTTGCAGGTTCAATCCTCCCTCACCATCATAAGCCAGAGTTGAGCAGTGCCCTAGTAAAAATAAATAAATAATACCTATATATAACTGGAATAGCTGTCTAAAATTGGATATGACTGAAAAAAACAACATTGTTCCAACACATCAAGCCAATATGGCACTACAGTCCAAGTGATCAGCCAAACACTGAGTATCTTTAAAATAAATATCTTCCAGGTGATGAGATGATTCACCTGGCAACACACACATGCTTTATCATGCACAAGGATCTGGGTTCAAACCCCTGCTGACTATGTAGGAGCACTACACAAAGGGGAAGCTTCATAAACAGTGAGGCAGTGCTGTTGTGTCTCTTCACTCCTCTCTCTCTCTCTCTCTCTCTCTGTCTTTTACTCAGTATTTGAAAGAAATGTAGAAGTGTGGACTTATACAGACATGAAGTCCCCAATGAAGCCTTGGTGGAAAAGAAATTATTTTTTCATTTCATGACAGTTAAAAGCTAAGAATTGGAGCAGTCAAAATCATTAACATCAGGTAAGTTGATCACTCAATTGTGAAATTCTGGAATGTAAAAAAAGTCCTTTAAAACTTGAACTTAGGGAGATTTATGAAGAAAAAAAAAGTGTTTTCCACAGGAGGTAGCACAGTGGATAAAGCATCAACAAGTCTAATGTGGCCACATAAATAATACTTCTCAGACAAAAAGATCAATTCCTTAACCCAGAATCTCCTAAACTCCTTTTCAGAACTGTGTCATGTGATCACTAGCAGGTAAAAAAAGATGCTAGGAAATGTCTTTTTTTTTTTTTTAGAAGGACACATTGTTGCCATGAGTAAAATTCAGGCTCTGCAACTAAGCAAGAGCTCATAGATCCAAATAAAGTAAGAAGATGGTCCATTCTTTTGAATCTCATATTTAAGAGAATTCTAGAGTCATGTTTTCAGAAACTTCATTTTCCCTCCTGTTAAATAATCCTTAGAAGTGTCTAGATCAATCCACCAGCCTGAGTATAATGTGACTTGAACTGTTTTATTACAGAACTACATTAAATTAAAGAACTGCGATCATTGTACCGAATGTGATTGCTTTTGACATGGTACTGGTCGGCTTAAAACAAATGCATAAGGTTAAAAATTAAAACACGAATCCCTGCTTTTGCTAGGGCTTTCATGACGTAGCTGATGTGCATATCATTGCCTTAGTATCAAGACAAGCAGATGTCTGAGAAGTTACTAGATTTAAAATATTTTGGGAATTTTTTTGCAATCAAAACCTCTATAGTCCAAGTACACATTTCCCATTGTCATGTGAAGGACTGTCTTATTTGTAGGGTCAATTTTACTAATTTTAAAACCCAGAAAGAGAAAACAATGATTTACTAAGCATAAATGAATGGTCATAGGTGAAGACTGATTAAGCACTTAGGACAACCTCATCATTTTTTTCTGACTTTAGATTGCCTGACTTCTAAACAGCATAAGTATAATGCATCTAGCTAAGGCTCTAGAAAAACTACCAATTTGGGGCTGAGTGGTGGCACACCTGGTTGAGTACACATGTTACAATACACAAGGACCTGGGTTGAGTCCCCAGTCCCCATCTGCAGGAGGAAAGCTTTGCTAGTGGTGAAGCAGTGTGGCAGGTGTCTCTCTGTCTCCCTATCTCCCCTTTCCTCTCTATTTTGGGATGTCTATGTCAAATCAATAAAGATAATAAAATTGTTTAAAAAAGAAAAAAATACCTATTTCAGATTTTCTGTAATCTTTAGAAATCTGGATTCATTATTGTATTCACCTCAATTCATTTTCTTAAAAAATATTATGATAATCAAGAGTTTATGTAACTTTATATTCCACTGAAAATATCACTGAGTAGAAGAAAAATCTTTTACTTCCATATTTACTTTTTTAGTTCACTTCTAGGTACTTTATGACTTAATTTTGTGGATTTTTTTTGTATAAATAATGAAGTCTTCTTGATTTAATATCTCTAAGTTCCCAAATTTTTCTAGGGCTAATAATATTTCAGTAGTTTGCCAACACACATCTACATTTGAACACTAGATCCTCAGTGCTAGAATTATTTATTCTGGGTCATGCAGACCACTCCTTACTATGCCTCTAGCAATTCTCCTCAAAGTGGGCTGCCAGCTTTCCTAGAGCCAATATTTGTGCTTCCATCTAACCAGGTCTCTTCATAACTCATCCCTGATGGCTCTCTCATTAAGAAATGTCAAGTTCCTGCCTCATTCTCATATTCCAAAACCGCAGTCAGCGTTGCACAAGGGCCTAGGGAGGGCAAGGTGTGGGGAGGGTCTGATTGTGAATGTCCCTGGACAGAAATTCACAATTGTGAGTGCCCAGCAAGTGCCCCTGTGCACCTAGTACAGGAAGGCCTGGGGAAACCAGGGTTTCTGTGGCTGTATCCCCTGTGCCTAAAGTCCCTGGATGAAGCAAGTCTGGGTAGTGACCAAGAGCTCAAGCACTCTGGGCATGTCGGGAATAGTCTGGTAGGTCTTGGGACAGCAAAGGAGCACAGTAAGCAGTGAGACCCCCTTGCCAATTGGTTGTGATTGGGAGGATCATAAGTACTTGCCAATTGTAGGAGTGTGGCTTGGTTGCTGGCAGCCAGGCGTGTACTAGTTGTGGTCTAGACTGTCAGGAATAAGCATTCCTGGTAAATGCCTTGGGTTTTAGCTGGAGGTGGGTGGAGCACTCCTTCTGAATTTGCTCCTGGGTTCTGTTACTACAGAAACTGAGATCAAACATGGCACCCACCAGCTGCTCCCAGAATGGTCGTACAAGATGAAATGACACCTGCCAATGACTTCCATGGGAATTAGACCCTATATTTTGCAAACTGAGTGAGGAGGAAATAGAAAACCTGAACAGAAAAACATAATTCCAGGAAACTGAAACAGTAATCAATAGTTTTCCCCAAAACAAAAGCCTAGGACCAGATGGTTTTACTAATGAGTTACAAACCTTTAAAGATGGCCTTTAAAGATGACCTATTATTTATTTTTAAAGTCTTCCAAGAATTCAAAGAGGAATTCCCTCAAATATTTTTTATGTGACCATTATTACACTAGTACTAGACAGGGACAACATATACACGTAAGTAAACCACAACCAATATCCCTAATGAACATAAATGTAAAGATTCTCACTGAGAACTTAGCAAACTGAATTCAACAATATACTAAAGGAATTTTATATCATGACTAGATAGGATTAGTTCCAAGGCTACAGAAAAATGAGGTTCAACATGTGAAAATCTGCTTATGTAGTACAAAATATCAACATAATGAAATATAAAAATCATCATGATAATATCAATAGATGTAAAGAAAGCTATTGGGGAAGCCAGGTGATGGTGCACCTGGTTGAGCGCACATTACAATGCGTAAGGATCCACGTTCAAGCCCCCAGACCCCACCTGCAGGGGGAAAGCTTTGCAAGCTATGAAGCAATGTTGCAGGTCTCTCTCTGTCTCTCTACTTCTCTATCACCCTCTTCCCTCTTGATTTCTGGATGTCTCTATCAAATAAAGATAACTAAAAGAAAAAGACCCAATATCCATTTGTGGAAAAGAAAAACTCTCAAATTGGGATAGAGGAACTTACCTCAACACAGTGATGGCTGTATATAAAACCCCATACTAACTTCATTCTCAACACTGAAAATAAATCAAGCACAGCACAAGAATGTCCACTTTTACATATTGTTCAACAAAACTGGTCAAAGTACTAGTCACAGCAACTAGGAAAGAAAAAAAGAAATAGAGGGAGTCGGGCAGTAGTGCAGCGGGTTAAGCGCACGTGGCGCAAAGCACAAGGACCTGCGGAAGGATCTCAGTTAGAGCCCCCTGCTCTCCACCTGCAGGGGAGTCGCTTCAAAGGCGGTGAAACAAGTCTGCAGGTGTCTATCTTTCTCTCCCCATCTCTGTCTTCCCCTCCTGTCTCCATTTCTTTCTGTCCTATCCAACAACAATGACATCAATAACAATAATAACTAATAAAATAAAAACAAGGGCAACAAAAGGAAATAAATAAATGCTTTGAAAAAAATTTTTAAAAAAGAAAAGAAAATGTTTTAAAAAAATAAAAAGAAAAAAGAAATAGAAAGGATACAGATTGGAAAACAAAAAGTAAAACTATCACCTTTTACAGCTGAGATGATAATATACATGAAAACTGCTAAAAAAATCTTGTTATAAAAATCTATTAGAAATAATTAATCAATGTTGTAAAATTAGAGGTTACAAAAAAATCTGTTGCATTTCTGTATGAAAGCAACAGAAAAGAGGGAAATCAATAAAACAGTCCATTTATAAGAAAGAGACCAGGCAGTTGTGTGCCAAGTTGAATGCACACATTATTAAGTGCAAGGACCTGAGTTCAAACCACTGTATCCCACCTACAGGGAAGAAGCTTCACCTGTAGTGATGCAGGGTTCTCTTTCTCTACCTCTAGTCTCTATCTCTATCAAACTAAAGTCAGGAACTAAAGAACTAGCCAGAGAGTGGTGAGATGGAGCATGCATGAAAAGCTGAATAAGGACAAGAGACTGGCATACTTTAACGATGACTCTTTAGTCACTATCAGGCCACCTCATCAGCTGGGGCCCTAATCGGGGAGTCCTGAGATTCCCAAACAGACATGAAGAGCCGAGACCTTGAATAAATCCCTCTTTCCATTGTTACCAGTCATCTCTATCAGGAACAATACAACAGACCCCTTTGTGGGCCCCCATAGGACCTTGCCCTCAACTTGGATCAACAATGGTAGAGAATGTTCCATCCTCCAAAGGGAGGATGGACAACATACTCTATGCTACACCTGAGGAAGATGGGTCGATATTGGGGCAGCCTGGAATGTTCCTACTTATGACCACAGAATGTGAACTCAGATCTAGAGGGATGTAGAGGTCACATAGGCTCCTAAGCTGAATATGGGCCTCAAATCGCATCAAATCAATGGGGTTTACAGTCAACAATATTTATACCCCTTTCCCATATTAGGGAGCTACTCTCTTCCCTGACCCAGCTTTCTGGTCCTTCTTCCAGCCATGATATCATCTCCCCAGACAATAACTTGGATCCACCTGCACATCAGATTTCAGGCTCAGGGGAAAAAAAGAAAAAAAAAAAGTATAGCCACAGACACTTTGGAATATAACTAAAATATGCCTACCAGCTATCTACAAAATGGAGAACTCCCCCCTCAACTCTTCATCTGCACTACTCCAGCCTTTAGGTTCATGATTAGTCAACAATTTGTTTGGCTTTGTATGTTAACTCTCTTTTCAACCACCAGGTTCCAGATGCTAGCATGTGCCAACCAGACTTCCCTGGACAGACAACCCCACCAATGTGTCTGGAGCCCACTTCCCCAGAGCCCCACCCCACTAGAGAAAGAGAGAGGCAGGCTGGGAGTATGGGAATATGTCAATGCCATGGTGTTCAGCGGAGAAGCAATTACAGAAGCCAGACCTTCCACCTTCTTCATCCTACAATGACCTTGGGTCCATATTCCCAGAGGGTTAAAGAATAGGAAAGCTATCAAGGGAGGGCCTGGGAGGGGATGGGATACGGAGTTCTGGTGGTGGGAATTAAGTGGAGTTGTACCCCTCCTATCCTATGGTTTTGTCAATGTTTCCTTTTTATAAATAAATTAAAATAAAATAATTTTATAAAGAAATAAAGAAGAACCTGAATGATTTTTTAAAAATACGGAGCATGCATGAAGCCCCATTGTGCATTTTTTTAAATGTACCACTCTTGGCCTTAGATAAGACAAGTTATCCAACCGTTCAACATCATTATTCAGGTGAGACCTTTCCTTTCTCATAGGACTCCTTAATTCCGTTTCAGGTGGTCCACTTCCTAACAAAGCCTCAAAAAATAGATAGAGAACAGGTCCCATAATTTAGGACAGATGTACACATGTATCCATAAATTAGGGAAAAATATATACCTGAAAGCAAAAGTGCACAAAAGTCTGCAGTGAGTCAATAAATGAAGCAAGCAAGTAGAAAGACTTAAAATGACACCTGGGACCTTTGCAGGGGTAAGCTTCACAAGCAGTGAAGAAGTACTACAGTTTCTCTCTCCCTCTCTTTTTTATTTATTAATTTTTGTATTTTATTAGTTATTTAATATCAATTTCTCAAATTTATAAGATAATAGGAAGATATTTCTACACCACTCCCACCACCAAAGTTCTATATCCCTCCCCCAAGGACAACCATCATAGTTCTCCCAAGGTCTTACACATAGGCTGACTGTACATATACTCATGTGATTCAATTCTCTATATGCCACATATTTCTCTTTCCTTCTCCATCTTCCCTTCTCTCTCAATTTCTATGTGTCTTATGAAATAAAAGAAGGGAGGCTGGTAGGAGTGGTGAGTTTGCTGTGTAGGCACCAAGCCCCAATGATAATCCTGGTGGCAATAAAAAGAGAGGAGAGGAGAGGAGAGGAGAGGAGAGGAGAGGAGAGGAGAGGAGAGGAGAGGAGAGGAGAGGAGAGGAGAGAAGAGGAGGGGAGGGGAGGAGAGGGGAAGGGAGAGGAGAGGAGAGGAGAGGAGAGGAGAGGAGAGGAGAGGAGAGGAGAAGAGAAGAGAAGAGAAGAGAAGAGAAGAGAAGAGAAGAGAAGAGAAGAGAAGAGAAGAGAAGAGAAGAGAAGCGATGAGAAGAGCTCAGCAAGGTAAATAAATTGGTTCAGTGTCAAACAAGTGATCAGTGGAAGAACTCTGCAATGGACAGTCAGAGCTTTTCCAACAGGATCAATTCATTTATGAATAAAGATATTCAGCTCCATCAGAACCCCCAGAGAGAGAAGGAAAAAGGGAGGAAAATTTAGATGTAGTAATAGGGTCATGAGTGGCTTAAAGGGGAAGAGAAGACTGGACATAGAAGAGAAATGGGGCAATTATGTACAAATCTAGACAAATGGTTGTAGAGATGATAGTTAACTCATATCTGCAACCTTAGGAGAACCATGGTGGTTTGCAATGGAGGGATTGAGGATTCAGAATTCTGGTCGTGGGAACAGTGTGGAATTATACCCCTGTTGACATGTAATTTTGTAAATCAATATTAAATCACTAATTAAAACAAACAGAAACTCAGTCTAGAAATGATAATATCTTTGACCAGACCAAGAAGGATAGATATCCAGACCCCCTAGGCCAGTGCTCTGCTGTCTCCACCTCACTACTGCAAGCTGCTTTCTGTACCATTTTCCTTCCCTGGTTCTTTTGACCAGAAATGCCAAGCCTACTTCCACCAAAAAGCAAGTTTCACACAGCCAATTATCACCTAAGAGTGATTTTCTAAATTGGTGCTCGGGGGTGTCAGATCCATTGGCTGCAATATGTCTTCACACCAGACTTGAGTGGTTTGTCAGTTGTGGATTAGAGAAGAGACTCACCACCATTTCCCATTGCTGCTAATGTTCTTCATGCATTTTTTTTGGCTGAAAATCAAGTTCAAGGAATTAGAAGAGTCATTTAGATCATATCTAATGCATCGTATACATTAAGGTCCACTTGCTTTAATATATAGTCATTTAAGAGAGTCTGTCCATAGTAAGTGATCAGTAAATGTTCTTTGAAAAAGTGAATTCAGGTATTATTCATTGAATGTTTTCCACTAAAGTGTTGATATAATTTATGTGTAGCAAAATCACCCTTTTCGGGGGGTATAGCTCAGTGGTAGAGCATTTAACTGCAAAATCACCCTTTTCAGTGTACAGGACTGAGAGTTTTGACAGATGTTGGCAGTCATGTAACCACTGTAACAATCATGATGTAAAAGAGCTCCATCCTGCTGTAACATTCCCTCCCTCATGCTCCTTTGTAGGCCCCTCTACAACAATTCAGCTGTGATCTGATCTTCTGGTTTGTGTTTGTCTGAACATCATATGAATGGAAATGCAATCACACAGTAAGCAGTCTTTTGAGTCTAATTTCCTCCCCCCTGTATAAATCTTATGAGTATCTTCCATGTTGATGCATGTCTATCAGTAGCTTATTCCTGGAGTTGGGTGGTGGCTCACCAGGTAGAGTGCACACATTATCATACCTAAAGACCCAGGTTCAAATACCCAGTGCTCTCAAACAGTGGAATAGTGTTTCAGGTATCTCTCTTTTCTATCTCCCTCCTTGTCTCTTACAAAAAATAAATTAAATACCTTAATGTAGCTTATCCCTTAAGAGAACTGTATATTAACCCATAGTTTATCTATTCCACAGCTTAAAGGTATTTGAACTGTTTTCTCATTTCACTGTGCACTGACATTTAATTTAATTTAGTTTGTATTTGTAGAAAGATCTATCAGCAATGGCGGCTATAGGAAGAAGGTATGTCCATCAGCCTAGACTTTGTTTTAACTCTAATATTTCTACCAGTTCTAACAGAGGCCATATTCATTTACATGTTTATATGGCCTGTGTTAGAACTGGTAGAAATATTAGAGTTAAAACAAAGTCTAGGCTGGTTAAATAGCTCAGCTGAATACTGTTATGAACCTGACACTCACCAAACTAGAGGAAGTTTTGGTGCTGTGATATCTCTCTCTTTCTTTCTGCCCCTCTGCCTTCTATCTCTATCTCAAATAAAAAATGAAAGGGGCTGGGAAGTGGTGCACCTAGTTAAGCAGACATGTAACCATGCACAAGGGCCTGAGTTCAAGCCCACGAATCCCACCTGCAGGAGGGATGCTTCACGAGCAGTGAAACAAGTACTGCAAGTGTCTTTCTGTTTCTTTACCCCTCTATCTCCCCCTTCCCTTTCAATTTCTCTCTGTCCTATACAATAATAATAATAGCAACTGGTACTTGTGGGTCTGTCATAGAGACACCAAGCCCCTGGTAGCAATAAATAAATAAATGAAATAGAATATGCTGCTAACAGAGCAAACAGTATAATACAGAGCATCCACATTGGCAGTGGTGTGCCTTCATCTGGAATCGACAGTGAAATCTTAATGGGTACTGAATTTGTGACTATTCTGCCCTCACATTGGAATAAATATGTCATACCATGAGATGGATCCCATCTCCCCAACTTTTCTTGTAGCTATGGCACAGCCAACTGACCTCAGTTACACCAATAAAAATACTACAGAGGAGGCTTTGTTTTGTAAGAAAACAAAGGTGATACTTTTTTTCTTTTTCTTTCTTACTTGTTTTTTTTTTTTTTTGCTACCATGGTTATCACTGGAGCTCAGTGCCAGCACTACAAACCCACTGGTCCCAGAAGCTATTTTTCCTTCTTCCTTCCTTCCTTTCTTTCTTTCTTTCTTCCTTTCTTCCTTCCTTCCTTCCTTCCTTCCTTCCTTCCTTCCTTCCTTCCTTCCTTCCTTCCTATTTTGTTTGATAGGACAGAGAGAAACTGAGAGGGGAGCAGGAGATACAGAGGAAAAGAGAAAGAGAGGCACCTGCAGATCTGCTTTATGGTTCATGGATCTTCCCCCTGCAGGTACAAGAGTTCTGATCTTTTTGATGCTATGGAGAGTATTTTTCCCTGTATCACAGTGTTTTCTTTTTGAAGAGCTGTCTGAAAAAAAAAATTGCACATGAGTCTCTTGAATTGCTGGATTCCCCCTGAAAAGGGATTTTCTATCTTATATACACCATACATCCTGTAATTGATTTGATGGTGTTTCCTTTATGAACTTTTTTTTTTTTTTGGTTGTTAGCCTAATGCGTGACTCAGCAGAAGCAGAGGCCTTCTGACATGTATTTTGTACTAGAAATTACTTATATTTTCATCTGTTCTTCCTACTTTAAAAGCAGAGATTTCTTTCTTTTTTTTTTTCCCTCGAGGGTTATCACTGGGACTCAGTGCTTGCATGAATCCTCTGCTCTTGGCGGCCATTTTTTCCATTATATTTCGATAGGACAGAGAGAAATTGATGGGGTGGGGGACAATAGGGAGAGAGAGACAGATTTACTTCACTGCTTGTGAAGTGACTCGATGCAGGTGGGGATGGGGGCCTTGAACTAGGATCCTTAATACTATGTGTGTTTAACCCAGGGTGCCACCACCTGACCCCCGAGATTTATTTTCTTGCTTCCTTCCTTCCTTTCTTTCTTTCTTTCATTTATTTTTGCCTCCAGGGTTATCACTGGGGCTGGGTTCTTGCACCAGGAATCCACTGCTCCTGGCCGCCAATTTTTCATTTTGTTATTGTTGGATAGGACATAGAGAAATTGAGAGACGAGGGGAAGACAGAGAATAGGTGAGAAAGATAGACACCTGCAGACCCACTCCACCACCTGTGAAGTGACCCCACTGCAGGTGGGGAGCTGGGGCCTCGAACTGAAACCCTTACGCTGGTCCTCGTGCTTCATGGCATGTGCACTTAACCCTGTGCCCTATCGCCCAACCCACTCCCCTGCCCACCTGTTGGGCATTATACCAGCTCCCCCCTGCTCCACTGCTTAATGCTGTGGTCTAGTTACATAATCATTGTTTTGCCTGAGACCCACTCTGCCTGCAGGGTATTGGTTTAATCCTCACTGGCTAGATGGAAGCTTGCTATTTTCATGCTCTTTTCTTCTCCCCACCCCCTGTCTTACCCATTTCCTTTTCCGACCTGCCACTTCCTCTTCAGAAGATATAAAGGCAGATCAATAAAGGCAGCATTGCATTGCATTCTGCTCAGCCACAAGAGTTCCTGGTTCCTCTCCCCGTTGCTGAGTAAGTAGCAGCCTAGGTTGGCTCTGGCCAAGTTCTCTCCAACCCAGAGAGCACGTGCCCCAGAAGAAACACCCTCAGGCTACCCTGGCACCCACCAGATTTATTTTTTAGAATAAGAAGAATGAGAGAACCAGAGGACTGCTCTGGCACATATGATGATGGGAATCAAATTCAGAACCTTATTCCTGAGCATCCAACACTTTATCCACTGTGCCACCTCCCAGACCACATTTTCCTATTTTTAAACCCTTATTAACATTAAACTCTATACAGCATTAAAGAAAATTAAATAGACTTTATATCATTACCCTGAGAACTATAGTTATGTACATATGTGGAGTTAATATTTAATAGGTATTACTGATTAGAAAATTCATTACATACAAAAAGGTACAAAATAAAACTCCCACTTCTCCTGAAGCTAATTTTCCAAAAAAAAGAGAGAGAGAGCAAGAAAGAAAAGAAAGGTACTTATTTTGAAAATATCAACCTGTGAGCATTACTTACAATTACATATATTTGAATTTACACCAAAAACCAAAAAATCATACTCTGCATGATTTTTCTGCACCTTTTGCATTAACCTAATAATATACTTGGAGGCCTCTGGGTATTTGCATATACAGAGAGGAAGTAGTTCCTTTTAAATATCTTTGAGAGATTTGCAATGGTCATTTATAAACCTCTATCTTGGTGAAATTCCCAGCAGTGAAATTGGTAGGCCAGTTGTTCAAGTCTTGAAGACTAATAGCTGTTGCTCAGTTTGCCTCCAGGAGACTGGCACCAATTTTCACTCTTCTGTGTGTTGTATCAGCATTACCATTTCTTCACATTTGTCATCTTCACTAGATATCATCTGTCTTATAAATTTTTGTGACTACAATGAGTACTTCCAATGCCAGCAGTCTTCTCATCTGTATTTACATATAATGGAGCATTATACTCAGCACTGTCAAATATGTAAGTTTGTATGCTAATAAAAATGTTTGGAAACTGTGAAAAATAATGCACATTTTGCAAATGACTCCTGAGAAAAATCTCTCCTCATATGTGCTTTTTTTTAAATTTATTTCTTTATTGGGGAATTAATGTTTTACATTCAACAGTAAATACAATAGTTTGTACATGCATAACATCCCCCAGTTTCCCATTTAACAATACAACCCCCACTATGTCATTCATCATCCTTCATGGACCTGTATTCTCCCCACCCACCCACCCACCCCAGAGTCTTTTACTTGGGTGCAATATGCCAATTCCATTTCAGGTTCTACTTGTGTTTTCTTTTCTGATCTTGTTTTTCAACTTCTGCCTGAGAGTGAGATCATCCCATATTCATCCTTCTGTTTCTGACTTATTTCACTCAACATGATTTTTTCAAGGTCCATCCAAGATCAGCTGAAAACGGTGAAGTCACCATTTTTTACAGCTGAGTAGTATTCCATTGTGTATATATACCACAACTTGCTCAGCCACTCATCTGTTCTTGGACACCTGGGCTGCTTCCAGGTTTTGGCTATTACAAATTGTGCTGCCAAAAACATATGTGTACACAGATCTTTTTGGATGGATGTGTTGGGTTCCTTGGGATATATCCCCAGGAGAGGAATTGCAGGGTCATAGGGTAGGTCCATTTCTAGCCTTCAGAGAGTTCTCCAGACTGTTCTCCACAGAGGTTGGACCAACTGACATTCCCACCAGCAGTGTAGGAGGGTTCCTTTGACCCCACACCCTCTCCAGCATTTGTTGCTGTTACCTTTTCTGATGTATGACATTCTCACAGGAGTGAAATGATATCTCATTGTTGTCTTTATTTGCATTTCTCTGACAATCAGCGACTTGGAGCATTTTTTCATGTGTTTCTCGGCCTTTTGGATCTCTTCTGTGGTGAATATTCTGTCCATGTCCTCCCCCCATTTTTGGATGGGGTTATTTGTTGTCTTGTTGTTGAGTCTGGCAAGCTCTTTATATATGATGGTTATTAAACTCTTATCTGATGTATGGCATGTAAAGATCTTCTCCCATTCTGTGAGGGGTCTCTTGGTTTGGGTAGTGGTTTCTTTTGCTGTGAAGAAGCTTTTTAATTTGATGTAGTCCCATAGGTTTATACTTGCCTTAGTCTTCTTTGTAATTGGATTCGTTTCATTGAAAATGTCTTTAAAATTTATGTGGAAAAGAGTTCTGCCAATATTTTCCTCTAAGTATTTGATAGTTTGTGGTCTAACATCCAAGTCCTTGATCCACTTGGAATTTACTTTTGTAAATTGTAATTTGTAAATTTTTGTAATTGTAATTTTGTAAATTGTAAATTGTAAATGTTTCAACCTATTGTTTCCAACACCATTTGTTGAAGAGACTCTGCTTTCCCCATGTAATAGTCTGGGCCCCTTTGTCAAAGATTAGATGTCCATAGGTGTGGGGCCTCATTTCTGGGCTCTCAATTCTATTCCACTGGTCAGTGTGTCTATTCAGCACATGTGCTTTTTAATTTACATTTATTTAATTATAATTTTTAAAGTATTTTTTCAATCTCAGGATGAGTATATATTTGGAATATATTTTATAGTCTTGTGAATTAATGTACATTATGAAATTAAATATATTTCATTTATTTAGAGCACCTAAAAAACATTGTCCTACTTCTAAACTAGTGCTCCATCTTGACTACTTATTTAAAATACCTGGATTGCTGGAGTAGACAGCATAAAAGTTATGCAAACAAACTCTCAGGCCTGAGGCTCTGAAATCCCACTTTCAATCCCCCACACCAGCATCAACCAGAGCTGAGAAGTGCTCTGGTAGAAAAAAAATACTTGGAGTGCTTTTTATTTTCTTAATTTCTTTATTGGGACAATCATGGTTTACAGTAAACAGTAAAATACAATAGTCTGTACATGCCTAACATCTCCACATAACAATACAACACCCAATAGGTCCCCCTCTACCTTCATGTTCCAGGACCTGAACCCTCCCCACACCAACCCGGGTCTTTTACTTTGGTGCAATACACCAACTCCAGCCCAAGTTCTGCTTTGTATTTTCCTCTCTGATACTGTTTTTCAACTTCTGTCTATGAGTGAGATCATCCCATATCCATCCTTTTGCTTCTGACTTATTTCACTTAACATGGTTTCTTCAAACTCCATCCAAGATGGGGTAAAAAAGATGAACTCACCATTTTTAATACCTGAGTAGTATTCCACCGTGTATATATACCACAACTTAGTCACTCATGCATCTGTTGTTAGACATCTGGCTTGCTTCCAGGTTATAGCTATTACAAATTGTGCTGCTATGAACATAGGTATACACAAATCTTTTTGGATGAGTGTGTTTGGTTCCTTAGGTTATATCCCCAGAGGAATTACAGGACCAAAAGGTAGGTCCATTTCTAGCCTTCTGAGAGTTCTCCAGACTGCTCTCCACAGGGGTTGGACCAATTGATATTCCCACCAGCAGTGCAGGAGGGTTCCTTGGACCCCACAACCTCTCTAGCATTTGTTGCTGCTATCTTTTCTGATGGCAGCATCTTTTCTGATGATATTCTCACAGGAGTGAAGTGGTATCTCACTGTTGTTTTCATTTGCATTTTTCTGACAGTCAATGACTTAGAGCATTTTTCACATTTGTTAACCATGTGGATTTCTTCTATGGTAAATATTCTGTTCATATCCTCTGCCCATTTTTGGATGGGGTCATTTGTTTTCATGTTGTTGGGCTTGGTGAGCTCTTTATATATTTTGGTTATTAGCCTCTTGTCTGATGTATGGCATGTAAAGATCTTCTCTCACTCTGTGGGAATTCTCTTTGAGTGGTGGTGTCTTTTGCTGTGCAGAAAAATTTTAATTTGATGTAGTCCCATAGGTTTATTTTTGTTTTAGTCTTCTTAATAATTGGATTTGTATCATTGAAGATGCCTTTAAAATTTAGATGGAAAAGAGTCCTGCCAATATTTTCCTCTAAGTATTTGATAGGTTCTGGTCTAACATCCTAGTCCTTGATCCACTTGGAATTTACTTTTGTGTTTGGTGAAATATACTGGTTCAGTTTCATTCTTCTGCATGTTTCAACCCTTTTTCCAACACCATTTGTTAAAGAGACTCAGGTTTCCCCATCTAATAGTCTGGGCACCTTTGTCAAAGATTAGATGTTTATAGGTGTGGGAGCTTATTTCTGGGCTCTCAATTCCATTACACTGGTCAGTGTGTCTATTTATGTTCTAGTACCAAGCAGTTTTGATGACAATGGACTTATAATACAATTTGAGATCTGGGAGTGTGATGCCTCCGGTTCTGTTCTTTCTTCTCAAGACTGTTTTGGCAATTCTAGGTCTTTTCTGGTTCCAGATAAACATTTGTAGCTTTTATTCTATTTTCCTAAAAAAAAATCAGTTTGGATCTTGATGAGGATTGCATTAAATTTGTAGATAGCTCTGGGTAGTATATTCATTTTAATGATGTTAATTCTTCCAACCTATGAACATGAATATCTTTCCACTTCTTTGTGTTTCTTTTTCTATTTCCTTGAATAGTGACTCATAATTTTTAGTATATAAGTCTTTCAGTTTTTTAGTTAGGTGTATTCCTAGATATTTTATTGTTTTTTTGTTGCTATAGTAAAAGGGATTGATTTCTAGATTTCTTCTTCTGCTGCCTTAGTGTTTGCATAGAGGAATGTCACTGACTTTTGTATGTTAATTTTGTAGCCTGACACCTTACTATATTGCCTGATAATTTCCAAAAGCTTCCTGCTGGATTCTTTAGGTTTCTCTATGTGTACTGTTATATCATCTGCAAAAAGTGAGAGTTTGACTTTATTTCTTCCAGTCTGTATCCCTTTAGTTCTTTGCTCCTGCCTGATTGCTATGGCAAGAACTTCCAACACTATGTTGAAAAGTAATGGTGATAGTGGGCAGCCCTGTCTAGTACCTAATCTGAGGGGGAATGCTTACAGTTTTTCACCATTGAGTATGATGTTGGCTGTAGGTTTGCTATATCTGGAGTGCTTTTTTTTTTTCAATGGAAACTGACTAAACCATAGGGTAAGAGGGGTACAACTCCACACAATTCCCACCACTAAATCTCCGTATCTCATCCCCTCCCTTTATAGCTTTCCTATTCTTTAACCCTGTGGGAGTATGGACCCAAGGTCATTGTGGGATACAGAAGGTGGAAGGTCTGGCTTCTGTAGTTGCTTCCCCAATGAACATGGGCGTTTACAGGTCGATCCATACTCTCAGCCTGTCTCTCTCTTTCCCTAGCTGGGCAGGGCTCTGGGGAATTGGAGGTCCAGGACACATTGGTGGGGTTGTCTGTCCAGGGAAGTCTGGTCAGCATCATGCTAATATCTGGAACCTGGTGGTTGAAAAGAAAGTTAACATACAAAGCCAAACAAGTTGTTGACCAATCATGAACCTAAAGGCTGAATAGTGCAAATGAACAGTTGTGGGGGAGTCTCTTTTTTGTAAGTAGCTAGTGGGCATATTTTAGTTATATTCCAAAGGGCCTGTGGCTGTACTATTTTTTCTTTTTCTTTTTTCCCTGAGCCTGAAATATGTCTGATGTGCAGGTGGATCCAAGTTATTGTCTGGGGAGAAGATGTCATGGCTGTAAAAAGGACCAGAAAGTTGGATCAGGGAAGAGAGTAGCTCCCTAATATGGGAAAGGGGTATAAATATTGTTGACTGTAACCTGGAGTGCTTTTTAAATATACCTTTCCCTGGGCCTCATCCCCGACTAGTTAAAACGGACTCTCTGGAGCCTGGAGCCTAGCCTTGATACATTACAAAACCTCCTCAGGTGATTTACAAATGCTGTCAAGGTTGAGAACCACCACTCTGAATGCATGATAATGAATGCTACAAATAGTACTGTACACTTAGAAGGTTTAAGGATCAAGTCCAGAATGAAAAAGCACACTTTCCATACTGTGATTGTTTCCAAACAGGCTCTGCAGTAATGCCGCTACCACAGCTTGCTTACCCGGCCATTATCCTCTTCCTCCTTGCCATAAGGCCAACCTGTGCAACCAACATTTCAGTACCAACTGGCATGCACCTTGCAAATGAATCCATGGTGGGAGCAAACAAAATCCCATTGTCAGCATGGTGGTTAGTTTCTTTATGATGAAAAGTGTAAATATCCCTTCCTGCTAAATGTAATTGGCTCATCCTCTGATGGAGTGAAAGGAAAGGTTGCCATAAAGAAAGAAAGCTACTAGGATGAAGTAGACCTTTCAAGTTTGCCTGTCGCTCTTCAACTTCCCTGGTTCCTCTGACAAGTGTGTCACATGCTGTTGCTTCATTCACTGGAGCTAAACCATAATGAATTTTTCTGCTTTCTTAGCAAAACACTTAATATGAGAAAAGTCATGGGGGGAATGACCCAAATTATTTATTCCATTTGCTTTTTCTTACATCATTTTATTGGGGGGGGGTCCATAGTTTATAACACATGGGTACAACTTCTCATCTCCCCATGATAGGTGTCTGCAGAACATTCTCAACCCCAATTTAGATCTTTTTCTACCCTCATGGACCCCAAAGCCTCCCTCTATTCCACCCCTTTCTCTCCTCCAGACTTTATACACCAAACCTTGTCCAAATTTTACTTTGTTTTTTCCCTTTCTGTCCTTGTTGCTTAAATTCTGCCTATGGGTGAGATTATCAGTATTCACCCTTCTCTTTCTGGCTTATCTACTTTAACATGATTCCTTCAAGCTCCATCCAACACAAAGCAAAGAAAACAGCTTCATCATCTTAACAGCTGAGTAGTATTTGAGAGCATATAATGCATGTGAAAAAAATTAAGTCAGGTAGTCCTGGAGGTGACACAGGGGATAAAGCACTGGAGTCTCAAGCATGAGGTCTTGAGTCTTGAGTTCAATCCCAGGCAGCACATACATGTACCAGAGTAATGTCTAGCTCTTTTTCTCTCTTCTCTCTCTCTCTCCACCTATCTTCTTCATAAACAAATAAATAAAATATTTTTAAAAGGAAGAAAGAGAAAGACAGTTCTTATATGTCAATTGATTTTTTGAGTCACAGTAGGATGTTTGTTTCTGTTCCCCAAAGGAATGACCTTGCATGTCCAAGTAAAAGTTAATAGCAATAGTTAATATAAATCTCTTTAGAATGCATTGAAGGGCAAGTTTGTCTTTCTTCTCCTCCTTCTCCTCCTCTTCCTCCTTCTTTTTTTACTTACTCTTCTTTCTTAGTGATTTAACAGTGTCTTAAAAATTATAAAATGTTAGGAGGGGGTGGGTGATGGCCCACCTGATTAAGTGCATGTGTCAGCATATGCAAAGACTCAGGTTCAAGCCACCAGTCCTCACCTACCGAAGGGAAGCTTCATGAGTAGTGAAATATGCAAGTGTTTCTTTGTCTTTTTCTACCTCTCTATTTCCCCTCCCCTCTCAGTTTCTCTCTATCCTATCAAATAAATATTTTTTAAAAAAAGACATTAGAGGTATGTTTTTTATCCACTTAGTTTGCATGTTATGCAAACACCATCAAAGTCTTGTGCCCCACCCCTAATCACCGTAGTCTGGAGGAGGCAGTGTAAATCATGGGCGTGTGGACAGTGAGCCCAGAAAGTGTGGACTATTTGTAGAGTGAGATGTTTGGACACAGGGAAGGCAGAGACTCCACAGAGGCCCAGACAAATGCAGTTTCCTACTCACAAATAGCCTGCAATTCTGAATGGGTCATATTAACTGGTGCCTGAAGCCCAGGATCACTAGCCACATACTGGCATCTACAGTTGTGTCCACAGCCTTGAAGGGAAGTGCACCACCCCTAGTTATTTGCTAATCCCTATCTGTCGGTTTATTTATCTGGAAATAACTGCCATCATCATTTTGTTATCTTTCATAATACTCAGAGACATGAAGACCCTTAGTTCTATCTGCTCTATTCTTACCTTTAGGTTCCTGGTTGTTAAACAATTTGCCCCACTTTCTATCTAACCACTTTTCAGCCACTAAGTTGTAGATGCCACCATCATGCCATCCTGACTTCTGGGCAGACCTCACCAATGTGTCCTGGAACCTCAACTCCCGAGAGTCCTATCCCACTAAAGAAATACAGAAACAGGCTGGGGGTTTGGATCGACCTGCCAACATCCATGCTCAGCGGAGAAGTAATTACAGAAGTCACATCTTCCACCTTCTGTACCCCATAAATAATTCTGGTCCATACTCCCAAAGGGGTAAAGAATAGGGAAACGTCCAATGGAGGGGATGGGATACAGAACTCTGATGATAGAAATTATGTGGAATTGTACCCCTCTTGTTGATCATTATTAAATAACTAATAAAAAATCAAATAAAAATATTCAGAGAGATGCCTCCTAGCCACTTCTCTACCTGGCATATGATCCAGATGGGTCCCCACACAGAGGTCAGTAGTGTCAGTTCTCATCTCTATGCACCATCGTCACATCTCATCAAGGTACACTCCTTGACCATGCGTCTGACCTACCTGGTCAGCTTCCTTCAAACACTCTTCCAGTTTTCACTTCAGCACCTCACCTTGAGGACTCGACCCTTCTCCAGATTCCAGAGTTACTTTACATTGGGTCATATTGTATCCTGAATTACATTTCTGTCTTCCTGAGATCAGAGAGAGTCATTTATCATATATATATATATATATTTTAAATGCACTTACAAAAAAATATAGTGGTGTCTGTGCATAACGCCAGTCCTTGGTACTATAAGACTGTTATAAAGGTCACCAAATTGACCATGCTTGACTTTGCTTTGAGTATACAGATGATTTCTTTTGTTCAATGTGAGGTCTCTATTGCCCATTTCTTAGGAAAGCTAAACCAAAATTTATCTATACGCCCAAATTGGGTCCTGATTTTGAATCACTGGTGCATGCATGTACTTTGATAAATAAGATGATGGTGGTCATTGGACTTTTGGGTTTTTTTCCCACTTTATTGGGGAAGGGGAAGGATATTGGTTTACAGTATGGTTGTTGACACATAGATACAATCACAGAAGTTTTAGAGACACAATGGCCAAGGGTGGGCTGGATCAAACACAAGTGCACCCTATAACCAGGAAGAGGTGGGGATGGGGGGTGATTAAGGAGATGCTGATATCAATAATTGTTTTCAGCTGAGTGTATGGAGCCTGAATAGACTGAGAAGGCTATTTTTAAAAGCCCTTTTCTTTGTGCCTGACTTATAGGCAGACACTAAAAATATTGGTGAGTAGAGAAGGTGCTGATCCATGAACATAATGAGCTTCCAATTTCTGGAGCTACAAGGTGACAAACTGCCATGAGAATGCCTGCATCCTCATAACACACTAGAGATACTGGAGGAATCCAACACCGAAGGAGAGAGTACTGGTATTTTAAATCCCAATTTGGTATTTAACTGTGTTAAATTATTCTGTTCCACTGGCATCACTTAAACAACCTTTTTAAAATGATTTTTCCAAGAACCCAGACTGTAGTACACATCACAGAAGGTTGAGTATAGATTCTTTAAGCCCAAAGGAAATTGTGGCCTTTGCAAATTTCCCTGATGTTGACTTTCTTCTGCATCTTCCAATTGTCATTTGCATATAGCTATATTGAAAAAGGTAAAGATTGAGAAGAATGACTGGATTCTAAGAGCTAAGGGGAGAGAAATGATGTCTGAAGTAGTGTATCACTGGAGGAAATTTAATCAAGGAAAATAAGAGTTAGGGAACAGAACTGTTCCCAAACCAATTTGCCAACCTGCTCTTGCCAGGAATACCAGGTGCAGTTCTTACCCACACAACTGGGGTATGCTACTATAAAAATAAAAATAGAAGAACTTGGGCATGATATTAACTACTTTGGGAGAATGTTTGGCAGTGTTTAGTGAGGTAGAAGATACACATACCTTAATGACCCAGCTCCCTATCCTAAAGGAACATGTGCTTAAGTGAAGCAAAAAAGTGTATAAAATTTTTGAAATGTGTGCAGTCTATAGTGTTCCTAGCTATGACCATGAAATGTGAGCTCAGATCTATAGGGATGCAGAGGCTACACAGGCTCCTGTGCTGAATCTGAATAGACATGGTCCCCAGATCAAATCAATGGGGTTTACAATTAACAGTATTTAAATGCTTTTCCCATGTCTTAGAGCTACTCTCTGCCCAGATCCAGCTTTCTAGCCCTATTTTCAATTCTGACACTATCTTCCCAGAAAATACATTTAGCCTACCTGCATGCTAGCTGTCGGGCTCAGGGACCCTTGGAATATACCCAAAATAGACTTCCCATTTTTTTTCCAAAATGGAGATCCCAACTCTCATCAGCTATATTCTTACCTTTAGGTTCCTGATTACTAAACTGTTTGTTCTGCTTTATATCTTAATGCTTTTCAGCATCAAGTTGCAGTTGCTACCATGATGTCAACCTGACTTCCTGGGCAGGTGACCTCACCACCTTGTCCTGGAACTCCACCATTCCAGATCTCTACCCCACTAGGGAAAGACAGAAATAGGCTGGGAGTGTGGATCAACTTGCCAACACCCATGTCCAACAAAGAAGCAATTACAAAAGTCAGACTTGCCACTTTCTGCACCCCATAGTGATCCTGGGTCCATACTCCCACATGGATAAAGAATAGGAAAGCTTCCAATGGAGGAGATGGGATATGGAACTCTGGTGGTGGGAACTGTATGAAATTGTAACCCTCTTATCCTAAAATCTTTTCAATCATTATTAAATCAATTAAAAAATAATTTTTGTAATAGTATTCTCCATCATAGTCTTTATGGAAATAACCCAATGTCTCCTAATAGGAAATGAATAGGCTGAAGTACAGTCGTGGAAAAGAATGATTATGTTTTATATGCATTTCTGCATGTTTGTTATATTTCAAAATGTTTTTAAGAGAAGGGAAATGGGGATAATATATTTGGGTTTCTTGACAAAATCACTTAGCCTAGATCATTGTAAAAGAAATTCAATAATAAATTCAATGTTGTATGAGTCCCTTTTTTAAATTGAGCCATTACTCCTTTTTAAAACTTTCTTTGAGTGGATAATCTAACTTCGCACCAAAGGAGCTAGAAATGAGAAAAAATGAAATCCAAAGTCAGAAAAATGAATGAAAGGTGTATATGTCCACTTTTATCACTATTGTGCAACATAAATTTGAAATTCTTCACTATAGCAGTTCAAGGGAAAGAAAGATAAAATGTCTAAAAGAAAGAAAGAAAGAAAGAAAGAAAGAAAGAAAGAAAGAAAGGAAGGAAAGAAAGGAAGAGAGAAAGAGAGAGAAAGAGAGAAAGAAAGAGAGAAAGAAAGAAAGAAAGAAAGAAAGAAAGAAAGAAAGAAAGAAAGAAAGAAAGAAAGAAAGAAAGAAAGAAAGGGTGAATGAAAACTGTCACTGAACTGGGTGGTGACACAACTGGTTAAGTGCACGTTTTTATGAGCAAGGACCCAGGCTCAAGCCTCGGGTCCCCACCCGCAGTGGGGGAGCCTTCACATGCAGTGAAGCAGTGCTGCAGGTGTCTCTTTCTTTTTCCTTCTCTATCGCTCTTCTGTTTGTTACATAGAAATAAATAAACTGGGAGTCGGGCGGTAGCGCAGCAGGTTAAGCGCAGGTGGCGCTAAGCACAAGGACCGGTGTAAGGATCCTGGTTGGAATCCCCGGCTCCCCACCTGCAGGGGAGTCGCTTCACAGGCGGTGAAGCAGGTCTGCAGGTGTCTCTCTGTCTTCCCCTTCTCTCTCTATTTCTCTCTGTCCTATCCAACAGCAACAACATCAACAACAACTACTACTACAACAACAATAAAACAACAAGGGCAACAAAAAAGGGAAAATAAATTTTAAAAAATAAATAAATAAACTTAAAAAAAGAAATAGGGGGCAGGTGGTGGCACAGCTGGTTACGTGCACACATTACCATGTACAAGGACCCAGGCTCAAGCCCTTGGTCCTCGCCTGCCAGCGGGGAGGCTTCATGAGTAGTAAAGCAGGGTTGCAAGTGTCTCTCTGCCTGTTTCCCTCTCTAGCTCCCTCCTTCTTTCTCAATTTCTCTCTACCTCTGTCTAATAAATAAATATAAAATAGAGAAAGTTTTAAAAAGTTTTAAAAACACTTTATAAAAAAGAAATAAAACTGTCACTATTTTCTGGGGACAAAATAATATGCATAGAAAACTCTAAAGTTTCTGCTTTAAAAATCTTAGAAACAATAAGCCAGTACAGTAAAATGACAGGTTACAAAATCCATATACAGAAAAATCTGTTGTATTTATATATAAGCTATGTCCTGGAAGTTAAAGAAAGCAGCCTAATCATATTTTCATCAAAAGGAATAGTTACCTAAGAATAAATTAACAAAAGTGGTAAGATATTTGTACATCAAAAAATATCTATTACTGTTAAATTAGAAGACAAGGAAATGGAAAAATATTCCATGCTCATGAACTAGAAGAATTAAAATAATTAAAATAATCATCCTACCCAAAGCATTGCATAGATTCAATGCAATCCCTATCAGAATTCCAACTATACTCCTAAAGGAAACAGAACACCCATTACTGAAACTTGTTTGGAGCCACAAAAGACCCTGAATTGTCAGTATTCCTAAGGGCAGGGACAGGGGAGACAAGAATGTAGTCATCATGATAACCCACTTAAAATGATACTACAAAGCTATAACAATCAAAACACTATAGTTTCAGAATGAAAATAGTCACACAGTCCAATGAACTGTAAGGAAAGAGATTGTTCCTAGGCAGTGGGCATGCTTTGGTAACATAAAATTTGAAGAGAAATGAAAGTGTATCTCTAAAGCATATACAGTCTTGTAAACCAACATTACCTCAATAAGAAAGAATATTCTTAAAGTTTTATGACAACACCAAACTTTAATTCCTAATAATTATGATTTTGAAAGAAACATCTGCAGGGAGCTAGGGAGTGGTGCACCTGGTTGAGTGAAATGTTACTGTGTGCAAGGACTCAGGTTCAAGCGCCCACTCCCCACCTGCAAGGGGGAAACTTCATAAACAGAGAAGCAGGTCCGCAGGTGTCTTTTTCTCTCCCTTTTTATCTTCCCCACCCATCTCAATTTCTCTCTTTTCTAGCAAACAAAATAGAAAGGGGGGGAAAAAAAAAGAGGAAAAATGGCCACCAGGAGCAGTGGATTTGTAGTGCCAACACTGAGCCCTAGCATGGGCCCACCATGCCACCAGCCCCTAGTGGCAATAAAAATAAAATAAGTGAAACCATCTGGTAGTTCCATCCATTTTGTCCCAAAGGACACAATATCATTTTTTTTTGCAGAGTAGTATTCCATGGAATATATATCCCATAATATCTTTAACTAGTCATCTGATGATGGGCATTTAGGCTGCTTCCACTCTTTGGCTATTGTGAATAATGTAGCTATGAACATAGGGGTGCATACATCCTTTCTAATTTGTGCTTGAGTGTCCACTAGATAAATGTCTACAAATGGTATTGCTGGGTCATAAGGCAATTCCATTTTTATCTGTTTAAGGACTATCCATATAGTCTTCCAAAGAGGCTGTGTCAGTTTGCATCCTATTAGCAGTGTAGAACCAGAGTTCCCTTTTCTCCACAACCTCTTCAACACCTGTGATTTCCTGGTTTGTTGATAGAAGCCATTCTTTCAGGTGTGAGATGATATCAGCATAGATTTAATTTTCATTTCTCTAACAATAAGTGGAGTACTTCTTCAGTGTCTGTGTGCCATGTGTATCAGTTTTTTCTAAAAACTGTCTGTTTAGTTTGTTGGCTCACTTTTTTATTGAGTTCTTTTTGCTTCTTTTGATCAGGATGTATTTCAATTAAAAATGTCTTTTATGGGTAGATTTGAACACAGGTTTTTTTTTTTAAGCTTTTGTGGTTTTTTTATATTTTCATTATTTTATTTATTATTCAAGTGTCTTCAACAATTATTTCTTTCTCTTTCTGCATCCTCAGGAATATATAATTATATTTAAGGCAGGGGAAGAGAGAGAGAGTAAGAAACTGCACAAGAGCAAAAAGGAGACAGAGCAAATACAGAGATGCAGATGATTTTGTAGGTGGATATACTTTCAGCTTCAAAGTCTTGGCATGAGACATTTTGAGGCCAGGAAAGGATGTCCCTTTACAACTTAAATAAGACTTTGACTCTCCTTTTTTTTCTGTGCTATTTGTACATCAGACAGGAACACTTACCCATTTCTCTTAAGATAAAAGTAGTACACTGGGAGCTATCAAGGAAAAGTTAATGATGCAGAATGAATTCAGAGAAATTATAAGAAATTCTAATGTTTTAATAGAGTTGTGATGTTTGATCTATAGAAAGAGCTCTTGGATGAAACCAAAAAAAACTCTAACTTTTTCTCATCTATTACAACCATCTGTGGTTAAAATCAACTCTTAAAGGTCTGAAGAAAACTTTAAATTTATGAATGGTACTTTACCACAGAAAAATGTACATGGTTAACATTTTTATATACACTATCAGAGGATTCACAGAAATGCTAAGACCCATCCATTTATTACAACCCTGATGCAAAAGATATGACCTTCAGGGCCAAGCAGTAGTGTACCCGGTCAAGCGCGCATAGTACAATGTGCAAGGATACACACAAAGACCCAGGTTTGAATTCCCATTCACCACCTGCAGGGGAACGCTTCACAAACAGTAAAGCAGGTCTGCAGGTGTTTATCTTTCTCTCCCCCTTTCTATCTTGCCCTCCCCTCTCAATTTTTCTCTGTCCTATCCAATAAAAAGTGTGTAGGAAAAAGCTGCCAGAAGTGGTGGATTTGTAGTAATGGCACTAAGCCCCAGGGACTGGAGGAAAACAAACAAACAAAATCTAAAAGATATGACCCCCTAGGAAAACTTCAAGGTATTCCTTTGTAAATTCAGTGGTTGGAAGATATTTCTTTTGCCTCCTGGACAATTATGACATGTGTTTTATTTAGGCAACAGTAGAAGAACAACAACAATGACAGCTAGGTACTGAGAGGTGACTCACCTGGCAAAGTGCTCATGTTACCATGCACAAGAAACTGGATTCAGGCCCCTAGGTCCCCACCTGAAGGGAGGAAATTTCACAAATGGTGAATCAGTGCTGCAGATATCTCTCTTTCTCTCTCCCTCTCTATTTCTGTCTTTATTAGAAAAAAAAAATTAAATTAAATTAAAATGACTGACAGGAATGGTGGAGTTATGCAGGCACTGTGTCCCAGTGATAACCCTGGTGGAATAGGAGGAGGAAGAGGAGAAAAAGGAGGTGGGAAGAGGAAGAGGAGGAAGAGAAAGAAGTGGAGGAAGAGAAGAAGGTGGTGGGTGGTGTTAGAGGAGAAGAGAGGGACAAACTGTTGCTTCACTCTGAAAGTTACCACCATGTCAAAAGCTCATCCATTTTTAAAGGGAAAGGAGCTTGATTGAGTTCATCTTAATAAGTATCCTTATGGTCAACTATAGCACAGCATTTGAATGACAAGCACTGTTGCAGGTATTTCGGGAAATACAGTCTGTTACAACTATTAAACCCACTGTCCACATTTTCTAGATGAGGATGCTCAGGTCTGGAGAACTTGGACTTGGCCTGAAAAGCTCTTCACCATCCGTTCCCAAAGTCCCCAGGGAGGCTTCTGTATTCAGTGTCTAGGTCTGCCACAGCAGAGGACCACAGACTGAGTGGTTTGAAACCACAGCAATTCATTCATTCCCTCCTACTCTGGAGGCTGAAAGGCTGACATCAAGATACTGGCAGAGCCTAGTCTCATTCTCTCAAGGTTCTTGGCTCTCAGGAAGAATGCTTTATGCTTCCTCCTGGTTTCTGGCACTGCTCAGCAATGCTTGAAGCTCTGTAACTGGAGTTGCCTGGCTCCAAACTGTCCCTCTCTGTCTCTTGGCATTCTCCCCAGGAGTCTTCCCATCATCTCCCCTCTCTGCCTGCTCTGTGGCCAAGTCTCCTCTTTCCATAACGACACCAGTTATAGATAACCTCATTTTAATTTGATCACTTTTGTCAAAATTTTCTGTTTCCAAATAAAGCCACATTTTTAATTTTTTTTTTTTTTTTTTTGCTTTGAGGGTTATTGCTGGGACTTGGTGCCTGCACCATGAACCTACTGCTCCTGGAGGCTATTTTTTCCCTTTTGTTGCCCTTATTGATAATCATTGTTGTTGTTATTGCTGTCATTGTTGTTGGATAAGACAGAGAGAAATGGAGAGAGGAAGGGAAGACAGAGAGGGGGAAAGATAGACACCTGCAGACCTGCTTCACCACACCTGAAGCAACCCCCCCTGGTGGTGGGGAACTGGGGACTTGAACTGGGATCCCTACACCAGTCCTTGCACTTCATGCCATGTGTGCTTAACCCACTATGCCATCACCCAACCCCCTTAAAGCCACACTTTAAGGCACTGGGAATAAAAAACCATAGCTCTTTCTTTTCTTTTCTCTCTCTCTGTCTCTCTCTCTCTTTGCTATTTTTTTTTATTGAGAGATTAATGGTTTATAGTACAGTTGTTAGCATATGAGTATAACTTCACATCTCACCATGATAGGTGTCTGCAGAATACATTCACCTCCAACTTGGGTCATTTTACATAATCATGTACCAGAACTCCAAAGTTCCTCTCTACCCTCCACCTCCCACCACCCCATGTTCCCTGCCCTCCTTCCCCAGACTCCACAGCACCATTTTATTGTTCAGAGGAGAATAAATACAATACAATTCATAATACTACCCATTATGATGTCTAAAAAACAAGGAAAGCTTGGAGATTTATCCAGGTTAAAGCTGAGAAGCACTACTAGCCATACTGAGGGAATTTCTGTGCCAGGTAAGTTTGGAACAAAGCTCTGAAGACAGGGAACCTGCAGATTTAAGGACCTGGGTTATGTGTAATTTCCTAGGCACCACACAGGAGCAAGGAGAAAGCTTCACACACAGCAGAGCAGTATATAGTGTCTGTCCTCTCTGTCTCACTCTCCCTTCCTACATTTCTGACTCATTCTCCACCTAGAGGGAAAAATGGTCACTGGAAGTGGTGGAGTCATATAGGCAATGAGTCACTATGATAACTTAGGTGGCAAAAATAATAAAATTATAAAAATGAAAAAAAATTCTGTAGATGTTTCAAAGATAAAGAGGGACTGGAATGGTTTGAACATGTTGACTTCCTGTTTTTATGTTACTATAAGTTTTTTCCCACCAAGCCTTCTCCAAGATCTCATGCTTGCATGATTCCACTATTCCTAGTAGATTTTTTGTTTGTTGGTTTGTTTGTTTGTTTTTCAGATAGAGGATAAGAGACAGAAAAAGAGATACAGAGAAAAAGGAGAGACATCACAGCACTGCTCTACCACTTATAAAGTCTCCTCCATGTATGTAGTTCCCATATGGAGGCTGAGGGCTTGAACCCAGGCCCCTACATAAGTAAAGTGTGCACTCTAGCAGGTGAGCTCCAGGCCTGTAACTGAAATACTGATAAACCAAAATTAAATGGTAGTAGAAAGTGCCTGAAAAAGAAGAGAGAGAAAAAAGGAAAGACACCTGGAAGTAGTAATAGGTATAGGGGTGAGTTAGAAAGGAAGTAAAGGTGGTCCAGGAATTAGCACAGCAGTAAAGCTTTGAACTCTCAAGCATAAGGTCCCGAGTTCAAAGCCCAGCAGCACATGTGCCAGTGACGTCTGGTTCTTTCTCTCTTCCAGTCTTTCTCATAAATAAATAAAATCTTTAAAAAAAGGAAATGCAAAACAATTGAAAAAATTAGAAAGATATCTAGATAGATATCTAGATAGATATCTAGATATCTAGATATCTAGATATCTAGATAGATAGATAGATAGATAGATAGATAGATAGATAGATAGATAGACAGATATAGAATCAGCCCAAATCAGTGACTTTGGGAGAACTACTGCAGTTTCCAGTGGAAGGAGGGGATGGGGACACAGAACTCTGGTGGTGGGAAACATGGAATCATACCCCTATTGTAGGGAAATTGTGAGGATGTGGTAGATCCTGGCAGGGCTTGACCTGAGGGGTGCATCTATCTTGTCAGTCTCTCTACCGAGAGGTTGAGCAAGGAGGGACCCAAAGGTTTGGCTCATCTTATCAGACTCCCTGCCTCACAAAGCATCCTACATTTTTCTGCCTCCAGGAGCCCGGCATTCCTTAAAACATTAAGCCAGCTCCCCCTGCTCCACCCTGCATTCCTTGATACTATGGCCCCTCCTTTTATTATCTACATATCAATCTTCTGCTTTGTCTAACAAATGACTTAAGGCCTCCACCCTATTCCCCCACCCATTCTGCCCATTTAATATATTCTTTTTATACCCTTAAGACCACAGGGCATTATTAATCCTACCAGTTAAACCCCTAGCAACAGTTGCTAAGGAAGTTCATACCATTCCCAGTCCCCTTTCACCTTTCTCCGTCCTCCGCCCCTTTCCTAATCATGTATGGTATTGTCAAGCCACTTCCATTTCTGACTTGCCTCTTCCATTTTTTGGACCTGGAGGAGCGTGTGGGTGCAGACCAGGAGGCTGACACAGGCCATTGCAGTTTGCACCATGTGGCTTAACCAGGTGTGCTACCACCCAACTCTGGAGCGTTCGGATGAATAAAGATTTGAATGGCCTCGCCGCCATGAGCTTGGTTCATCTCTCTCTGGTGTGTCACTAGACCAACACCCTATTACCTTATAATATTGTAAATTAATATTAAATCACTAATAAAAAAGGGGGGAGAGTACCATCAAAGAGGATATTTGAGATTGCAGGAAAAGGCTGGGAAGATAGGTTATATAAAAAGACTTTCAGGTCTGAGGCATCAAAGGCCCCAGGTTCAATCCCCAGCACCACTGTAAGCTAGAGCTGAGCAGTGCCCTGGTTAACTAACTAACTAATTAATTAAAATGTGCAGGAAGAAGGGGTTGAGTGGCACCTGGTTGAGCACATATTACAATGTGCAAGGACCCAGGTTCTCGCCCC
Source organism: Erinaceus europaeus (assembly GCF_950295315.1). Lineage (NCBI taxonomy): Eukaryota > Metazoa > Chordata > Mammalia > Eulipotyphla > Erinaceidae > Erinaceus > Erinaceus europaeus. The sequence continues at coordinate 150,174,393 of NC_080162.1, forward strand.
TGGTCCCCAGCTGCAGAGGAATTCACAAGCAAGGAAGAAGGGCTGTAGGTGTTACTCTCTCCCTTTCTCCTCTCAATATCTCTCTTTCTCTATTCAGTACATAATAGATAAAGTTTTAAAAATAAATAAATTTAGGGAGTCGGGCTGTAGCACAGCGGGTTAAGCGCAGGTGACGCAAAGCACAAGGACCGGCATGAGGATCCCGGTTCGAGCCCCAGCTCCCCACCTGCAGAGGAGTCACTTCACAGGCGGTGAAGCAGGTCTGCAGGTGTCTGTCTTTCTCTCCCCCTCTCTGTCTTCCCCTCCCTCTCTCCATTTCTCTCTGTCCTATCCAACAATGATGACAACAACAATAATAACTACAACAATAAAACAACAAGGGCAACAAAAGGGAATAAATAAAATTAAATAAATAAATAAATAAATAAATTTCATGGATAAAGTATATAAACAAAAAGTTGTTCTCCTACCTCTGACTATAAACTGTGATATGTAGCTTTCCCCTTCCATTAAAGCAGTGATAGAATGGCCCAGGAGGTGGTGCAATGGGTAAAGTGTTAGACTCTAAAAACAGAGGTCCCAAGTGCCATCCTTGGCACCACATGTGCCAGAGTGATGCTTTAGTTCTCTATCACTCCCTCTTTCTCTCTCATTAATGACTAGATAAGTTAATCTTTTTTTAAGTGGTATTTGGAAGAAGATTATACACACAGAGATGACAGGGTTTGTGGACTTTAGGAGTCCTGGATTTGAGGGATGCTATATTTTACCTTGTTTACTAGTGTCCTTACCTCCATAATTTATGGAGATAAAATATTTTATTATTCACCACAAACAACAGCAGGGAAAAAAATCACAAAATGTGGCTGCTTCTTCAGGGTCTCCCCTGGGCCACACAGTGAGGTATAGAGAGTCACACACACCACCTATAGCTTTGCTTTAGGGATTTGGTCACATCTTTTCTGATTTCCATATCATATTCTTTTTTTTTCTTTTTGTTTTGCCTCCACAGTTATTGCTGGAGCTGGTCCTTGATCTTTGTGCCACATGTGCTTAACCTGCTGTGTTACCTACTGCTTGGCCCTCTATATCATTTTCTTACATACCAATGTCTGGTATCAACCTGACTTCTTTTTTTTTTTTTCCCTCCAGGGTTATTGCTGGGGCTTGGTGCTTGCACCACAAATCCACTGCTCCTGGGGGCTATGTTATTCCCTCTTTGTTGCCCTTGTTGTTTTATTGTTGTGGTGGTTATTATTATTATTATTGTTACTGATGTCATTGTTGTTGGACAGGACAGAGAGAAATAGAGAGAGGGAAAGACACCTGTAGACCTGCTTCACCTCTTGTGAAGCGACCCCGCTGCAGGTGGGAGCCAGGGGCTCAAACCGGTCCTTATACCGGTCCTTGTGCTTCGCGCCATGTGCACTTAACCCACAGCAGTACCGCCTGACCCCCAAATCTAACTTCTTAAAAGTTTATCCTTCTATGGGAGAAGTACCATCTGGCTTCCCAATCTACTTTTTTTTAATATTAGTGATTTAATAATGATTGACAAGATTGTAAGATAAAAGGGGTACAATTCCATACAATTCCCACCACCAGAGTTCTGTATCCCATCCCTATTTGGAAGTTTCCCTATTCCTTATCCCTCTGGGAGTATGAACCAAAGATCTTCATGAGGTGCAGAAGGTGGGAGGTCTGGCTTCTGTAATTGCTTCTCCGCTGGACATAGATGTTGACAGGTCAATCCATACCTCCAACCTGATTAAATCTTTCCCTGGATCTACTTTTCTGGTTGTAGTAGGTCTTCACTTCAAATTAGACATGCTTTCCACCATGATTCTTTAAGAGAATAGAACAAAAACTACAATCATTTATCTGGAACCAGGAAACACCTAGAATTGCCAAAACCATCTTGAGGAAAAGAAACAGAAATGGAGGCATCAAACTCCCAGATATCAAACTATATTATAAAGCTATCATCATCAAAACAACCTGGGACTGGAACAAAAATAGGCACACAGACCAGTGGAACAGAATTGAAAGCCCAGAACTAAACCCCCACATCTATGGACATCTAATCTTTGATAAGGGGGCCCAAAGTATTAAATGGAGGAAGGAGGCTCTCTTCAATAAGTGGTGTTGGGAAAACTGGGTTGAAACATGCAGAAGAATGAAACTGACCATGTTATCTCACCAGAAACAAAAATCAACTCCAAATGGATCAAAGACCTGGATGTTAGACCAGAAATTATCAAATACTTAGAGGAAAACATTGGTGGAACACTTTCCCACCTAAACTTCAAGGACATGTTTGACAATACAAACCCAATTGCAAGGAAGACTAAAGCAGAAACAAACCAATGGAACTACATCAAATTGAAAAGCTTCTGCACAGCCAAAGAAACTAGCACACAAACAAAGAGACCCCTCACAGAATGGGAGATCTTCACATGCCATACATCAGACAAGAGACTAATAACCAGAATATACAAAGAGCTCAGCAAACTTAGCACCAAAAAGCAAATGACCACATCCAAAAATGGGCAGAGGATATGAACAAGACATTCACTTCAGAGGAGATCCAAAAGGCTAACAAACATATGAAAAACTGCTCCAGGTCGCTGATTGTCAGAGAAATGCAAATAAAAACAACATTGAGATACCATCTCACTCCTGTGAGAATGCCATACATCAAAAAGGACAGCAGTGACAAATGCTGTGGGGACAGAGAAACCCTTCTGCACTGCTGGTGGGAATGTAAATTGGTCCAGCCTCTCTGGAGAGCAGTCTGGAGAACTCTCACAAAGCTAGACATGGACCTTCCATATGACCCAGTAATTCCTCTCCTGGGGATATACCCCAAGGATTCCATAATGCCCAACGAAAATGATACGTGTACACCTATGTTTATAGCAGCACAATTCATAATAGCTAAAACCTGGAAGCAACCCAGGTGCCCAACAACAGATGAATGGCTGAGAAAACTGGTATATATTCACAATGGAATACTATGCAGCTATTAAGAACAATGAACCCACCTTCTCTGACCCATTTTGGATGGAGCTAGAAGGAATTATGTTAAATGAGCTAAGTCAGAAAGATAAAGATGAGTATGGGATGATCCCACTCATCAACAGAAGTTGAGAAAGAAGAACAGAAAGGGAAACTAAAAGCAGGATTTAACTAAATCTAGAGTAGGGCACCAAAGTAAAAACCCTGTGGTGAGGGGGAGGGTGGACATTCAGCTTCCCAGGGCGATGGGGATGAGTGGATGGGATGGGACACAGTCTTTGGTGGTGGGAATGGTGTTTATGTACACTACTATTAAATTGTAGTCATATAAACCACTATTTAATTAATATGAGAGGGGAAATTTTTATTGTATGTATTGAAGTTTTTTAAGCACAGACTAAGTCTTTTTAATACATAGGCTGAGTCTTTGATATGTTGACTCTCTCAAAAGCCTAGACCAAGGAGGACAGAAGCAACCGGTGGCACAGCTATATGCAAGATGTTATACAGCAAACCCTAACAAAGGGACTTTCCAAAGTTAACCCAATTACCAAATAATGTAATGATAACAATAAGTATCCATTGTCTTCTTGAACCCTAAGACAACAGGAACCTCACATTTCCACTATAGAGCCTATATTTCCCCCAGTCCTGGAACCTTAGGGTGGGGTGCACTTTCCTGCATGCTTCTCTCAATTCATATCAAATAATATAGCATCCGCCAAGCCCAACCTAATCGACACAACGAGTGCCACTTCGCATGCTTCACTTCAGACTGTGTCCAGAGACTTCAGTGTGAAATGACAACACTTCAGCTTCATTACTCGGGTGAGAACTTTCCTTTCATAGTATTCTCTAATTTTATTCCAGGTGGTTCACTTCCTAACAAAGTCACAAAACCTAGATATAGACCAGGTCCCCTTAGATAGAGCATATGTTCACACGTATCCATAAAGTAGGGCAAAATATATACCTGAAAGCAAAAGTACCCAATAGTCTGCAGTGAGTATCCCCCAACACTTCATCTGCACTATTCCAGCCTTTAGGTCCATAATTGTTCAACAATTTGTTTGGCTTTGTATGTTAACTCTCTTTTCAGCCACCAGGTTCCAGATGCCAACATGATGCCAACCAGACTTCCTTGGACAGATGACCCCACCAGTGTGTCCTGGAGCTCCACTTCCCCAGAGACCAACCCTACTAGGGAAAGAGAGAGGCAGACTGGGAGTATGGACTGACCAGTCAACGCCCATGTTCAGCGGGGAAGCAATTACAGAAGCCAGACCTTCCACCTTCTGCAACCCATAATGACCTTGGGTCCATACTCCCAGAGGATATAGAATGGGAAAGTTATCAGGGGAGGGGATGTGATATAGAAATCTAGTGGTGTGAATCATGTGGAGTTGTACCCCTCCTATCCTACAGTTTTGTTAATATCTCCTTTTTTAGATAAATAAATCAATAAATTAGACATGCTTGGGAAATTGATTCCCCTAGGGAAGTTATTAAGTAGCACCCATTGTGTGGAAAGATAAACCTATAGAATTATAGACATCATAGCCCCCTCTCTCCCCCTCTGAGTTATTTGTTTTTTATTATTATTAATCATTATTTCTTCTAGTAGGGTTATTGCTGGGCTTGGTGCCAGTACCACAGATCCACTGCTCCAAACACCCTTTCCCCAAAAACTTTTGTAAAGAGAAGTGTAAAACAGAAATAAAGTGTCTGAGAGATGGATTACCTAATAAAGCACACATTACCATGTTCAAAAACCTGGGTTCAAATCCCTTGTACCACATGGGAGCATCATAAACACAGCACCAACAAGAAAGCTCCATGAATGAGTTGGGGTGGTGCTCTGTTGTCTTTCCCTCTCTATTCCTCTCTGTTTCTCTTTTACTTCTTCTATCTTTATGTGAAATTGAGAGGAGAAAAAACAAATGAATTTACCAGGAGCAGTGGCATTATACAGGCACAAAAGTCCTGGCAGAGAGAGAGAGAGAGAAGTCTCAGTGATTTCCATAGCCCGTTCAATATGCCAGAACAGTATTAATGGCATTTTCATTTCAGGAACCCTAAGAGTGTCCGTCAGCAAAATCTGCAGTCATATGTCAGCATCAGGAGGCACAGGGGCCCAGAGCCCAAAGCCCAGAGCCCAGAGCTGGCTCTGAGGATGCTGACCACAGTGAATGCTGTTGGAACCTCAGTTCTATTTTGGCTTTGAATCTGCTCAGCACTTAGACCTCTGAGTTTGATCTCCTGCACTGCAGAGTAGCATCTGTCCTTCACTCTCTCCAGATCAGTTCTCAAGGAATTGCTCCAAAAAAGTCTTTGACCTCTTTTTCAAGGAACTTCTTGGAAATGAGTTGTGCAACTATTTTTTTTAATCAGAAGAACAAGAAATGCAAAAGAAGACTGGAGAAGGATGGAGCTTAGATGGAGGAGCAGAGTGCATTACTTGTGCTTACTTCCTCCAGTGATCAGAGCAAATCTGCACCAAGATGTGGTCTAGCCTGTGCTGAAACCTAAAAGAACACAGCTTCCATAGTAAGGGGCAAAAATACAACATCTATATGAACAGAAAACAGAGGTATCCCTCCCTAAGAAAGAAACTCCACCACAGGAGGAGTTTCAACACAGAAGAGATTTCCTTTTTTTAAAATTTTTATTTAACAAAAGGACACACTGACAAAAACCATAGGATAAGAGGGGTACAATTCCACACAATTCCCACCACCAGATCTCCGTATCCCATCCCCTCCCATGATAGCTTCCCTATTATTTATCCCTCTGGGAGTATAGACATACTCTATGCTACACCTGAGGAAGATGGGTTGATATTGGGGCAGCTTGGAATGTTCCTACTAATGACCATAGAATGTGAGCTCAGATCTACAGGGATGCAGAGGTCACATAGGCTCCTAAGCTGAATATGGGCCCCAGATTACATCAAATCGATGGGGTTTATAGTCAACAATATTTATATCCCTTTCCCATATTAGGGAACTACTCTCTTCCCTGATCCTCCTAAAAACATGTTCTTCAGAAATTTCCTTGGTTATAGAGGATATCCCATTCTCTTGATTTTGTTGTGCCTTGAAGTTGCCCCTTTTTATTTGCAGACTAATACTTTTTCCTGTCTCCAACTACATATTTTCAAATGATATAGGCTCATTTTGTTGTTGTTGTTGTTGTCGTTTGTTAATTTGTTTGGATTGGTTGGTTGGTTAAATGGTTGTTACCAGAGTAACCACTCAGCTCTGGCTTATGGTGGTGCTGGGGACTGAATCTGAGAGCTCAAAGCCTTGGGCTTAAAAGGCACTTGCATAACCATTATACTCTCTCTCCAGGCCCCTAGGCTCTCCTTTTTGCTTTAAAAAAAAATAAGTGGGAGTCATATGGTAGCACAGCGAGTTAAGCGCACGTGGCATAAAATACAAGGACCAGTGTAAGCATCCCGGTTCAAGCCCCCCAGCTCCCCACCTGCAGGGAAGTCGCTTCACAAGTGGTGAAGCAGGTCTGCAGATGTCTATCTTTCTCTCCCCTTGCTGTCTTCCCCTCCTCTCTCCATTTCTCTCTGTCCTATCCAACAACGACGACATCAATAACAACAACAAAAATAACTACAACAATAAAAAAACAAGGGCAACAAAAGAGAATAAATAAATATATTTTTTAATTCAGCCTTATCAGCATGTTGATTTCATCAAGGCCCAGCTGAAGACACACATCACATCAACAGTTTGAACCTCTCCTCTAAACTAGCTATTCCACTACCTGTGTGTATCTTCCACTTGGACTTGAAAGTTCCATGTGAGTTAAAGTGAACCCTTTGCCTACTCTTCGTATTATCTTCCCATTTGAAGTCATGGTAACTCCACTGTCCAGTTGTCCAGATCAAATCCAAAGAGTTGTCCTTGATCTTATAATTCAAATGAAGTCAACTCTCTGGAATATGATGGAACCACAGAATAAAAGGAACCTGGTTTCTGAATGCACCACAACAGACTTTCAAGGTTGTATGATCGGTCTCTGGAATGTTATATGACAAGAAAGAACTTCTAAATTACATAAGTGACAGTATTTTTAGATGTCTCTGTCACAGCAGCTTACCCTGTGCCCTAACACAGGAAGTGAGCAGCTAGGAGTTGTGAATGTAGAAACTGTACTTTTATGAAGTCTGAGTACGTGGGAAGGAGAGAAGAAATAAGACTACTGCTAAAATGTTTTATTAAAAGGCTGTGAAAAAAAAAAAAAACTTGACTCCAGGAGAAAGCTTCTAAAATACAGTGAATTCACTGGACTGCAAACCTCTGCTTTAAAACAGTAAGTGTGAGGTTCATGATTAGTCAACAATTTGTTTGGCTTTATATGTTAACTCTTTTTTCAGCCACCAGGTTCCAGATGCTAGCATGATGCCAACCGGACTTCCCTGGGCAGATGACCCCACCAATGTGTCCTGGAGCCCCACTTCCCCAGAGCCCTGCCCCATTAGGGAAAGAGAGACAGGCTGGGAGTATGGATGCCAATGTCCATGTTCAGTGGGGAAGCAATTACAAAAGTCAGACCTTCCACCTTCTGC